>NW_022630995.1:35639183-36239183 GCF_010015895.1 Lontra canadensis
CACATCTGTGTGCCAATTTTTAAATATATTAATTCCGTAATTAAAAGATTCAATAAGAACGAGAAAAGGTAAGCTAGATAAAAACCAAATTTAGGACGAGAATCTAACACAGTAACACAAATCAGGCATCTGTTATTTGCAGAAAAAAAAAACAAACCCTAAACTCTGTAACTACTGTGCCCATCTCTAAAGAGAACACTTTGCTACTGGTACTGACCTTGTCTTTGGGTTTTGGTCTAGAATCAAAGAGGGACTGCCATGTCTCCAAGGTGCCTTCCACACAAGTGAGAATTAACTTACGTACTGAAAGAATTAGAACTGAATGACTTTTGTTACATACGGGCCACTCATCCTCTGGGGACACTGCCATCCTCTGAAAAGGAATGCTCAATAAAACACAATCGCTGTCGGAAATCTATTACAGGACACTGAGTGCAGTCTTAAGTGGAGCCAGCAGGTGGCGCACTACAACAGGTATTAGAGGCTAAGGACGCAAGCAGTAAATTTGAGTTTGCCAACCTCAGGGTCTTTAAACCTAGTGGATTTTAAGCAAGCCTAGGGAGATTCTGTTAACCGTTTTACGTGGCTATCACAGAGATGAGGAGGCCCCAAATGTTTGCAAACAACTATCTTCCAATCATTAATACATTTACATCTTAGCTGTACTGAACTTGCCAGAATAATTTTCCACAACTGGAACAAATACCTTCTCTGTGTTCTTTTACTGGGAAGGGTGATACGACCGAGTTTTTCCTCCAAAAGGAAGACACACTTCCCTTCACTCTCTCGACTTACACTTCTGACTTTTCAGAAGTCAAAATATGGGTCAGATTTTTTTTTTTGCCACAGTGCAAAAACCGTGGGATTTAGGTATTTAAAAGCTTTGGTGAATCATTTACATGAAGTTTCAAAAGCAATACAGTTCCGTGTCACAATCACATTGTCCACCGTAAGGCCTACTCAACAGTCTCTTTATGAGGGTACAAACCTCCTTTGAAAAGTAGCTTGTCTTGAAGCGACAGCACGTTTTATTATAGAAACAATCTTATAAATGACCGTCCCTTCCTTAGAACACACACACACACACACACACACACACACAGAATGTGTCTGAAGCGAACTTTGTGATACAGCAGGATTTGCTTCTGCCATTCTCCCTTCCTGGGCACTTTCCATCTCTCTCCTCAGATCCTCAAAGGGTCCCCTGCATTATCCTTCCCCAACCCAGCCCGAATCCTCATCCTCAGACTCCAAAGGACCTGCCACCCTCTGAGCAAGCTCGGTCTCCCAGCTGACCTCAGCAAGGTGCGAGGAGAGAAACAGTAGGATGACCAAAGCAAGACACGATCTGCAAGCGCCCTCAATTTTCCCAAGGGTTTAGATGTTAACAGAGGAAGTGCACGGCCTTCCCCCACTCTTTACTCCCCAAAGGAACTGCAGGAGGAGAACAGAAAAACTTTAAAAAAATAATAATAATAAAATAATAATAATAATCGTGTGTGTGTATTTTCTTGGGTCCAGAGAAGGACCAGGGGTAGGGCAAGCAGGCCACATCCCTGCAACCGAACTGCGTTTCAAAAGAAACACTTCTCCACTTCTTTACTACGAGCTCCCGAAGAGTCAAGTATTTCATGGCAGCTGGCCTGGCCAGAAATGCAGGGAGCCAGGCAACAGATGTGGGGGTGGGGTGGGGGGTGGGGGAAGCATGTTTAGGCTGGGGGCTCTTGTCAGAACAGCCAGATGCCAGCCTCTATCTGGAAGTGAGCCCCCGTTTTCCCATCACGGAAGGATTTTTCACCTTACCTTCGTCTCCTAGTGTTGGTTTGAGAGGAAAAAAATGTCACGCAGTAGTTCTAAATCTTTGCCCCCTCACAAATCAGATTAGCCATTTTGCACAAAAATGTTTTGTAAATGGGCAAAAGTTAATTATTTAGTTTTAGGTTAAATATAAGGATCCGGCAGCAAACAGCCCGCCCTCTCTCCTCTCTCTGCTAACAAGCCACCCAATTTTACTTTCTGCCTCCACCCATCTGCTCCACCCTGTGGAGAGCTGCCAAGGCGAGTCCAACTTGTCCAAACAGGACACGGCTTCAGATAAGACTCTGTCCACACCCTGTACTTCGGAAAAGACCAAGTGAAGCAATTGATTTTGCATGTAAATAGGGACAGGTGCAAAGGTAACCACCAGGTAAAATCCCTACACAGTTGCAGACCGGAGAGGCCCAGGGCTCAGCAGGGGTGGGGGGCGGGGAAACCCAAACCCAAACCCTTCAGGTAAACTCTCACGTTCAATGCCAGCCAGCTAGTGGCATTCCGCACTTTTTCTTTAAAGAAAAATGTTCGCAAATACAAATCATTTCGCCTCCTAAGGTTACACACTTATTTTCCTTCTTTAGGCTCTCTGACGTTCTGATGTTTTAGTTTTAAGGGCTACCAACCCAAGATCAACTGGAAAAAAAAAAAAAAAAACAACAAAAACCCACGCCCATTCTGTGTAATAATCCTGCTGTGTACATATCCTACAAGGCTGGTCACAGCCCTCAGGATTCTCTTCGGAGGAGCGTTATATAATCAAATCCAGAAGGGCTGCGTGAGGCCACAGGGCCTAGTCCGCCTCGGGGCTGGTGCCCTATCACTGGAGACCCGCCCGGCTCGACCCCAAGGGGCCTCCGCCCATAGGCCCCACCCTGGAGGGAGTGGGAGGCAGGGAGGGGCCGTGGAATTGGCTCCGGTCAGCAGCCAGTTCCTGGAAATTCCGGCCCGAGCAGGGATGGCTGGAACCTTAAAAATAACCAGAAAGAATCGTTAGGGTGGTGGTGGTCACTCCCCTGGCTCCTGAGGATTCTCCGCGAGAAGTTTGGACCTCACAGCGCCACCCGACCTCCGGGTACGAAACCATCAGCTAACACCGCCCCCTCCCTTCAAAAGCACACGAAAGGGAAAGAGGAAAGTATTTTGAGCCCTAGCTATGGGAGAGAATTCATTCAACATGTCCCCAACCCAAATCCTCCTTCTCCTTCCTTGCACCTACCTCGTAAAGCCTGCCCCCCTCTCAGTCCCCACTTGCCTTACTTTTGGTCCACCATGGAAACCCAGAGGTCATCTCTCAGGACTTCCTCCCCAACTTTTCTTTCCATTCCTGCTACTGCCACTGGGGGCCAGGCCCTCAGTGCCCCCCTCCCCCGACTGTGTGACTGGGTTCTGCCCTCAGCCCCCTTGGTCCCTCCAATTCACCCTGAACTCCTGGCCGCTGACATGGCTCCAAGCCTCCTCCTCCTGTCTTGCTCAAGCTCACAAGCCTTCCTCCACAGGGATCCCCAGGGCTTGCAGAACGTGTTCAACTGCCCATGCTCCGCACCCCGTTTCCAACCGGGTGATACCCCCCTCACCCCCAGCTCACAGGGCCCTTTGCGCTGGCTGCCCCATTCCCCCCACCCCCATGCCTTTGTTCAATTTTGGCCCTGATGCTGGGCAACCAGCGTGGAATGCCCATCCCCTTCCGGCTTATCTAAATCCTCCTAATTCTTCAAAGACCAGCTCAAGGCCCTCTCTGCCCTGTGCAGCCTGCTGATTGCGCCTGGGCTGATCCCAGGCCTCCCTTCTTACCTAGACCGGTGGGGCCCTGGAGAGGGTTTGTCTCAAGACCACCAACCCGACTGGGAGCACCAGTAGGACGCAAGCGCCTTTTGTTTCCTTAGGGGAGCAGAGCAGGCCCCCTCCCAGCTCCCCCAAGGGCAGCCCTGCTTACTAGATGATGTTTTCTGGCAGGCTGGAGGGGCTCCAAGAGCTCGCAGCCCATCCTAGGACCGCCGGAGTCTCTCCTTTTCCTTCTGCCTCTGAAGACACTTGAAATCTTTCCTAAACAAGTAATTTGGGTGAGGAAGCCTAACCTGAAACTTGTTAAACTAAACTTCCTTAAAAAAAAAGTTACTGCTCCTAACCTTAACCTTGCCTGTTAAGGGTCCTCCAGAGACCTAGTTAGTATCATCCTCCAAGAATTTTGTATTAGCTACCCAGAGATCTTCTGAACAAATCTAGTGTCAAGCTCTCACCCTGTTTTAAAACCTAGAAGGAGGAGGGGGGGCAGAATAAAAGAGCGAAAGAGGAGGAAGTTTTGCATGAGAAAAGAGTGTGCGACGGTAGGTATTCTTGTTTTAAGGACACGTCTACTGACCAAGGAAAGCAAGGGGCTAAGTGATGTCACAGGTTTTCTGCTGATTGTCACCACCTTCATGACCCAGGTGCTGTTCTTCACGTAGACCTGAATGCCTATCAGGTGCGTGAACACTACTTTCCTAATGGAACAGAGAGGTAAAGCAATCTGCCCAAGATCACACAGCTAGCTACTCAGCTGGACAGCCGGGTTTTTGAACCTGAAGTAGTAGGACTTCGAAACTGGTGGACCCGGCGCCCTCCTCTACTCCCTTCCCAGCCAGAGGACAACATTACACCACAAGTGGCCATAGTGGGCGGACGCTTCTGCAAACACATCTGTCCACAGGGGACGCGGAAGGCAGGGACACAGTATTTACAGTGGCGGCAACTTCACCTCCTCCCAACTGGCCCCCGCTGACTACCAGGTCTCTGGGTGTGCAGGCTTGGACGCGAGATCAAAAGACACATTCTGAAGGCCCCAAATTAGGCTATTATTCTTCCCAGCCAATGCACCTGTGACTGGTCCATAAAACTGCTCAGAAAAAACCTGGCAACTCTAACCAAGTCAATACGGAAATCCTCCTAGTAACTGTACGAAGGTGGAAGGGTCAGGTCCTCATCCCCATTTTAGAAATGAGGAAATGGAGGAACAGAGGTGAAATGACTTGCCCAAATTCACAGGGCTGGTTGGAGCTGCAGCCAAGAACAGAAACGTGTCTCCCCGCGGACCCAGGGCTCGCACTCTGCTCGGTGCTGTGTCCAAATCCTCTCAAACTGGGATCAGTCCCCGGGTACAGAGGGGATAGGACGGGTACCGTGCCTGCTGGTCCGTGTTAGGCACTGCCCTGGGGAGGTTCCAGAGGGTCATTAAGATTTCCAAATGCCTTTTCAGGTTGGATCACCCGGGACCTACTCCATCCTGGGGCCTAACTAGTAATGACTGCACGTAATTTGAGATTAGCTCTAATGAGTAGGTGCTCAATAAATACTTGGGAGATGAATAAATGATTGGACGTCAAACTACCCTTCTTACACGTGAGGATAAAAAGCAGGGCAAGGGCCTCATAAGGATTGTGCAGCAGGTGTCACACAAGGAAACCCTGCCCAGAGGCCGGTGAAGCTAGCCTGAAAACCATCTTCTAAAACCTAAAACGCAAAGAAGTGTGAACGCTTAGGGAGGCTGGGGAGAGAAAAACTCCCTTGTTCGGAGAATGGAGTGGAACAGGAACTTGAACTTGCTAAGGAAAGTAGTTTTGGGGCACAAAGCTTTGGAAGGTTTCAGGGTATAAAAGCGCAAGAAGAGATAAAGGAGTGGATTTCAGTGATTGAACTCGAGCACGGTAGTTAGCAAACAGAAGGTGTACAGGCCAGAGGAGAAAAAACCCACAGTTCATTCACAGGTCGCTCTCCAGGGTAGAATGCGCTGACCTCAATGTCCACTTGGTCTCTTATGTCTAGCTTTGGCGAAACTCCACTGATCCTGACTGAGACTAGCCCCAGGCCATCCCTGGAGATCGCCAGGCCTGCCAGACACCGGCAACCACCTCAAGCAGGTCCCAGGCTAAGCTGGGCTCTCTTCAGTATCCTCTGGTCAGGGGACTGACTGCCTCAGGAAGCACCCCCTTCCTAAGAGTCAGGGTAGGGGCTAGACCCAGCTTTGTTCAGAATGCATGCGAATAAGGGCCACTTAACTTGCTACGTTTGGTCTCCAGCTCCCCTTAATAACTGGATGGAGGCAATGATAATGTATTCAGCCGGCCAACACAATGGAATGAGTTTCAAAAAGCTCCAGGAACCTGTTCTGCTAGAAAATGAACTTGACTACTAAAAACCCTGACTAGGCATACAAAATATACTAATTTTAATTTTTTTTTAATGTTTCATTGAACTATGGTGACATTCTAGAAAAAGTACAGATCCAATTAAAAGGGTATTTTTGCTTTGGGAGAAAACAGTCCTAGTTCTGGTGCAGAACTGTGTCTACAGCACTGTGTCTCTTTCTCATTACTACCAAATTTCAAGGAAGGAGAGCTAAGGGGGTGAAACACAGGGCTGCCTCCTTTAGACAATGCTCTCCCTTATCAGGGCAGACTGCTGTCTGGTTTCCTGTCTCAAACTCTGGCTTACTGCTTCGGATGAGAACCAGGGTCCAAGAAAGGGACAGATGAGGCTTGAAAATGAGAATACCAAAAACCACCACAATCCTCTTGTAACTCTCTCCGAGATGAATTCAGACTAGAACATTACACATTACCAAACCAGAGTATCAATTGCTTTATGAATCTAGGTTTGGTTTTTTTTTTTTTTTTTTGGAAGTTAGAACCAATGACTGTGAAGCATTCCAGAAAGAAACCCAATTTCCAGAATAATGTAATTCCTAGTCTTTCAAAGATAAGATCGCTTATATTTATTTAGTTTTTTTTCTTAAACACAACTGGTATGAAAAAAGGTAAGAAATACCACCTAAGAAAGCTGTTCACTATAGCAGAAAGGTTGACTTGGAAATATTAAGACAAGTATGTAAAGGGGGAGGGGAGAAATAAAATGGGATTAAGTTAGGAATAATAATTTACATGGTCAAGAGATGAAACGATTATTCCCATTTTTTTCCTTTTATAATTTTAGTAATTATCAGACTGGTATAATTTTTCCAAATTGTTCAGCTTAGCTTTTAAAGGTTTGAAGTTTTTCTTTTTTCCTGATAAAATACATAAGACCCTACTGACATCTATTAGTCTACCTCCCTCTCCCCCAAAATGGGGAGGAAAGGTAACTTGGAATAAGCTAAACAAAGATTCTGTCTACAAAAGCTAGTAGGACTGTTAACAGCTTTGGAACTAAAACTGAAAAAGTTGCTTCGAATTTGGGTTACTTACAAATTTTAGTTTAAAGGTCCCCTGCGCTGTAAGTCAGCTTAGTATTTCAAGTTTGCTTCTCCCAAAGGAGAAAGAACAAATCCTACTGAAACTTCCAAGAGGCCCATCTTTTTTCAAAGAAGGTTATCAGTAACCTTCTATTTGATTCTAGTAGTTTTCTTAATATCATACTATGTACTTCCCTTTACCCATAAAGAATGTGGTGGAATGTGAAGTTAAAAACCAAAGTACTATTATCATCAATTTTGGGGGAGGAGAGGGTCTGATTTGCTGCCGTGGCAACTCTGAATTAATTCTATTAGAGAACACCATAGATAATTCCTTTGGATTTTAACAAAAATCCAAAAATAAGTTTAAAAAGAAACTTGCCAGAAGTTTCTTGTCCAACTCATTTCTTTAAAAACTTAGTTTCTGAAGAACCAAATAGTTAACCTAGAAATGTTAGCCCACAACTGACAGAGTATACCCACCCCCCAAAAATGGGGATTATGAAAAAGCTGGTGTTGTAAGACAATAAAAACAAGAGAAGTCTCCTTCTGTTTTCAGAATATAAGATTAAAATTTTCCAGACTGTCATTAAAATGAATTTCTTATTTCCAGTTCTCCTTTTCTTGGGGCTTTTTATTCTTAGAACAGGTCAGAAATCAGATGCAGAATACAGCGTGGTCCTTAGGAAAATTATCCTAGCACTCCCATCTTTGTCTTTAAAAGAGATGACCCTGGGGCTGATTCCCTCAAATGTAGCTTATGTTTCTAGCTTCAATACTTTTCCTAAATAAAGATCTCTTCCTTAAAAACCTAGGCGAGATTTTCCAATAAGCCCAGTGGGCCAGGAATGCTTCAACTCTCCCTCCATCCAGTGGGGCCTCCGGTCTGGAGCTCCACTGCGACTGGGGAACAAGGGTGTGGCCAAGGGTGGGCCACAGCCTGCAGATAATGCTAGGTCTGGGTGACTGTAAGGTGGCAATCCTCCCCTCCAAAATTGACAGCTTCAGGGCCAAATGCCTATCTCCAAACACACACCCTGCCCACCTCGACACAAGAATGGAAAACCATCAAATGCAACCTCCGTTTAGCCTTCTGGCCAACCTGCACGCGCATTTCTCAGAGTCACACTTTGGTGATGATGAATTTATGAAGGTGCAAGTATTTATTCACTCACAGAAACACACTGGAGCAAAGGGTATATGTAAAAAGGTTAACTGACTCCTCGTTATGACATAACACAGGCCTCTTAGGCAATCGCAAGTGTGTAGAGACAGGATAACTCCCTGGGTGGAGATCGGGAGTTTAGGGGCAGGGACCACAGCCTGGTCCCGGCTACTGATCAACCAGAAAACAGCCTGAAACAGGAAAGAGCACACATATGCCACTTGGAATGTATGACGCAAACCCCAGCCTTGAAACAAAGAACAGGAAACAGCTCTGCTGGCTGTGCTGGAGAGCGAGCAGAGAAACATTGAGCCGGCCCTCCCTGACCCTATATTCATGAGCAGCTGGAGTTTTTTAAGACAACAACAGGGGGGTGGAGGTGTTTGTTCCATGGGTGTGAATAATAACACCAGCTTTATACTGGGGACCTGCCCTATTTACAAATAGGAGCTTCCACATACAGTAAACACCGTAAGTGAACATGTAATTTTATCACATGCAGGCAGCAGAGACCCTTCCTAATGAACACCAGCCTCCTTTCCCATTTCTTTTGTCTCTTTCTCCCCCATCCCAACGGCTGGTCTCTAGCCTCCATCAGATTGGGGGTTAGGGTAATGATCACTGCTCAGCCACAGCATCCTGAGAAGGCAGAGAAAGCTCTGGTAAGAATTCAGAGGACACTGGGTTAGTCCATATAACCGACAACTGGACCAGTTCCGTGTGTCCCTTCACTATACAGAACTATATTCCTAGACACAGAGTGGGCCACCTAGAGTCGCCCCCCAGATTTCACCATCTTTTTCAACTGCATAGTTAGAAACCTATCCGCACCCAGCTGCACATCTGTTCTCCCTGTCCACACATCTAAAAAAATTCACCTTTGGAGAATGTCACTCTGTTCCTGACATTTCATTTAACCCAAGAGTGTCATACAATCTGGAGACCAGAATATCAATTTTTACAAGATATCTGAAAACGTCTATTTTCCCGTAAGTATATTTAAGGTAGTAAAAACCATTCATAGTCTTCCCCCGCCAATTAGGTCTCTTTTTTTGGTTAGTTGGTGAGGACTGTTCAACTCAGGTTTCCACGATCAGAGATTGAACAAAATGTGTTTAGACAAAACTACAGGTAAAAAAATAAATAAATAAAAATTAAAAAGGCATTACAGTGCCCACAGCAACCAGGAGATTGGGTTTTAATTTAGAAACTTTGCAGTGAAAAAACAATAGCATGTTTTATATCTGACAAGATTTTGTGGTCTTAGCAGTTACTTTTCTTTGTTGCTATAAGATTTTTATACCTGCATTCCCCTTCATGAAAGCCAAGTGTTCCTTGAAGTGTATCTTTATTGAGCTCTTTTTCTTCTAATACTTAGGATGCAAACCCCACTGACTGGAAAACTGGAGACAGTTTCCCTAGAGAGTTGAAATTCACCAAACATCTCATTTCAGGTCTCTGTTAATGAGCTAAGGTCAACATATTCCATGCTTGGAGCCAGAAGAAACTCATCTGTCCGTTCTTTCTAACACTAACTCTCAACATTTTGGAGATGTTAATATTATCAGATTGGTTTTCCCCTAAAAGCAAGTCTTTCCTCCAGTGGCAGATTATCATCCAGATGGATTTCTTATAAAAATGCTGCTCGAATTCATACAGAAAGCACTATAAAAAAAAAGTGCAAAATTGCTCAGTGGAAAAACCTATAATGAACAACTGTCTATTCTACTCCATTTTGCTAATAATTATACACTAAATGTAAATGAAGTCAGAATACCACTACATACTTCTCCTCAAATACCAGACTCTTGTGAGAATATAACTGATATATTTAAGTATCCTGGGTGGTATTAGTGGAAAAATGCATTCTGAGCTAGTAAAAAATTCAGTGCAAAATGTTTATTTTAGTGCAATACACGGTGAGCAATTTCCAGTCCGTTTCACCTGACTTATTAAAAATAAGTCCACCTCACACAGATTCTCCATCTATTATCACTGTATACAGCTGTGAAATGTAACGCAGAAGATTCTCCCTGATATCTGCCAAAGTGGATATGACAATTCCAAGTATTATCTGCCATCTCCAAGAAAGCCACTCTGAAATGCTTTAAGTCCCAAGGGTCCAGGTCCAGGGGTCAGTCTCTTAAGTCCCCACACGGCTCGAGTCCCTAACGCTGCAGACACTTGCCGAAGGCGCTCTCCGCCTCCAGCCTCGCTGCAATCCTTGCTCCAGGCACTGCGGCAGGTTCTCGGTGTGCCCCCGAGGAGGACTCTCCAAACCCGGCCAGTTCTTTTCTCCTGCCCCTGAGGATTCAGACGCCCTGGCAGCTCCTGGGCTCCAGGAGCGAGGATGGGATGCTGCCTTCAGTCCCAACGGCCCCAAGTTTCTTCCCAGAGGGCCCGGAAGGCTGCTCCAAGTTTGCTCCGGCGGGCGAGCGGTCGCGCGCCCCGTCCGAAGAGGGGGGCGGCGGGGGGCGGAGAGGGGAGGGCGCGGGAGCGGGGGGTGGGGGACCCGGAGGGGGAGGAGCAGGAGTGCGCGGCCTCCTCGCTACCTTTCTCCAAACAACGTTGCCACACGCGGAGAGCACTGAGATTTCTGGGGCTTTGGAGGGAATCGCGAGCGGGCGGGAGGGCGGGCGGCAGCCGGGGGACCACACAGGTGAGCCCCTGCCCGCGGCCTCACCCGGGCCGCGGCGGGCGCCGCGGGTCTCTGTCCCCAGCACCGCGGGATCCGCACGGTGGCTCCCCCGAATCCCACACTTTCAACCGCCGAATCCGGGGTTCCCCCTCCCCCTCGCCTCCCCTTCCGCCCCCACCCCCGGCTTCCAGGAGCTGTTGCACTTTCCCAAGCCCACAGGCGCCCCCACCCCCGCGCTGCACCCCCGGCCCATTAACTGCGCGACCCCCCTCCGGAGAAAAAAGAAATGAGACCGGACGAGTCAAAAAGGGCGACAGCAGGAGTCGGGGCGAGGGAAGGTGAGGGAAAGGGACTTACTTTTCGAGGCGCGGTGCTGAGCGCTGCAGACGAGAAATAAAGGCCCGGCTCCGAGCCGCCTTGAACCCCGCGAATGCAGTAATGTCAGCGCGCCAGCCGGGGCGGCGGTGGCGGTGGCGGCGCAGGGCACGGGGACAGGAACGGGGACGGGCGCGCGTGCGGCGGGCGCTCGCGCTGCGCTCCGGCTCGGGCCCCGGCTCCGCGCGGCTCCGCTCCTGGCTCCCCTCTGGCTCCTGGCACCAACTCCGGGCAGTCACATGACGCCGGCGCCGCTCGCTCTGCGAGCCTCCCGGGGCTGGCGGGGTAAGTAGAGGCTGGGACCCGGGGTGGGAGGGTCAGGGAGGGGAGAGGGAGCCGCCGCGGCCGCCCGGGCTGGGCGGGTCCCCACCCACTTGGGTGGAGGCAGCCGCCGGAGGGGTCGGCCGAGTCACTCGCGCAAACACGCACCCCGCCCTGCGCCCTTCCCCCGCCACCCCCGCCTCCCGCGCCGCCTCCGCCCCGCCCCGCCCAGTCACCCGGGGACGGCCTGACAGACAGTCATTATTCCCCGGAGCCGGGCGCCGCCCCGCCGGCCCAACCTGTCCGGCGAGGCGCGGGGCGGCCGAGGGGCTGGGCGTGCGCGGCGCGGCCCCCGCCCCGGAGCCTCCGCCCTTCGCCCTCCGCCCCCCACCCCCCGCCCGGCCCGGCCCGGCCCCGCGCACCCGCCCCAGCTCCGGAGTCCCCGCCCGCGCCCCCTCCCTGCGCCCTCGGTCCCCTCCAGTCCCCCGCCCGCTTGGGACCCGCCGCCGCGCCGCCGCCCCAGCCCGGGGGGAAGGAAGGGCGGCGCTGCCCGCTCCGGGCGTCACAGGGCTGCAGCCCGCTGCGCCGCTTCCAAAACACACAGCCGGGCGCGCGGGCCGGCCGAGGCGGGGGACCCGGGCGGCCGGGCCATCAATCAGCCGGCTCCGGCGGGAAGGGCGGCCCCGGGCGCGGCGGGAAGGGCTGGGCCCCGCGGCCGGCGCGGCCCCTCCTGGGCCGAGTGCGTGCAACTCCCTTAAAGAAAAAGCAGGAAAAGGCAGCGGCGGTGAAAGAGCGGGAGGACCGGGGCGGATTCGGGGCAGAAGAGCGGCGGGAAAGGGGAGGGCAGTGGGGAGGACTTAAACCCTAAAACGCTCCCGAGTTTCCAAGGTCATTCGAAGCAGTGTTAAGAGCGATCTTCCTTTGTGCCCGGGACGCTGGGTCCCCTCGTCTCCTCCCCGCGGAGGGGCGGCCCGGGTCGGGCGTGGGGGGCGCTTCCCCGCCGTCCCCTCCCCCGCTCCGGGCTTCTTTGAAGGTCCTGGGACCCCCGGAGGCAAACTTCCCACGGGCCGGGCCTGCCACTGGAGCGAAAAGGCAACTGGTAGCAGCGGCATTTGCTCAGCCGGGCCTGCCTGAAAAGTTGGCAAACTTCGGTCGGGCTCCTCCTGCCCGGAGGGAGGACTTCGGGCCAGCAGAGCGCTCGGCCCGGCGATGTCTCTCTCTCTTTTTTTTTTTTTTTTTTTTTTTTTTTTTTTTGGTCGCTTCCCCGGGACCAAGCGCGAGCGTGCTCGGTGCAGGACGGCGGAAACGCGCTTGCGGTCCTAGCCAGGCCCCTGGGAGAACTTGGTATATAGCATAGCCCCCGAGTTTAATGCTTTTTTGAATTTCTTTTAAACAGTATTAATGTAATAAAGAATGTAATAAAAAGAACAAAGGACAAATTGGTTCAATTGTTTTAGTCCTGCGTAATGTTTAAAAACGCCCTGCTTCAGTGTATGGTTTGTTATTGCTTCAAGATGTTTTAAAGGCCCTTTAAGTTCGCCATTCTCACTTTGATGCCTCATCCAGGCATGGTACTACTTAAAACCTAGAGATACAGTATATACCGAGCTCCATCATGTAGCTACGCAGTATTATAAAATTAGTACCGGGTAACCTCAAGTAGTGAAATTGCACGTTATAAAAAAAAATGCCCATAACATAAAAGACCACGTGGAGAACAGCCAGCTCTGACACTGGTTCCTGTGCCATCTCTCTGTTCCATAAGATTAAGCTTTAAATGTAAAAGGGATGAGAAGTTTCTGTTAACGAGAAAAGGACAGATGCAGGAAAATAAGTTGGATTTGTGTCAATTACTAATTGCAAATCATTGATCACTGACTTCAAATGTCTCATTGGATGGCTTAGATGTGTATTAGCTGAAAGACCGTATTAGTGATGACTGATGAAATCATATTGCATTTCTGGGTCTGGCTCCATAATGGGGGCTCCAAAACCATAGGCTTTGCTCAGAGGACACTAGAGGTGAAAACCTAAAGCACAGAAACCCGTATTCTTTACATTGTTCATGTGTGTGTGGACCCAAAGGAGAAACTTGAAATAGGTCTGAGAAAAGTGTGATCCAAGATAAGCAGGGAGTGGCTTTGATATGGAAGGTGGGGGAAGGAGGAGAAAAGTCCTAAAAAAGTTTAATTAATGAACACACTGTGTTCAGTGCCCTGTGGGAACAGCTGAAACACAGCTTGTACCAAAATGAAGGATCCAGGGGAGGAGACCACCATCCATCCAGGTATCTACCACACCAGAAATGCCTGGAGTCATCTTTGTCTCCTTCCTTGCCCTGGCTAGTCAGAGCACTGTCATTCACTGAATCTTGGACCTCTTCAATCCCTACCCATTCTTTGACCACTCTTCTGGTCCAGCCCACTGCCACAGTGTCTTGTTGGTCATCTTGTTTGTAGTGGGGGGGCTCAAGTGTGGGAAAGGGCTTGGAGCAAGGGAACAATGAGAATACTTTTTCTAAAATGCAAACCTGAACGTGTCAATGTCTTCATTACATTCCCATCGGATAAAGTCCAAGAGTTTACTACCTGTGCTGACCTGGCCTCCATCTATCTTTATAGACCTATCTCCTTCTATTACCCCACTCCCTACTCTGCCCTCCAGCAACGCTCAACTTTTTCCCCTCCGACTCACTCTCCCCACCTCTGGGTCACCACACAGGTGACATGCTGATTCTTCTAGGTGGACTAGCCTCCTTGCTTTCTCCCCCAACTCCTGGCTTCCACTCTCATTTCTGTACATTGTTTCCATCCTTTAACTATTGACTTACATGACATTTTCAACAAAATGGTTCTTGTCTTACCACCATCCCTCACCCCACCTTTGAATGAGTGGAGGCGCTCCTTCTTGGTGCTCTGATAGCACTCACGCTCCACCTCTTGTAACTCTTTCTTATAACTGGTTATTTAACTCTCTTTCCATGACTCTGAAATAAGAAACTCTGTGAGGACACGGACATTGTCTTTTTAGCAAAATTGTATCCTTGTGGTCCAGGTGCTCAATGTATATTTGTAAAATGAACAAGTGTCAGCTATGAATTGGGAAGAAGTCATTCAGAGACTAAACAAATGAGAGAAGAATTGGTGAGGGTTAAAGTGGCAGTGGCCATGAACTGTATATACCTTTGAGATAGTGAAAAGGAGGGACTTCTCTCTCCCTGAATATCTTCGAGCAGTAGAGTGACATGGTCAAAGTGGCACCTGGGTCTTCTTTTTATCCTTAACATTAGCACAGTGCCCGCACTTGCTCGGTTGTTCAAGACCATCCCCATAAACGATATATCTCAGTCTTGGTCCTTGTTCTAGCTGCTTTACTCTTGTTCTTTGAGGGCAGTAGGTCTGTCTGGTTTAGGTTTGGGGCAGCACATACTGGGGGAAGGATACCCGTCCCTGGCCCCAGCCTTTCTGCTCCCAACCAGTTACGGCAGTCCTGGTCTCTTTTGCCAGTGACTGGCCAGAGAGTAGTAGATAGATGACATAGTTCTGGCCAGTAGGACAGGAAGGGAAGTGTGCTGGGGCTTGTTTTTCATGCTGAGTGAAGGAAACTCTTGCAAGGATAAACTCCCAGACCTGCTTTGGGAGTTATGTGAGAATGTGATTCTTGAAGCTGTGGCAGCCATCTTGTAAACATGATAGGAAACCAAGGTTTCAGATTTCCATACGGAGAGCTCTTTATTCATCATTAGTCGTCAGGGTCTGGTAAATAGAAGGTGTTCCAAAAGTAATTGTTGATTAATGGCTGACAACTAAAGAGTAACAGTATGTTGAAACTGATTCAGAGCTGCGTGGACCCAAACTACTGCACACCGCCATTTTCTCTTCTGTGGCTTGTATCATAGTTAGCTCCATTTCAGGAGATCTCTTTCTGCTATGCAATGACATATTCCTAAGATTCCTTCTTCTCCCACTCTACTTTAGAGCTTTTCCATTCCTTCCCACAGGAAGCTTTAACTCACTGAGCCACCCAGGCACCCCGAAAGTTTCTCTTTTTCATTTGACAATGCATATTACAAAGGTAAAAAAGTGTCATGTGTTTAAGAAATTATGAACAACACAGATAATATCTACCTTAAAGGATAACAAAGCCATATAGTTTTTTCTTTTTTTTTTTTTTCCTGCTAGCTTTTTTGAGATATTATTGGCCTATAGCATAGGTAAGTTTAAGGTGTATGACATGGTGGTTAGAGACACCTATATATTGCAAATGATTGCCACAATAAGGTTAGTTAACATTTCCATCCCCTCATGTATGTGTGTGTGGTGATGACATACATAAACTTACCCTCTTAACAACTCTCAAGGACATAACACAATATTGTTCATTATATTTACCATGCTGTACATTAGATCCCTAGACCTTTTTCATTTGCTAGCTGGAAATTTGTGCCCTTTGACTGACATCTCCCCATTTCCCCCCTAGCCCCTGGAAACCACCGTTCTACCGCCTGTTTCTATGAGTTTTAGCTTTTTTCGATTCCACGTATAAGTGAGATCATACAGTATTTGTCTTTCTCTGTCTGACTTATTTCACTTAGCATAATGCCCTCAAGGTCCATCTGTGCAAAAGGTAGGATTTCCTTCTTTTTTAATGTGTGTGGGGGTATATATGTGTGTGTGTGTATATCTGTGTTGTGTGTGTATGTGTTTGTGTGTGTGTATACTGTGCGAGAGTGAGAATGAGAGAGAGACATTTTTTTAATCCATTCATCCATCAGTACTTGTTTCAATATATTGGCTATCATAAATTATGCTGCAATGAACATGGGAATGCAGCTATCTCTTTGAGATAGTGATTTCATTTCCTTCAGATATCTACCCAGAAGTGGGATTGCTGGATCCTATGGTCCTACTGTGAATTTTGATGGAACTGCCATTCTGTTTTCCACAGTGGTTATACCAATTTACATTCCCCTCAACAATGCCGAAGGCCTCCCTTTTCTTTACACCCTTACCAATACTTGTCTCTCGTCTTTTTTATAACAGCCATTCTAACAGGTGTGGGGGATATAATATTGTGGTTTTGATTTGCATTTCTCTGATGATGAGTGATGTTGAGCACTTTTCGCATACCTCTTGGCCATTTGAATGTCTTCTTTGGAAAAATGTTTATTCAAGTCAAGTCCTTTATCCATTTTTTAATCAGATAGTTTGTTGTGTTTTATTACTGAGTTGTATGAGTTCCTAATACATTTTGGATATCAACCCCTCATTGGTAGATAGTTTGCAAATTTCTTCTCCCATAGTGTAGATTGCCTTTCCATTTTGCTGATTGTTTCTTTTGCTGGGAAGAAGCTTTCTAGTTTGATGTAGTCCCATTCGTTGATTTTTGCTTTTGTTGTTTGTGCTTTTGGTGTCATATCCAAAAAACTGTTGCCAAGACCAAGGTCAAGGAGGTTTTCTCCCATGTTTTCTTCTAGTCATTTAACAGTTTCTGGTATTATGTGTAAGTTTTGAATCCATTTTGAGTTAATTTTTGTAAATGGTGTTAAGATATGGGGTCCAATTTCATTCTTTTGCGTGTGAATATCCAGTTTTCCTAATATCATTGTTGTTTTTTTTTTTTTAAGATTTTATTTATATTTGACAGAGAGAGAGATCACAAGTAGGCAGACAGGCAGGCAGAGAGAGAGGGCTCTCTGCTGAGCAGAGAGCCTGACTTGGGGCTCTATCCCAGGACCCTGAAACCATGATCTGAGACGAAGGCAGAGGCTTAACCCACTGGGCCACCCAGGCATCTCCTAATATTGTTTTTATTAAAGAGACTATCCTTTCTCCACTGAGTATTCTTGGCTCCTTTGTCAAATATTAGTTGACCGTATATGTATCGGTTTATTTCTGGGTTTTCCATTCTGTCCTATTGCTCTATGTGTCTGTTTTTATGCCAGAACCATGATACTGTGATTGCCATAACTTTGTGCAATGTTTTGTGCAATGTTCAAACTTTCAATAGTTTGAAATCAGGGATTCTGATGCCTCCAACTTTGTTCTTAGATTTGCAAAGCCATATGTTTTTGAAATAAAATTAGAAATGCTAGACTAAGGGTCATCTATCTCAAAAGCATTAGAAAGGGCCCAGAGATTCTCTTTGGTTTCTCCCAGATTCCACCAATATTATCCATCAACCCATCCATTCATTCAATTTTGGTTTGCCAGGAAGTATTGAGGTAGAGTTAGGTGACCAAGAGTTATAATAAACATGAAACTGAATGTATGATCTCTCCCCTTCCCCCACCCGACCCCTCCAGGAGCTCTCAACATTTCTAGGACAGATGGAACTCAACATTTCTAGTACAATTGGAACTGTTGTGGATTATGTCTGGCAAGGCAATGCAACTGAAGGACAGTGGTACAAAACAGTTGAAATGTTGGATCCTGGAATCTAAGTTGAAGAGCTAAAACAGAAGGGGACACTGGAGAGATGGCCAAAGGATCAGCGAACTGGATATTTCAAACACATCGGGGAGAGGGCATATTGGGAATAATGTAGTGAATGACCTGGAAGGTTAGGAGATGAACAGTCGGAGAGTGGGGACATGTGGCCTTAACATTTAAAGATAGCACAGCACCAGAGATGACAAGGCTCAGGGTGTACCTCTGAATGTGGGAGACTAGAAGAGGTGGTGAGACCAAGGGAAAAAATGACTGGGGTACTGAGCAAGTTCATGGAGCCTAAAAATTACTCAGAACTGTGGCTGGACTTGGGGTCAAGAGCAAAACCCAGGCCATCAGGCCACATCTTGCTTTCATGAGAAAAAGACTTCAAGGACCTGGTGACCAACAGCAACCAGGAGAGAACAGTTAAGACACAGCCTCCTTTATCTATGATTAAATTTGCTTTCCCTGCATCATGATTATTTGAGTTAAATATAATCATTCATATGGGGTTGTTTATTGGTTATTTTACTAATAAAATATGTCAATAGTTTTGTACTTTTTATTGCAAATGTACTATTTCTGCTTCATTGAGAGTTCAAATCCCCCTTTGGAGGGAGGAGAGGACTTGTCAGGGTTCTCAAATACAATTTATTATATCATTTCAAAGGGAATATATCACTATACTATTTGAAAGGGAAATGAATGGTAATTTCCAAATTAATGACCTACGCATATAAAGATGTAGAATGTGACTTATTTCGAATTTAGGGACTACCTAGATTTCTCCTGTGCTGGGAGCACAGTGCGTAATGAATGGGGGAACCCACAAAGTAAGAGAAACCACTTGCCATTTTTCAGCTGATTTCAGAATGAGCCTGATTCCTTATGTTTGCTGCCCTCCCCTCTCATGGAAAAATTATCGACACTGAAGTCCTGGGTTTAAGTTAGTTGAGCTAAGTATGGGTGGAACCTTTCCCATAGGTCTGCGGTGGGTTCAGGAGTGACTAAGCTAGCACAGAGAGGGTGTGTGAATTCTGTTCTAGGGAAGTGGCCTGGCCACCTTCCTTTTTCTGCTCATTCCAAGTGTGCTGTAAACCGATACCCCAAACCCTGAAGACCGAAGTGCTTACCTCCATGGCAAAGCACACATGTTTCACTGGTACTTGCCGGGGGAAGAAGACTTTTGGCCTTTTGTTCCTTAGCCTCTCAGGCCAGCCAGCCAGTGAGACCCGACTTACAAATACTTTAGAAGCTTTGCTGATATGTTCTGGGAAACAGTCAACAGATGGTAGGATCCTATGAATGATAGAGAGTTCTTTATCACCTTCGTCATTCAAAAAGATTGGCTACCTGAAGACAATATTAAAGTCGTAATAATGGTCCTATGGAAGTTATAGGAGTAGGGTGATTTTTTTTCTTTGCCTTTGAATACTTTTCTGTTTTTTTTTCTTTAATGAGCATATACTACTTTTGTGATGAAGAAGAAGAAGAAGAAGAAGAGGGGGAAGAAAAAGAAGAAGAAGAAGAAGAAGGAGGAGGAGGAGAAAGGGAGGAAGAAGAGGAAGAAGGTGTGCTTTTAAAAAGAGCCCAGAGGGATGCTTGGGTGGCCCTGTTGGTTAGGTGACTGCCTTCGGCTGGGGTCATGATGCCGACAATCATGATTTCAGGGTCCTGGAATGGAGCCCCAAATTGGGCTCCCTGCTCTGTGGGGAGCCTGCTTCTCCCTCTCCCTCTGCTACTCTGCCTGCTTGTGCTCCCTCGCTCTCTCTGTCAAATGAATACCTAAAATCTTTAAAAAAATAAAAGTAAAAAAAGTCGAGAAAGAAATGTGCACGTTGTGTATGATTAAATGTGGGCCCTCAAAGCACAATTTTGCGGGCGGGGTCCTTGAAAGCACCCTGGACCCAAAGGTGTGTTTGTGTGCTTGTGAATTTTGAAGCAGGGTGGAGTGAGAAGGGAAGGGCTCTTGCAGGGGAGGGCTGTGGGAGAGGGTGAACATCTCCTTTTAGTGACTCTAACTTGTTCACGGCTGCTGGAATCGCGGGACCTGTGCGGGTTCTTGGAACTGGAATTCATCCTCAGAATAATCTGTATTTATTTTAAAAACCACTCCAAGGAGTAAATGTTAAAAACAAAAACAAAAATAGAAACCCCAGCACGTTGGACTGAGTAGAGCCCAAGTTCCTATTTCTCAAAAGACAGAAGCGTACTTCCTGGGGCACAAGGTCCACTCACCCTGTCCCTGGGTCTGTCGCCGGGATCTGTCGATTCAGCGGGAAACACAAGAATCCGCGGGCTGCGCGGGGCCTGACTGTGTGCAAGGCTCGGTTCAGCTTCCCAAAGCACCATCATTGATCCAGGGGCGAGGACCGCGCCTCGGCTATTGGGGTTCTAGCTTCTCTCGGATTTCTTCCTAAGTTACATCTGTTTGTTATTGTTCTTAAAGTTTTCTGGGTAACTATAAGCAACAGACCTTGTCAGTTCCTCTTGAGATCGCCCACTACTCCCCACCCTTATTTCTCACCTCCCAGCATCCTGTTTGTCTCCCTGACTCTGTCCCCCGCCCCACCCCCCACCCCCGCTCAGCTTTTAGCCATGTTTTGCTTCCCTCAGGTAGTAAATTTTAAATTTCTGTCTTTGTCAGTGTTCTCCATACCACAGGAGGCCTGCCGTAGATTCATTTTGTGTTCACTGACTTATGATTGCTTCTCCTGTGAATAATTTTAAAATGTGTGCCATGGACATTCCAATGTGTATCTCCCCCATCTTGTCTTGAAGACGCTGTACTTCCAGAAAATTTGGAAGAGTAGAGAGCCTAAGAGAAAATATGGGAAACTTTGAATGGATGGACAGGGTCTTTTTTGGTGAGTTTTGCCTATTTAAAATTACTCTGTTTTGATAGGAACAAAAAAATCTACAATGTATATTGTGTTTATACTCACATTGGGATAATTTTTAGCTTATTAAATTTTAAAGAATATTTTGGCCTGCCCATAATTTTATATGAACTATTTACACTTGCATTTCGATTTTACTTAGTATTATTGCAAATGGCTCTATTAGCTATTAAACGCTATGGAATCCGGCCTCTCTTAAGTCTTGCAGGTTTAGAGAAACACTAAAAAAGTTTTTGTTTTGTTTTTTTTTTTTTTTTTTTTTTTTAGAATACCAGCATGAAAAAGTCACCAGTACCCCCCTGAATATATGGTTCTGCCTAGTAGTGGTATCTTCACAGAAGAGAAAATTCATTTTCTAAAAAAAGGAGGAAAACGCTTTCAAACTCATTTAATACAACTTTTGCTACACAGTAATTTATCTAATCAGTTTCTTTTTCTCCACTGAAGATAAGAAAAATAGAGACTCAAAAGAGCAGAAATGGACCATGATGTATTTTTAATACCCTTTCTCTTAATACTTTGTAAATGTCTGAAAGGTTAAGATTCCCTCCAGATACACACATTTTCTCTCCTTTCCATGTTTGCTTATTTGGCGAATTTCTCAAATACAAATCGCTTTCTTTCACTTAGTGCTGAAAAGACAAGGGCATCTTAAGATCCCAAGAAGATTCAGGAGGAGACAGGAAAGGTCTCCATGAGGGTTTATTACCATGTCCCAGGAGAGATGATTTTGGTAGAATCTTAGTTTGCTTCCCCTTCTCGCCACCCCCCAAATTTCTCAAGGTGTTCCCTGTTCTGTTGCCTTTGAAGGTACTTTGCCAAAAGTCTAGTCCTCAGGACTTTGTGATTCTGACTAGATGATGGTTCTAAGAAATCAATAGTGCCATTTGGATGACAACATCTGTCACATTTTCTAATGTAGTTTCCTTTACTTTCTTCTGTACTTCAAGCAAAAGTACACTTAGAGCCTTAAAAAAAACAAACAAGCAAACAAACAAAAAACCCAGCTAATTTAATCTTAGACCATTTGGTACCGATGATCTGATGAAGATGTATTGTCTAATTCAGACACAGTGATTGCTATGTCTGATGCCTGCCCTAATAACACTGTTGATTATGTTATTTCAAGTCCTATTCCTAGTCTTTAAAAACTAGGAAAGGAAAGCAATATTTGTTCAGCTTATTTTAAAGAAAATGTTTCTTGTATTATTTTTTTAAATGAGTCTAATTCAGATTTTCCTTTTGAATCTAAGAAAGAAATATTCCAAAAGAGTTTTAAAAATTGTTTTTATACTCTAGAATTATCTACCCCCCCTTCAGCTTCTCTGTGCAATTTATATTTTTAGTTAGCTTGACCTCCAATAAGTTGTTTGTAAGCTAATTAGGGTAAGGGTTTTATCTTTTTATAGCTCCTGTTACAATTCTTTATACTTAACTGTTTTGTATTATCCGAAGAGCTAACTGACTTTACAATTTAAATAACTTGTTTTCTCATTAGAACTTAAGTATCTATATAAGGATGTCGCTACTCTGATTTATATAGTATCAATTTGTATTTTTATGTTTTATACCTTATTACATATTACTTGCTTTAGTATCTCTGAGTTGTTCCTGAAAATGTAAGCTTTATTCAGGACAGTATTTATTAGAGCCTAACTTTTTAGGAAAAATATTATAATTAAATGTTATATTTAAAATATTGTAATTAAAATTCCATTCAAAATGTCCTCTTTATAACACATAAAAATGAAGAGAAAATTAGACTAGGGATTAAACAAGGAATGGCCATGAAAATAATCAAAGATGGCGACATCCATGCTTATGCGTGAGGTTAAGGCCCTCCTTCTCCAATTATCTTCATTTATCATTGTTGCTTGGATCCAATTAAATGAAAAGAAACATAATAGGATTTGTAAAGGTCCTATGAAGATGAGATCAAGTGGTCAGAAAGCAACTTGAGGAATATTACATTTTTCCTAAAGGTTTTGCCTTAAATCAAGAAAAAAGACTTCCTTATAGTGGCTCACGTATTGTTATCAAGGGAATCAGAAAAATCACTGACTGTGAAAAACAACAACAACACAAAAAGTAATTAATTCTGTACAGTATTTCTTTTACCTGTGATTGTACAAACATGCTCTAGCTGTTTGCCGAAGCCTACAGAGGCAGAGACCAAACAAATTCCCGCATCCTGCTGCTGATTTGGTTATCTGAGGTAAGAGGCTATTTGATCAAAAACACACCCAGAGAAAAGAGAGTAAGAATTCCTTGGAAAGGAAACTCTCAATGTTAATTAAACCGGCATTATTCAAATATAGGGCATGGTGGATGTTTATTAGATTGGTCGGCAATGGTCGTGCTATACTTTTTGGGGCCGTGACATCAGACTAACAATGTCATTACTATTCCCTATTTCCCACTTGTGGGAGGATTCGTGCCCAAGTAGATAAAAGAGAGTTGGATTTTCCAATGCTTTCTCTGGCACTTCGTACTGTCAGGGCTGTGGCTGGGTGTGAACACTGATATGCTGTTTTCCAGTGATTTAATTCAAAATCTATTTACAATATTTGCTGACCCCTACTTAGATAGGGGTGGAATTGAGTATTTTTCAAGGTTCCTGTCCTCAGAGACCTTAGTCCAAAATGGAAACCAGACACATATCTTCACACCAAGATAACTACTGGCATGAGGAAGTAAGTGATATATTTTCTGAATGGTAGTCCAAAATGAGTGTGGTATCACTGTGGCTTCAGAGGGTCTGGAAAAGCTTCCGGTGAGAGCCGCTGAGCCTAGAAACATGAGGTAGCCAGAAGAGGCCCAGGCCACTGTGGTTCCAACAAGGTGGGGGAGGCTTGTGGACTTGGGGAACAGGTTTGAAAGACCAGTGAGAGCTAGACGGGACAGTGCTTAAATTTAGGCCAAGGAGTGGAGACGTCAAACAGTTGAAAAGTTGGATTTTCCAAGGCCAGCTTGAGTATCACGACATTTTGCCCTGTTCAATTAAGGTATCTGCTAAGTGTGATTCAATATTTAAAGTTTTGCAACGCTTATGTAAATACATTTACGTAACTTTATTTTCCTCAGATTATATCCTGATTTGGTATTTGGAAAATAACATAATTTATTCAGTTGTAAAATATTTGCTGACTCTCGTGCCAAGTACAAGACTGAACATTTATGTAATATTTCAACAATTACTTATTAGGGATACTTGGGGGTACACCATAGAACAAAAAGAAACATCTCTGTCCTCATGGAGCTTGTATTCCAGTGGTATCTTAGTTTGCTGGGACTGCCACAAACTGTCTTAAACAACAGAACTTATTTCCTCACAGATACAGAGACTAGAAACCTGAGATCAAGCGTCAGCCAGACTGGTTCCTTGTTAGGACCGTGAGGGAAGGATCTATCCTAGGTCTATCTCCCTGGTTTGTGGCCATGTCTCCTTGTGTCTTACATTGTCTTCTCTCTATACTTGTTTGTATCCAAATTTCCTCTTCTTATAATGGCACCAGTCACACTGAGTTAGGGCCCACCCTCATTTTAACTTAATTACTTTGGAAAGACCCTAGCTGCAAATACGGTCACATTCTGAGGCGCTGGGGGTAAGGACTTGAACATATGCATTTTGGGAAGGACACAGTTTAGCCCATAACAAGTGGGCATTGATGTCAGAGCAGTGAATCAACTCTAGAACGTGGGTGGTCTTGGTCTCTGTGTACTAGGCACAGTTCCAGGCACGCTCATGTCCCTCATCGCATTTAATGCTGTAACCAGCCCCGGAGGTAAGTATTGTTCCCCAGACTTTACAATGAGGAAACTGAGGGCGGACCAAGTTAGTTCTTAGGGGTGTTTGCTTGAGCGGCACTGTGCTTAATGTTTTCATTGGTCAAGGCTGTGGAAAGGAAAATTGAGCCGTGGCTGAATGTGGAGGCTATATATTTGTGGCTGATTCAGAGTCAGAAGCAATTTCTGAATGTTAATGTAAAGAGGGAAGTTCTTTTTCTTTTTATTTTTTAACATTAGGTTCTCAGGAAAAAAAAAAAAGATAAAAGTAATATTTGATAATTAAGTATCTTTTTTCTCTATAAATAATCCCATATATTATTTTTTGAGTATTATATATAGTAACACATTATTACAAATAACCACAGTTACTTAGAGTAAATATATAACTATCTATTAAATAAATGCTACATTTTTTATAGCAATGATCACTTCCTTTGGATTAGTTAGATTCAAGTAAAGTTCCAGGTCACTTCTGACCCATACCTTGTCATTCATCTCCAGACTAGGAAGCTCACCTTGGCACTACTCCTATGGGAGAAATCCTCATTTTATCTGGTTTGCCTGTTTCCATCGTGATGCTCCTCTGGTGGACAGATTCAGATTCAGCAAACTTATGGAGGATGTACTGTCATACGACAGGCAATTTCACGGAAATCCGCATGGTTCATAAATATGGAAAACCAAAGGATAATACGCATTTTTTATGAGCACCAATTTTTATGCAGTTATTTTACAGGGAAAAAAGTACTTTTTTTTTTTTTTAACTTAAGATAACCAGTGGATAGTTTAAAATGTAATTTAAATATTAAAACAGGGATGCCTGGATGGTTCATTCAGTTAAGTGTCTGCCTTCGGCTCAGGTCGTGATCCCAGGGTCCTGGGATCGAGCCCCACATGGGGCTCCTTGCTCAGCGGGGAGCCTGCTTCTCCCTCTGCCTGCTCTGCCTGTTCTGCCTGTAGCTCTCCCTGCTCCTGCTCTCTCTCTGACAAATAAATAACATCTTTAAAAAAATAAATATTGAAACAATATAGGTATATATTAGAGTCCAAAATGCAACGTTTGCATGAACTTTCAAGAAGAAACTCATTTAAAAGGAGTGGCTTTTGTTTGGAGTTGTGCCTTTAGCTCAAGAGAGATGTGAATTTGCCCTTCTCCTTCCGAGGGCTGGGGCTGGGCAGGGGTGGGGTGGGGGGCGGTGGGGGGGGGGTTGGGTCTCAGGAGAAAGCCTTTGAAAAGTTCTGAAATTTTCTTCATTCAGTCTTCCTAACAACCATGTGAGGTATATTATCCTCATTTAAGAGATCAGAAAACAGAAGTTTGGGTAAATTATCTTGCCCTAGTTTACACAGTGAGTAAATAGCAGAGGCAGGTATTAAATTTATACTTTCTGAGTCCAATACCCAGGCATTTTATACTGTACTATATCCACTCCTTGGATGAATGAGGCTTCTGTCCTCCCAAGGCTGCAGAGACCTCACTGGTCTGCATGTCCACATGGTCCAACCTCATTTACTCATGGATTCATGCATTTATTTGTGCATTTAATCAATCAATACATCAATAAATATTGAGAGCTTACTATGTGCCAGGTTTCGTGCTGCGTCTGGAAGACACAGGGGGTTAGCAACAAAGGCAGAACATAGTTCTCTCCCTCGTGGAATCTGCGGTCTAGTGGAAGAACAGACATGAAACAAATACCACAAAACACTTGCTCATTAATTGATTGACAGGGGCGCCTGGGTGGCTCAGTGGGTTAAAGCCTCTGCCTTCGGCTCAGGTCATGATCCCAGGGTCCTGGGATCGAGCCCCGCGTCGGGCCCTCTGCTCAGCAGGGAGCCTGCTTCCTCCTCTCTCTCTGCCTGCCTCTCTGCCTACTTGTGATCTCTGTCAAATAAATAAATAAAATCTTGAAAAAAAATAAATTGATTGGCATTATGAAGCGAAAAATAGGGTGCCATGAGAAGAAAGCAACAGGTGAGTTAATTCAGATTAGCGATCAGAGAAGACCTCTTTAAGGAAGTGACCTTGGATCGGAGGTTTTGAGCATGACTTAGGTAGAAGAAAACTTTTTTGCCCTTGAAGTAGTTACAAATTGCCATCCTACAAAACCCATCACTTCATTTCCCTCTGTCTTCATTAGATTCCCTCTTTCTCAAAAGCAAGATCAAATCCTGCCCTCAGCCATCACATTTATTCTTTTCTATTCTGTCCATCCACCTGTTCTATCCCTTCATCATCGAGCATCAGCTATGAGCCCGGCACTGCTGCGCCCTGAATCTTTTTCTTTTTCATCTTCACTCTCTTCTTTTTTCTCCTTTGACTGCTTTAACTTTCTGATTCTTTTTTTTTTTTTTTTTAAGCTTTATCTTTTCGAGTGGGGTAGGGGTAGAGGGATAGGGAGACAGAATCTCAAGCAGACTTTCCGCTGAGCGCCAGCCCAACCTGGGGCTTGATCTCATAACGCTGAGATCATGACCTGAGCTGAAATCAACAGTCGGATACTTAACTGACTGAACCACCCAGGCGTCCCTAACCTTCTGATTCTTGAATCTATTTTTGACTCACATATTCAGTCTTATGCCTTTCCCAGACCAGTCACTTCCCTTCCCTTGGGCTAAACTATCATTTCTATTCCTGTTTTCAACAAATGCATTCTTTCCTCACATTTTTCTGAAATTTTTATAATCAGGTGCAAGAAAATTAATGAAGTTTTGTTTGTTTGTTTGTTTGTTTGTCAACTACTTAGTATTTTCATCCCTTAACACAGAATTACCACTAATATAAAAAACAAACATTTTGGAATCTCTCTTTCTTTACCTTTCTACCTATATCTATCATCTGTTTCTATTTGGGACCATTTCTTTCTTTTAACTATAAACTCCTAGAGATGGGCAGATCTATCTGTGTAAGTTAATATAAAATCTGGAGCTAATAGTAATAACTTCTTAAGCTTTTCATATGCTTTTAAAAGAGGCAAGGAACATCCTTTATGGGCCTGCTAATATGCTTGGTGTAACTCTTATATAAAAGTACAAATGAGGGGCACCTGGGTGGCTCAGTGAGTTAAGCTTCTGCCTTAGGCTCAGGTTGTGATCTCAGGGTCCTGGGATCAAGCCCCACATCAGGCTCTCTGCTCAGTGGGAGGCCTGCTTCCCCTCTCTCTCTCTCTCTCTCTCTGCCTACTTGTGATTTCTGTCTGTCAAATAAATAAATAAAATCTTTAAAAAATTAAAAAGAAATAAAAGCACAAATGAATTCAGAAATGCATAGATCAAGATTAGCCTGCTTTTACCTTCTCCTATAAAGTAATTTCTGTCCTTTCTGTCATAACCTGGACATAAAAAACCCAAGTCAGCAATAATACTGCATTTCATCAAGTATTTAGGCAAACATACGCTTACTTCTCTATCTCCACACAAGTCAGAGAAATCCAACAAACTTCCTTTGGAAAGTCTGAAAACTCAGATATCTAAAAAGTTCCACCTAACCAAAGGCAAGTAGAGGGGATTTCTCTTTCCAAGCATGATGGAGTAACAAAGACCAGACTTAAATGCCCTCCATAAATAATTAGAAAGCTGGATAAAATATGAAACAATGTTTTTCAGACATTGAGCAATAGTCTGCATAGGATTATGATTACTGAAAGAAGAGAAACAAGTGAACTCAGTAATTCCCCTGGCTTTCTGCCTAGAAGAACTTTCTAGACTGTAGAGTCAGGAACAGGGACCCAAATGGATCCCAATAGTCTTGCTGAGTTGATAAAATGCAGGCCAGAGTTTAAGGAGGCTGAGATGGCTAGAGGTAGTGGGGCAGAGTTCTGGGAAAGAGGAGGCTATGCAGAAAAATTGCTCCAGAAATATGTACAGGAATCTTTTGAATCTTTGCTGAGTACCAAGACACAAGTGTATAGAATGACACTCCACAAGTTTGGATAGAAAAGACTTGTGAGTTGTAAGCTGAATTAATCTCAGGGCACACACAAACTGGGAGAAAGTTTGGTTAGCCAAAGGAGAGAATCCTTGTTCATCCTTGGAACATTCAGAGGATAACCTAACATTATCATATGTTAGGAATAGTTCTGAACTATCCTTTGAGTGAGATACTCTAGAACAGGGGTTGGAAACTTTTCTTAAATTTAGAGAACACAATCATTTTTGGGTTGTGGGTCATAAGGTCTTCATCACAACTACTCAAATCTGCCCTTGTAGTGTGAAAGCAGCCATAGAAAATACATAAGTGAATGGGTGTGGCTGTGTTCCAGTAAAACTTTATTAGCAAAAAACAAGTGGCCAACCTGTGAGCTGTGGTTTGCTGACCTCTGCTCTAGAACAGCACTGTTCAATAGAAATATAATGCAAGCCACATATGTGGTTTTAAATGTCTGGTAACCACAGTACAAAGGAAAAACAAATAGGTAAACTTAATAACATATTTTACTTAATTCTGTAAATCCAAACTATTATCAATTCAACATGTAGTCAATATAAAAATTATTAATGAAGAAGTTTGTGTTTTTTCTCAAAATAAGTCTTCAAAATTTGTTGTGTATTTTATACCTATAGCACCTCTTAATTCAGATTAGTCACATTTTAATAGCCACATACAGTTAGTGACTACCATAGCACTTGATAGCACATTGGATAGCACAGCTCTCACCCCTCTCTAGTAAAGCTTAAAGACAGGTCTCAAAGGAATCAAACTGATGGAACAATTAACTTCACTGCCCAATGCTCTTACAAGGAAGACAACACAATACAGACTCTTAATTATGTAACAATAACAATGTCAGCATTAAACAAAAAAATCACTGGACATGCTTAAAAGCAAGAAAAAAAACTACAACAAGAAAAACAATCAGTTAAGGGAAACAGACTTAGCAATGACAAAATAATGGAATTAGCAGACATGATGTTAAGACAGATTTTATCATTATGTATAAGTATTTAAAGGAAAAAAATTATCAGAAGAAAAATGAAGGACATAAAAAAAGAACCAATTATGAATTCTAGAGATTAAAAAAAATATATAATATCTGGATTGAAGATTTCAGTGGATAAGATTAACATCAGATTAGTCACTGCAGAAGAAAAGATTAGTCAACCTGTAAATGTAGCAATTAAATTGATCCAAGATAAACCACAGAGAGAAAAAAGACTTAAAGAAAATAGATGAAAAGAGGCTTAGTGATTGGTGAGAAAATATCAAATGATCTACCATAATTGGGAAAGGAAAGAAGAGAGAACAGAAAAATATTTGAAGAAATAATACCCCAAACACTTCAAAATTCAGTGGAAATTATATTTCATAAATCCAAGAAGCTTAAAAACTCATGAAAAAAAACCAAGTCACACAATAATCAAATATCTGAAAACCAGTGTTGAAAAGAAAATCTTAAAGGCAGTCAGAGAAAAAAAACAAAACACATTAAGTACAGAGAAATAGACATAAAAATGATTATAGACTTCACCTCAGAAATTTAGCAAGCCAGAAGACAATCAAATAACACCATTAGAGTGCTGAAAGAAAAAACTCAACTTGGAATTCAATACTGATAGAAATAGCCTTCAAAAACAAAAGTGAAATAAGGGTGCCTGGGTGGCTCATCGGTTGAGTGTCTGACTCTTGGTTTCAGCTGAGGTCATGATCTCAGAGTCATGAGATCAAGCCTCACATCCAGCTCTAAACTCAGCCAGGAGTCTGCTTGAGATTCTCTCTCTCATCTCCCTCTGCCCTTCCCCTTGTTCATACACAAACACACACACTCTCACTCTCAAATAAATAAATAAATAAATAAATAAGTAAAAACATTATCAAACAAACAAAATTTGAGGAACTTTGTTGCCAGCATATATATACTAAAAGAAAAGTTATTACAAAATTATTTAGGCAAAAGCAAAATGACAACAGATGGAAACTTAGAATACCGGAAATGGTAAATAATGAACAATAGAAAAGATTTGTTTCCTCATTTTAAAATTTCTTCAAAAGCTAATAACCACATAAAGCAAAAATAATAACAATGTATTTTTGAGATTTATCAAATGCATAGAAACAATATGTATGACAATAGATTGAAGGACAGAATGAGAGCAGTGGAAGTCTAGAGTATTAAGGATTTTATGTTATATATGAACTGGCATGATACTATTTGAATGTAAATTATGAGTTAAGATGCATATTGTAAAGTGCAGAGCAATCACTAAAATAAAATAATAAAATATATCTCCTCAACAGTGGAGATAAAGTGGAATATTAAGCAGTACCAATTAACTCAAAAGAAGTAGGAAAAGAAAAAAGTAACAAGAAAAGATGAGACAAAATGAAAACTGATAGTAAATGGTAGACTTAAACTCAACCATATTGATAATTATACTAAATGTAAATGGTCTGAAGACTCCAATTAAAAGTCAGAGATTGACAGACTAGATAAAAAATTAAGATGCTATTATATGCTGTGTAGGAACAAACCACTTCAAATATATAGACAGGATAGGTTAAAACTAAGAGGAAGGAAAAAGATATACTGTACAAACATAAATTACAAGAAAGCTGGAATGGCTATATTAGTATCAGATAAAGCATGCAATATAAAAAGAATATACTAGGAATAATGGGAAAGTATGCAGTTTATTGGGGGGTGATATGACAATCCTAAATGTAATAGAGCTTGAAAATACATGAAGCAAAACCTGTAAAATAAGTCAGGTTTCTGGGAAGCACTTAAATTCTCTGAAGTGAATCAGTTGGGTGGATTTGGGAAATCATTTAATCTGTGAATAAAAGTTTACTCCCTTGTAAAATAAAAATAGTCACACCAATATTTCATGGGTATTTTGTGAAGACTAGATAAAAGTATATATGAAAATAAAAAAAACAAAAACCAAAAAACCAAACCTGAACTGAAAGGAAATTTAAAAATCTGCAGTGACAGTTGGAGTATTCAACACTTTCCACTTACAGTCAATAAAGAAAGAAGGCAAAATCAGCAAGGATATTGAAGACTCGAATGATAACATCAATCAACTGTACCTAACTGACATTCATAGAATACTCTACCCACAACAGCAGAATTATGCATTTTTTTAAAAAGTTCACCTGGAACATTAATCAAGAGAGACCATATGTTAGTCATGGAACAAGTTTTAACAAATTTAAAAATATTTAAATCATAGGGTCTGTCCTCTGACCACAGTGAATTTAAATTAGAAATCAATAACAGCTATTTGGGAAACCTCCAAATATTTAGGAATCAAATAGCATACTTCTAAACAACACATGGGCCAGAGAAGAAATCACAAGGGAATTTAAAAAATATTTTTAACTGAATGAAAATGAAAACACATCAAAATTTATGAGATGTAGTTGAAACAGTGTCTCAGAGGAAATGTACAGCATTATATGTTAATATTAGAAAACAAGAAAGGTCTAAAATCAATAAGAATCTATCTAAAAAAGCAAGAAAAGAATATATGTTGGCTAATTGAATTTAAATTTAAAATATTTTTTAAAAAGGTAAAAGAAGAACAAATTAAACTTAAAAAAAATAGAAGGGAGAAAATAACAAAGATAAAAGCAGAAATCAATGACATATAAAACAAAAATAATAGAGAAAATCACTGAGACCAAAGGCTAGTTGGAGAATTTCAACAAAACTTATAAACCCCTTGCTCGATACATTAAGGAAAAAAAAGGAGAAGACACAAATGATCAATATCAGTTACATACTACAGACGCTACTAATATTACAAGGATAATAAATGAATATTATGAAAAGTTTGTTGTCAATAAATGCAACAACTTAGATGAATGGGCAAATTCCTTAGAAGACACAATTTGCCAAATATGACTGCAGAAGAAGTAGAAAACCCAAAGAAGCCATGTATTGCATAAAGAAATTAAATGTGTAAATTTAAAAATTTTCCACAAAGAAAACTTTAGGACTAGAAGGTTTCACTTGTGAGTTCTATCAAATATTTAAGAAACATGCCAACATTTCATAAACTGTTTCAGAAAATGGGAGAATGGAATACTTTCCAACTGATTTCATGAGGCCAGCATCACCTTAATATGAAAATCTGAGAGTGAGTTACAAGAGAGAAAAAATGAAACAACATGAGACCAATATGACCCAGGAACATAGGCACAGGAATCCTTAACAAAATACTAACAAATTGAGTCCAACAATCTCTAAGAGAAACAATACATAGTGGTGGGGGGTTATTTCAGAAATGTCGAAAATCTAGAGAAAGACCTCTGAAGGGGGGTGTATGCCAATGGGAAGTAAAAAGTAAAAAGGGAGCATCATTAACTTCCATAGTCTTGATTTTCATCTTTTTAACAGCTGGCATTTCTGAACATTTACCACACTCCAGGAAGCAGTTTCAGAGCCGTATATGAGTTCTCTTGTTTAATTTATAAGAACCCTATGAGCTTGATACTATTGTTGTGCGCATTTTATAAATGAGTAAATTAAAGCAGAGAGAAACCTTAAAACCTATCCACAGTCCCATAGCTATTGGGATTTGGACCTATATTGTCCATCTCCAGATCCTGCACTCTTTGCTAATAATGTACCACTCTACAGTGAACTGCTCATCTTCTGTGCTTTTGCCTAGCAAGGCTTATTTCATCACTCCTAAACATTTATCCACTTTTTCAGTCCATAATTAAGAACTTCTGAGTCAAAATATTAAGTAGTTCCAAACGCAAATACTTCTGAAATAAAAGTATGTGTATTAAATTATAAAACTTATAATACTAGCATGGAATATGTACTCCTTTATCCCCCTCCTAAATTTTTATGCGGCTACAAATGTGGTCTCCAAGAAGTGGGGAAAAAAATAAAAAACCCAACAAACAAACCAAAACCAATTTTCCCTTTCCTATGTGTAGAACAAAATGCTTTTTACCTGCCCACCGTGCCCCACCTAGGGGACAACTAGGTCAACCTAGAATTCAACGTTGGCACTAAGACTAGATGGCATATGAAGCTGGGCAGGGTCTTTAAGCCCTGGAGCCTTAGTTCTCTGTTTTGTGAAACGGAATTGTTCTGCCTCCTGAGCTGGATAGTGTGAGGATGAGGAAGGTACCCAGGTGAGCTTCTGTATTCTTTCCTTCCCTCTGCTTCTTCTTAGCCTTCTCTCCTTTGCGATGATTCTTTAGAATTTCAGAACTTTGAACATCTCCAGAAAAGCCGTTTTGAAACTGTTTTTGATCCATGTCCACAGTGATCACAAATCAATAGAACCCTAATATACGTATTATATTAGGGTTCTAATACAATAGAACCCTAATATATGTATGTATAATGAAAGTGATCACCTAATTTATTGTAAAAATTAGGAAAATTATTACTTACAAAAGTAATAACTATGCTGATCCACCAGGAATAAACTGGGGCTATTCTGGGAGAACCGAGTCACATGTCGCAAAACCACTTAACCTTATTTATTTTGGTGCATTCTGTTATTTTATCTGTATTCTATTATTTATTTATTTATTTTATAGTTTCCCAATTTTATTGTTTTTTCATGCATTCTAGTTAATTATAAATATGCTTTTCAGGACCTATTAAATCGATTTTGTATCCCACTAATGAATCCCTACCCATATATATATATATTTTTTTTTTCTTGCTTTTCTCAGAAGCCTGGAGGTTCTGCATGAGTTTATTTATTTATTTATTTTTAATTTTTTAATCTTTTTATAAACATATAATGAATTATTAGCCCCAAGGGTACAGGTCTGTGAATCGCCAGGTTTATACACTTCACAGCACTCACCATAGCCCATACCCTCCCCAATGTCCATAACCCCACCACCCTCTCCCTACTCCCCACCCCTGGGCCCCCCTCAGTTTGTTTTGTGACATTAAGAGTCTCTTATGGTTTGTCTCCCTCCTGATCCCATCTTATTTCATTATTCTTTTCCTACCCCCCAAACCCCCCACGTTGCATTTCCACTTCCTCATATCAGGGAGATCATATGATTGTTGTCTTTCTCTGATTGACTTATTTCACTAAGCATAATACCCTCTAGTTCCATTCACATCGTCGCAAATGGCAAAATCTCATTTCTTTTGATGGCTGCATAGTATTCCATTGTATATATGTATACCACATCTTCTTTATCCATTCATCTGTTGATGGACATCTAGGTTCTTTGCATGGTTTGGCTATTGTGGACATTGCTGCTATAAACATTAGGGTGCATGTGCCCCTTCAGATCACTATGTTTGTATCTTTAGGGTAAATAACCAGTAGTGCAATTGCTGGGTTGTAAGGGTAGCTCTATTTTCAACTTTTTGAGGACCCTCCATGCTGTTTTCCAGAGTGGTTGCACCAGCTTGCATTCCCACCAACAGTGTAGGAGGGTTCCCCTTTCTCCGCATCCTCGCCAGCATCTGTCATTTCCTGACTTGTTAATTTTAGCCCTTCTGACTACCTACCCAGATGTTTTGACTTCTTCTAAAGAATGTCTTGTCCGGCCTTTAAAATATTCCCGGGATCCCAAGTGCTAAAGGGAAGCATGCATGAATTTGATGAAGTTCTGGTGAACTGAAGGGGTTCTAATTCCTATGGGTACACTTACTCTGTTTCTCTTCATTCATTCCTTATCCATTCTTTCCTCCTCTCATTCATGGAATACTTTGAGCACTTCCCATACTACCAGGGGCTGGAAAGGATCAGATGCAGGAACGGGGGTCGCTGCCCTTGAGGAACTGCTGTATTCTGCTGGGCAGAGGTCCCTGAAGATCGAGCGTTTCAGGACGGAGAGATAAGTGGTACAGCACAGAGATGATCAAATGGGCATAGGAATCTGGAAGAAGGATCCATCAGCTCTGTGGAGGTGGAAGGGAGGGTTCCGAGGGGAAGACTAACACTGAAATGTAGGAAGTTCTTGAGGATAGAGATGGTGGCATGGGGTCGCTACCGCAAGCCAACCTCCAGGCTGCTCCACGGAGCTCTCTTCACAGGCGGGAGGGGCACTGGGGCACGGGGCTGATGGGGTGCCCCATCTGTTTCTTCAGCGTTTCTCAGATTTATTTTAAACTTCGCGAGAGTGCTCACACCCCCATCTGTTTTGGTCTCCCCAACCTGACTGTCCTCTCCAGCTGACCCTGCTTGAGTTTTCATACAGCACTTTACACGTTCTAAATATGCTAGGTCATTTACTTCTCTGGTATGTTTACTACCTGTTTGGTCCTCCTATAAGGTAAGCTGAAGGAGAGGATTCATTTATTTCGCTCACTGTGTGTCCCCCCAGCTCCTGGAAGAGTGCTTGGTCCATTCACAGTAGCTTCCTGATAAATAACGCGAAAGACCTGGAAGAGCGAATTTCTGTTTCCAGTACATTTGCATGTACTCACATCTGAAGGAAAGTGTGGAGGAAAATAAAGTCCTATAAGGGACCACCGTTTCTAATAGCATCCTTTCCCTCCCTCCCGTCACTGGTGTTTATTAATCACCTGCTCCCCACCAGCCCTGTTTTGAGCACTTGGATTTCAGAGAACAGAACAGATGCTCTTTCCTGTCTTCGTGGTGCTCATCTGCTAGAGTGTAAAAGACATTAATGAGCTGTGTAATTGCAAATTTGGGATAACTGCTAAGGAAAAAAAAAAAAAAAGCACAGGAAGCTCTGAAAGCTTGAAACCGTAGCGCATGACTTGGGCTGGGAGGTCAGAGAAGTGATTTTTTTTTTTTTAAGATTTTATTTATTTATTTGTCAGAGAGAGAGAGGAGCAAGAGTGAGCACAGGCAGACAGAGTGGCAGGCAGAGGCAGAGGGAGAAGCAGGCTCCCCGCCAAGCAAGGAGCCCGATGTGGGACTCAATCCCAGGATACCGGGATCATGACCCGAGCTGAAGGCAGCTGCTTAACCAACTGAGCCACCCAGGAATCCCCAGAGAAGTGATTTTTAAGCCGTGGCAGAGCTGAGTGTCTGGTATGGCCAAGCCAATGGAGAGGAGGGGCTTAGCCGAATGGGTGGGCGGGGCAGACCAAGCAGCTCCAGGTGCACGCGGGCCTTAAGGGGTTGGCCCTTTAGCCAGGAGCGAAGCAGAACAGCCAGAGGGGTGTCAGCTGGGGGATGTTGAAATGAAAAGATGGCTCAGGCTGAAGTGCAGGCATGAGATTAGGGAGTATTCCAGGGCTATGGGGGTATCAGGTAGGAGGGTGGTGCAGAGCTCAACATGAGATGTGATGGTCCCAGGGATGAAAAGCTGTGGGTAGGTTAGAGAAATAATTAAGGCATAAAATTGAAGTTAATAGCTTTTTTTTGTACTTTCAAATAAATTGGTAACGGCTTGTATGTATAAAGGATTTTTTTAAAAGATTTTATTTTTATTCATTTAGAGACAGAGGAAGGGAATGGGACGTAAGGGTCAGAGGGAGAAGGAGAGAATCTCAAGTAGACACCCCACTCAGTGTGGAGCCCATTGCTAGGCTCGATCTCACGACCCCAAGATCATGATCTGAACTGAAATCAAGAATCAGATGCTCAAACAACTGAACTACCCAGATGCCCTGTATGTATAAGGTTTTCTTATGTTTGTGTGAACCAAACTATAAATAAAGATGCACTTTGAGTTGTCAGCATCCTCTGTGATATGTATACGGATATTATTAAGAATTGGCCCAATCCGTGGTGATCTAGTGGCCCCTGGGGGCTGGTGGGTCTTCTGGGGATGCAAACAAAGGAATGCTATCTAGAAGGGCTGTACAGACCATGGGAAGATAATAAAAGTGGCGTGTGTGTTTGTGTATACATGTATATAACCAATTGTGGACCTCACTGCTTTCCCATCCTTCCTTCTATCCCTGCTTCTTTCTTTCTGCATTCTCCTGTCAGACTACAGTTTAAGATCAGTGGTTCCTAATGTTCCTTGGGCTTTATCCTGAGAGTAGCACGCATCCAATACACGCAGAAAATGCCATATCATGTATCAGGAGCTCTGGGTCCCCAGACTAAGAAGTTCTGACCTGCAGAGTTTGTAAAATGGCAATCCACAGACAAAAATAAATATATTTAGTCAATAAATTTTTTGAAAGATGGTCAAACTCATTAACAATCAATGGAGCCAATGACAATATAACACCTTTTTTCTTTTTCTTTTTTTTTTTTAAAGTAAGCTTCATGCCCAGCGTGTAGCCCAATGCGGGGCTTGAACTCATGACACTGAGATCAACACCTGGGCTGAGAATAAGAGCCTGACACTTAACCAACCATGACCCAGGCACCCCAGGAGATAACATCTTCTATTGATCAGATCGGTAATGATTGATAATACCCAGCTTGGTGGTTGTGGGAGGAAATGAGCACGCTTATATATTCAGGGTAAGCGCAAATGGAACAGCTTTGGAGAGAGCAACTAGGCAGTACTTTTCAAAATTTTAAAGGTCTAGATCCTTCAACCTAGTAATTCCATCCTAAGAAACTATCCTTTAGGAAAGCAGATGTACGTGTGCACATAGTCAAGGATGTTCACTAGCATCAATGACTAGAAAGTTAGGGACTACCTAAATGATCACCAGCAGGGAAATGGTTAAATATCTCTGGGACATGCCCAGGCTATACAGTGGAATACCATACAATCCGAAAGAACGCACTTGATCTGTACTGACAATATATTAAGTGAAAAAGCATATTGCAGACCAATATATGTAGCCCAACACATTCTCCATTAGAGAACTCACAGAAGTATTTGTTTTATATAAATGCTTTTGTATATATTTAGAAAATACATACATGGATATATATGAAATCCAAAATAGTGATTAACCCAAGGGAGTAGGACTTAAAGGGGTGAGCGAGGAAGTCCTGAAATTTTCCTCTTTGATTTTGTGCACTTTCTATACTATTTGAATTTGTTTTAACAAGGCTATACTATCTGATCTTCATTCTTTTTTTTTTTTTTAAGATTTTATTTATTTGACAGAGAGAGATCACAAGTGAGCAGAGAGGCAAGCAGAGAGAGAGAGAGAGGAGGAAGCAGGCTCCCTGCAGAGCAGAGAGCCCAATGTGGGACTCGATCCCAGGACCCTGAGATCATGACCTGAGCTGAAGTCAGAGGCTTAACCACTGAGCCACCCAGGTGCCCCTGATCTTTATTCTTAAAATGAATAAAGATCGTGGAGAATTCTTCCCCTTGAGTTTCTTTTGAACTGTACAACTCTAACTTCAAAATTTGAGATGAGGGAAGAAGCAAACAATTAAGATGTGTGCTAGTGTCCTCCTCTGATTAAAATATTTCAGTGATGTCCCATGTGTTGGGGCTCAAGTCTGAACTTCCTGGGGTGTCTGGGTGGCTCCGTGGGTTAAGCGTCTGACTTGGGCTCAGGTCTTGATCTCAGGGTCCTGGAATCGAGCCCCACGTTGGGCTTTGTGCTCAGCGGGGAGTCAGCTTGTCCCTCTCCCTCTGTCCCTTCCCTGCTCTTGCTTGCGCACTCTCTCTCTTTCAAATAACTGAATAAAAAATCTTAAAAAAAAATAAAAAGTCTAAATTCCTGGGAGTAGCACTGCAGGCTCTCCTAAATCTGGCCACTTGCCTCCCTCTACAGTGTCTTCAGCAATCCTCCAACCCACAGACTCTGCCCTCACCAGAACGTGCTTGGATGTGGATTCTGAGGCGTCTCCGGGATTATTGCTACACTTTAGCTGTACTTGCCTCTAAAGACCTCCTCTGCTACCTGATATGTGTTCTGTCCTTTAAATGCCGCCTCCTCCGGAAGATCCAGCCCACTAGCCAGCGGCACTCTGGTCTGCGCAGGGCACAAATGCTCCATGTCCCCAGGCGTATCCCCTGTATGATATTACTTGTGGTACCCCACTGCCTCCCTGTTTTAGCATCTGGTTTCCCTCTAGTTTGAGAACCTGCTGAAGGCAGAGGCTGTGTTTTGTGTCACTGTATGGGCCTTGTGTATCCCAATGCCTGGCTACAGGAGGCCCTTACCAAGCGCCTGTTGGATCGCGCAGTGCTCTCCTCCCCTTTCAGGGATCCACTTGTTGACAGCCTCAAAGAAGTATGGGGACCAGATTTTAGAATTCCTCACACATTACTTCTTTCCATAGAGTATAACTAAAAATTTAGACCCACCAAACCACAGCACTTTAGAACTAGAAAGGACTTAAGAGTTATCTAGGGGAGTTGTTTTCAATCAAAAGTCTGTGTACTAGTGCAAGGCTTCATACTCCGAGGCAAAATGAGAAAAACATGAGCAATAGAGCAGACTGAAAAAAAAAAAATCAGGTTTAACGCATTTGGTTTAAAGGATGCTCTCTTACTCAGAGTTTATGTCTCTCTCCCATTTTAAGGTTATTTATGAATTATGTGCTAGTAGAGGTTTTTTTTTTTTTTAAGTTTAATTGGTCTATTAAATAAGAAAATCTGGAAACTCTGCCTCTTGTCATCTTTCTCCTCAGAACTAAAACCCAGAGGGATTATCACTTTGCCCATAGCCAACAAAGAAAAAACCGTTTAGGTCCAGGACCCTTCGGTTTGGTGGGTAATGCAATTGCGTATGTATACAAATATTGTATATGCTTGGTGTGACTGGTTTTCTGTTTGGCATTTTAAATCCAGAAATGCAACAGTCAGTTAACATATTTGTTGTATTACAATGGGAAACAGGCTTGCTGTTTGACAAGTGTCTATTACCATATGGTATTGCTGTCTGTTATTATTTTGGTGAGGTTTTAAGAAATGTCAGAGTCTTGAAATTATATATATGCAATATTATTATTGACTTTGATATGGAAATAAAGGCTGTTTACTATCAAATTTTGGATGCTTTCTCTGTTTGAAAGTGTTGTAAGCATCTTAAAAAAAAGAATTTAAAGTGACTTTGAATTTGGCTATTACTTCGATTCTGATTTTAAACATCTGAATGCTGTCCAACGACAGGATTCTACTTCTGAGAGTTTATCATGAGAAAATAATGAGAGATATGTGCACAGACATACATATGAAGGTGTTTGTTAAAGCATTTGTGTTAAAGATTAGGGAAAAAACACAAATGCCCAATAATAGAGAATTGTTTAAATACATTTTGACATAGTCCTATATGGCTGCATTTTTACCTTCTTTCGTATACTTGTTCATGTTTTCCCATTTTTATCTACCACACATTATACTTATATAAGTAAAAAGTTTAAAAATCTGCCTCGCTTAACGTTTTATCCAAAATAATGTTTCTTACCTGTTTTCCTTATGTTTTTTTTTTTCTAATTGACGTTATTGACTAATATAATTTGATAGCCCATCAAAGCTCAGTGGATGTAGACTCGAAATCTTATTTTTTTTCAAATTTCACTTTTACCGCTTCTGGTTTTTATGTAGTTTGGCTTGGCTTCATATCAATCAGCCCACAATCCAGGGCAAAGCTGTCATTCTCGTTTTGAACACTACTCTCTCCGGTAAGTTCATGTTTTAGGCTTGCACATTCTAATCAGCTGTCAGTGAGGGCAAGCACAGCTCTAAACTTAAAGATCTACGGACATTTGAAGGTGTAATTGATCTAAGTATTTATTTTTCCTCTAGATCTGGCTCCCTCTTAGCTCAGGGGAGGAAGCTTGGCCATTGTATTTACCAGTGTTGCAGCCTGTTGGCCTAAAAACCGGAGGGAACAGCATCTCCTGCATTGCCAGCCTCCAAGAAAGCCTCTTTGAGAGAGGAAGACAAGAGATGCTTTATCACACCCTAGCTATGTGTGTCTGTGTGTGCGTACCTGTGTGTGTATCAGTGTGTGCCCCAGTGTATGTGTGTTTGTGTGCATGGCTGAGAGATGAGGGGGAGAGGGAGGGAGAGAGAGAAAAGGAGAGTGGGATTGTGTACAAGGGTTTCTGGAATCTCTGGCATTAGGTTAATTCTTATTCGCTGTAACAGTTTCCAATAGTTCTTCCTAGAAGCTGTTCTACTTTTAATTAATGAATGAATTAGCTGGTGAATGTCCGACTCTTTCTAGGATGTAAGACACCTGAAGACTAGGACCGTGTTCCCGTTCCCCCCACCCACTCCCAGTACCTAGCATGGAGCTTTTTACATATGGAATGAGGATTTAATAAATATTGGCTGAATAAATGTATGGGTTTTCAAAACCCTTATTTACTTGTGTTTGGACCTTGTCTAACAATTTCTACGGCTGCTGTAGCTTTTCTTCTTCCAGTGGCTCTTTTTTTTTTTTTTTAAGATTTTATTTATTTATTTGACAGAGATCACAAGTAGGCAGAGAGAAAGGAGGAAGCAGGCTCCCTGCTGAACAGAGAGCTTGATGCGGGGCTCGACCCCAGGACCCTAGGATCATGACCTGAGCCGAAGGCAGAGGCCTTAACCCACTGAGCCACCCAGGCGCCCTTCTAGTGGCTTCTTAAAGCCATTTCTAGAAGAGGACCATGTCATCAAACTGAGGAAGGGGCTTGTTGACAATTTCTCCAGCAGGACGGGAGGCCCACCCCTCATCCACTGTAAACTTTAGAAAGTGGGACCCAGGCCTCAGCCCTGTTCTCTGTCAGGCTCCTTCCTATCCCAGCTGTTCCTCCGCTCTAGATAGTTTTGTGAAAAAAGCCAGGCATCTGTTTCAAGGTTCTCGGCAACACAAGGCTGCAGCCTTTCTAGGATAACTGATTTGGATGACCGCGGGGCCGTGGGAGCTCCAGCCATCTCCCAAACAACGTGTGCCTCCATCTTTAATTTGTGCAACATACTGCTGGCCTCCAGAGAGCTGGCTGAAGGCAGTGATTTTTGATTTGTTTGATTGATTTGCTCATTGCTGTCTCCATCTCTAAGGACAGTGCATAAATGCCTGCTCCATGGGCACTCAGGAACTATTTGCCCAATGCGTAAACGAATGATGGAATGTCCTCATGGTCTTCGAATAGCATCTTGTGTTTGAGGTGCTCTTTTTTTTTTTTTTAAATTTTATTTATTTGACAGAGAGAGAGAGGCAGAGAGGCAGGCATACAGAGAGAGGGAAGCAGGCTCCCTGCTGAGCAGAGCAGAGAGCCGGACTCAGGGCTCGATCCCAGGACCCTGAGATCATGACCTGAGCTGAAGGCAGAGGTTTAATCCACTGAGCCACCCAGGCGCCCCTGAGGTGCTCTTTTGACTATAGTTCGCCCAGTTAGGCTCTTCCCCAAATTACGGTTCCAGTCCTCTGCTACACAATCCTTCTAAACTGGATTCCACTTCTTCCATTTCTCCTTACGGAACATGCCAGACCATTCAGATTGATAATCATGGGTTAGTCTGTAGGTTATAAATTTTTGAATTTTCTCATCAACCACAGATTTTATCAATATAGCACATCAGCCTTTTTTTTTTTTTTGTAAAATGGTAAAACTTTCAAATCAATGTTTTCCATAAGAATACCAATTTTTGCTGTGTGATTCGGAACAGAGATAATATACACTACACTTTAAATTAGTCTACCTTTTTTTATAAACAACAAAAGCCTTGTCACTGCCAATGTGTCTTGTCTTGCGAGAAGCTCAGTGCGAAGACTTGTGTCCCCTTGTCCTACCTACTTTTACCATCAACTTTCTGAAACAGTGATTCCACCTATTTCCCTTCATTACTTTGTTCTTTTAATCTTTTTAAAAAAACATATAGCATTATGCTTTGTTGCAAGTGGCCTCAAATTCTTTTTCAGTAGATGGAAAATTATAATTAATGAGAAGAAAAATATTTCCCTAACCATTGACAGGTGCTTTTTGAAGCCCACATTCCAAGATGCTATCAATGCCTCCTTCTAACTCCTTCTAACTCACAGACTCAGTAAGAAGGCTACCAACCTTCTTACTGAGTCTGATTTCTCCAGCATCACAAGTGCTGGAAAACATGGGGGTTACACTAGAACATCAGAGTATAGCAGAAAGAACCTTGGGTTTGCAGACAGCAGAACTGGGCTCTTGTTAAAATTCCACTTATTAGTGGCATAGTCTTGGATAAGACATTTAACTTCTCTATGCCTCAATTTCTCTTCTGTACATTGGGTGTAAAAATCACATGCGGTACCCACTACATTGGGTTTTTGTGATGTAAATGAGATAACACATGTCCAGACATTTTCTAAACATGACAGTTGTCTGCATTTCTGTGTCCCCCACAAATCTGTTTGCTCTTCAAGATCAGGGAGGACACCTGGTTCATATTTGTATTTCCAGGGCCTGGTTTGTGACCAAAAGATGTACTTTAGGCGAGGGCACTAGATGTGGGGGACATGAAGTTACCCTTTCTTTTATTTCAGGAGTATTTCACTGGTTTCTCATTATTAACAAACCTTCATTGGTCAGCCGGACTCAGCTGAATCCCTTAGGCATGCTTTCTACTGCCTCTAGGATATTGAATTGAGGAAGACGTAGAGAAAAGAAACAGAAAAATGAAGTGCACGAACTCACATACACTCACACACCATTATAGATTCATAAATGTCAGGGGTCACAGATCGGTGACTTAAGGGCTACATCTGCCTCCAGACAGGCTTTCTCTGGCTCAAACACTCATTTTTTAAAAAGTACACCAATATGGGGCACCTGGCTGGCTCCATCGGTGGAGCACGCGACTCTGGATCTCGGTCAGGGTTGTGAATTTGAGCCCTACCTTGTGTGGAGAGATTACTTAAAAATAAAATCTTTAAAAAAAGTCACCCAATAATTTGAAATCCAAAAATGTGGATTTTCCTTTCTCTGGAAATTGTGAACAGCTGGTCGCACGAGGCCACGTCCCTCCAAGGGGGACCGATGCAGCTGTGGCTATTTCCGGCACGTCCTTGACAGTTGGTCATGGAGGCAGCCCTGTCACTTCCTGTTGCCTCGTGAACACCAAGACAGATAGGAGCTGCTGCCCGTTATCACATTTTTTGTGCTTAAAGAGCACGTACTGCACACCAGGCACTGTTGTGAGCTCTTTGGTTCCCCTATCTACCTAGCAGTCATGGGTTAAGAAACTGAGGCATAGTTAGTGTGAGGTGGATTCAGAATTCCAACCCTGGTCATCTGGCTTCCAAGTTCTCACTATTAATCACTCAGCTATGTCACATCTCGACAGGGAGAGGAGGAAATAAAAAATCATACCTAACTACAGTGCAAAGGCATGGCAGAGGCTCTGGTCTGGAGGACTCTATTCTGTCTAATCAGAGAAGGATTCACAAAGGAAGTGTGCAGAGTTGTTGAGTTTTAAAGATAAAAAGAATCATTAGCCCAGGCATGTTAATTGTTCTGTGCATAGGCTTGTTCTCGACCTGAGAGCCGGGCATACGGAGGGCAGGTAGGGCCAAGGCGGCTGAGTGAGGTGGGGGCAGGAGACAGACCTTAGGGTGAGGTGTGGCCGCCGAGCCTCACCTAGCCTCACCGCCTGGAGCTGAGACCTGATATGGGAGGAGAGTAGTCTGACCTGGGCAGAGGGGAGGGAGGGAGGAGATAAGGCCCAAGTCCTGTTTGACCAACGTGATGTGGGATGAATCGGCATTCTTACAGGAGTCCTGCCGAACTTCATTCATTGCTTTCACAACACCAGAAAGTCAGTTTTGTAACGCAGGTGTTCTTAAAATGCTGGCCCGACTGTTTACTTCTGCTTCAGTCCCTGAGCTTATGAGCAAATACTTCAGGCACTATAACGAGCAGAAACTTGAGACAGAGCTTATCTTGTAATGCTGGGTTTTGCATCATATCCAGGGTGTGGTGTTACTTTAGAAGGCAAGTTCAATAATTACGTGTTTACAGATTGAGCAAACAGAGCATGTGCCCTGAGATGGCTCAGAATTTATACTTTGAGAGCCCAGGGAACTGACTTACTCAGCTGGACAGCAGGCTCAGTACCTGGATGTGTCAACTGGTCACAGCATATTCAATACATATGCATGTATGTACATATACATGTGTATAATAGAGAGGCATGCACATATTCAATATATACATATAGATTTATACACAAGCATACTTTCCATTTTTGAACATGTATACAGCACCTTGTCTTTAATCATACTGATGTACAAAATAGCCCAGGAAAGCTTGAAGATGTTAAGGGAATCAATTAAAGCTTAATTCAGGCGAGCCCAGGTCACTGACCTACCCAGCATGCCCTCTCTTTTCTATGTGTGATCTATTAATTGTAGTACTCTGTTTTGGTGTTCCCTAATACCATAATGAAGTGACCAAAATTAAAGTTAAAAGCATTAGGGTCATTTCAACTGCCTCTTTTAGAAAATAAAAATGCCGATTAACCAATTATATTCCTTTTCTTTTGCTCTGTTATTATTTCTCTCTCCTGGAGAGAGATTGGAACCATGTTGACCTCTGCTCTTTACAGAGCTTGTCAACTACTGGCATACATTAAGTGTTTATAAGCATTAATACTAATGATTTGTGGCTCACACCTCCACCTAGTCTCAGTTTCCCTGGTTTATTTCCCTTAGATAACTTCTTCCTTTTCTATTTTCGCATTTTCAAGGACAAGACAAAGCACGAGAATTACCCAATTCAGGGCTTTCTAAACACATTTGAAAAATGGCAATCACTTATTATTCTAGCTTGATAATAAACCTAAAGGCAAGCGTTCAAGCACTGACTTGTCCTTTCCCTCATTCCAGCTACTACTCAAAGTGCAGGGCTTTGAAATTACCTGCTTAATTGGGCTACATGTCACAGCTGTCTGTGGAAGTGGCTTTAAGGTGCAGGTGTTGGCTTTTTGGGCCTTCTTTGCTGTGATTTTACATGTCATGTTTGCATTGCTACACTAGCTCCCAGGACCAGGCAACATCCTTAGCTTCCCCTGGGGTGAGTAGGAAGGGGCACGCCCTAGATTGTTCTACTCCCTTTGAAGTAGATGCAATTGGAGCCTGGCCCTTCCTTGCTTTGGTTTTTCAGACATTCTTGATTTAAGTTTCTGCTCCTTTTGGAATGGTTGTCAGATGTCCACATGGAGACTTTTGGTCTACTTAGAGCTATGCTAGGAGAAGCATGAAATTACTTCCCAAAGGATGTGGTCCTGCCTCAGAACCAGAAAAGTGGCAGCCATGTTTTGAACAGGAACCCATCCTGTGGAGTGTCAGTTTCTTTAGCTGTGAAGTGTAAGCATCAGACAAGATTGCCTCTAACAAATTTGCCTTCTCCTCCTCCTCTTCTTCTCCTTCTCCTCCTCCTCCTCTTCTCCTTCTCCTCCTCCTCCTCCTCCTCCTCCTCCTCCTCCTCCTTCTTCTTCTTCTTCTTCTTCTTCTTCTTCTTCTTCTTCTTCTTCTTCTTCTTCTTCTTTTTCCTTCCCCTCCCCCTCCCCCTTCCCCTCCTCCTCCTCCTTCTTCTTCTAAGTTTTATTTGTTTAAGTCATCTCTATATCCAACATGGGGCTCAAGCTCATGACCCTGAGATCAAGCCTTGCATGCTCCTCCAACTGAGCCAGCTGAGGGCCCCCAGGATTGCCTTTTCTGATCAAATATTCTATGAGCCACAGAAGGATAAGCATGCACATAAATGGATTCTTATAATTCTGAAAAATTTTAAGAATCACCTGAAGAAAAATGAGATTCTGGCATCAACCAACAGGACTGAGAGCTTGCAGACAAAGGGAATTAAGATTGAATCCAGTTCTGCCCATTTGTTGCTCTGTGACCCTTAGTATATTTCTTTTCTCTAGGTCTTAGGTGTCTTCCCCTTAAAATGGAAATGCTGCTATCCACATAGTGGAGTTGTTTTAAGGATTTAATAAATGTACACAGTACCTTTATTTATTTATTTATTTATTTATTTAAAGTTTATTTATTTATTTGACAGACAGAGATCACAAGTAGGCAGAGACGCAGGCAGAGAGAGAGAGAGGAGGAAGCAGGCTCCCTCCTGAGCAGAGAGCCCGATGTGGGGCTTGATCCCACAACACCGGTTTCATGACCTGAGCAGAAGGCAGAGGCTTTAACCCACTGAGCCACCCAGGTGCCCCAGTACCTTTTAAATACTACACGCTTGGCTGCCACATTGCAGCCACTCTGTAAATGGTGACAGTCATCTTCTGAGTGTATGGTTTTGAGACTAGTGGAGGGTTTGGAATAGATTCGATCTAAAAGAAGATGGCATATGAAGTCTTTGAAGTTGAAGAAGGACTAAGATTAATGTTGAGGATAGAGTAGCTACTGAAGGAAATGATGCCAAAAATCTGATAAGAAACTGAAGCGAAGGGTACTGATGGACGAGACCCTCTACTTACTTACTTCTAAGTAAGACCCTCTACTACTTACCCCTTGTTGCAAGTGTAGATATTTCTGAAGAGAAAATCTCCTCATTATCAGTATGGTCTTGTGTCCTGTTCAGCATTTTCCAGACAAAGAGTCAATCGTTGCATTCAAAGATGATGGTATACTGATGACACATTGTTGCTCTTGTTATCCATAATAGATAAGGTGGTGTCTGAGAATTCCCATTCGGGATCAGCATTTCTTTCTCCAATATCTCGCTGTGGAGATTGGCTGGATTTTGCTACTGTCGATGCTTAGTGTGCCCATCACTTCCAGTATTTCCACATAAAGCTGGATCCTTCACAATCTTGCCTTCAGAGCTTAACCTGGGCTCCTGTAGTCTCAGGGGGTGTTTGAAGTCCTTGAAATTCTTGGCGGAATTGCATGTATATGAGCCTATGTGCGTTTGGGGTGGGCTGGGGGGAGGGGACACAGGCCTCTGGCAAGAGCAAAGGGATCAGACCTAAAGAAGCCAAGCACTGTTGCTGAAGGTATCTTATAATAGGAAAGAATGTGGGGAGCCTGGGTGGCTCAGTTCAGTGACCGCCTCTGGGTTTCGGCTCAGATCATGATCTCATGGGTTATGGAATGGAGCCCGGTGTCAGTCTCCACGCTCAGTAGGGAGTCTGCTTGAGAATCTCTCTCTCTCTCTTCCTTGCCCTCTGCCCTTCCCCCCACTTGCACATGTTCTCTCTCTCTCTCTCTCTCTCAAATAAACAAATAAATCTTAAAAAAAAAATAGGAAAGAATGAAAGTGACTTCGTGAGATGAAAATATGGTGAAACACAGACACGGAGAGGTCCCCCAATACCTATTTGCCTAAATACCCCCACACCTATTCCTTTCCTCTAACAAATGACCTAACAACAGCGTCTCTTTGACGAGGTGTCTCAGTTTTAGGCCAGCTCTTTATGACATAATTCAGGGTCTCACTGAATGGTCCAGAGGATCTCTGGTGAGTGGATATGGAGACTTTGCACTTTTTTCATTATCCTTAGAAAAGGATTACTCTTTTTTTCTTTTTCTTTTTCTTTTAAGGAAAACTAAAGTGTCTGAGAAAGTTCTCCCGGGGAAAGAAATGAAAACTGATTGGGACACCACCAACCTAAAAGTGTAAAGTAAAAGTGACAGGATGAGAGATTTTTAAAAGAAGAGAAAGAAAAGTGCTTGTTTTCCAGATTTTATTGCAAAGACAATCAGTCCTTTGTGCTGGCTTTGCCTCTGGGCCAGCCAGGGCTGCAGGGCCACACCCCAAGGCAGCTTTGGATCTTTTTGTTCTCTTCCTCTTCCTTCCCTTCCTCCTCCTCCCTTAACTTCTCTTCCTCCTCCTCTTCCCTCCCCCCTCCTTTTTCCTTCTCGGTCTCTGGGTTTCTCTCTTTCTGTGTCTCTCAGTTCCTCCCTGTTCTCTCCCTTATACACACACACAAACACACATACACATGTCTTTAAAACGTACAGTTTTCATTACATCACCAGTATCATGATTGGGAACATCTTTTTTTTTTTTTTTTAAGATTTTATTTATTTGTCAGAGGGAGAGAGGGAGAGAGAGCGGGAGAGCACAGGCAGACAGAGTGGCAGGCAGAGGCAGAGGGAGAAGCGGGCTCCCCGCCAAGCAAGGAGCCCGATGTGGGACTCGATTCCAGGACACTGGGATCATGACCTCAGCCGAAGGCAGCTGCTTAACCAACTGAGCCACCCAGGCGTCCCAAGATTTGGAACATCTTAAGCAGAGGCTGACTACTATCAACCTGGCTTGGGAAAGGAGCTGAATTTTAGTTGACTCTGATCTGAAAGTACAACACCTCTCTTTTAGGAAAGGGGAGGAAATCAATAGAATCTGTTGAGCCTCAGTGAGTCCAAAGCTTCCATTAAGCTTTCTGAGGAAGCCAAAAACCCACAGTTCCTCATTCACCAGCTATGATAGAATGCATCTTATACCTGGATGCAGAGGTCGCTCTCCAGAAGTTTTATCTGCTAGTGTGGGAGACAGATCTCACATCCCTGAGTCAACCAAGGAGAATAAAGTACAGTCAGACTTCCAAGAACGGGAAGATGAAGTGGGCCGGAAGAACACATCAGATCCTCAAGAGACAAGACTGAATGACCTTCAGTAGATGAATGGTTAAATACAGGTGGTGGTTCCAAAGGATGGAGTACTATTTAGCAGCCAAAAGTATGGAAATAAATCTAAATGTAGCTACACGGGTAAGCCTCAAAATAGTATCAAACAAAACAATTTTGGGGATATGCATAGCATTATACCAAATATGTAAAAAAAAAGAAAAAAACCCCACATAAAATAACGTCATTTATTCTGTGTGTGTGTGTGTGTGTGTGTGTATTTCTTTTTAAAGACCTAGAAAGAGACACATCGAACTCAGAATGACAGTTACTTTTTGGGGATGGCGAGCTCAGAATTAGGGTGCCAGTCAAAGATATCTTTAGTTTCATCTGTTTTGTGCTAGTTTTGTATTCGGTGTCTTGCTTCAGTGACTGGGAGTCTCGAGGCCCAGCTCCCTTCTGCAGAAAGCAATTCAAGGTTCTGTAAATACCCGATCTTTTCCAGGTAGCCCGTGTGACTTCCTGAGAGCCAGAGCCTTTCCGAGGTCCCACGAGTGGGGTCTCTTCCACTTTTCTTGGTGTCTCCAGCACGGTACTAAATGAAAACCCTCCTGAGGAAGGTACTAGCCAGCACGGCGCATTTAAATGTTATGTTCGGCTTTTCAGGTTGAGTGATGAATCCTTTCAGTCCGGTCCGCGGAGCTCTGCGAGACCATCAGATGTCTGCATTTGAAGTCTTGAACCGAGGGGTCTCCTGCTGCACTCTTCCAGGGACCGCAGGGAACCAGAAAAAGGCCCTGTATGAAACAGAATGACGCGGGGATGTTGGGAGGGCCCGCGAAGACCAGGTCTAGTGCCTTCTGCCCTTCCCCAGGCCTGGCGTTTGGATCCAGAACATTCTCTCCTACAGAGTGGTTCAAATAGAGAAAATTTTACCCTTCCAACCATCCTCCCTTTCCCCATTCAGGGCATTTAAGGCCAAACAGGCTTTCAGGACACACCCTGTGCCGGCCCTCCCCAGACCTGCCTCTCTCCCTTCCCCAAGCTCAAGGAGCCAACGGGGCCAAACTCATCACCACCTTGTAAAAGGGCCAGGCATTTTATTTTTTAAGTGGGAAACATTCACCCTAGGAAAAAGCTGCAAAGGGGCATACAATATTAAAATGCGCCTCTCTTTCACTTTATAAAAGGGAAATGGATTTCTTTTTAAAGTCTTTACTTTTGCATTTGGTGAACCACTTGCATAAGGATCCAGAGAAGTTAATAGCCTTAGCCAATTACGAACATACTCTTAAAATGTTTTGAAGAGCTTTGTTCCTCCTGTCTCCCTCCTTTTAATATTATATTGAGAGTTTATATATAATCTAAAGTGTTCTCATTATGACAGTACTACTAGTCATTTGAAGAATACATTCATCTAAATAAACACACTCCAAAGCGAACCAAATGCTAATGCACATTTTATTGGATGAAAAGACAAACAATATAATTATACTTGAATTTCAGAAAATCAAAGTAGTAAAACAAGTTTACACCAGAGCCCAGGGCAGGGTTTACAAGTTAGCCTTGTACACGTTCTCTCCAAGCCACACAAACTCGGAAAGTTTGCTAAAATGAGCTGAGGGTTACTTCACCAGGCTCACGAAAAGGAAAATGGCTATCGGTTTTTCGTTTGTTCTTTCCAGATCCTGTTCAAGTGTCCACTGAGCTGGCCGGTTCACCAGAAAGCTATCGAGCATTGGCTGGAACACATTATGCCGGGTGAATTTCTTCTGGAATGTTGCCAAGGGTTTTTTATGCTTCTGTGGTAGGCATTTCTTGAACACTGTCATTTAGCCAAGCAAAGAGCATTTGCTTGAATCATAGAAAATGTTAAAAAGTTCCTGTTTGTTTAAAAGCAGGTTAAATAGCAATATGATCTTAGGGTCGGGTAGAGAAAAGCACTTACTTCTCTAAGTGATCTGATTATGAAAGTTTTTTGCTTTAACCAGATTCTAGTTTTTCCCAAAATAGTTATACATGTATTAATACAGTCTCCTAGAAAGTAGCTTCCGGTGCCTGCTTTTTCTTTAATGCGATTAGCTGGTTTTCAAAACTAAATTTTCACTTTAGAGAGCTCACACATGTTTGTGTATATAGGAGCTACTAGTAAGAGCTAAGAGAATTTGGAAGTGCAGAGAACATGCTAAAATAGAATTTCTTTTTTCACTTTCAATTCTAGAACTATGCCATAAAAAATTTAAAAAGGAAAGCATGAAAATGTCTTTAAATTAGAGCAGGTAATAATTTAAAAGTACTGCGAATTTGGCCCCAAATTCCAAGTTCAGGTTTTTGACATGTAAAAAATACAATACATAAGCCTCTCCCCAGAAATTATTCTCTAATGAATAGTGAAATCTGATTCCCCAACCGCCTCACTTTAACAAAGCTTTAATTTGTACCAAGGTTCTCATCATATTCTCTGTAATATCCAGTTACATACAAGGGCTTTCTCTAAATTTGTCAAGGAGAAATCCTGAATATACGAAATCTGAATATTGTCTCTGCCATTCACCAGCTGTATGATCTTGGTAAAGTTACTTGGCTTCTGTGAGCCTCAGTGTCCTCTTCTGTAAAATAGGAATGATAGTCCTGGGGCCGCTGTGAAGACTGGAGACCGCGGTTAAGATTGGAGTGTTTTGTCAAGACTTAAAAAACTATTAGCTTCTTTCTTGTCTTCCCCGATCCATTCCACCACTCCAAATCAATCTGGAGATTTAAATAGGCAAAACTGTGATCTAAGCTGGGATTGTGTTGTTTTCGTGTTAGGATATTTCTAGCTGCGCATTTTGTACTTGGATGTGAAATATACAAGTTTCTGTAAACATGCTTTAGCCAAATTAATCTGTTTTTGTTTTGATGAAGATAGGGCTGATTCTGATATGGGAGAGCTAAAATGATCACGCAAAAGAACTCTTGTTTCTAAAGAGCTGACTTTATCATGAAAATGCACTCAATGGAAAGTAAATCTGATGCCATCTCCCCCTGCTCAGTATTTAAATGAACTCCTAAGGAAAAACACGGCAATTCTCCTTTTATACCTAAATCCTCTGGAATTTGCTGCCTCCTGCATTCAGGTTGGGGCTATGATCCTAAACTTGGCTCCCTTCAATTGAGGTTTGTTACGTACTTGGCGTGTTCCCATAACCCAACCTCCCATCTGTAACCCGCACCTGCAGCTTGCAGTCCTCGGACCTGGAGAGCTCTGTACATCCGGGCCACTCAGGTCCCTGGAAGCGCCAGCCACAGCCTTTCATACCCGGTTTTGCAGCTAGTTTAGACCCTCACAAGCATTTGGGTGTTCTAATTTTTGTAACTTTGTTTTGGTTCTTTAAAAACAGCTCTTCCCCCACCCCTGGCACATCACCATTTCTCCAAGGCGCTCATTGTGAGATGGGAAGCCTGGTGCCTGTCATTTGCATTCCAGATTGAAAGGAACAGAATCTAGACTTTTTTCTTTCTTTCCTCTCTCCTTCTCCCCGCCTGCCCCCTTGGTGTCATGACAAACAAAAGAGCATATGAGATGTATTTATTCTTTTGTAAAATGCAGAAGTATCAATTCCAGAAGCTGTTGTGTTTTCCTCATTTACTCCGAGTTGTTTATGTAAACGGTAACCCCTACTTTTAATAGATAAGGAGAAAGTAGGAATTTGGGGGAGATGTTGGGAGGGGAGGTGGTGATGTGGAAAAGCGACTTCATTCTCATTTGCCCAGAGGCGTTTAATTTCTGGAAAGAGCATATATAATGGCAAGTAAAATGTCCTGGTTTCTAGGGCCAAGAATTTGTGTCGTGTGTGTGTGTGTGTGTGTGTGTGTGTGTGTGTGTGTGTGTGTGTTGTATGTCTTACCGGCGCAACGTACATGCTGAGGCTTACACGTCCCCTCCCACTTCACGGGGGTCTGCTTGGTGCTGTTTCCCTGGCGCAGGGCACAGGGTGCTTTCCCAAGGCCAAGTGGCTTGCTGATGGCCCGGGATCTTTGGGTAGAGAAGAATAAATCTGATAAATAAATTCATAGCAGTTGATTTAATTGCTTTAAAAAACCATTCAGAAAGAGAATGTCAGGAAAGGGTGTGAGCAAAATAGCACCCACCCTCCCTCAGATTCTGGCTTGGGGGTGGAGCTGGAAGCAAAAGTGATATAAAATTATGTAAATGAGGATTCTTAAATATTTAAAAATATTTCTTGAAAGGATGGCACTGAGAATCTGTGGGTCAATATCATGCTTTTTAACATTATTCTTTTTTTTAAAGGTTTTATTTTATTTATTTATTTTTTAAAGATTATTTATTAGGGAGAGAGAGAGTGGGGGAGGAGCAGAGGGAAAGCGTCTCCAGCAGACTCCCTGCTGAGCACAGAGCCCCAGGTGGGGCTTGATCTCACCACCCTGAGCCATTGACCTGAGCCAAAACCAAGAGTCTAACACTTAGAACTGACTAAGCACCCCAGGGATTTGTTTTTAAGCAATTTCTATCATTGCAAGTTTGGATTAAGGTTAAGCATTAAGGCTGGGAGAATTTACAGCTCAAAAATCAGGATTTCTTCCCACTTTCCCTTTTCTCCACACTGCCTTTTCACCCTCTTCCCTTCTTCTCTTTTGCAAGGGGCAGGAGACAGGCATTCTTCAAGATGCTTGCAATCGAGTAAAGAAGGCCTCCAGGCAAATGAATGCAGACAGCCCAGGCCGGAAAGAGTAGATACTAGCACAAAGGGAATTCAGAAGCGATCAGTCCTGAAAGGCTTCATGGAGGAGGTGTCTTGCAGATGACAAGGTAGGAAGTGAGGAAGAAGTGGTGGTGAAGAGATCCTGTGAAACTGGTTCGAGCAAAGGAAAAAGCTTATGAACGCTACAATGACTCGGAGTGCCCGGCAGTCGTTGAAAGTTTATTATTTCCAGCCACCTGCTATGTTACATGGATTGTCTCATTTGGGGGCAGATTGGGGGGCAATCCCTATTTTAATTAAAGGAAAAATTGAGGCAACGCAAGGATATGCTTCTTCCGCACAGTTGCACAGCTGGTGAGTGGTGGGCCAGGACTGGAATTCTAAAGTCTGGCCTCTTAACCTCTTTGTAGAAAGGATCTGTTTTGGGGGGTGGGGTGGGGAGAGGAAAGGGTGGGATTTCAGTGTTTTTGTGTTTTAAAGATTTTATTTATTTATTTGAGAGCAAGAGAAAGTGAGAGACAGAGCACGAGCAGAGGGGGAGGGGCGGTGGGCGAGGGAGAAGAAGACTCCCCACTGAGCAGAAAGCCTGATACAGGCAGGATTCAATCCCAGGACTCTGAGGCTATGACCTGAGCTGAAAGCTGACACTTAACTGACTGGGCCACGTGGCCCAGTGTTTTGTTTTTTTAAATTCCTTTTTTCCTGTATTTGTATGGAAAGAAAATTTTCCTTAAATTTTTCTTCTAGGTGTTTGTGTATGTGAAAGGTAATTTGTAGATGGTTTGGACAATGGAGAGGAATATGTTCAGAGGTAGAAGAACAATTAAGAGGCCTTCTGCCATCCAGGTAAAAGATGATGATGACGAGGAGGAGGATGATAGTTATTATTTTACTGAACACATACTATGTGCCACCATATCTTTACTTAATCCTCACAATGGCCCATGATATAGATAGTTATACTTTTAATTTACAGATGAAGAGACTGAGGGTCTAAGGGGCTAAGTAACTTGTTCAAGGTCACATTGCAGGTAAGAGGCAGACCCAGGTCTGTCTGCTTTCAGGCTCTTGACCCTTAAGCTAGGACAGCAGGTGATAGTAAGTGACACAGACATACACAGCGGGGTGTGAGGCTCCTGAGGTGTCATCCAAGTGGAGAGATGTTTAGGAAAAAGTAGAAATACATACATTTGGAAACTTAGAAGTTGACAGATGAACAAAACCAAGGGAATAATGTGTGGAGGAAAAAGCTGGGTGGGAATGGTGTCCTGGGGACCATTCCACAGAAGGGGACAAGGCTGAGAATGAAAGACCCTTAAAAGATGGGGAATGAAGACCCCACCCCTCAGCTCTGTAGCTTGTCTACTGGGTAGTGGTAGACAAGCCCCTTCCCTGGCATTTCATACTCTGCCACTGTAGAAGTGAATAAAGGAATCTACGTTCCTCTTTTTTTCCTTAAGGTTTTTATTTTTTTAAGTAATCTGTATATCCAACATGGGGCTCAAACGCCCAACGCCAAGATCAAGAGTCACATGCTCTATTGACTGAGCCAGACGGGCACCGGGGAACCCACATTCCTAGATGGCTTCATAAGACGTTTTGTCATCATCCGTAAGGGGCTGGACATAAACATGCTTTAAGACCGCCAAAGTTCTTTATAATCTAATGTGTACGGAGACAAAAGGGGAGTGCTAGAGTGTTCTGAACCCAATAAGTGGGCTGAAGATGCTAGGTGAAATAGGGCTGTGAGCTTTTGAAATGTAACAGGAAGGAAGTTACCTAGATATGCTTGTGGACTGGGTCCAGGTAGGACCCCTGGAAGAAATACCACTCTAAAAAAAAAAAAAACTTAAAAGTAAACTAAAAGAGAGAGAGGAACAGGAAGAGAAAAACTCAGGAGTGTAAGTGGAGAGGTTGGTGCCCTGGGAGGAGCTCCAACCTGGGTCTGTTAGTCAGGGACTCCTTGCCCCACCTTTGACCCTAACAGGTTCTTGACTGCCAGTACATGGCTTCCATTTTCTGGGTCTCGGGGTTCATCTCTGTAAAAATGATAGAGTTGGCATGGGGGATGGCATGGTGATGGTACAGATGATGAACCCAACACCCCAAGTTGGGAATGACAAGTATTCCTACGTCTTGCGCCAGGTCCATGGCTGTGTGGACTGTTGTGTTGAGAAGGGTAGTGAGGCCAGGAAAATAGATGTCAAGGTGGATGAGTGAAATCTGCTGGTGTGGGGGAGGGGAGGTGCTTCATTCAGGCCTCCCCTAAGGTCTCCTCCAGTCTCCCCCCCTCCCCCCCGGTTGGCCCAAAACAAGAGATTCCCAATTCTAGAAAACTGAAAGGTATGAGAAAAGTTCTTTCTGGAATTCTGGCCCAGACTTGGGCCCTTGCGAAAAGTCTCTGCTTTGTGAGGAGGCGAAAAGAGAGCACACTGGGAGTGGCCAGATTCTTCTGATAGGTGACTCCTGGGGTCTGGGCCAAGAAAGGGTTTTTGACAGGAAGGGGATTCTCAACAGGGCATGCTTGAGAGGAATTGTTTAAGTCTTTAAACCTCGCCAAGACAGAGAACACGAGACTGGACCTATAAGTTACTTTAGCTATATATAGTATGGAACCTGAAAATGCCTCCCTGGGCCCCATTTGTGTTTTTGACCTCATAGCGTGTGCCTCAAGTGGAACTGGAGTGGGGGAAGGGATTCTGCTGAGGACAGACAAAAGTGGGGAGGCACTGGCTTTGAAGACCACATTTCCTCCCTTTTTATGCCTGGGGTGTAACCAGAGACCAGAGTCAACAAGGAATCTGGCTCAGGCATGCTTTTGTTTGCAGCTCTCCATGGGGCGTGACTTGCTTTTTTCAGAGGTCAGTGAATTGTAAATTGTGTAATTTCGGGTTCTGCTGAACCACCATAGGGGAGACCTTTGAGGGGGTTGGTAAAACAAGGTGGATGGTGTCACTCAGGCATGTAGGAAACTCTTGCTGTCTCTAAGACCAGACCTGGCCACGTGGAATTCTCCCATTCATAGGCAAGCAGAATCCACATATGGATTTGGGTGTTAATATCTGACTTTGCTTCAGCAAATGGATCTATGTCAAATATCCTAAATAAGGTAATATCCCAAGTTCTGAAGGAGCAGAAACAGTAATACCAATTATTTTCTATGTTTGATTACACTTTTCTGGTTACAACTATCCGTTGTGGTCTACAAAGATAGGTACCTAAACCCTGCGCTATGGAGAAGGGTAGCATGCTGGAAACTGCTGAAGGTCTCAATTATTTGTGATCTACATTTTCCCTCCCCACCCCTCCCCTGTGCTTAGCCCAGGACCTGATATTTATTCATGCATTCAACAAAAATCTGTTGGGCATTTGTCTTATTCCAGCCACTGTTCTAAGGGCTGGGGATGCAGAAATCAAACAAGCTCTTGCTCCCTTAGAACTTAAAATCGACTGGGTTGGGGCAGACAGTAAAATCAATATATTGTATTATATATCAAGTAGCAAGACATGCTTTAGGAACCATAAAGAGAGGTACGGAAGATAGAGAGGGGCGGTAAATTGGGAAGTAGAGTTGGAGAAGAGTGAGGAGGTGAGTCCTGAGGCTGCCTGAAGGTAGCATGTCCAAGACAGAGGAGGTGTTCCAGGGAGGGCGCAGAAGAAGTGGTGGGAGGTGAGGTCAGAGGGGAATCAGAGGCAAAGGCAGAACTTGTGGGGCACTGCAAGAACTTTGAATTTTACACTGAAGGAGACTGGAAACTTATGGAGGATTTTCAGCAAAAGCGAGACCTAGGGTCATTCTGGCTACAAATTTTAAAATAAGTTGAAAAGGGCAAAGATGGAAGCAAGGGAACAGGATACAATAATCTAAGCAAGAGATAATAGTGGCCTGGACTGAGGATTTGCCAGATTCTAAACATTTTGAAGGAATAGTTGGCAAGATCTTGTGATGAGTGGAATGTGAACATGGAAGGAAAGAAGTAAAGATGAGTCAAAGACTTGGGTCTGAACAGCAAAAGGAACAGAGCTGTTGCTTACTAAGATAGGGAATGCTGATGGAGGAAAAGGTTTAGAAATAAGGGATCTAGAGGTTGGTTTTAGAATTGTTAAGTTTAAGATGCCCGATAGACATCTAATAGAGAGGTCCAATAAGCTGCTGGATATGTGAGTCTGGTGTTCATGGGACAAGATGAGGCTATAGGTATAAATTTGGGAGTGGAGAGCACATGAAAAATTAAAGCTATAGGTGGGAGGAGGCCACCTAAGAAGAGGGAATATAGGTGGAGAGGAAGGACAATCCAGGACTGAACCTCAGGGAGTCTGGCATTAGTGGTTAGGGGTATGAGAAGAACCAGCCAGGGTGATTAGGAGGAACCAGTGAGACAGGAAGAGAGAGTGACATCCCAGGAAACAAGGCAAGAAGCTGTTTCAAGACAGGAGTGTCCAACTGGGTCAGATGCTGCTGATAGATCAAGTATGAAGAGGACTAACATTAGTCATTGGACTTGGAACATGGAAGTCATTGGTAAGTTTCACAAAGACAGTTTTAGTGGAACCATGGGGATGAAAGCCTGATCTGGAGCAGTTTCAAAACAGTGTGGGAAAAGATTAAGTGGAGAGAATGAATATGTAGACAGTTCTTTCAAGAAATTTCATTATAAAGAGAAGCCAACACCAACACCAACAACAATTGAGGCAGTTGCCAGAGGGAGAAATGTCAGTCTCTGATATGGCTCAGTAGCATGCCAGTGACTGCTTTTAGAACAGTGGGTTGTTCTTTTCCGAAGAAGGCAGTTCCAGAAGAACCCTAGAAATCTATCTTGTGATTCTCCTATTGGGGTTTGCTAAGGACTCTACACAGCGCCCCTATCTATTATAAGCAGCTCCCGCCTTGTTGCGTCTGCCAGATCATAGGAGCCAAGGGCACCTTGCACAGCCGACTGGATCTGCCATAGAGTCTTCTCTTGCTCTGGGCCCCACTCCAACTACAGACATCTCGAATCACACAATACATATATTGGAGCAGCTATAACAACTTATAACCTGTTATAGGTTACCCAGTGGGGCTCACCAAGCATTAGATTCTTTAGCAGTAGTAAGACTAAGGTGTAATAAGCTGTTCTTTACTTTTTAGGGGATGTCCTGATATGCCCTAGATCATCAAAGTCCTAAAATCCTCGCTAGACTGGGAAGCAATTACAGGATCCTTTCTCAAGGGGACCCAGGCTTTGGGTCTGAAAACTGGCTCAGCTCTGGAAATCGTGAGCCCATCAGTTTTCTTCTTAATAGCTTTTGATTTTTATTTTTTTGGCCAGTTCTACAAGTCATGCAAGACTCTATTGGCTGCTCATCGATCTCACTCCTAAGAACACCATGGTCTATTAACCATCATCAAAACCTCTGTGGGTGGAGGCCCACTGGTCGCCCCTCTGGCCCCACTGTCTGTTATGGTTTATGTCCATTCTGGCTCTGATAGTTAAGCACTGGCATCTGGCCTTCGTTATTCTGGGATCTCATTATTCCCCTTGACATGAGGGAGCCCGCTTAGAAGGCTGAGTCACCTACTCTCAGTCTGGCCCACAGCAGAAGGTCATGACTGGGCTTCTCAGAGATGATGCTGCTCGCTGAGATATTCTTTATCGCCTAGTGAAGATAATATTCTTTGAGCTCTTCCACGAAGCATAAGCCTTACACGATAAATTTGTGCTAACATGCCTGTCTCCCTGAGCCTTGTGAGCCCTTCTTCAGTTTCCTGCCATGGCACTCCAGACTCTGTCTGTAATTTACTGTCAGGCATCACCATGACAAAGCCTCAAGGAGCCATTCAGGAACAAAGTATTGCAAACTGTAAAGGGGTTCCAAGTCAAGAACCTCTCCCTTGCTTTCATATTCTGCTCCCCATCTTGTTCTCCTGTTTATCATCCTCAAAATCACTCCCATACATGTCCCCCTAGTTCATGCTGATACATCTCAGGCAAGTCCCGCAGCTCTTTCTAAGGATAAGATGTTTTCTGCTGGATTTGGCACTCTGTTTCTCTACTCGGGCTGCCTCAAGACTGGGGACTGGTCTTCGGGAGCAGTGAATAGAGGCAGAGGCAGATCTTCAGGGGGAACAACGCAATTTTGTGAATCTGGTCTCACACAGATCTGGAGAAGAAAACAGGAGCAACATTCAGGTTAATATCAGTCAACTGATGGGATGTATTGAATAGAGTAAGAGAAGCCAAAGAATGTCCCCTCAGGGTCCAGGCTTCCCCTGAAGGATTGGGAGGAAGTTGGTGGTGGCAAAGTATGTGTGAGGCCAGAGAGCACTGTGGGAAGTGAGGTCAGTGCACTCTATTTGGTGAGTTTTCATGGGTAGCTGTGTAGTTCCAGAACTCTCACTCCAGCAAGCAGAACTACAACAATCATTCATTCATTCATCTATTCATTAACTTAACGTTTATTGAAAGCCTCTTCTGCTAGGTATTTGGTTCAAAGATGAATAAAACCCTGTCTTTATTCTTCAGAAATTCAGAGTGTAATGGGAAGTGGACAGAAATGCTCTTTCCTATTTACAATTACATGTAATAGAATAGAGGATATACAGGGTATTGCGGGAGTGGAGACGAAATGAGAAAAAAACTTGCCTGGTGTGTATGCACACAAAGGAGGAGTTCTATAACTCCTTGGTTAGTTTCGTATCCTGGCACACTTCCATTTCTCATTTCTAGGAGGTCTTGACCACAGTCACTGGTCAGGGATAACATAAAGAATCTTGATTTGGTAGCTGAGAGAAGTATAAAGTTAACCTTCCTTTTTGTTCTCTACATCTCTGCCTAGTTTCTTAATCTGTTTTGCAGCCCATCTTCTCTTGCCCCTCAGTTTCATTGTCCTAAACCTCTTTTCTACTTTTATACCTGATGTAGTTTCATAGATCTCTTGACTCCCTCTTGCCCAAAGCCCAGACTTTTGGGCAAATCCTTACTCCTTTTCCTCTGTACCTGTCTTGGGAGAAGGGAAAAGTGTCTTAACACGTGAACCATGTAGGTATGTTGATGATCAATTTCAGCCTTCAGTGTTCCCATTCTATAAATGAGGCTCAGGGAAGTTAAGGAATTCTCCCAAATTCACACAGCTAGACAAGAAAAAAGCAGGATGTTCAATGTAGATCCAAAATTCAGAATACTGAACCATACCTTGAGTACTCCCAGATGACTAAATACCTGGAAAACATTCCGTCACAAATCTTTTCTGTTCAAAGTCTCCCAGGAGAAAAGAAGAAGAACTAAAAGACTTCTTTGTGGGGCGCCTGTGTGGCTCAGTGGTTAAAGCCTCTGCCTTCGGCTCAGGTCATGATCTCAGGGTCCTGGGATCGAGTCCCGCATGGGGCTCTCTGCTCAGCGGGGAGCCTGCCTCCTCCTCCTCCTGTCTCTCTCTGCCTGCCTCTCTGCCTACTTGTGATCTGTCTGTCAAAAAAAAAAAAAAAAAAAAGACTTCTTTGTAGTTTTATAAGCTCTTCATGTTTCCTATCAAAGATTTGGTCTCCTCCTTACCCCCAGACTCATAAGGCACTTACATCTCTCCTCCAGGTTGTATGAGTATATGACTTTATCATGACTATAAATGTATAAATGGAATTCCTGGGTCACTTAGAATGCATATATATCTATGTCTACAGACATATATATATATAGAGAGAGAGAGAGAGAGAGTAAATATCACTGAACAGTTTTTCAAAGTGATTGTACCAACTTACATTTCCAACAACAGTATATGTGCTAATTATTCTCATCAGCATTTGGTATTATTGTCAGTCATTTGAATTTTAGCCATTCTGGCGGGTTTGTAGTAGAATCTCATTGAGGTATTAATTACATGTACCTGATTATTGATGAGGTTGAGCACATGATTTAATGAGTATGAAATTTGAATTAGATTTTTTGAAGAGAACTTCTTTCAGATTAAGAAAGTCAAAAGCGATACAGTTTCCTTCTAGCATGGCTTGATTGTACCACAAAAATTTGATTTGCCATATTTTCATTATTATTCCATTCAAATTCTTTTTTTTTTTTAAAGATTTTATTTATTTATTTGACAGACAGAGATCACAAGTAGACAGAGAGGCAGGCAGAGAGAGAGAGAGGAAGGGAAGCAGGTTCTCTGCTGAGCAGAGAGCCTGATGCAGGGCTCGATCCCAGGACCCTGAGACCATGACCTGAGCCGAAGGCAGAGTCTTAACCCACTGAGCCACCCAGGCGCCCCTATTCTGTTCAAATTCTTTTCTAGTTTCCATTGTGATTCCTTCTTTGAACCTGTAGGTTTATTTTAAAGTATATTTTAAAATTTCCAAACATGATTTTCTGAATATTGTTTTGTTATTGATTTCTAGCTCAGGTCTGTGTTAAGGTAACATACTCTGCATGATTTCAGTCCTCTGACATTAGTTGGGGCTTGCTTTAAGACCCAGAATTTTGTGATTTTGGTGCATAAATAAATAAGTATTCTTCAGGTGTTGGGTGTAGTGTTCTTAGAGGCCAATTCAGTCAGTTTTATAAATGCGTATACACTCTTGTGAATATGAACTAACTTTTGTCTGACCTGTCAGATCTCAGAGAGGTTAATAAAATTTGAGGCTATGCATTTTAGTTACATTTAAGTTTAGAACTCTTATATCTTCATGATGAGTTTAATTTTTATCACTATGATGTCATTCTCTCTGTCTTTAGTAATACTTTTAGCCTTAATATATATAGTTTGTCTAATATTGATATCATATCCCTGAGAAATCTTATGCTTTAGACTTGTCTTTTCTAAATAGCATGTGAAATTCAATGTAATTCTGTAAGACAATCTTTGGTGGTTAAAGACAAAATTTAAACATTTATGTGTAATCTAATTTCTGATTTTTAAAATTTAAATTTACCATCTTGCTCAGCTCTTCAATTTATACTACTTGTTCTCTATTCCATTTCCTTCAGTTCTTGCTTTCAATGCATTGATTGAGGACTTCAAAATGTTATTTCAATCAGATAAGATCTTGTAGTGATTGTACCAGACATTGCAATATGCACACTCAACTCACACAAATTCAGTATTGATTGGTTCTTTTCCCTCTTCTTGGACAATACATGGACCTTAACACACCATAACCCTATTATTTCACTCCTGACTTAATTCTCTTGCAATGTATTTATAATTTTCTATATAATTTTCCACAAGATATTAGTTTTTATTGTTTTATATTTGACATTCCTTTTTGCATTTCTGACCTCTTATCTGGAATCATTTCCTTATGCCTGAAGGCTCTATATATCAGTTCAGATCTTTGGGGATGAATTCTCCCAGTTTTGGTTTGTTGGAACAGTTCTCTTTATATATATATATGTGTGTGTGTGTGTGTGTGTGTATGTATGTATGTATATATACATACATACATACACACACACACACACATATATATATGTATGTATGTATATATATATACATACATACATACATACACACATATATATATATATTTTTTCTTTCTGGGAATAGAATTCAGAGTTGGCAGTTAATTTCTTTTGTTATTCTTATTATTATCTTACAATTTTGAATCTATTATCCCATTGTCTTTTGGCTTCCAGTGTTGCTGTTGAGAAATTGGCTGTCAGTCTAATTATTCCTCCTTTAATGGCAATCTGTCTTTTCTCTGGCTGCTCTTAAAATATTTTCTTTGTTTATGATCTTTAACAGTTTTTCTATTAAGTACCAAGGTTTTCCTTTGTTTAACCCATTTGGGGATTCTTGGATCTGTCAATTGATGTACTTAATTAGGTTTGGAAAAATCTCAGCAATTAGCTCTTCAAGTCGTATTTCTGTTCCATAATCTCTGTCCTCACTCTCCAGGACTTCAACTAAATATACATTAAGACTTTTCATGGATCTTTTATATCAGTGCCATAGTCTGAGAAAAGGTAAGTACAAGAATTGAGAGTAATGCTTTTAATGCTTTTATAGCAACTGGCAGACTGATTTTATGCCATAATCTATAACAATTTGGTCTTATATTTATTATGTCTTTTTTCCACTGATTTACTTCAACTGCATTTTACAGAACTATCAGTTTGTGACATTTTGGCTATTAAAAAAATTCATTTAGGAAGTGCTTTTCTAGGTCTCTTATACTTTCTTCTCCTTCTTCTTCTTCTTCTTCTTCTTCTTCTTCTTCTTCTTTTAAGACTTTATTTATTTATTTGACAGAGAGATCACAAGTGGGCAGAGAAGCAGGCAGAGAGAGAGGGGGAAGTATGCTCCCTGCCAAGCAGAGAGCACAATGCAGGGCTTGATCCCAGGACCCTGAGATCATGACCTGAGCTGAAGGCAGAGGCTCAACCCACTGAGCCATCCAGGCACCCCCTCTTATACTCTCTTCTAATTTTTCCTCTATTTTTTCTTCTCTATGCTTCATTCTGGATATTTTCTTCCATATTACAAATTCTCTCTTTATCCATATGTAATTGACTATTAAATCTATTCATATGTAGATTTAATATATTCCCTATGTATCTTAATTGTTTATTACTTTTTAGTTCTTGCATTTTCAGTGGCCTTTTTTTTTAAAGTTTTCAATTCTCTGCTAAAAATTTCAAGGTTGAATTTCCTCTCTTTCAACAAATTAAGTGTGTATTATTTTAAAATATGTAAAAATTCTAATATCTGAGTCTCTGTACTTTATGGCTGTATTTTCTTGTTTTTTCATTCACGTGGTTTTGTCCCCTTGATTTTCTGTTTTTGTTTTGCTTTGTTTTGTTTGTTTGTTTGTTTTCTGTTTTGTTTTGCTGTGTGTGTATGTGAGTTCAGATATTTTCAGTGTGAGGGAAAAGGGTTTTCACTCTTCCCTGCTCCTTGTAGGATATCTGCATCCTTGGTTGCCTCATAAGAAGAAAATGTGTAAGGGTAATGAATGCTTGCTGTTTGTTTGTTTGTTTGTTTGTTTTAAATGCTTGCTATTTAAGCTACTTAGTTTGGAGCCATTTGTTGCTCAGGACTAGATAGCTAACTAATATACTTGGTTTTGAAACCAGCAGTACTGTTTCCTAGCTTTGTATCCTGGGACACAGACTTCACCTTTTGAAGTTTGTTTACTTTTTCTTTTTTCTTTTTCCTTTCTTTCTTTCTTTTTAAAATAGCACTATTTATAGTGCTATTGAAGCCCAGTCTATTATACAGTAAATTCTTAATAAATATTTTTATTGTATTTATTATTAAGTAAAGGGAATGCTTAAGAACAAAGAAAGCTATAGACCCATTAAAAAAAGTAAGCACAAAGGCTTGCAAAGAACAGCCACCTTGGGCCATTAAGTGGAGGCCGGGAAGCTTTATCTGCTTTCCTAGACCCTAAGTTGTGTCAGAATCCACATAATGAGGATCATGAATTGCCCATAAAAGGTCAAAATAGAATCTATGTACTGTCATTTCTTTTTTTTTAAGACAAGAAACACAGTAAAATATATAATATATATTCTTTAATAGTGTGTTTATACTCAAGGAAGTTTCAGCAATCTAGAAAGTTCTTTTCTCTGGAACAGTGGTTCTCAAACTATGATGCATCAGGATCACCTAGAGGGCTCACTGGACATAAAATGCTGGACTCCACTCCCTAAGATTTTGACTCAGCTGGCTTGAATTGGGGCTAAGACTTTGCAATTACAACAGATTCCTAGGGTGATGCCAGTATTGCTGGTTTGTGCCCCCATTTTGGACCTCTGCTTTGGAACCTCTTTGTCTCTGATAAATGAAGCCTTATAAATGTGTTGAAGAACAAGCAGTAATATTTACACAAAATGTGGAGTAAAAGAACATCCAATTGCTTTACAAGGATGTACAGGCCCCACATGATGTAACCCATCAATTTCACCTCCTTTATCTTGCACTGGGTTTCTTATTTCCACATGGTCTTCATTCTGTTACTCAAAAACACCAAGCCCATTTTGGTCTCAAGGCTGCACTTGCTGTTCCCTCTGCCTGAGGCTCTTTCTTGTCTCCCAGATTATGGCCCCTCTCCTGTGTCATCACTGAAGGCCCAGTTCCAAATATCACTGTTCCAGAGAGGTATCGTCTATTTAAAGGAACCATTCTCATGCTGAGTGAAATAAATCAAGCAGAGGAAGTCAATTATCATATGGTGTCACTTACTTGTGGAACATAAGGAATAACATGGAGGACATTAGGAGAAGGAAAGGAAAAGTGAATTGGGGTAAGTCAGAAGGGGAAATGAAGCATGAGAGACTATGGACTCTGAGAAATAAACTGAGGGTTTTGGAGGGGAGGAGGGTGGGGGGATGTGTTAGCCTGGTGTGGGTATTAAGGAAGGCACGTATTGCATGGAGCACTGGGTGTGGTGCATAAACAATGAATCTTGGAACACTGAAAAAATAAAAGTTTAAAGAAATAAAAAATAAACATTACTCTGTAAATTAAAAAATAAAATAAAATAAAGGAATCATTCTCTCTCACTCTTCCCACCCTCCTAATTTATTCCTTTCACGTCACTTACTGTGATCTGAAATTGCCTTTTTTTTTTTTTTTTTTTTTTGCTTATTGGAAAATTCCAATAGAACAGATACCTCGTCTCTTAAGTTCTTTGCTACCTCCAGCCTTGATATGTTGCAGGTGCCCATGGAATATCTGTTGGTTGGAAACATCAGTGTTGGCATGGGTCTGTTACTTTATGACCTGGTTTCTGAGGGGAAGTGAAGAACACTGATAACCTGGGGAATATGGAACAGTCTCCCTCCCTAACCTGCTTTCCTACATGTTACAGCTGCCAGGATTCTCCCCAGTTTATAATGTGAAGGAAACGGGTTTGTACTTTTCCCTCTCCTGTGCTGTCTTTTACACTCTTGGTTGCCTCATAAGAGGACAAGATGGTGACGGGGGCGACACTTGTCCCAACTCTAGAGGGTTGCTAAATGGATCACTTTTTCATCCATCCAGAACACTCCTAACTTGTGTAAGTGATTCTCTTGAGGATGGCTGGCATCTGTCAAGTTGTCCCCAGCTCTAGTGAGGGAAGCAGAGCTGCTTTCTTACCTGTGTTGGGTGCCATGTGGGCTCTGACTAGAGTTGTTCCCGTCAGGTAGTTCTAACTGTTTGGGATCCTGGGTTAGAAATGGACCTGATCCATCCCATTGGCAAGGACATGGGCCACTAAGATGAATACAATGCAATCCTGCTTACTCGGGTATTTTAAAGTTGTATTTATTTTCCTCCCAATGGTTTGCTCATTAAAAATTGAGTGCTTGTGCCAATTCTGGCTGTAGGCAAGGCCTGGACATTTTCTCTACAGACAATTGTTGGTTGAGCTGACTCATTCCCGTACACTCTCCCCGTGTCTCTGCTCCTGGCACCTGGTTTCCCAGTAATCTCAGGCTGCTGCCTGATTTCTCAGGGGGAAAAACAACAGTGCTTTCTCTAGGGAACTAAGAAGAGAATCTCATGGTCTAGGTACTGACTTCTACTGTTATTTGCATGAGGTTTGGGAGAGGGTTTTTCCCAAATAAAAAGAATTGGGAGCTCTCTTGATTGGGAATCCTTCAGATCCCAGAGCATTAGAGTTAGAAATGTTTGTACAGATATATTATCTGTTCTTTAGATAGGCATGTAGAACATTCCAATTATACTAACTTCTTTCACTCCTGCCCTTTATCCATGCTAAGGCCAGTTAGACACACTGATTAGTGCCCCTTGATTAGTGACTTTGGCATGGCTCGCTCGCCTTGTGCCAGGAATGAACTGAAGATGGATTTGACAAGAAGCAGAGGCTGTTGGTGGGAGGCTTGGCAGCTCCTCTGTGAGTTGCCTTGAGAGTTTTGTTAGGCCAACTCATCCTCTTCTAGAGCTTTCCCGTGTTTGTGTGGGAGTTCAGTGCAACAACAACTTGGTAAGTGCCTACCCTATCTATACCAAGCACTCTTCCCAAGTAGGTGTTGGGGATACCAAGACTAATAGAATGCTCTCCCTGCCTTCAAGGAGCTCGGGATCTTACTGGGAGAGGGACCTATGGTGGTGACTTCAAGATGGCTCTAAGTCTCTTTTCATTCCTTGCCCTGAATTTGAGCCTGTCCTGTCACTAGCTTTGGCCAGTAGAATGCAGTGGAAGCAATATTGCATAACTTCCAAAGTTGGGCCTTGAAAGATCTATGGCTTCACTTTTGCCACACTTAGAATGCTTCTTCTTTGAAGCTGGGCACCATGTAAGGAGTGTGTCTACCTAAGAAGACCGTGCTGGGAGGAAGCCCAAACTAGTCACATGGCAAGAGTGTGAGAGGAGCACTAAGGCATGTGACTAAAACCTTCATGGGCTTTCTGTTTAGGTCAGCAGCTAGCTGTTTAAAGCTAAGTGAATGACTTCAGCTGATGCCCCATGGAGCCGAAGAACCACCCAACCAAGGTTTGCCTAAATCCTTGACCCATGGAATTGCGAGCAAATAAAATGGCTATTATTTTAATCCATTCCGTTTTGGAGTAGGTTGTTATTCAGCTATAGATAATTGAAACACACGCAAATAGTCTTAATGATAGAGAGATACATAGGATGTTTTAGGAGCACAGTAGAAAGTGCCTGAGCCAGCTTGAGGTGATGAGACAATGGCCATGCAATGCTTTCCAAGGGAGGTTTGCTTGAGTAGAATCTTCTCTAATGACCTAAATGTGGGCCAGGCTTGTGGGAGGGTAAAGGCTGTCTAGATACAGGAGAATAGAACAAAATGACATGGAAATGATTCAAAGCTTGGTACATATGTGAGAGATCTTCAAGCGAGTGTAAGGCAGAGAGCATTGGGTAAGGTTGCAAGGGTGTTCATAAAAATAATAAGAGTAGTAATAGATTATCTTTATTGGACACTTACTATGTGCCAGATACTGACTTAAGGTTTCACACATATTAACTTATTTAATTTTCACAACAACCCTATATTATTGTTCCCCTTTCACGTTAGAAGAAAATGAGGCATAAAGAAATAAGTAACTTGCTCAAAAGCAGAAGTTGGCAAGTGCAGCGTAGGGATTTGAACCCAAGCAAAGTCTTGGAGGATTTTGTGTGCCTCTTTAAAGAGCTTGGGATGTGTTCTGTAAGGGATGTGAAGTGACCCAAGGTTTTAAGGAAGGGAGTGACATGGCCATATCAAAAGATTCTCTCATCTTTATAATTTGTTCTACACTGGTCATTTTCTTTGCCTGTTGTCTATTTCTCTAGAGTGACTAGCAGTGAGCTCTTTATAAACAAGCAGGACCTGTGGGCTTATCTTTGAAGAATATAAGGAAAGTGGAAGGTATGGGGGACATGTGCTACTCCACAGTGGGTCATGGGGGTGGAGGGGAGGATGGAATGCCCAGGGAGAGAATGGGTGTGGCAGCCACAAAGAGAGGAAAGTGGGCTACATCCTTTATCCCACAGAAAGATGAGAACAGCAGCATATGGGAGCCAGCCTGTTTTAAGAAGATCTTTTAGGCTGAGGCACAGATAGGCTCACGGGCTTTGCAGACAATCTGCCTCTTTCTCTTTCCTCCTCCCCAGGCCTTTTCAGGTGATTAGTAACAAAATATTAAAAATAGCAGTTGGGTTTCCAACAGCAATTCACAAAGAAAGCATTTCACATAAATTCAGAAATGCTCAACTGGCTGTGGGCATTGCTTTCTGAAGGGACTCTTAATGCGTAAGCCATCAAATAGCTTCTCCTGTACTCACCACACCCATTTCCTCTCTGTCCCCTGCACTGTCATCCAAGGGCAGTAGAGCAGACTTTAAGTAGAGTCTTAATCTGCGTGCAGAGTAGTCATATCTTTACTTCGACAGATTTTGTGCAAGGAAGGAAGAGACAAAAATATGAGTGTACAGGTCTGGCTTAGGTTCTAGTAGAAGCTAGGAGATCTGTCCCTCAGACTTACGTTAACCAACTCTTCCTTTATATGATATGGACAAATGTCTGAAATTCCCAAGATACCAAGCTCCTCATCTTTAATATGAGGGTGAAGAATGATTTCACCACAAATAAGAATAACCATGGTCAGCGTTTCTGAGCCTGATCCAGTGCTAAGCATTTTGTACACTTTATTTATTTAATCCTCACAATAACCCGAATGCAGTAAAGTTCTCTGAGGCCACTCCTGACCATTCTATCTAAAGCTCCTTGTATTTGTTATCTGTTGCTGTGAAGCAATTTTTTAAAAAAGATTTTATTTATTTATTTGAGAGAGAGAGATCACAAGTAGGCAGAAAGGGAGGTGTGGGGGCGGTCGGGTGGAAGCAGGTTCCCTGATTGAGCAGAGAGCTGGACCAGGGCTCCACCCCAGGAATTTGAGAACATGGCCTGAGCTGAAGGCAGAGGCTTAACCCACTGAGGCACCCAGGCACCCAGCTATGAAACAGCTTACTTCAACTTGTAGTCACTTTGAACCATAATAAAAATTTAGTCTCAGAGTTTTGGTGGGTGAAAATTCCAGAGCAGCTTGACTGACTGATTATGACTTGGTGTCTTATGAGTTTGCTGGGTCTGCAGTCATCACTTTCAACATAGCAGGTAAGCACTAGCCAATGGCACCTCCTTGCAGTGGGACTGTCCATGAGACTCTTTGAATGTTCTCACAACATGGCAGCTGGCTTCCCCCAGGATGAGTGATCCAAGAGAGAGCAATGTGGAAGTTGCAGGGTCCTTTATGACCTACTCTTGGAGGCCACATACCACCATTTACACAACATCCTGTTGGTTACCTTGGTCAGCTCTACTGATTGCAGTGAGGACCACACAGGGCAGGTATACCAGGAAGTGAAGGTCATCAGCAGCCATATTTGAGGCCGGCTATCACCTCCCTCCTAAGTTTCTATCACGTATTACTGTGTTTTACCTTTAATAGACTTACCTGACATTATCTTATTTGTTTGCTTGATATCCATTTCCTCCCCACTAGAATGTAAACCTCCCAAGAGCAGGGATTTCATCTTCCTTATTGCTGTATCCTCAGCACCTGGAACAATATCAGGTGCAAAGTTGATGCTCAATATTGAGCACCAGCTAGATACTATTATACCAGTTTTAGATGCAGACACAGAGGCTCAGAGAAGTTAACTAATTGGACAGAAGTCACATAGATAATAAGTGTTGGAGCTGGGATACCAACTTATGCATAGAGACGGGTACCAACAGTCTACATGGATAACATTCAATGTTTCCAGTGGTACCATTATACAAATATGTATGAATTCCATGGAGAAGTGGAGAATAGGACAGCATGTGGGGGAAGGGATGGGAGATTTGGCAGGTAACTGGGAAACACTAGGAGGAAGTGTGTAAGTAAGTGTCTATATAAATGGAGGTGTGTGTGTGTGTGGTTGAGATGGTTGAGAGGGAGATTGAGAGAGAGACAGGGAGACAGAGGGAGAATGTATGGGTACGGTAGATGGATCATTACAGGGGAAATAATGTGCTCTGAACAGCTGTAATGACATAGAGCTAGAGAAAATACTTCAACCTTAGTCTTATTTGCCTCAAAATTCGTCAAAAAATTGGTCTCCAAGGACATCCTTATTAAAATGACTAAGTAAATTTTCCTTTAAAAATTCCACAAGCAATTTAAGTCATTATTTGATTAGCAACCATATTGCCAAATGACACATGAATTGCTAACTTAATTATGTTTGTGGGAATTACCCATTTTCTGGACTATATGCCAGAAAAGAAAAGTACTCTCTGTTGGCCACCCACTCTCCATTCTCCTTCTCAGCCTCCTAAGGGAGGGGCCCTGGTATTCAGCAAACAGACAATGGGGTCCTCTTAGAACAATACCTCCCCCACCCTCTCTCTTGGCCTGGGAGTTGGAAACTTGGGGGAAGAGTGGAGGGAAATGATAATGAAAGGCCCTCACTTACTCTCCCTACTCTGAAGCATTCTGGGTGCTGAGTTAAGGGACTAAGAGTCTTGTCTTGTCTGTGTGGAGAGGTCTCTGGTCTTTGAGTGAGATCAGGGTGAGATCCAGGGGAAAGACCACAGAAGTTGGCTGCTGAGGTGGCTCACATCTAGCCTTGAAGCAAAGAAGGTGATGGTTCTTGAGTTTCTTCAGGACTCAGCCTTGTTCACCAGAGTAGCAAAGCAGAGAGAAATTCTGTCCAGGAGGTCTATTTAGGAAAAATGAAAGAGTTTGCATTTAGTTTGAAAATATCCCCAGGAACCTTGGGTAGTTAGTGTTAGTTGGACCAAAACCAGACCTGGTCAAAAGAATAAAATAACATCCCCCTTCAATTTGTCCTCACTAACATCATCTAGACAGAGATGGAATAGCCATGTGTCAAGGAGAATGGCATTCTCCCTGTGCTTACCAAGCAGGCTTACCTCTTAGTTTATTCAAGGCAGACTCTAGGAAGGCCCCACCTTGCCTTTTCCATGACTCCATTATGAGGGGGCCATAGCACAGTGGTTAGAACAAAGGCCTTAGAGTTTGCTTCATTTTGTGTCCCTGGTTCTGGCACTCACTATGTGACCAAAGGCAAGTTACTTAGCTTCTTTTTGCCTCCATTCTATCAAATGTAAAATGGGAATAATTGTTCTTATTTTGTAGACTGCTTGTGAAGACAAAATTAGGATAATATATGTAGAGCTCTTAGAATAGTACGTTGCATCCAAGAGTTCATTTAACAAACATATATGCAATACATGTTGTTACGTGCCAGGTATTAGAGAAGGTTGAAGGATATCTGGTTCTGGCTCCAATGAAACTCACATTCTAGTGTATTTGTGGGGGGTGGTAGGCAGAATAATGCACCCCCCCAAAAGATGTTCATGTTCTAATTCCTGGAACAGGTGAATACATTAGATTACATGGCTGCTAGAATTAAGGTGGCAGATAAAATTAAGGTTGTTACTAAACTGGCTTTTAAATAACAAAGATTATTCTGCAATTACCCAGGTAGGCCTACTGTATTCACAAGGGTCCTTAAAACATGGAAGAAGGAGGCAGAAGAGTGAATATCGGAATGATGCCTTGTGCGAAAGACTTAACCTGCTGTTGCTGACTTTGAGGACAGAAAGTGACAAATGCCATAGAGTACACGTGGCCTCTACAGGGTGAAAAAGGCAAGGAAATGAGTTCTCCAAAAGGAATACAGTTCTATTGATACCTTGATTCTAGCCCAGTGAGACCATTACAGACTTTTGAATTCCGGAACTCTAAGATCATACATTGGTGTTATTTAAACTACCAAGCTCATGGTAATTTATTACTACAGTGATTGGAAACTATACTAATATAGATAAGAAATAAGTCAACACATGAATATATACTATAATTTCAGGCAATAAGTATAAGAAGAAAATGAAGCATGTTAAAGGGATAGAAAATTAGTGGAGGTGGAGACTCCTTTTTAGGTGGTCAGAGAAGACCACCTGGTGGTCTGGTGACATGACATTTGAGGAGAGGCTTTAAAGAAATGAGAGGACCAGCAATGGATCTACATTCTAGGGAGAGGGAATGGAGCTGACAAAGGTCTTAGACTTTCAGTGTTGAAGAAGGGTCAGGGTAGCTGAGGCATGGCGAACAAGCAGGAAAGTGGTGGGAGATGAGATCAGACAAAACAGAGCTCAGATCCTACAAGCCCTTGGAATTTGTTTTTTATGGCAAGAAGTTTGGACTTTATTCCCAGTGTGCTAAGAAATCACTGTGGGGGAGCCACTGGAGGAGGTGGTATGAATGGATTTACATTTTACAAAGCTCACTTAGGCTGCGGTGCAGGGAATGAACCGGAAGGTGGAGGAAACAAGCCAAATTAGGAGAATACAATGGAAAAAGATGGACCAGGCTTAGCTAGTAGTGATGGAGGTGGTGAGAAAGAGTTAGAATGTGAACATATCTTGGTGGTTAGAGCTGACTAGATTTGATTGCATTTTGGATATGGGGTGTGAGGGAAGGAAACAAATCAAGAATACCTGCTAGGTTTGGAGTGGAGTAGCTAGGTGAATGGACATGTCATTTAATTAAAAGTTGGTCATCCCCACCACTCAGGAAGTTTCTAAATTGTTTAGTTCTGCACTTGATTAGGGAATGGGTGGACAATGCAATCTACTTTCAATCCCAGGCCAAGGAACACTTAATTAGGAAGGAAATATTGGGATTGTAGATGCATACAAATATGGTTTTCTGATGCCAAAAATAAATGGTTTCAGATTGTATGTGGTTTTATACTACCCATCCTTTCTTTCTACTCACTCTCATTTCCAATTAATAGGGACTACCTCAGAACAGCTCAAAAATAGGAAATGATGGTAGGATGCCAGTATTGTTTTCAATTATTCCATTTCCACAACTGTAAAAATCCCATTTTTACTACTTAATGACTTAATTTTGGCAGCAATCATGTGTATCCATCTCCAGTGCCAAGACTGACCAACAAAGGCTTGAATTGCATGGGTTGACTTATATGTGAAAAAAAATTTTTTTTTTTTTATAAATGCAGTCCAGTACTGCAGTTATTTTCTCTTACTTAGGATATTCTTAATAACATTTTCTTTTCTCTAGCTTACTTTATTGTAAGAATATAGTATATAATACATATAACGTACAAAGCCCATGTTATTCAACTGCTTATATTATCAGTAAGACTTGTGGTCTGCAGTGTGCTATTAGTAGTTAATTTTGGGGTGAGTCAAAGTTATACATAGATTCTCGACTGCAGGGGGAGTCAACATCTCTCTCTCTCTTCACATTGTTCAAGGATCAACTGTATATTTAAAGACTGATTATTGAAATGTACAGTTAAGAGAACTTTTTCTTAGCAACAATCTGTATTTTTACTTTTATCCATATATCAGTTAGCTTTGGCTACATGATAAATGATCCCACACACAATGTCTTATTAAAATAACTATTCATTTAATTCTTTGTTCTGTTGTTTGGCAGTTTTGGCTGGGAAGCTGGGAAGTTCTGGTATGGGCTGGCTTGGCTGATCTTGGCTGAGCTCATTTATGTATCTGTGATCAACTGGTGGGTTAGTTGGGGCTGGATGTGATTTGATGGCTCAGTAGAGGTGGCTGGGAATAATGAATCACTCTCTACAGAGTTTCTACTCTTCCATAGGCGAGCCTGGGCTTCTTTATATATGATGGCAGCAGAATTCCACAAGTGAGAAAAGAATATGCAAAACCTCTTGGAGCCCAGGGTTTGAACTTTTTGACATTGCTTCTGCCACCATCTATTGTCCAAAGCAAGTCACAAGCCCAGTTCAGGTTTAAGGGGTAAAGAAATTGCCACCTTCCATCAGGATTACATTATATAGGCTACACATATAGGGAGGAGATGAAGAATTATGACAGTTTTTGTAATCTGTCACATTCATTTAAAGTGCTTTTGGTTTAAATAACAGAAAATCCAATGGGAAGTTACTTAAATAATAAAGATACTTTTATTTCACAAAATATGAAGTTTGGAGGAAAAGTGATTACAGGGTTATTTTAATGGCTTAGCAATGCCATCATCATCTTCGATTTTCTTTTATCCAAATTTCCACTCTGTCATGCCCAGCATCTTTGTTTCCATCCACATTTTAACAAGCTGTCTATGACAGTTTCGGGCTTTACTTAAAATGATAAATGGCTTTACTTATAAATGACACTTATAAATGATAAATCTTAGATAAAGTTCTAGAAGAGAAAAATGGAATATCTCTGTCTTGTGTTTCCTTTTAGAAATGAGGAAAATCTACCCAGAAGTCCTTGCAGTCTTCCTATTGGGTCCCATTATATCATATGACTATAACTGAGGATAAATAGAATGAGAAGTTCTGCTTCTCAACTTCCTACTGCTAGCTTCTGAGGTAGGAAGATGGGAGTTAAAGGTTGTGAGCTATGCATACATTTCCCTCAAGAAAGATAGCAGCTTAGGAATGGTGAATGTAGGACAAGTAGTTCCATGCAGAAAGTAGCTTTGGGTTTATCCTTCTGGATATCCCTACCATGTGCAACGAATTCTTGAATAGTAACGACAATACAATAGATGGTAAAATGAATTCAACTGATGGGAGGTGATGTCTTGGGCTCAAGGGATTTCAAGTAAATTAGAACAAATAATTTAAAAAATCTCATTACTTGATTCTTATTTTGACTACTTATGCTTGCTTCTTGAGCCATGTAAGAAGATATATTTCTTTACATCTTCTGGGCCACTAATGAGGTCTGAGTTTCACAGTCTTAAAGAGCCAAATAAAGAGTGAAAGGATGAAAACATAGCCACCAGCTAGGGAAATTTAAAGCTTTTTTTTAACCGACTACATTTGTCCTTAATTTAATTAGGTCTCACAACATCTATTAGTTCTCCTGTCTTTAAAATTTGACCTGGAGTGACATATATGGCAAATTCAAGTATCGTTTTCTAGGATGTCTCAAGTAAAATGTGCCTCTCCTTTAACTAGTCTCCATCAATAAAATGTCTTGTAAAAAGACCGTCGCCCTAGCAACTGTCAACTGAATCAGCTTTATGAAGGCGAAGTAAAACTGCAAAGTAAGCCTGTAGAGAGGGCTTGGGTAATTTTTTTAACCATTAAAGTGAAATTAAAAAAAAAAAAAAGTGACTTCTGACCAGGATTTGAGAAAGATTAAACTATGTAAAATTTAAAGTAAACACAGTTTAATTTTAAGAAGTTACCCTGAAAGGCAAAATTGAAAATCACAATGTTCTATAGTTTCCTTCCATTTATGATTTGTATGAATATCTATTTTTTCTTTTTGTTAAACTGCTTATACTTCAAAAAGCTTTTCCTCTTTCTATAAGTATCACTGTTAAAGTAAAAGCAGCCAGCCAGTGCATTTAGTGAATTCCATACTGTGGGTTTTTTTTTTTTTTTTTTTTTTTTTTTGGTTTTTGTTTGTTTGTTTTGTTGTATTTTGATCCTTTGATAGGATTTTGTCATTAGCATGCTCGTGGGTAGGTATGGAGGGTTTGGGATGGCCAATCCTCTTACCTACAACAAGTTAAATAGCTAGGACCTTGAAAGGCAAACCACAATGATTTTAGAAAAGAATTAGCAGTGTGGGTCATTGGTCAATGATCAGAGGTTGGTAATAAAAATATAAGCCTAACATATGACTGACTTAAAATACACCATTTTTTTGAATCACATATTCAAATCAAATCACAGGGGTGCTATAGTTCAGCTATCAGGGTATGATGCTGGGTAGGAGGAAATACGGAGTAAATTTCACCTTTGAATTTTGGATATTTTCTAAGAACATAAAACTGCAGTAAGAAACATAAAATCATATTTTGCATCCGCCCAAGATATGTATGCACGGAAGAAAATCTAAAGTAACTGCTCCCAAACTGTGTTAACTGTGATCATCTCTGAGTGGTTCCTACTTCAGGGAAATTCTCCATTGTGTTTAGTTTTGGTAGAGTCCTTTGCCATAGTTGCCTATGGAAGCAGCAAGGGGAGCCCCTTTCTTGATCACTGCATAGCAACCAGGTGTGGTCATATGAACTAGGCTTGGACGCTGTAAGCTTCCAGGCTTCCACCTGGGACTTCAAAACGGGAGTGTGTGTCCCAGAACCTGGAGTAAGGTAAGCAGTGATTGAGGCATCCAGGATGCTAGGGTGTAAAATTTAAGGGGGCACTCATTCTCAGGTGCCAGTCTGCTTTTGTATGACCCTGAGTGTAGGTACCTCCTTAAATTATGTACCCCAGCCTCCTGACTTGCCTTCTTAAGTCACAGCTATGGTCTGACACTTGGACAGTCAGAAAGCAGATCATTACAGTGGGAGTGAAGGTGAAGATAGTGGAAATATAATAGTGGTGTCAGAAACAGTGATGGTGGTTGATGGTAGTGGCTATGGTGTCGTTGCTGCCAATAGTGGCATCGTGTAGGTTGGGATGAGCTTGGCTTCAGGTCCCCTGGGAAAGATTCCTGGTTCTCCTGCCTTTGGTTTGTCATTCCCTTAACAATCTCTCCAATACATTCTTTTTCTACTTAAGTGAACCAGAGTTGGTTTCTGTTGCTTGCAACCAAGAACCCTGAATAATACAGTGACATAGTGAGCAATTTATTCCTTGTTCTTTTTTCTCCTTTTCTCTGTTTTCACATATTTATAGCCAGATTACATTTTCATGGAAGGCCAAATATTTTATAAACTTATTCTGCCATCAAGTAGACCGAAGTGTACCGAGCGGGCTCCAGAGTCAGTTAATGCAACAGTTCAATGATGGATTCTTTCCATCTCTCCACTGTTCCACGGTTAATGTTGCTTGATCCTCAGGTTAGTGGCAGCCTGGCTATAGCAATTCCAAGAATTACATGCAGAAATGACAATGTCTAGAGGAAGAAGAGAAAGGATTTCTTCCTATGATGCCTTTTTATGAATGAGGAACGATTCTTCAGAAGCCCCACTATTGATTTCACTCTCCTTTTATTGACCCAAATGAAGTCACTTGCTTAAGTACAGCCTAACTCCTGACAAGGGCAATGTTTTCCTTAGACCAATCAGACCCATTCCTAGAGCTGTGGTTTGGTTTCCATGGAGGCACATGCCACCGTAGGGAAGAGGAGAGTAACTGAACAAAATTGGAATACTCTTAGGAAAGATTGAAAGGTTGAATGGAGGTTGCATAGTCAGCTTGCAGTACCCATAACTTATTTGGGTTATTTGTTGAGTGCTTTGCTCATGTTGAGGTGTGTTGGCTACAGGATGAATATCAATGTTTATGTATTTTCTTAAGCAAGAGTTAATTCTGTCTTCTGCTACCAGTTTTTAAATGCTGACTGTAGCATAGTTAAACTGTGCAGCTGCTATGGACAACAGCATGGCAGTTCCTCAAAAAATTAAATAGAATTATTATATGATCAAGTAATTCCTCCTCTAGGTATTCAAAATAATTGAATACAGGATCTCAGAAAGCTATTTGCACACTCATGTTCATAGCAGCATTATTCATAATACCCAAGAGATGGAAGCAATGCAGGCAGCAGAAGAATGCAGGAAGAAAATGTGGCTTTTACATACAGTGGAACATTATGCAGCCTTCATGAAAAAGGGCATGATGAAGAAGGACAAGCTAAAACATGGGTGCACCTCGAAGACACCTAAGTGAAATGAGCCAATGACAAAAGGAAAAATATTGTATGATTCCACTCCTAGGTGGTACTTAGAGCAGTCAAATTCATAGAGACACAGAGTAGAATGGAGGTTTCCAACGGCTAGAGAGAAGGAAAGATGGGAAATTATTGTTTAATGGGTCCAGAGTTTCAGTTTGGCAAGATGAAAAGTATTCTGCACAACAATGTGATTGTACTTAACGTCACTGAACGTGTACACTTAAAAATGGTTAAAATGGGAAATTTTATGCCATGTATATTTTACCACAGTTAAGAAAACACAATAATTAAAACAAAAAGATCCCGTTGCGAGGGTTAATTTTATGCGCCAATTGCACAAGTTCGTGTATGGCACCAGCTATATGGTCAAACACAAATCCAGATGTTGCCCTGAAGGTATTTTTAGATCTGATTAACATTTAAATCAGTAACTTTTGGTTTTGTTTCTCTGGGGAACCCTGACTAATATAGCTATTTTTTTTCATAAACATTATATAATATTTACAGAAATTTTATAATTAAACACCTTCCTATCTTAATGGCTAGAAGACATGAGAAACCCAAAGACCCAAAATTGTAAATCACAGCAGCCTTGGACCAAATGTCCGTGGGATGGATGGAAGTTATGCAGGAATAGTTGAGGAAGTGTGTGGGTCGGGAAAACCCCACAGAGCTTTCCCCTTGGCCTGGAATTCCCTTTCCTTACATAGTCCCCTATTGTATTCTTTCTGAAACCACTCAAAACCATAGTTGGTATGACTAGCACTCAAAAAATGTTAGAGGCGTTTATTATTATTTTAGGGGAAGATAGGTCTTCCTATTCATAATATTTCCTTTTATGTGGAGGCAACTCTACTAGGGAAATCATCTGGACTCTCCCTCCTCTCTCTACTCCCAGATGGCTGAGTTTAGAAGAAGAAGCAGTGTATTAGTCTCATAGGGCTGCAGTAACAAATCGGCACAAGCGGAATGGCTTAAAACAAGAGAAATGTATTATTTTGCAGTTCTGAAGGCCAGAAGTCTAAAGTCAAGGTGTGGATAGGATTGGTTACTTTCTGGGGCTTTGAGGAAGTTTCTGCTCCATGCCTCTTTCCCAGCTTCTGGTGGTTGCCTGTAATCTTTGGAGTTCCTTGGCTGGTAGGTACAACACACCTGACTCTGCCTCTGTCTGCACATGGCTTTCTCTCTGTCTTCTGTTCTCTTCTAAGACACCTGCCATTTGATTTAGGTCCCATTTAAACCCATGAATGATTGCATCCCAAGATCCTTAACTTAGTTACAACCACAAAGAAACTTTTTTACAAATGAGGTCACAGTCACAGATTCTGGGTGGCATATCTTCTAGGGGACATCATTCAACCCACTACATCAAATACATGTTTTCTAGCCTCTTCCTCCCTTTTTCTTCTTGGGTGAGCCTGAGTGCTGGAAACATGGGTTCTGTGCTGATTCTCCTGTTTTAAGTTTTAGAGGAGTCTTGCCCTCCATCAGGAAGTCTGTCTTTGCTATGCAATCCTTTGACTGCATGGATAAATCTGTTTAATTCTGGGTTCAGAATTGGAAACCCACTTAGCTGCAGCCATAAACCCTTATTCTTCAATATTGGCTATATCAAATAAAGGTGATAGTTTGGTTTCCCATCTGCCTAATCCCTCTGTATTACTTCTCAATTAGTTTAGAATTCAGGAAGGGAAGAAAGGTGCCCTTTTCCTGGATCCCTTGAAAATTCATTTATTCTTAAAAATTCATTAATTCTTAAGTCTCAGATCAAATGTCACTCACTTTCTAAATTCTTTCCTCACTCTCAGAATTAGCCATCTCTTCTGGGCCTCCATGCTCCCTTCTATTGTCTTGTTAGTACTTTTTTCCATTGGATTATGGTTGTTCAGAGGCTGTCTCCCATTTTGCACCTCCTGAACCCCATTCCATTGTGATCCATGGATACATGATTGGGATGAGCAAGGACTATATTTTGACAACCCAGACATCCTTCTAAGAATACAAAACACAGGGACGCCTGGGTGGCTCAGTCAGCTAAGCGTCTGCCTTTGGCTCAGGTCATGATCCCAGGCTCCTGGGGTGGAATCCCACATCAGGCTCCTTGCTCAGTGGGGATCCTGCTTCTCCTTTTGTCTGCTGCTCCCCCTGCTTGTGCTCTCTCTCTCTCTGACAAATAAACAAATAAAATCTTAAAAAAAAAAAAAAAGAACACAGAACACAGGGCACATGATTAGCCATTCTGTTGTACTTTTGATTTCATTGTCATTTTTGTTTTCTCTGCTGATAGGCATCCCCGATTAAGAAAGAAAAATCTCACTTCCTTTACTGAAAGTGGGATCTGAAGTACCTTGTATTTTTTGTCAAACCAATTTATGGGGTTTTCCTCCTAAAAAAGGGTGGTCATTTATACTGCTTTATATACCTTAAAATGGAGAATTTTTCTTTTACCTTTAAAAGGTTGAGAAATTTTAAAAAATGCATAAGAAGAAAACATAAAACTTACAGATCATCTCATCATCCCAGGTCCCTGTAAACTTGTCTTTCCAGTTTATTCTCTCTCAGTTCCATAGGTGAGTGTATCATTAGTTCATCAATGATACCATATAACTTGTGTGTACTGATTTTTATTTAACATTATATCAATAAGCATTTTCTCTTATCACGCTATATCTTTCAAACTAGGATTCTTTTGGAAGGCTGTATATATTCCTTTTCATAAATATAATTTATTCAACTAGTTTTTTTCTTATGGGTTTTTAAGCTGTTTTAAATTTTTAGCTATTTAAGATAACTTTTTAAAAATTCTATTTCAGGGGCACCTGGATGGCTCAGTCCGTTGAACCTCCAACTCTCGGTTTCTGCTTGGGTCATGATATCAGGATCCGAGATGGGAGTGCCAAGTGGGCTCCCAGCTGGTTGGGGAATCTGCTTAAAGATTCTCTCTCTCCGTCTCCTTCAGCCCCTCCCCACCCCTCTAGTCTTCTCTTTGCTCAAATAAACAACTAAATAAATCTTTTTTTAAAAGTCTATTTCAAAAATCGATTATAACTGTGACATTCTATGTAGCAAAGCCCAACAGTTGACACAAACTCCAGATGGCAAACAATATAGTGCAACATCGTACTGACGATAAGTCAGCTGATAAGATTGCCAGCCCCGACGACAACCCTCCGGTGACGCGGGTGACCCTGAGCCCCGCTTCCCCCGCTACAGCAGAGTGAACTGAGCATTGCGGCCTGACCCAAAGGCGGCCATACATGGAGTGTCTAGTAGCCAGTGAAATGGGCTGATGCAGGAGCTCCGCCCATGTGGTCACTGTTTCCTGGATGATGACAGGCCAATCACACAAAGCCTCTTTCAAAGTCCACTTGAACTTGAAACCTAAGTGTGGAATGGGAGGAGAGCTAACCCGAAATGTTGGGTGGACACGGGCAGCTGCCCCGAGCGCAGTCAGAAAGCCCCGTCCCCATGGCGCTGGGGGCCATGACAAAACGGGAACAATGGCGTAGAGGAAAAGAAGCGCCGAGAAGATTTGGCAGCACGAGCAGAGGAGAGCGGAGGCAGAGTGGAGCCGAGTCCCCATACCCGCAGAGCCTTAGAGAAGGAGCAACAGATGTCAAGAAGAACAGGTGGCTGGAGGTATACTGTGTCCTGAACGACATTCCCAGCTCCGCCAGGCAGCTGCTGAAACGGCTTCCTGCCCTTCTCCACTTGCTCGGGTATCCTCACGGTGAACCGCGTTAACCCGAGTCACCAGAGCGCGTCCGTCCTCCTGGCAACCTGAAAAAGCCTGATCAACGCCATGTAATATTCATATCCCTATTACGACACGTATCAGGTGGCTCTACGATGATTCATTAGGCTTCTCCCTAGGTACACTCCTGAAGGTCAAGGACTATGTTCAGTGCCTTCTTAAAATATCCTCAGCAACCCAGAGGGTCCACGAGCGCATAGTAGGCACTCACGGCTTGTTTGATGAATGACTGGTCAAAAGGGTGAGGTGCACGTGGCCAAAAGAGCCCTTGAAACACAGAGCGCAGTCAGTGAGCGTTTTTCTGAAGGCGGTGAGTTTTTGATTTTTTATTTTTGTCTGCCGTTAACGGAGTACAAAACTGTTTTCATCTCAGGAACTTTATTTGACGCAGCGGCTAGGCAATACGACCCCTTCAACTTTGTTGTAAATAAGTCACATTAATTACTTTTGCGCATTTATTTACCAACCGCTTACTGTGTCCCGCCTCCTCTAAGACATCAGGCTAAGCTCTCAGCATACATTTTACTGTGCTGTGTGAGGAGGAAGCCTGTGGTGAGAGAGAGAGTCCAGCCTCATGGAGCTTTTCAGTCTAGGAGAGAAATCACGGCATCCACACCAAGAAAAATAAAATAATGTAGAATGGCTACAGCGGTAGTTAAGTCTTGGGAAACGTTGTTGCTGAAATGTGATTTTAGAAAAGACACTGGAAAGTTTCATAGAAAGGGCTTGTTGTTAAGAGGGGTAGCGCATCTTTTATAAACCATGGTTAGTAATACCCTCTATATTGTCAGTTTAATAAGGCATGATCATCAAACCAGGCTTTTCAGAGTTACTTGGAATGTACAAGGTTGTGAGCTCCTGAATTTACTTTCTTCTGTTAATATTTATCCACTGTCTCAAAAGAAGGTGATATTATTACTATTTCAATTGAGATGAGAAATCACTATTTTCTCCGCAAGGAAACTTTGCAAAATAGGACCCTGATACAAGAATTTCATTATTGGCTGATGTTTTTTAATATGCTGAATGTGTTCATTTGGGCAGTGTGGGGTTACAAAATCACCACGCTTACTTGGTGGTAACATGTCAGCACTTCAGATAGTGACTTGAATAGCAAAACCACATTTATTTTACTGTGTTTGGACTCCGAACCGTAGTCACTGCGATATTGGAGTTTAAAAAAAAATGATCTTTTTGAATTTATCATCTATTACAGACATATTTGAGACGCGTCTTCCCGGTGAACACGGACATCAGCAAAGGAGCCTCATCGTGGTTTCTGTAATTAAACTTTGACACAGAATTCCCTGCTACTCAACTTTTGGTCTACTTTCAAATTTAGGCACACATTTAATGTTACTGTTGGGAGCAACTGGGTGGCTCAGTTGGTTGAGGGTTCGACTTTTGATTTGGGATCAGATCAGGATCCCAGGGTCGTGGGGTCAAACCCCTCACTGGGCTCCGTGCTCAGCGGGGAGTCTGCTTGAGATTCTCTCTCTCCCTTTGCTCCTCCCCCCCACTAGCATATGCAAACTCCCTGTACATACATATATACATATATACAATCTTTTTTAAAAAATTAAAAAACGGTTATTATTTGTAACCACTCCGTATGGGAATCAGGTTTTTCTCAATACTGTGCAACTCAAAATACAGAAGCAGACTGGGTATTGAGACTGATGAAAGCCTGTAATTGTCATTCCTTATCCCCAATTTAAAACGTTCACGTTATGCTTATACAACAGTGTTGTTTTTACCTGCCCAGCATCCTTCTGGTAGAAGCATCCTTCTTTTTCTTCTGGTAGAAACACCTCAGTTTCCCTCTGAGACACCATCTGCCTCCACACACAATCCATGGACTCTGGGTGTCTGGCGGACCCATGGTGGCCACTCAGTAGACAGCATTGTCACGCCAGTGATAGGTTTAGGGACAGGCGTGTCAGCCGGGCCCGACCACTGAGGCTTAGTTCTGGGATTGTGTTGGGCTCCCTTGGGAAGGAGACAGCAACTTACAAAGTCAGTTAAATAGGCTCAGAGCCTGGGGTCACCACTGGGAGGACGCCCTATTCCTTTAGCCTGTCCCAAATCCCAGAACCACTTCTGGATTTACATTAGTAAATAAATCCTTCTTGTGCCCCACTTTCTGTTTCTTCCCTGAGGTAGCTTAGATGGGGTTTTCTGTCACTTGCCCTCGGAAAAAAAATCTTCATTAATGTGTGAACAAATATAATTTTTCCCACTGGTTAATTTAAGAAGAGGCGAATGTAATAAAGCTGAGAAGATCAAAGTCAGTTTTGCTAAAGCATCCTTTCTCTTGGTTCTATATACATTCAAGTCATGTAGGAATCACTTGACATGAGTTCTGTTGAAATATAAAGATTTAAAAACCAATATAAAGTACAAAAATATAAAATGCCTACAACCCCTGGCCTACAAAAATAAGGTCAAGTGCAGGTGGAGCAAGTCATTTCAGACCTTCTGCAGCCTGTGCTGACCTACCTTTCTAGCCTCAGGCCTTGCACTCCCTCCTGGTCAGAATTCTAGCACTCTCTTCAGCTGCCTTTGCCCCTCAGCTCTTCAAAGTCTTGCTTAGCTTGTGTCTGTTCAAAATACCACACTTTTCTAGCTGTTGGGCTTTTTTTTTTTTTTTTTTTTAAACACTCCTTCTTTATGGTTCGGCTAACTAGCACCTTCTTCGTAAAGCCTTCCAGAATCTTCCCACACAGAACGAATCACTCTTCCTTCTGCTTGGCCGCCATCACCGTCTGAGCTGTATTATTGCTGGCGATGCATGAATGTCTTTATTCTAGTTCGGAGTCTTGTGCACAGGGCCTACTGCTTATTCATGTCCGTATACTTCCTGTTTAAGCTCTGGCACCTAGTAGATGCTCAATGCATATTGGTCAAATGGAATTTCTAGGTTGGGGCTTGGAGAAGGTTCTACTCCAGTTTGCTATCCTGGGTGCTACTGGCCCTTCTCATGTGGGATGGTGGAGGGGGCGGTAGAGGGATGTGTATATACCCAGCAACAGTACCTTCAGCATCCACACTCAGCAAACACCACAGATGACCTGTGTTTCCCTCCATTCAAAGAGTCCCAGTCCAAAGATGACTTTTATTAACTCTATTTATTGGCCCAAACATAAACGGCTTGGTTTTAATGGGTCCTTGAGCCAAATACAGTAATGCACAGATCAGAGAGCCTCCAAGGCTCTTCCGTATTGTGGATGCCACCATTCTCCATCAATTTGTTTTCTAGTACCTTTTCCTTGGGAGTCTCTATTTATCACAAGAAAGGGTGCTACTTATCCAAGGAGTCTACAAGTATTTCACAACGCACTCAGCAATCAGGAAACTTGCTTGGTACCCAGCCAGGCTGGGTGTGGCACCAGCTTTGGGCATCACTCATCCCTCGTCTCACCTTCATTGGGCTGCTTAATTGACTTGTGTGCTTTGGGTCATCTGAGTGGATAGTGACTTCCCATGTTGCTTTCCTGAATATCTAATGACAGGCATTATACTGGCTAGCATTGACCACTCCTGACTTAAGTTGGACTTGTTGGACAACATTAAATGTTCTGAAACTGTCCTTCTCCTTTTACTGCTGGACTTTCTTGGGGACATGCACCCCACCCCACCACCTGTTGAGGAAGAATATGGACACTTCACCCTGTATCACATGGTCAAGCCATCCTGATACTCGGAAGACAATTCTTGTCTAGCAGAACTCACTCTTCTAAGTGGTGAGCAGTTAGCTGTGATGACCCAGTTCCTACTGAATGATTAGGAATGTCCTCTTTGTGAAAGCAGCCTTGTTGAGAGAAGTGACAATGGAAATGCTAGGGTCGTTGGGACGGCTCAGGGCCAGTCCAGACGTATCAGGACAAAACTCTTACCTTTGGGGCTGAATTCTGCCGGATTGCGGGGGGAGTAGGGAGGAGGCAAGGGAGGTGACAAGGTCCTATTCCCTTGGGCATTCTTAGTTTGTTGGACAATGCAAGCAAATTGCAGGCTGGAGAACACTATCTGGGACATGTGCTGACATGTTAAAAAGAGATGGCTACCCTGACTTTCCAGCAGTCAGCCCATCTCAAACCATTTTATTTTCTAATTGATTGTTCCTGTTGGTTTGGCTATCTGTTGATAACCTTCTCTTGGTTTACCCAATTGCCCCACCCTAACAGTGCAGGCCAGGAAAACATTACAAGAGCCATAAAATTAAAGAGGGAAAGGGGTGTTTAGAGTGGATGTGTTGCTTGTTGTAATTAAAATCTAAAAAATTCAGAAAGAAAATCACCCCCCATTCTCTAGATCTTTTGATGTTGTTTTCCTGAAAATGTACAGTTACACCTATTTTAGAACGTGGAATGAGATAATTAAGAAAATATGATGATAAGTGGCTGTGATCTTGGGAATCCATTCAGGTCAGTCTGTTGTTAAGAAAACGGCAGGAGTTGGGGAGCACCTGGCTGGCTCAGTCCACAGAGTGTACAACTCTCGATCTTGGGGTTGTGAGTTTAAGCCCCACATTAGGTATAGAGCTTGTTTTAAAAAAAGAAAAGAAAAAAGAAAGGGGTGCCTGGGTGGCTCAGTCAGTTAAGCATCTGGCTCTTGATTTCGGCTCAGGTCATGATCTCAGGGTTGTCCAATCCCACTCTATGTTGTGAGATCGAGCCAAGGGTTGGGCTCCAGGCTCAGTGGGAAGTCTACTTGAGATTCTCTCCCCCCTCCCTCTGTCCCTCCCCCACCCCCCACTCCTGCTCTTTTGGAAGGAAGGAAGAGAGAAAGAAAGAAGAAAGGAAGGGAGGGAGGGAGGAAGGAAGGAAAGAAGAAAGAAAGAAAGAAAGAAAGAAAGAAAGAAAGAAAGAAAGAAAGAAAGAAAGAAAGAAAGAAAGAAAGGCGGCCAGAGTGTTGGAGTCTGCTGGACACAGGTTCAAATCCTATCACCATGAAGTTCAGAGAGAGAACAAGCATCAAAGTATTCAGTTCCTAATAGTGTTGTTTATTGTACTATAAGAACATTTTAAAAAGTGAAACTAAGTAGAGAATATTATTCTTGAACCTTTGCTAAGTCTATGCACGGCTCATTCTCCCCAGAGATTCTACCATTTTTGTAAGAGAAGGCAGTGGTGGGCAGCCCCTCTTTTCTTTGCAGACTTCCCCTTGTTGCATTTTGACCTTGAGACTGCTGGATGTCTTCCTGTATCCTCAAAGGACTTATGGTTTAGTGGACACTGAGAGTTGCATCCACTTGTTCCTGCAGAGATGAGAAACAAGGGGCTTATTGGCCATCTCGCTCAAAAGGCCCTAGACAGAGAGAACGAGAAGGAGGAAGTCAAGAGATTTGGGAGTTGGAAGGAGATGAGTACTCTCTGTATCTGCTTGGCAGAGGAAAAGCTCCGAAGTGCAGAAAACATAATGACTGCCTTTGTTTGCTGGAAGGTTGCTGGTGTCTTTGGTTTTCAAGTTTTTGCCTGCTTCTTAGAGGCAGGCAGAGAGCAAGAGATGCCGGATTCCCTGGAGTCCAGCAATTTGTAACGCTGTGATATTAAAAAATTATTTTAATTTGTTGGAATGTAAATTCAAGAGGAAAGTGTGGGATTGTTGCGTAAATGCCTGATCTTTTAAAGCCTACTAAGTCAAAAGCATTGTAACTTTGCAAGAAAACCACACAACGTGAAACATTTTCATACTGTTAACCTAATAAAGTCATCTTAATCATGTGACAAGCATTTGAAAGATCATAGACTTTTATCTCCCCCCCCTTTCCATTACAAGTGGGGGAGGGTAAAGAAAAGTTTTTTCTCCCTCTTTTGCGTGAAAACATTTCAGTAGCTACCTTTGTGTAATTGATTATCATATGGGGCTAAATGCACGGATTCTGTTTTGGTTGGGATAAAAAGCTCCACTTTTCTGTGAAATGTGTAAACCTGGAGACTCACAGACCTGTACCCCTGGGGATAAAAATACATTATATGTTTATAAAAAAATTAAAAAGTTAATAATAAAAAAAAGCTCCTAACTTTTTATTAGTAAGCCCCTCCCCCATGCAGGGATGGGGTTTCTTATAAAACAGGCTTCTCCTGAAGATCGAGTGAGTATGGATATGTGATGTGCTTGGCGATGGGAGCGTTCCGTGGCTCTGACCCGTCTCCTCCTTACGTGCCATCAGTGTCTCCTCACCAGTGTTTTATGAGAAAGATACAGCAGGAGTCAATATCCTTGCTGGAAATGGAAAGCTCACAGTGACAGCGTCCCTGCCCTGGGATCACACATTTAGTAAGTAGGATTCAAATTTAAGTGTTCTGGCTTTCCACTGCATCTTTCATGATATCAGGAAATTTTACATTTTCTTTAGTCTTCTCCTTCATGCTCAGGGAGTGAATTGAATTGAGCTTACCTGTTGACTGAATAGGCCTCCTTCAAATATGTATGTATTTATGTATGTATGTATGTATGTATGTATTTATTTTAAAAGATTTTATTTTATTTGTCAGAGAGCGAGAGAGCATAAACAGGGGGAACAGCAGGCAGAGCAGGCAGAGGCAGAAGCAGGCTCCCCGCTGAGCAAGGAGCCCAATGTGGGACTTGATCCCAGGACCCCGGGATCATGACCTGAGTCGAAGGTAGCTACTAACCGACTAAGCCACCCAGGTGACCCTCACATATGTATTTATTGATTGACTAGAATAATTCAGAAGCAGGTGTTACCCACAGCAGTGTTTGGTCAACGTTCCCTGATAGGATATCACAAACATTCAGGCGTTTTATAAGCATATTTTTCCCTCTGAGAGTAACCAAATGTTTTATTTTGACTTTTTTCAGTTAGATTAAACAAAGGCAATTGGAGCGTGAACCACTATTATTGCCAAATTCACCAACTAAGTGCAAACAGGCTCACGTGCCCGATGATGGCACGATGGCACCCGAAGCCACATTACAAATGATGCAGTCATTGAAAATGAAGCCTTTGCACAATCCAAAAGTATGATTAATCTTACAAGAGATCAGTTTCCCTATCTTTTGTCCATAACATGGCTATCCTTACTTTTCATCAAAACACTGAAGCCTGAGTCACCCTCCCGGGGCCTGAACGATAGCATCCACAACAGGAAACAAAATCGAGAGACACATCTCTTCATTTTGTGGAAGTGTCTGCTCAGAAGCCCCAGGGCTGAGAGGAGGAGGAGGTGATGGTGAGTCCGGAGGAGAGAGAAGTGGGTGGAGCTGGCAGCCACCTGGAAGGGCGAATCTGAGGGACAAGAGCCGCTTAGGGCAAAGTGTTGTCAGAGATTGATGAAGTTGCTCTAAGGACAGTCTGTTTTATATCTTTAAGTTTGTTTATTTATTTACTATTTATTTATTTATAGGTATGCTCCGTGCCCAGCATGGAGCCCAAACAACAGGGCCTGAACTCCCGACCCTGAGATGAAGAGCTGAGCTGAGATCTAGAGTCAAGGACACTTAACCAACTAAGTCACCCAACTGCCCCTTTTTCCTTTAAGTTTGAAGAAGATATATTTATGTTGATTTCACAGAATTTTATCACTGAGAGAAAGCTTAGAATTTACTTGCCATTTTCCCTCCACTTTTTTGTGGTGGATGGACACCCAGAAGTATCCGCAGCAACCCCAGTGTCACATTGCTGGTTCCACATAATCAAGTCAAGACTCGGTCTTTTGACTCAGCATTAGTTTATGGCTGAATCCTGCCCCCGATACATTGTTGATACTCCACAAATATTGGAAGGAGGAGGGGAGGAGGGAAGGAGAGAGGGAGGGAGGGAGGGAAGGAAGGAAGGAAGGAAGGAAGGAAGGAAGGAAGGAAGGAAGAAAGGTTGGTTCTGTCTCCCGTACTTTTCATTAGCGGACCCCATTTTGTACCCTACAATAAGAAAAAGGCAAAAGAGTTGGTGGTGGACTTTGTAGCTGGGCCCAAAGATTTAGAAAGCCAAGATTCTAGTTACAGTACAGACTGAGAGAGATCAGAAAAATGACTCTACTTCTTTTTTATATTTTCCATTTTCCAAGGGGCAATCATTCTATCATTCTGCATTGGCGTGTCTGATCAGAGGGTCAGGTTCTGAGGCCAGCCACAGACGAAGGCCATGGATAATTAAAACTGCCCTTGAAACTCTCTTAGGGAGGTGCCATGCCAGAAACTGGAGGACTGTCTCTCAGTCAGTACCTGTCCCCACCCCCCCCCGACTCCCACCCTCTTTCTTTCTCATACAATCAAACTTAACAAAAGTTACATGCATGTAAAATTCAACTCCCTTGTTCTGAATGAAGAAGACTAAATGAAGTACTAATCAAATATTCTAGAATCAAGATCTACATGAAGGGTATTTCTTTAATTTGGTGGAGTCTCTTAGTTAAAGAAGAGTTGGTTAAACTCTAGAATCAGATTCTTTTCCCCCCTGTGGAGGCTTCAAAAAAGGGAAGCTTTGTATGAATATCCCTGGGAAAAGGAGAAGGAATTCTATGATTACTGAACTTAGAGGAATTTAAATGCAAGAGGAAATCCGTCTCTGCTGCCCTCGCCCACCTCTCCAAAAACAAAATTCCTTGGTTTTCTCGAACTTCCTCTTGAAGACTTGATTCAGGCATCAAAGCCTTCAATGGTGACCAGTTTCCTCAACACGTTGCTCTTTCTGCCTCCCTCTCCCTCTTCCTTTCTTTTCCTCCTACCCACCTCTACCCCTATGTCTCCATCCACTCTTGTTTGTGGCGCAACCTCACGGTGAACACAGATCACGGTCCCCTGGAGGCCTTGGTGAAAGTTCATTAAAAACCAATCTACTCTGTAGACGTTACAGAGGCCTTTGGACAGAGACCTAGCTGATTTCCTGGAGCAGTACCTGGGGAATAACTTTTTTGGCTCCGAAAGGATGATATTTTAAGTTGTTACATATTTGCTGATCTTGGGGAGATTGTTGGAACCTCCAGCATGCACAGGAAGCTTGGGCTCTTGGCCCAGTCCGCTCAGAGTCTAAATATTTGGAGGATGAATACTTGGAAGTGCATTTAAACATTTAAAGCATTTTATTTGTTTTCCCAGTAAGTCTCATTGTTAGTGCGATCTAATTCTGCAGTAAGACTCTATCTGCTGAAGGCACAGGCCTCCTGGACAAGTCCAGGCCCAGGCTCCACCTCAAGTCTTGGTTCAAAGCCAGAGGTGTATGTCTATTGGCTAACGTCCACACCCCTGAAGTGGGTTATTATTACCATCATTCACTATAAATGCCCATGTTCTAAAGCCATGCTAAGAGTCTGACCCAACTCTGCACCGAAACCAACAATGGAACTTGGGCGTGCATGTGGGTGTGCGCATGTACACACACACACACACACACACACACACACACACACCATTTTCCAAACCAAATGCTGCACGCACGATTCCTTCCTTTTGTCAGTACTGGATCTTTCCTTCACTGCCAACTTTCAGTGCTACCCTGATGATCACCTGTGGTCAGTTTTCCTTGCCAGCTTCCCAGGCAACATACCTTTAGGCTGGTGTATGCTTAGAGAATACAAATTCATATGAATGCATTAGATTATGTAAAACATAATTAGGGAAGCAAATTTGCTATAAAAGCAGCCTATGTGTTTCTAGAACTCTGAGGCAATTTTAAGCAATGGGAGCATTTCTTCCTGTTTTATAGACCCGCAGATATACTGTAGAACCTACTTTATATGAATTGTTCACCTGTCCCAATCAAGTGATCTAGATCATTTCTAAATATCCACTTTGCCATGCCATCAAGTCACAGGTTCTTGTCTCAATGGAATGGGAGTGAGCATGGAGTTCATTTCTGAAATTCGAAGTAGAAAGGGGTGGGGTGAGGTGAGTATGGGTGTGCACCTGGCCTGTTAATTACCATGGTAAGGTGTCTTAGACAACACGATAATGACCTTCTTGATAGAACTGGGGATGTGATAGCCACAGTAAAAATTATGTTAAACTGGGCCTGATGCCAGACTGTCAGCCTCACATAAACAAAGGACAAGAGACACATTTCTAAAGAGACTAACTTGTGAATCAAGGAAGCAAAACAGGCCAGAAAGGCGCTGGCTTGAAGACACAGTGCTTTCACCTCTTTGCCAAAGCTTTGCCTGACCCAATTAAAATGCCCAATGTAATTAAGAATCCAACCCTAATCCCTCTGGAAGCCCCTAGCTCCACCCCGTTCTATGGGAAGATTCTTAGTAGGGACCCCACAGCTGAAAACTTATTGATTCAGAGTCTGTGAGCACATATGTATAATTCCTAGCCTATGAATGGAGCAAAGACCCTAGTGATTTGTCCGGCGGATGGTGGTGTCTCACTCAACAATGATGTATGACCTGGATTAGTCCAGAGGGGCCATCTGCTATTGGGGAGGGCGGTAGACAGGGTCTTCTCCTGGGGCAGATGATTCCCCAGTGCTGGCCAGCTGGCTTAAAGTGCACAAAGTTGATAAGAGCAAAGTGATGTCCCAGCAACCTTCTGGGGAAATAATTCAAGGGCCTCTCCCTGATGTGCCTGTATTTCTTTCTGTCTTCTTGACACTGCCCCCTCCCCCCACACACACACTGTAGAGCTGACATGAACCAGCATAGTTTGGAACATGGAGCAGAGAAAAAGAAACATAGGCCCACCAGAAGGCGTGAAACGTGCTGGTCTTAGTCTGAGAGGCAACTGTGAGTTTCCTGGTAGCCTGGGCAAAAAGAGGAGACATTGATAAGTCATATGGCTTGTGTTATTTGGGAAAAGAAGCAAATCAGTTTCTTGGAAGAAATAAAGCTTCTTACCACAGTTGTCAAATCTATTTTTTAACAACTGACTTGACAGAGAAGAGAAACTGAGTTTTTTAGGACATGTGTAACAAAATGTCAAACTGCTAGGATGCTTGGCCTTTCGACAGGGAAAGGACCAGAACATTGACCCCCACAGTGACTAATGAGCAGTAGACAGCACTCAGCGATTCTCAGAGACTGGCAGATTTAACTTTGCTTCTCAACACTGGCCTCTTCAACACTATGTCGGAGAAATAGCTGCACCCCCGTGTTCATTGCAGCCTAATTTTTGAAAATCTCTTGTCAAAAACAAATTTAATGCAGAAACGAAAACCAATTCTTGAATATCTTCGTATTTGAAACACAGGGAAGTTACTTTTCTCTGAGTTGTTAGGGCAAAACATAAAAAATATAGACATTTGTTTCTACTCAGGAAGGAGGACAATCAATAGAAATATTCTCTTTTTGTAATAGAAATATTTTTTAATTTATTCTTCACTGAATACATACATATACTCACTTGCAAAAACTCACGTTCACCAAAAAATGCTCTGCCTCAAAAAAAAAAAAATACCGTAACGAAATAATTGTTCAAGTCATATATACATTTTGTATTTAAGCAAAACAAAGATCCTGGGAGTAAGCGCAAGATGTAAAGTTAATTGAGGGGCGCCTGGGTGGCTCAGTCGGTTAAGTGATCTGCCTTCAGCTCAGGTCATGATCTCCACGTCCCAGGATCTAGCCCCGCGTCGAGCTCCTTGCTCATCGGGGAGCCTGCTTCTCCCTCTGCCCTTCCACCTGCTTGTGCTCTCTCTCTCTTTCTCTCTTTCAAATACATAAATAAAACCCTTAGAACATGTAAAGCTAATTGAAAGAAAAATGGTGAACAAACAGCATTATTAATATACAAAATATTCTTATTATGTAAGTATTAATAGATGATATTCTGTGCTTTTCCAGCACTTTGGAACCATATTTAGTGACAGCATTATTTACAATTGCCAAGACCTGGAAACAATCCACATGTCCGTCAATGGATGAATGGATGAAGAAACTATGGTACCTATACGCAATAGAATATTATTCAGCCACGAGAAAAGAAGGAAATCCTGTTTGTGACAACATGGAGGGACCTTGAGGGCATCATGCTAAGTGAGATAAGTCAAACAGAGAAAGACAAATACTATATGATCTCACTTCTTTGTGGAATCAAAAGGAAAAGAAAAGGAAAGGAAAAGAGGGGGTTAAGGAAGGAAGGAGGGAAGGAAGAAAGGAAGGGAGGGAGGGAGGAACAGAGGAAGGGAGGGAGAGAAAAGAGAAAGGAAAAAACGCAGCTCATAGAAAAAGAGATCCAACTTGTGGTTACTAGAAGCAGGGGAGGCTGAGTGAGGAAATCGGAGCAAAGCAGTCATAAGATACAAACTTCCAGTTAAAAGATAAGTAAGTACTAGGGATGTGATGTAGTACAAGATAACTATAGTTAACACTGCTCTATAGTAGACAGGAAAGTTGTTCATAGAATAAATCCTAAGAGTTGTTATCTTAAGGAAAAAAAAACATTTTTATTTTATATCTGTATGAGATGACCAATGTTTTAACTAAACTTATTGTGGTTATCATTCCACAGTATATGAGTATATACAGGGCTGACCTTATACACTGATGTAGGTCTATTATGTACCAATCAAACTGAAAAAGAAAAAAGGAATAAAATCATGATTTTAAGCTTTTTCTCCTTGTATATTTGTATTTTCTAGAATTTTGCCACAACGAGCATAGATGGTATTGTCATGCAAGTGTGCTGGTTCTGGGTGCCTGGGACCTGAGCTCCTTTCCTCACCCTGTCTCCGCTGGCTCTGTATTCAGGGCGCCTGACCCTCTGGGCTCAGGTTGTCAGGCCCCTTGTCACCGGTGGCTCCGGTGGAAGTGTGGAGAGCAGAAGGAAGGGGAAGCCAGCGTGTTTCTCCCTCTCCCTCCGGACTGGGGTGGCATTTCTGGCAGCTGCTGCCTCTCTCCCTTGGCTCCGGCTCTCACCGGAAGCCTGCCATGGTTCCGGCTTCCTCTGGGCCATCCTGGGCTCTGGGCTTGGGTAGCCTCATCTCCTCCTTTTGTCCCTCCAGCCTAGGAGTGGCAGCCACTTCCTGTTGTGGCTAGTCTCTGGGTTGCCTCACAATCCCTTGTTTGGCTTCTAAATTTCTTTCATCTCATTGCATTAAAATTCCTCTGTTTTATATATTCAGAGTGGTTTCTGTCCTTCTAGCTGGGCCCTGACACAAGGAAACAAAAATGTGCTTGAAACACAAATGAATGGGGCCAAAGAATGTAGAAGAATGTGAGTTGGAGACATAAGCCAAGAAGCCACAGACTCCACAGACAGGGGCAGCACACACACAGAGGAGGGTCCCATCTTGGTGCGCACCAGTTGGGAAGGACTTCTGGTCACCTAACGACTGTCTTAGGCCCATGTAGACACACAAAAATAGCAGTTTTACATAGAGTTGTCTGCTCCTGGAGTAAAAAATACATATGTAAGATCCAGAAAAAGCCCCCCAAACCCAAAACTAAGCAAACCCAAAGGACTCGGAGTTCTAAGTCATGCGTTCAGGTCCTGACATGTGGTGGATATTGTGGTTGAGTCTGGGGCATCCGCTCCATCCTTCTCACATGGGATAGCAGCTGTGGGGTCTGAAGGAGACTCATTCAATCCCCAGCTTCGGGGCTGTGGTCTCCATCAACATAGTCTTTGGCGGACGCATGGCTATGTATCCCAGTCCTGAGCCACTCAGCACTTGGCATCCCCTTGGCCCCTGGTGTGATAAAGATGAAGCCTGATTGGTTTAGTGATCCTTCTTAGATAGTGTGGTGGGTCCTGAAACTGCTTCAGCATTTGTTATGAAATAAAAAAAGAATCTGAGAATAAAGCTGGCTCACACAAAAAAGGGTAAATCCAAGACAGTCAAAATAAAACAGGACTGGATTTCTGATCGAACTGTGCCTGAAGCCCATGGCTCCATTAGACTTTTTCTGTTACCAAAGCCCCTATATCTCCTTTACTATTTAGTACACTTTAATTTGGGTTTTCTGTTACTTGCAATCAAAAGCATTCTAGTAGATATAGCAAAATGTTGTCTTATTGGCTGTGTGTCCCTGGGCCAGTCACTTGACCTTTCTGGTCCTCAGTTTTCTCAGTTATAACACGGAACTATTAAGAATATTTACCTTAAGGAATTTTTGTGAGGCTCAAATAAGGTAATAAATGAGAAAGAGCTTTGCAAATTGTAAGCAGTTATTTGACTCTTTTTATTATCACACATATAATTTATTTCAGTTGTTAATGCAGTTTTATATCTCTCTCCTACAGAGACAGAACTTATTTTATTGAGCCTATAGTTCTTTCATACCTGGTTTATTGCTGTATCATGAGTGTTCGTCAGGATTAATCAGCAATAACCATTATTTCACTCTGGACAGCTCTAAATTTACTTTTGAAGTCCCAAGTGACCTGTGGAAGCTTGAAAGGGTTTGCCTCCAAACTCTCAGCCGAGTGGAAATGAATTGAATAACCCTTTGTGTGACCACTCATAACCTGTTTGTAAAACGCGAGTTCTTTTTTTCATTGCCACCTGGAGCAGCCTGTGAAAGTGGGCGCGTGACATTCCTCTCACAGAGGGAAAGTTTTGGTGTGTCTGCAAAGGGCCAGCTGGTCAGTTCTGCCCTTGCATTTGCTTGGAGTTGCTGCCCTGAGGTTGTTTGGGACCTGAAGGAGTAGTTGAGGCATGAGCCTTTAAAAGACCTATAAAGCCGGGAGCCCCGAGGGAAGCAGCACAATAGTATTTAGGTTTTTGTAAGAATGAAATATGAAAGGCAATTAATTTATCAAGACTAATTAGAGGGGCACCTGGGTGGCTCAGTGGGTTAAGTGACTGCCTTCAGCTCAGGTCGTGATCCTGGAGTCCCAGGATGGAGCCCCACCTTGGGCTCCCTGCTCAGCGGGGAGCCTGCTTCTGCCTCTGAGCCTCCCCCGTCTCGTGATCTCTCTCTCTCAAATAAATAAATAAAATCTTTTTAAAAAGATTAATTAGGGGCGCCTGGGTGGCTCAGTGGGTTAAGCCTCCGCCTTTGGCTCAGGTCATGATCTCAGGGTCCCGAGATCGAGCCCTGCATCAGGCTCTCTGCTCAGCAGGGGAGCCTGCTTCCCCACCCCTCTCTCTGCCTGCCTCTCTGCCTACTTGTGGTCTCTCCTGTCAAATAAATAAATAAAATCTTTTAAAAAAATATTAATTAGGTAAGGTCTCTATTAGGGCAATGAAAATAAAAGTACAAAAGTAGCGATGTTTATGTGTGTTTTTCCTCTGATGGCGGGGTATGGCCTTGAGAACGGTGGCAGGTCAGAGCAGGCACGAAGAGACTGGGACTGAGAACTCGACCATCCCATAGGGCTGGGGTGAGTCCAGGGGACAGGAGCTGCAAGCCCAGACTTGGTCCTTGTCACCTAGCGAGGTTGGTGCACCTCCCAGACCTCCAGCTCCCCTTTCTCCATCTGCTCCATCACTGGGCCGGCTCTGGTCCCCAGCATGTTTCACCTGTGCTGGTCTCTTCGTCCCCCAGGATTCACCCTCGAACTTCCCCCAACTCAACTCTCTTCATCCTCCATCCCACTATAATGTTAAAAGTCATTTTTTAAAAATTACGCTATGCTTTCTCCGTCCTTCCCTTCCCTCCCCTAAAACTTTCACTGGCTCCCTATGGCTCCTCCTTTAAAGCCCAGATTCATTAGCATGACGACGTTGTGGAAGGTGACTCCTCCTTAACTACCCACCCAGCTGCTCGCCCACCCCCACTTCCTTCCAAACCAGAGACCTTGGACGTGGCTCTTTAAGGCCAGTGGTCATCACAATTTTATGGTCATACAAATTAATAAGGTTGTTTAAAATACAGTTTCCTGGGCTACATCTTCACGGGATTATGATCCAGAGGACTGGGCCTGAGGATCTGAAATTTCATCAGAACTTTGGCCAAGTCAAGTTCAGGTGGCTTGGACACTGCACGATAACCCATATCACACCGTAGTCCACTTCCCTCTCGCATCTACCCCAGACTAGAAGTCTCAGGAAGGAGCAAGCCTCAGGTCCGTTCAGCTGTGTTTCCCTAGGACCCCGCACAGAGCTCCGCACGCACTAAGCTTTTGCGAGTTAAGTGAACAAATGAATCCCAGCAGAGACCCTATCTTGAAAATAAGGCAAGGATAGGAGTCAGGGACCAGGGCCTCAGCACAGGGGTCTGGAGAGCAGTAATTCAGGGCCAAGAAATGTTGGAGATGTGAGGATCATTGGAGGAATTGTCAATAAAATGCCAGTCACTGGGTACAAGGTGGAAGGAGGATTCTGGGAGAACTGGGCTAGACAATGGGCCTCACGCTAGGAAAGGGTGGTTCTGTTCAGAGTTCCAGATTATTGCCCTGGAAAGCGCAATAGAAAGCAGCATTGCTGATGTTGTCTGCAAATTAGGTTCACCTGGAGCATTTTTGGAAGCACATGAACAAACAAAAGTCCGATTTTCCGTTCCAACCCAGAGTCACTGAGATACTATAGATGCGTGGAGGGCACAGCACAATCTTCATAGCAAGAGTCCTAAAACTATAAGCATGTGTCCATGAACGAGGATACACGTCCCCTGCACTGCCCACCCAAGGCCCCCACCCCTGCCATAATCACACTGCTCATTACCAATGGGGCCATTTCTATTGAAAGAATCACATTTGCTTTTTGTTTTAGCTCAAGGAAACATTTCCTATTATTCCTTTGCTTATCTCTTCAGCTCCGTCTCTCTGTTCCCCTTGTCTGTAGCTTCTGTTAGATGGCTGGTGGAATTTCTGGGTGTAACTTCTATAATCTCCCAGCTTTCAGTATTTCCATTTCTTTTTTCTTTACTCTAGTGTTCTGGAACAATCTCTCAGCCTCCTCTGCTAGTGAAGGGCTGCATTCTGCTGTGTCTGTGCTGTTACTCAGCATGTCAAAGGGCATTTATGTTTCGATGACTGATGTTAACTCATTTCTAAGATCTTTAAATACTTAGCATCACAACAGAGTTTGCTCGCTTGGAAAACACAGTATCATCTCTTCTTTCTTTCTTTCTTTTTTTTTTTTTCTTTTGAAGATTTTACTTATTTATTTGAGAGAGAGAGAGAGAGAGACATTGAGAGAATAAGTGGGAAGAGTGGGAAAGGGAGAAGCAGACTCCCTGATGAGCAGAGAGCCTGATGTGGGACTCGATCCCAGGACCCTGGGATCATGACCTGCGCTGAAGACAGACACTTAACAACTGAGCCATCCAGGCGCCCCATCTCTTAATTCTTTAGAATAATCCACATATATACTTCTTTCAAGATTTTCTTCTGTTTATTTTATTTATACTGTTTCTTCAGATACTGGTTTTTAGATTTGTTTAGTTTGGTTTTTCCTTTCATAATTTGGGTCTCCCTTAAATATTGGGTGATTCTGGACTGTGCACTGATTTTTGTATTTGATAATGTTTCTTCTTCTAGATCATGCCTGGCAAACTGTGACCCATAGGCCAAATCTGGCTGCTGCTTGTTTTGCAAAATGAAGTTTTTTGGGAACACAGACACGCTCATTCATTTCCCGATCATCTATGACTGCTTTTGTGCCAGGAGTAGCCCACAAAGCCTAGAATATTATCAGGCCCCTTACCAAAAAGGTTTGGCAACGATGCTGGATCTAGCTGTCACTTTACAAGAAATACAGCTCAGAGAGGAACATGGCGATCAATGTCGATACAATCACCAAAGCAGACTACAAGTTATTTTATAAGACAGAAGACTCAGTTTCTTCCCAAATAAATTACATAAAAATGAAAAAGAAAAAGAAGATAAAATTAATGTGGATTAAACATTATTTAATAGAAATACCAGCCAAAAGCAATGTGTGACTCCTGCTTGGATCCTAATTGAAATAAGTGACTCGTAAAGCAAATTTTGACACAGTGGGGAGGGGGAGAAATTGAACATGAACTAGTGTTTCTGATTTTTACTCATATGAAACAAATGACCTGACTACTTAATGGTATAAAATGACAACCATGTTACCTTCATAGGCTCTGTGGGTCAGAAATTTTGGACAAAGGGGCGCCTGGGTGCCTCAGTTGGTTAAGGGGCTGCTTTCCACTCAGATCATGAAATCAGGGTCCTGGAATTGAGTTCTGCATGGAGCTCCCTGCTCAGTGGGGAGTCTGCTTCTCCCTCTCCCTGTGCCACCACCCCATGCTGTCTCTCTCTCGAAAACATAAATAAATAAAATCTTAAAAAAAAAAAAGAAATTTGGAAACTTGAAAGGCTGGGCTCAGCTAGAAATGTTGATTAAACACTGACAGATGCCACTTGTGTGGCTGAATTCTGAGAGGGGCCATCCTGAGAGGCACTTTCTAAAGAGGAAATAGGGCAAGAGGATCAGGTAGGAGTTAGAGACCTTTCTGACCCCACCTTTGGAGTCAGGCAGCATTTCCACTCTAACATTCCGTGGTTGCAGTGAGTGATAAAAACCTGATCAGAATCAAGAGGTGGGGATTTTTTTTTTTTTTTTAAGATTTTATTAACAGAGAGAGAGGACAAGCAGGGAGAGTCAGAAACAGTCTCCCCACTGAGCAGAGAACCCGATGTGGGGCTCGATCCCAGCACCCTGGGATCATGACCTGAGCGGAAGGCAGACACTTAACCCACTGAGCCACCCAGGCACCCCAAGAGGAGGGAATTAAGACTTCACCTCGTGATAAGGGCATGGCAAGCTCACCCTGCAAAACAGGAAGATGTTGCTGAAACCGTTTTTGGAAAATACAGTGTGCCACAAAGGGCTGGCAGCTGATATTAACAAATCATTGTGTTTTTTGCCTCAGGCATGGTAATGTTTGCATGGATTTGTTTTAAAAGTTGCTGGAGTGCCTGGGTGGCTCAGTCGTTGGAACCTCTGACTCCTGGTTTTGGCTCCAGTCATGATCTCAGGGTTATGCGATCAAGCCCCAGTCCGGCTCCCTGGAGTCTGCTTGGGATTCTCTCTCTCCCTTTGCCACTCCCCCCATACCTCCTGCTCTCTCTCTCTCTCTCAAATAAATAAATAGTCCTTTATGTGTTACAGTCACACTTAGTGTTTGAGTGAAATGATATGGTCCTTGGGATTTGCTTTAAAATGCCCCAGAAAAAAACTGAAGTTATTCCTATAAAACAGGAATGTCAGAAGGCGGGCGGTTGTGGAAGCTGGGCAGTGAGCACGGGTATATGTTTGAAATTTTCCTATGTGGAAAAAAAAAAAAAAGGAAGAGAAATCTGGTTTTGCCTGTTTCGGGACGTTCTTTTTCTCTACCTTTACCTGTAGCTGAGTCAGAGCCCTAATACGGAGCGGGGAACACCAGTTGCTCATCCCCCAGCTGTAGGGGCTCCTTGTTCTTTCTGGGTGTTGCTGCCCTGAGGCATTTTCCTGCCTCGTTCTTCCAAGTGCTTACACTCACTGTTCTCGCCTGAGGCAAACAACTCAATAGGCCTACATCTTGGCCCAGTTTGGTGGTGGAAGGGACCTACCAGCCTGGTGACCTGGCTTGGGTTATTAGAATCTCCCCGTGGCTGCCCCAAGGCTCCCTCTTGTTCATTGTATCTGTTTCCTCCGTGTTGGGAGCTCAGGACGAGCCATTCCCACAAGTACACCAGTCTCCCCTGAACGCGGTTTCAGATGAATTTGCTTTGTCAACGTAGTCTTCTCTGCTTTCATTATCTCAAGGGTTACTTAAAAGTTCTAATTTGATGGTCGCATGCTTTTTATGCACTATTAAGGTTTGGACTGACCTCCTCCCAAATCTCCCCCCACCCTGCCCAAACCCCACATATCTGTCATGTTTTAGAGATGTTGGTTGTTGGAATGGAAAAATATTCATGAGCACTGAGTTGGCCATTTTGATTCAATATTTCTAGGCTTTTCCAATGCATTAAAACAAAGAAACAAACAAAAAATATTATACACACACACACACACACACACACAATTTTGTATCTGGTGGGTTTTAAAATCCTACATTAGAATGAAATATTTTCCATTTTATTAAAAACTACTTGCAATAATAATTATTCATAATTGCATCATATTTTATGTGTATCCTGTAATTTATAATTTATGAAAACTTACATTCAGAGCATTTTCAACTTTTTGATACTAAGTATAATGACTAGAATAAGTATCTTTGCTTCAATATTTACTCTCAGTATTAATTCTATTTCCTTAGAATAAGTTCTAAAACATGAAATCACAGTGAAAGAACATGATCCTTTAAAAAAAAGATTCTATCTATTTATTTGAGAGAGAGAACACACGAGCAGAGAGAGAATAGGGGGTTGGGGGGGGGCAGAGGGAAAAGCAGATTCCAGACTGAGCAGGGAGCCTGATGCGGGCTGGATCCCAGGACCCTGGGATCATGACCTGAGCTGAAGATAGCTGGTTAACTGACCCGGTGCTTCAAAAAGAAAATGATCTTTAAAATGACTTTCGATATCTATTGCCAAATTTATCTTCAAATTATTTCTGTCCTCTTATGATTTTCCTTGCCATTCCCAGAAATGTAGGAGTATCCATTTCATCTGTTATTATCGTTAGAATTGTTTTCATCTTTGCCAGCTTGATAAGCACTAATTGATATCTCATTCTTCAGGCTCTTCTATTATTTTTCCAAACAAATTTCAGAATGATTTTACTAAGTAAAGAGAAAGAGAGAGAGAAAAGGGGGAGGAGGAGAAAGAAGACAAAGAAAACCGAAAAATTCTTATCCCAGTTGGATTTTTATTGGATTAAAAAATTGCAAAGTGCAGGTGCCTGGGTGGCTCAATTGGTTAAGCCACTGCTTTCCACTCAAGTCATGATCCTGGAGTCCCAGGATCAAGCCCCACATCAGGCTCCTTGCTCAGTGAGGAGTCTGCTTCTCTCTCTGACCCTACCCATTCTTGTGCTCTCTCTCTCTCTCTCTCTCATTCTCTCTCAAATAAATAAATAAATAAAATCTTTTTAAAAAATCCCAAAGCACTTAAAAATGTCATACATAATACATGAGTATACAATTATTTAGGAAATCAAATAAATCAAAAGTATATAGGGAGGAAAAATTTTAATTCTCTCTTTATCCCCTCACCCCTTCAATTGTCTCCCCTCTCCAGAGATAGAATTTTTAGTGCTTTTAAAAAAATCCTTATGCATTTTTATTTATATATGTAGACATATAATTTTTGTTAAATTGATTGTTTTCCTTCTTTTTTCTATTCTTTTTAAAAAATATTTTATTTATTTATTTGGGAGAGAGAGAGAGAGCTCATGAAGGGTGAGGGACAGAGGAAGAAGTAGGCTCTCTGCTGAGCAGGGAGCCTGATGCAGGGCTCGATCCCAGGACTCCAGGATCATGACCTGAGAAGAAAGCAGATGCTTAACCTACTGAGCAACCCAGGCATCCTTTTTTTTCCTATTATTGTTTGGGCAATTATACATACTATCTTTATTCCTCTCATAGTTATTCTTAAAATGAAGTACTTTATTAAATATATCAATATTTAGAATTAAACCGTGGCTGTATCTTTTCCAAATAATAAGACAAGGTCATAGAAAGTGTTTACTTCTCTTTTCCCTCCATTTCCAGCCATAAGAAAACTATCTTGGATTTTTTTTTAAGATTTTATTTATTCATTTTAGAGAGAGAGTACAAGTTGCAGGGAGGGACAGAGGAAGCAGGAGAGAGAGAATCTCAAGCAGACTCCACACTGTGTGTAGAGCCTGACACGGGGCTGAGTCTCATGACCCTGAGATCATGACCTGAGGTGAAATCAAGAGGTGGATGCTTAACCAGCTGAGCCACCCAGGTGCTCCTCATCTGGGATTTTAATTCAAGATTTTCATTAATTTTTTTACATTGCATATCACAATTATTTAGACTTAATTACCCATCTTTCTACATAGGGTTTTTTGTGCCCCTCTTTTTTTCCTTCTTTCCTTACTTCTTTACATACTGAAGTATGTACTTTTTTATTTTTTAAGATTTTATTTTTTTAAGATTTTTTAAAAATTTATTTATTTGACAGACAGAGATCACAAGAAGGCAGAGAGGCTGGCAGAGAGAGAGGAGGAAGCAGGCTCCCCACTGAGCAGAGAGCCTGATGTGGAGCTCGATCCCAGGACCCTGGGATCATGACCTGAGCCAAAGGCAGAAGCTTAACCCACTGAGCCACCCAGGTGCCCCAAGATTTTATTTTTAAGTAATCTCTACACTTAATATGGGGCCTGAATTCACAACTCTGAGATCAAAATTTGCATGCTTCACCAACTGAGCCAGCCAAGCACCCCATGAAATACGTTCTTAAGTAATTTTCAGAAAGGAGATAATAAACTTTCTGCATCCTTTCAAGAAAGTGTTTATTTTGTCCTCTCATTTGAATACTGGCTGATAAAATTTTAGATTAAAAATTCTTTTGTCTGAGATATTTGAAGATTTGCTCTATTATTGTCTTCTATAATCCAGTGTTGTTTATAAGGAGACTACTGACAAATCTCCTGTTTTTTGTTTGTTTGTTTGTTTGGTTTGGTTTGTTGGTTTTCAAATGACAGACTTCTTCTTTTTTATAATCTTTTATGCTTTGTTCTCATGGTGCAATGCATAATTCTCAGAATAAGTGTCTCCTTACATCTTTTATCCCAGGCTCAGCTCTGAAACCAGACATTGTACATTCTCTAAAAATGGTGGTAAACAAGGTCAACAGGGTCTCTACCTGAATGGAGTTTACATTTGAGGGTTGCAGCTGAGAGAAACAAGACAATAAATGAATAAACAAAAGAATTAAGGTAAAGAAAAAAAAAAGAAAGGAAACATGGTGCTATAATAGAGAACAAAGGATTGAACGTGTAGTTATTTAAGATGAGGTTAACATTTAGGAACATATAGGTGTGTGTGTGTGTGTGTGTGTGTGTGTGTGTGTGTGTGTGTCTTACCTTTTGTTTTCCATTTTCTTTCTTTTTTTTTTTTTTTTAGATTTTATTTATTTATTTGACAGAGAGAGAGATCACAAGTAGGCAGAGCAGCAGGTGGGTGGTGGGGGGGAAGCAGGCTCCCCCACTGAGCAGAGAGCCCAATGTGGGGCTCGATCCCAGAACCCTGAGACCATGACTTGAGCTGAAGGCAGAGGCTTAACCCACTGAGCCACCCAGGTGCCCCCCTCTTTTCCATTTTCAACCTTTTGCTTTTCCATGCTACATTCTGGAGATTTTCTTTATATATATATATACACATATATATATATATATATATGTGTGTGTATATATATATATGTATATATATATATATATATATATTTTTTTTTTTAGTTCACTAATGTTTTGCTTCTTTGTCCAATCTGCTGTTAAACCTGTCAGGAGTTTCTTAATTTCAATCACTGTATTTTCAGTTCTATAATTTTTAAATTATTTGATTTGCAAGTCTGAAGTGTCACTTTTATAGTGTATAGGTTTTTGTCAAAATTTTAAAGCATAGTCTTTTATCTTGAACATGGTAAGCATGGTTGTTTTATAGTCTGTATAGTATCTATTAGAATCTGGAATATCTCTGTGTCTGCTTCTGTTGTCTGTTATTTCTGCTGGTTCTTGCCCATAATGTTTTGTCTTTTTCGTGTGACTGGTTATTCTTGATTGTGTTCTAAGCATCTTTTAAAAAAATATTTTAAAAAATTATTTATTTAGAGAGCAAGAGGGAAGAGGGGCAGAGGGAGAAAGAGAATCTCAAGCAGTCTCTGTGTAGAATGCAGAGCCCAATGCAGGCCTTGATTCCACAGCCATGAAATCATGACCTGAGCTCAAATCAAGAGTTGGACACTTAACCAACTGAGCCACCTGGGTGCCCTGTAAACATCTTATTTTAAAAACTTGTAGAAATAACTTGAGGCCTGAAATAATGCCATCTTCATCATGAGATCAGTTTCACTATTTTCTGTATCACATGAGTGTGTTAACAATCTGAGATCACCTTAATCAAATATGTATCGACTGAAATTTGTTATCCCTATGGATGATACAAAACTGGGCAGAAGTATGTGTGAGGGCTGATTTACTCCAGTTTACCCTAACTCTCAGGGTGCAGTTTTTCAGGGTCCTAACCCAAAGCAGGGTTGGAGGATATATTTTATCAGATAACTGGGATGACCCTGTTCAATATTTTTGTACTCCTCATCCCAGAGAGGCTGTTAGTAACACATTCATCCTCTCAGCACTTTTCCCCCCCAGATTGACCAATGTTCCCTTTACAAAAGTAATATCCGTGCCAGGCTCACTTCTCTGGATTCATGACTTTTTCTGGATCTTGGTACTTGAATAGAAGTTTCTCTTTCTGGGGCACCTGGGTGGCTCAGTTGGTTAAGCATCTGAATCTTGGTTTTGGCTCACGGTCATGAGATCAAGCCCTGAATTGGGTTCTATGCTCAGCCCAGAGTCTGCTTGAGATTCTCTCCCTCTCCCTCTGTACCTCCCTCACTGTCTCTCTTTCAAACGAATAAAGAAATATTTTTATTTTTAAAGAAGTTTCTGTTTCTGATAAACTCAAAACAAGCTCTACTTTGTCAAAAGAAAGTAAAACCTCCCTATGAAACCTCTTTATGAGAACTCCCTTTGCACCATCAGTTAGGGGTTCCAAACCTGGATGATTAACAGAATCACTTGAGGAGCCTTTAAAATGGCCAATCCTGGGAGGTATGTACTTTAGTAGGTGAAGACTTTCTCATGTCCTGTGACCACAGGTGGTTTTAAGATAATCTCCAGACCTCCAATGTCCACAGATAATTTTTCCTAAGAAACCACTTGTGCTTCAGTATGCCTTTCTCCTAATAATAGCTACTGAAGCCAAACTAGCCAACTGAAGTACATAGTTCTTTTGGTTTTAGTGGTTTCAGTATAGCAACATAACTGAATCAAGGATAATCAGAATCCTGTGTGGGATTTTTTCAAGGGCCATCAGGAAAGATTTGTACCTTCCACTGTGGTTACTGAAGTGGTGAGATTTGAGTTTTGTTTTGCTGAGGGCTGTCTTCTCTACAGAAAACCTGTCTCAGAAATGAAGAAAGGAAGAGAGAAACATCTCTGACAATAGGATGAAGCCTCTGAATATAGTTATTCTGGACACCAGTTATGCCCATGGACTTTGTAGTTAAGTGAACTAATGCATAACGAGTTTGAGTGGAGTTTGTATTACTTGCGAACAATGAATACTCTGTCTCTCCATTCTAGAGAGACTGATGTGACAAGGCAGGTTGTCAAGACAAGAAGTCAGGCCCAGGGGAAGAAGGCAGATGCTTGGCTGTGAAATCTGGGGCATCTGGCCTGATAGGACCAGAAGCATGATATTGGACTGGGAGCACATAAAATATAGTCAACACAGGGGCTAACCATCTTTGTCCTGCTCTCATAGAAGATATCAGTAATCAATTATAGCATTCTTTCCTACAAAGTCAAGACAAACCATTGCAACCTTATTATTCTTAACATACAGCTCCGGGCAACCACTACCACTGATTTGAGTTTGTATATATTTCCCATTCTGGATTCAATGCCTGAAGACTGAAATGTATTTGTCTAGGTACTGGTGCTTGAGCTTGGAAGCTAGCCTGGTTTTACTTGGGATTTCTTCCTTGTGGATACTTTGTGAGGCCTGGCTAGTCAATTTATTGTTATTGAAAATACTATGGATATGAATAATGATAAATTATTATACCTTTTAAATTGTGTTTTCTTTTAAAATATTTTACATGTAACTCAATGATTCTTGAATTCATAGTTTCTCATTGGTATCTTTGTTTCTCTTAGTTGTTCAAGAGTAATGATATTTTTAGTTGGTTCTGAGCATTGTCAAACACTGCTATTTTTGGAGTTGTCTCTCTGGTATTTAAGAGAAAGCCCAGGAGAGCTTGGAGCTGACCTAATGGCATATCACTGGGCAGTTACAGATTTTCTTCTTCCAGTAGAACAATGCTTCCTTTTGCTTACTGCCTTGATTTCCTGCCTGTATCAATCAAAATTCAATGATAATAGTCTATTATGTGGATTTTCATTTAACCTTTTTATGTTTAAGTTCAACATTTCCCCACAACCAACAAACAGATGTCCTACTCAAGTGATTCAAGTGTAATTGCTAAGAGAATTTGTAACAAAGAGTTTTATGGGCCTTAGCAGTTGGTCAGGAGGGCCAATTACCATTTAAACCTTTACCTATTTCCAACTCTTCCTAAAATCCATTGCATATTACAAAAGGAATGTCAATTGTACTATTGTTGTAGAAATAGCAATTGTTTTTGTCTCAGGATCTTAACTGACCCATAGATTAAATTTAAGATGTCTTAGGACAAATATAAAAAATCACCCAATGCTTTTAAAAATGATGATGTATCAGAAAGATCAGCATAAAATGTTCAATGACAGGGCTGACATTGCACTCACTTTGGCCAGTTACATTAGTTGTTGTTACTTGTCATCACTGACAGTAGTTCTAACGGCTAATATTTACTTAGCATTTACTTGTGCCAGATACTGGACCAAGTGCTGTACTTGCATTATTACATTTAATCTTAGCATAAGAACCATACACATTTATTCACCCTGTTTTACAAATGAGGTAGCTGAGCTATAGAGAGATTATGTGACTTACCAAGTATTATAACAGTTAATTAATTAATGTATAGCCTGCATTCATATCTGTATTTGTATGAGTTTAGAGCCTATCTAGATGAAATATGACTATAAGGGCTTGCCTATATATTCATTAAGTTCAGATGCAAGTAACAGAAAAACTTAAAATGATAGCAGGTTAGTTTATCCATTAGTTATCCCTTAGTTTATCCAGACCCATTAGGGGTCTGGAGGGAGTCAGTTTGAACTGGTATGGCATTGCACAATATTAGGGACTCCAGCTTCAACTATCTCGTTGCTCTGCCAATCTGTGGCTTCTATTTCTAAAGTCACCTTCTGGCTCAGGATAGCTGCTGGAGCATCAGTCATTACATCTGCATTCTAGGAAGTAGGAATTCACATACCAGTTCTATTTTATGCCTTTGGTTTGAAGTTAGTCACAAGGTCACATCAAGCTTCAAGGAAGGCTAGGATAGGTAGTCTTCATTCTGGGGAGCAGTGTGTTCAGCTGACATTCAGAAGAGAAAAAATATGAAAAGTGTTCAATAACAGTACCTACTGATGTCATCTTTTAGCAGCTTTTCCATAATTTTTGTGAATAGAAGAATCTGAAATTTTTTTTAAAAGCAACTCAGAATAATATCATTGCTATGTTGCTTATTATTACACATTCAGTCATTTCACAAAACCAACTAGACCCCTGAATCTAACATAAATAAAACAGAAACTCAGCATTATCATTTATCTACCACACAGGGGTCAGTCCTGCCTTTAATACTGACACGAAAAGAGGGTTTTGCTCTCAAGGACTATTGTAACAGGCATGCTTTTATGCTGTCTTGGTAATTATGTTCTTGCTTAACTATTGACCAGAAACCACGAGAGAACAAGTTTCCTAGCTTCTGGTTCTCTCCTTTATCCTGTGTGGCCAAAATCTAAACTGCAATGTGTACAACAGAAATGTTCATTCCTACAATGAAAAATTCCTGGTACTGTTCTGGGAATCTCATTAGTAACTCTAATAGTTTTATAGTTCTATGCTCTTGTTTACTTATCAAAGGTTTTGCATTCATGCCATTGCTTTGATACTCATCCCTGAGAATATACGTGTGTAAGCACAGAGAGGTCTTGAAAGAATGATGGAACATGTTTTTCCATTTGACAAAGTATTCATTAAGCCCTTACTCTATTCTAGGCTTTGCTTAGATATGCAGAGAGTAAATTCAATAACACCTCTTTTCACTGCCCAATATTGGACCCTCCCATTGGGCAATCTTCACTGCCAGTCTCAGGCAACACTAAGGACTAGGTGGTCCACACAGGGCCTACTCCTCTACCACTTGTGAGACAAAGGAACCAGCTGATAGACTGGACTGGGAGACGCTTGCTCTACCTCCCACAAGAAGGCTGAGTATGTCTCTCATGAAGGAGATGTCAGGGATGAATAAGAAGTTTCTCTCATCTGTCTCTGCCCCCACAGAGATCAATCTGGAACCACAGGGGAACCTCCCCTATGATCCCCCAGAGGAACTGTTTTCTGTCTCCCCACCTTTTTCTTCACAACCTCCAGTTCCTCTGATGAAGGGCAGAGGCTTCCTAGAAACTGAAATCCCCTCTTCAGCCTTCAGGTACATAAGCTCTGTGGCTTGCTCTACTGATCAGTTGACCAATCCCCTTCACCATTCTTCTCTCCAACCACCTTCCAGAGAGAGGCGGCCACATGACATTTCCGGTTTTGGATACTGAAATGTAGATGGAAGTTCCTGGGGAGCACGCCATTCCCTATCTACAAGGCAGAGTCTTTCTAAAAGAGAAAATGTGTTTTGGGCCTTTTGTTCTTCTGTCTTCCTGCCTGGAATGTGAAGATGGGGCCCAGAGGAGCAGTAGCCATCTTGCCATGAGAAGACAACACAATCAGGGAGGAAAACAGACTGCCTGCTGAGAATGTGGAACAGAGCTGGAAAGCACTTGGATCCCTGACTACACTGTGGAGTGCCTTTCTGGGATCAGGACCAGTTGTTTCAAAGATCCCTAAATGATGTGTGATTCTTGCTCTGTGTTATGGTCTGAGTGTTTGGGTCTCCCAGGTTTAGGTACTGAAATCTACTGAAATCTTAAGCCCCAAAGTGATATTATTAGAGTCTGGGGCCTTTGGGAAGTGAATGGGATTGGAATCTTTATAAAAAAGGCCCTAGAAGCTCTTTTGCCCTTTTCCTCATATGAGAACACAATGAAAAGAAAGCCATCTATGAACTGGGAAGCTTACCCACACCAGATACTGAATCTTGAACATCCCAGCCTCCAGAAGTGCAAGAAATAAATTTCCATAGTTTCTAAGTCGCTTGGTCTATGGTATTTCATTGTAGCTGCCCAAAGGGACTAAGGTACTTTGTATCAAAACCTCAAAATACTGAATTTTGGTTATTGGGAGCTATACTTAGTGTTTAAAATATTCTTTTGAAAACAAGTGTTTGATTTGATATGTCCTGATATCTAAAGCAAATGAATGCTTTTAGAGTTAAATATTGTTTAACTTCCTTTTTTGAGGCATATATTAATATGTATTAAAAGCTAAATCAGAATGGGGACCCATAGGGGCTGGAAGACTGAGAACAAGTTGAAGAATGGACGTCTGTATCCAGTACCACACTATTCATGATTTCCAAGGTTTCAAGGAACTCAAGGAGCTTCTTCTCCAGGGGTTCCCAGGTTGAGTCACCAGGAATTCCCTGGGGGTGCTTCAAGAGAGATGTTGGGAATCTGAGTATATGGGCTCCAGCCCCATTCTGGTTCAATAACCAGGACACCTCCACTTTTCCCTGAGCCCTTCCCTGGATTCCGGGTTACAATTAATCCATGTTGTCAAATGAAGCTTTAGACTACAGGTTTAGTCAAAATTAAGTTTAAAAACTACTGTTTTTCCCAATACACTTATTTTCTTAAAAAAGGAAGGTGACACCCAGCCATGTTCAAATGACTTGATTAAGTGGTGGACTATAATACCATCCCTTTCTGTTCCCAGAATATTGTTATTCCTGCATGAATGCTTGATCTCTATGGATTATTAAAGAAGGAATTTCCTCCAAATGCTCATTTCTGCAAGACTGGATTTCTTTGGCACAGCTCCTTACCTAGGAGGCTCGTAAGAGGAATGCCACAAGGCTGTTAACCCCAGTCACAGGCCAAAAGGACATAATGCAACTGGAAATTCCAGAGTTAGGTGGACTTTAGGTTCTACTTGATCAAGGTTCTCATTCCATAAGTTCCACTCCCCATAGGCTAACTCAGTCTGGTTCCTTACATGATAGTTGTCTGAGGGAGCATGCATGAAGATCCTTAACAATCATGAAATAATCCTGACCTTTGCGATGATCAACCCACCTAAGAACCAATAACTGTAGCAAACTGCCCTTGTTTCTAAGGACAGCTGCCTTAGAAACTGAATGTTTCTGCTGAATGTTCTCTTCACCACGCTTGTGCTTATTCACAGTTTTAAAATATGTCTTTTATTTAATGATCTTGTAAGATCTAGTGATGCATTTCCTAATTTTTTCCATCCTTCCTTTTCTGGTAGAGTGTTACCTGAGGTGCTTTCTTCCTAGTGCCTTATGATTGTGGGGCTACATATCATGTTTCCTTAGCACTGGCGTCATTCTCGACATTGTCCAACCTGAAAATCTGAACGGAAGTGCTCAGGTTTGGCAGCTTTCACCACCGAAGTGATCTGGAGAATGGTCTTCTCTTTTTCGCAAATGGATGAGGTTGAGTTAACGTTGTCTGTGCAGCATTTCTTGCCTGTGTCATGTGAGGCTGGGGTCCAGGCAAAGATGGCAAGTTCCATAGTGACCTATGGTTGCTCAGGGATACTAAGGTCACCAGATCTCTCTTGCTTCAAACACTGCATTTGCAGCCCCTCTACTTGCCTGGCCAGGAGTGAGGAATTGGGATTGGGGCTGTGGGTTAGGTCTCAGACTCTGAAGTTTTGGAACATCCCTGGGCTTTCCATTTTGCCTGCCTGGATTAGCAGCTAATCCCTTAAGTCAAAGTGACCTACATCTTTGTTCCTAAGAATAGTAAAAGAGAATAAAGCTAGCTTGGGGGGAAGGAGACCCAAAATATGAGTAGGGGATACTGGGGAAGCAGGTAAAAAAAAGGATGAGAGTAAGGCCTCGCCAGAGGATTTAGGAGCGGAAGGCCTGGATCCTGGACAGAGTTCTTGCTCCCAAAGGTATATAACAGGAGGATAGGGGAGGCAGCTGGGGGCTCCTTTGAGATTTTGAAGGATATCTCAGTCAAAAGACTCTTGTAATTTCATTTGCAGAGGTAGATGTAATTTCATTTGCAGAAAGTTAAACAAATATATCAAAAGAAGAAAAATGCCATATGAGCAATGATTTTTATGGCAGTCTATGTATAACTGTACATAATACTACATCTGCTATAATAGCAAAAATGAAAAGCATTTTAAATGTCCAAGGACAGGGAAACAATAAAATGAACCAAGATGTCAATGCAATGAAATAGTATGTATCCATTGTAAGAAACAGGCATGATGGCTCTAGAATTGTGTTGGCCAATCTTAGAGCCACTAGCCTCACGTGGATATCTACATTTGCATTTAAATGGGTTAAAATTAAGCAAGAAATTCTGTTCCTCAGTTACTCTAACCCCACTTCAAGGGCTGAAGAGGCACATGTGCCTGGTGGCCACCATCAAAATTCAGGTTTGGGACATTTTCATTATCATTGAAGGTTCTATTGGGTAGTAGTGCTCTAGAATGCTGGGCAAGTGTTCACACATGACTGTGGAAGTGAAACAAAAGTTGCACAAGAAACACATGCACTGATTTTACCAACAAAAAAATCATAGAGATGCATGGGTAAAGACTAGTCAAGACAAGGAAGAATTAAAATGATTTCAATCAGGGAAATAAATGCACCAGGTGGGGTTGAAATCTACCTTTCAGAGTGGCCTCTATAGAGTTCAATTACTAACGCAAGAGATTCATGAAAACTCTCTTTGGGAAGCCAGTTGGACCTGCTGCTCCTGGACTAGACACAGCGAAGTGGAAGAGGTGGCGGCAGGAGATGGAAGGGTAAGGTTCTTCAGTTGGCTTTCTGGCTGAAGACAGCTCTGTGATATCACAGAAGTCACTGCAAGTCTCTCTTTTGTCAGAGAAACTCCAAGGTCTCTTCCAGCTCAGAGGAACGGTCGTGCTTGTCTTCCGGTGGAGGGCAGGTGTTCGAGGGACCCATTGTGCTAGGTCTCCGGTGGCTGTAGGAATGGAGAGATAAGAGCAAGTTACCAGGTGCTGGGGGGAGTTTAGCAGAGTCTGGGGATAACCGTGGGTCCCAGGGACAAAGGAAGAGAAGCAGAAGGGATAGCTGAGGACAGAGGAGCCAGTCGGTGACAAGATGAGGGATTTGTATTCCAGGCACTAAAGAGCTATAAGAAAAATCGCATCTGTTTTTATTAAATGTTAGAGATGACTTTGAACAGAACCTAAGTGAAACTGCAAACACAGCTGAGAAAATCCCACTTCTGTCTGGTTCCTCGGAGACTCCACCCCCTCTCTTTCCGGCGGGCTCTCTTGTTATAGACAGTTCACCAGACACCCTCCCATTGGCTCCTTCGGAACACGCCGGAGTAGGGCAATTCTTCCCTTTGTTCAGCTATTTTCTATGTCACATCATAAAATCATCCTTCTTGAAAATCACTTATTCTCGAACATTTCCTGTCTGAATTGATTTTACAGTTGTAGCATTTTATCTAAATAATTTCATACTTCTTTTTAGAGTTTGAAGCGATGTAACGTTTAATCCCGTTTCCCTCCTTATGTATTTTTCTGTTAAGCATCACATGGAGAAATTCTTCTACTAAACAGCTGATATTATCATCTACCTTTCTGACTTTTTGATGTATAATAACTACCTATTCACATGCTTTTGAATGTCTGTCTACACCAGTAGACACTGGTGTGCTTTCCTGTTTATACTTTTACTGTAAATTGAAAAAAAGCAAACTACCTCGATCTGAACCTGTGAAACACTTTAATGTTGCAAAATTACATGCATGAGTTGGTGTGGATCTGTGTGTGTGTGTGTGTGTGTGTGATCTACACATTAATTGAAAAACGAGCCGCTTATTAAATGCTATTCCCTGTGGGGAGATCAAAGTTGAAAACACATAGTCCCGTCTGCCAAGAAGCTTATGATCAAGCAGACACATGCTTTGGTCATTTCTGGACAGCCCCCAAATTGGAAAAAAATTATTGGGTTCCAGAAGTGTATTTTAAACCCAATGGCTCAGAACCCCCAAAGTTTTTTCCTTATAAAATTTGTATATGTTTCATAGTTTTCAAAGTCAGTCTCCCTAAAATAACGGAATACATAATATACCCTGGGTATCATTATACTTAGTGTATTTTAATTCAATTTATTAATACACTTATTGCCTAGCCTATGAGGAACCGGAATACAGAGATGAATAAGACATATTTCTTGCTCTCAAGGAGCTCATAGTCTGGTAGGAAAGGCAAAACCAGTAAACATGTAACCCCCAGTATGTACAATGGCTACCAAATAGGTCCAGAAGCCTTCATTGAGAGCACTGGTTATCACCTTCCCGAGTTATGTGGCCACTTTTGCCAACGGACAAACCAGAAGGCTTGGGACACATTTTCCACTGACAGAAGTCTGGTGGTGGAAGAGGAAGGATCTGCCTCCCCTACTCTTTCGATCTGCTGATCAGGCTGTGGAGAAACACCAGCTCCAAGGTAGTAAGATCGTGGTCTGGAGCAAAGGCTGAACGACTTGTCAAACGAGGACTTCCTGCTAATGGAACTCTGCAGGCTAACTTCCTGTTTTCCCCTCACTCTTCATCAGGAACCAGGAAGGAGGTTCTGTCTTTCTTCCAACGATAACATTATTGATTTCTTTCCTTTCCTGGCCCACCGTGGAGCTAAGAGCAGCCTAAGACACCTGTAAGAACTTCTCACTGCCTTTCAGATAAAATCCAAACTCCCTTCAGGACTGGCCCTTGTCTGTCCCAGTCTTGCCCTTAGCCACACGCCACCATGTTCTCTTTGCTACAGCCATGTGCACTCTTTGTAGTTCCCCCAGCATGTCATGGGTTCCAGTATGTTCTCCAGTCTTTGATTTATACTCTTCCTTTGGACAAAAGCACTTTCCCTTCTACTCTTGGACTGGCTGAACCCAGGTCATTCATCCATTTTCAGCTTACATGCCATTTCCTTAGGGAGTTCTTCACTGGCCTGAGATGAGGTAACTCCTAGATGAGCCACCACTTCCCTTTTCTTAGTCTTCATTAAACCTCTCTTCCCTTCACTCCTTTCGTTTGTAAGCTCCAGAGGGAGGGCACAGACCATATCTCTCCGGCTCACCACTGTAGCCCAGGGCCCGGTCCATAACTCAGTGGATACAGGGTGGACTTCATAGGTGTGCAACCTGTAAAGTTGCACAGGGCCTCATGTTCAGAAAGGTGAGTTCAGGGCGCCTGGGTGGCTCAATCGGTTAAGCATCTGCCTTCGGCTCAGGTCATGATCTGGGAGTCTTGGGATAGAGTCCCACATCAGGCTCCCTGCTCACCAGGGAGTCAGCTCCCCCCGTCTGTCCCTCATCCCGCTCTTGCGCTTTCTGTCTCTCAAATAAATAAATAAAATCATTTTTTATTTTTACTTTTTTTTTTTTTTTAAGATTTTATTTACTGGGGCACCTGGGTGGCTCAGTGGGTTAAAGCCTCTGCCTTTGGCTCAGGTCATGATCTCAGGATCCTGGGATCGAGCCCCGCATTGGGCTCTCTGCTCAGCAGGGAGCCTGCTTCCTCCTCTCTCTCTGCCTACTGTGATCTCTGTCTGTCAAATAAATAAATAAAATCTTTAAAAAAAAAAAATAAAAAAATAAAAAAATAACTTAAAAAAAGATTTTATTTATTTATTTGACAGATAGAGATCACAAGTAGGCAGAGAGGCAGGCAGAGAGAGATGGAGAAGCAGGCTCCCCACTGAGCAGAGAGCCCGATGTGGGACTCGAACCCAGGACCCTGGAATCATGACCTGAGCCGAAGGCAGAGGCTTTAACCCACTGAGCCACCCAGGCACTCCTTCACTTTATTTTTTTTTTAAAGATTTTATTTACTTATTTGACAGAGATCACAAGTAGGCAGAGAGTCAGGCAAGAGTGGGGGGCGGGAAGCAGACTCCCTGCTGAGCAGATAGCCCCATGTGGGGCTCGATCCCAGGACCCTGGGATCATGACTTGAGCTGAGGGCAGAGGCCCAACCCACTGAGCCACCCAGGAGCCCCTAAAATCATTTTTTTTTTAAAGTTGTGTTTCATGCTTGGTTTAATGATTTGTATATGCTGTTTTGAAAATTCTTAGAAACTGAACAAGGGGCACCACATTTCATTTTGCACATTTCACAAATTGTGAAGCCAATCCCATGTGGATGAATAAATGAATTAATGAATGTATATTAATCTTCACAGTTTGTTGAACCAAGGAAATTAAGGTTTCTGAAGTCCTAATTTTAAAAAAGAAAAAGGATTTTGGGGAGAAATTGCAATGCATAATGCAGACATCTTTATGATCTATTTTGTTAATCTTCACATATTGTTTGTTTCTATGAGAAAGGAGAAACAATGCCTGAAAGATATGCACTCTGTTCTCTGACATGTATTTTCATTTAAAATTGCCTTTTATTCAACCACATTGTTTATAAATTAAAAAAAAAAGCAAACAAAGCCAAGTGCAGAATGATTTACTTTGTCTTGTGCCTGATTCATTATAATTGGAAAGATGGGTATAACTTCTTAAAAAGGAAAGACAAAGAAGCAAGAAAAATTCTGCAAAGAATGGTGATCCCTAGATTTCTATTTCCTTAGGACACATGAACATCAGCAGGAATATTTGAGTAGTAAAAGCGATCCTAGAAAAGAATGAATCTCAAAGCAAAAAGATGCAGGGTATGACATTGCATCCTAAATTCAAGGATGCCAGTCAAGAGAGACTGTGTCTGGGCTTTGAGCTTTTAAGGCCTACAAAGGACCTCTGGTAAACTTTGTGAGGACAGCTGGGGAGTCCTCTAGTTCTTTAATTAAGGATCCTCTGAACCATCATCACCACCTCTAGCAGTCAGTGGCTGTCATCAATGTCTTTGACCAATTGAAGAGAAGGCAGTTCTTTGGAGGGAGGGATGGGAATCTGGGTTCCAACAGAGTGGGGCTTGGAGCATTTAGAGATGCTGACTTCCATTTAGAAAAGCTGATTTCTTCTCACTCCTTACTGGCCCAGAGGACCGACTTCAGGTCCCATTATGCCAATTACTTGCTGTATAACCTTAATGATTTTCTGCCTCCAGATCTTGGCTTCCTTGTGTATAAAGCCACAAGTGGATAAAGGCTTCGCATCACCTCCCACCTACCTTTCTGGTACCCTGAGTCTCTACCCAAGGACATTCATTTCTCTGTCCCTGGGAGTTTGGAACTGACACCCTGATCCATCTGCTGGGTTCATCCTCACCAGATTCCCATTTGCTATTCCTGACCCTCTATTTTTTCTTGCACATGTATTGTCTCTGTCCCTGTGTCCTACCGAATACTCTCCCTTCACCCTCCACACTTTCTTAATTTACCTGCCTGATACCTACACACCCTTCAAGAAGTTAAATCCCAGCCTGTCCAAAGCTCTCTCGAGCTTCAACCTCCATCAGCATTTTACACAGTCCTGTCCACAGGCACTCGTGTGCTCATAGCACTCTGCTTCCTGGTGTTCCATCTCTCATCTCACGGTATCATTATTGCCTATTTCCTTGTTTGTTTCCTTCCGGAATCCCAGAGTTCTTTGAGGGCCTGAATGTTGCCTCTTCGACATCTAGAACAACGAACACAGTAGGTGTTCAATCAATGTTCGTAGAACAAATGACTGAATGAACCATTGAGGGAATGAATGAAGACCTCATCATCCTGCTGTCTTTTAGAAAGCAGTACACTACTTACTGGGCCTCCAGGAAACACAATTCCTTCATGAAAGAGGGTCAAATGGTAGAAGTTGGGCTGGTGGGAAAAAGGAGTCTCTTTGCTACTCAACTGGCCTTTCTGCTTGGCCAAGGCTCACAGCAAAATTGTAGGGAATAGCAACAGGAAATGCTCCTTGGGTTTTGTTGCCTTACTCACATCTGCCACATATTCTCCCCCTGTCTTAATACTATTGGCAATAGGAAGTAGGGGAGAGGAACAGCTCTCCCCCTTTACTCTAGCTCCTGCCAAACTGGCACAATTCCTGCCTCAGAGATACCCAGGAGTGTACAGTAGAGCCATGATCCCCAGGCGTGGCTAGGAGAATGATGCAGTTGATGGAAGTCATGTACTCAACAATCATGTGGCAGTACCAGCACAGTATGTAGAGAACCAGACACAACATTTGGCCTCAAGAAGTTAGTCTATGGGGGGAGCCAGACAGCAAATAGAACATTACAGTGGAAGAACAATTAGGTAAACTTTTTTGCCTCCCACCAGGATGTCAACAGCTAAATAAGCCCCAATCCCTGCTTTTACAGGAATGAAAATGTCAAGTTGATATCAGGAATTCTTTAATTAATCAAATCCTCTTATATACATAATCTTTAGCCCCCACAGAAAACTCATGAGGTAAGTACAATTGTCTTCTTTTTAGATGAGAAAAGAATTTAGCAATTTGCTAGAAGTCACCTAATTTTCCAAGAGTATCTTAGGATCAGGACCATTCAGATCATTCTTCTAACTCTACTTCCAGATCTTCCATCCTCCAAAACCCCTGGTACTCAGGGCTTAAAATCATCAAGAAGATGATTAGACTCAACATTTTTAAGTCATATGTGTATTTTTCATTCTTTGAAAGTTAGACATCCAAGGAGGGCATCTGATAGACAGGAGCAGGTCTGGGCATGAAGAGGAAGCTCAGCCTGGGGCAAGGGGTGTTGGTTGGCAGGGAGGTGAGACAAGATGTGAGGCTGGTCTGGATATAGGCAGCAATCTGGGGTGCTATTCTGCGGAAGCCAGGCTGGGGAAGGAAGCCAAGTGGCTCAAGGCATAGTGGTCAAAGGACAGTGTGTACTCAGGCCAAGTCTAGACCAGCTTTGGCACCAGTTGGCATCGGTGAGTATAATCCAACAATTGGGAGTCAGCCAGACTGTGGCTGACAGTAGACTTGGCCCCCAGCATTATAGCTGGTGCTGCCAAGGCCAAGGTAGACTCTGAACACAGACCTGCCTGGCCTTCCTCCCCAACAAAGGATGGGCGCTAGCATTCCAAGGGGCTCCAGGAGTCCTAGGGTATGGACGAGTGGTTAACTTTATGACTGAATTATGAGGTCCTACCTTCCACGGTGTATCCGAGGCCACTCACCTCTTGCCCCAACCAGAAACTGAGGCACGTCTGGGCCTGCAAGCAGATGGAGCCTATAGGCGATCTAGCCCAGGCTAGGCAAAGGCCAGGGAAAGGAAGAAGGGTCTGATGGTAAATGTGGTAACTTGCAATTAAGTGGAAGAGTACATTACTCAGAATACCGCATTCCTCAACCATTCTGAAATGAGTTTACTGTAATTCCAGATAAAAACAAAACTTTCAGGGCTGATACTTAGAGACTAGAGGCAAGGTTGGTTTATTTTTTTCTACAGTTTCAATATAATTCAGCACTTTCACTTTGCGAAGATAGACCTGAACTTTATGTGGTCTGCAGAATGCTGATTCAACAGCAGGGTAACCAGTGGTGCAATCATGACATGAAACAAGACTAGTGGTTGTCAGGGTTTTTAAATCTCCTGACTTGGGCTAGCCCACGACCTCAGAAAGCTCTGCCTTTATCAGAAATGAGAGCCCTTGTGGAAACAGGGGTCTGGAATTGGAGGCATTCATTTGAAACCTTTTTTGAAAGGATTTTTTCCTCTTTGTTTATAAGGGGTGGAGAAGAGCACTGATTTCATTTACATCTTGTCCCACTTTCCTCTAGTCGCACAAATGGCAGCTGAAGAGCTGGTGAAAAAAGAAATGGGGAAGGAAGCAGGAAGAAAAGAGGAAGAGGGTTGGGGGGAAGAGGGAGGGTCAACAAGGAAGGCTCACTTTTACTTCCTTGGAAATACTTGGTTCATTTCCAAAACCCCAAATCGAGGTGCTCCTGGAAATGTAAAAGGCTTGGGTTCTTCCAAGTGTCTGCCTGTTTGACTTTTATCTGACTCGATTTTATGATTCTTTTGCAACCACACTGCGAATTTAATTTTCTCATGTGAAAAACAGACAATAGTTCTTCCCTCTTCTCCAAAACACAACACAGCAGCTGCCCCCTTACCCCCACCACACTTCAAAGCACCAGATTGACGTTTTCAACATACTTATCGTAAATCAAATCTGCTGTGCACACCAGTAAATAGTGCTAGGAAGCCAGGTGTAACCGAATCAGATTTTTCAGCCTTGACTTCCAATGGTGAGAACAAATATGTGCTGACAGATGGGAAAAATGATGAGGCAGGGGTGCCATGCACCTACCCCTTCAGAAGATGGAGAACTTTGCGGGCGTCAGGGGTAAGGATGAACCTGGGATCCTCCATGATCCAGTGGTCTTAAGGGACAGGAAAAGCCAGGTAGGGTCATAATTTGGAATTCCAAATTATTCCAAACGTGGCCTCCGGGTACTCTTGGTGACTCCTCTGCATTTTCTCTACAGGAGTGGAGGTGAAGTCTGGCACAGATGAATGAGAAGGTGGGAGAAACGGCCTGTAGGTGGCTGGTGGGACCCGAACCCCAGCTGAAAGCTCAGGCAAGAACCCCTGATCCAAGTCTTGGTTCTGGTCTCTTCATGAATGTACTAGCACAAAGGACCTAGAGGAAGCATGTCACAGCCCCCAAAGCAGGTGCCAGTCTTCCGTTCAGTGTAAATTGTCTGCAAGAACCAGACCATGTGGGCGCCTGGGTGGCTCAGTAGGTTAAAGCCTCTGCCTTCGGCTCAGGTCATGATCCTGAAGTATCAGGATCGAGTCCCACATCGGGCTCCCTGCTCAGCAGGGAGTCTGCCTCTCCAGCTGACCTCTCTCTTCTCATGCTCTCTCATTCTCTCTCACCCTCTCTCAAATAAATAAAATCTTAAAAAAAAAAAAAAAAAAAAAGAACCAGACCATGTTCTGGAGATATGTAGGGTAACGAGAAGGGTACAGGTTGGTGGGATTGTAGATGATTTTGATTTTCTTAACAGTTTTTAATAGTTTTGACTTTCCTTCCAACCACTGAATCAAAAATGTCACACTTTAAATCCAATTGTTGATCGGAGTCTTTTCTTTCAAGGGTTGAAACATTTTATCAGAAGCATATTTTGGGAGACTGTCCCCTTCTCTAAGTTTATAAAATGATCCTGGGGGCTCACACAGTACTTCAAAAATGAGGAAGGAGGCCATTTGTCTTTCTTGCTGCTGATCTTCAGCTGTCTTTGGGGCACTGAATGCCAGGTGGTCTTACTTCATAGCGGCCCTCTTCACGATCCACAAACTTTGTCACAAGAATTTTTCTGGGGTTTGAGCTGTGGCATGAAGGGTCCAACCATTATAGTGTCTCAGTGTCTAGAAGGCTACATGCAAGGGGGGGCGGGCAGAAATTTCAAGGAAACTCCAAACACCCATCACTTTTTATAATAGTGGGAAATCAACCTCCATGGTTTGGGTCTTTGCCCCTTTGCTATGATTTGAATGTCTGTGTGTCCCCCAAGTTCATATATGTTGAAATTATAATCCCCAATGTGATGGTATTCGGAGGTAGAACTTTTGGGAGGTCATGACGGGGGAAACCTCATGAATGGGATTAGTATTCTCATAAAAAAAAAAGACCCCAGAGATCTCCCTTGCCCCTTCCACCATGTGAAGACACACTGAGAAGTTGGCAGTCTGCACCACAGAAGGGAGCCTTCACTTTACCTTGTTGGTACCCTGATCTTGGACTTCAGCCCCCAGAACTGAGAAATAAAGGTTGGTTGATTATAAGCTACCCAGTCTAAGACTACGACACCCTTCCAACAGAGCTCTTCCAGCATCAGCTTCTGTTTCCTCTGCTTTGGGAAAATGCAGTTTAAGCCCTTCTCTTCAGGCTTGTATTGGTCTGCTGGGGCTATAATGACACAATGCCCCAAGCTGGGTGTCTTAGACAACAGAAATATAATGTCTCACAGTTCTGAAGGCTGGAAGTCTTGAGATCAAGGGGTTATAAAAGCCTCCTTCTAAAAAAAATAAAAATAAATAAATAATAAATAAATAAATAAATAAATATATAAAAGCCTCCTTCTGCAGGCTCTGAGGGAGGGATCTGTTCCACGCCTCTCTCCTTGGCTGGCCCATGGTTACCTTCATGCTGTGTCTCTTCCCTCTCTGCATATCTCTGTGTCTGAATTTCCTCTAGTTACAGGACACTAGTTATATTAAAATAGGGTCTACCCTAATGACCTCACTTTAACCTGATTACTTCTGTAAAGACCTGCTCTCCAAAGAAGGTCACAATCTTAGTTACTGGGGGTTAGGAGTTCAATATACAAATATTTAGGGGAAACAATTCAAGTCATAACAGGCCTAAACATAAGACAGGGGTAGGGAGTAAAACTGAAAGTTCAGACTTTTTAAAAACTAAACTTTACTTTTGGGGGACCTGGGTGACTTGGTCATTAAGCATCTGCCTTTAGCTCAGGTCATGATCCCAGGGTCCTGGGATCGAGCCCCACATCAGGCTCCCTGCTTAGCGGGAAGCCTGCTTCTCCTTCTCCCACTGCTCCTGCTTGTGTTCCCTCTCTTGCTGTATCTCTCTCTATCAAATAAATAAATAAAATCTTTAAAAAAAAACCCACTAAACTTTACTTTTTAAGAACAGTTTTATATGACAGGAAAATTGAGAAGATAGGACAGAGTTTCCAGACCCCTTCACCTAGTTTCCTGCTAGTTAACATCATACAGTCTGATGGTACATTTGTTATAATTGATGAACTAATATTGATACATTACCATTAAGCAAACTGCATAATTCATTCGAATTTCTCTGGTTTCTACCTCATGTCCTTCTCCTGCTGCAGGATCTCACTGAGGATGTCACATTATTTTTAGTTGTCTTGTCTGCTTAGGCTCCTCTTAGCTGTAACAGTATCTCAGACTCCCCTTGTTTTTCATGACTTTTGATGACAGTTTTGAAGTGAACAGATTAATTATTTTGTAGGATGGCCCTCTTTTGGAATGCTTCCAATGTCTGATTTTTTTCATAATTAGAATGGGGTGATGGGCTTTTAAAAGAACATCATAGAAGTAAAGTGCCATTGTTGTTACATTGTATCAAGAGTCCATACTATCAGCCTGATTTGTCACTGTTGATATTGACCTTGATCACATGGCAGAAGTACTGTTTGTTGGTTTCAGCACTGTGAAGGAGTAAGGATTTATGTATTACCTCCTTAAAAGTAGAGTACCTACATAAATTATTTGTAATTTTTCCTGCACAGGCTATTTCTCTCTTCTCCCTATTTACTTATCTGGTCATTTATTTATATCAGTATGGATGCATGGATACTTATTTTATATTTGGTTCCAATAATCCAATCTAATAATATCCAACTTTATTTTGTTGCCAAAGTGTTCTGGCTTTGGCCATTGGGAGCTCTTTCATTTGGCTTCTATGACCTTTTGATATATCCGCATCAATGTAGGGTTGGGTTTTTTCTGTTTTTTTTGTTTGTTTGTTTTGCTTTGTTTTGTTTTCACTATTTCCCTACTTTGTTGGCACAATAAGATGCCATCTTTGTGACTTACCAGCCTGGAATCCAAGCCCAGTTTTTATGTGTTAACTTCTAACTTGTTCTGATACCCATGCCCTAACTTTTGTCCTTATTCTAGAAACTGAAATGTGCATAGTCCTTATTTCCCTCCTTGTGTGGAGCTATAACCACCTACTGACCACTGATATCCTTCCTTGATATTGACCAGAGCTGCTGCTTTGAACTATTTGCTTTGTCTTCTCTCTGGTTCCCATTGCTACACTATCTTCACTTTCAACAACTCACACTCCCCATACCCAGCTTTGGACCTCCCCCAGCTGAGTCTCTGAGGGGCAAGTATACCTCAATCACTGCCATGTCACCTCAGTCATTACCTCTCACCAAAAGGCTCATTTCATTTTCTCCACAAGGAAACTCTTCAGTCTCCTTCATTTCCCATAACATATTCCGTGATACGATCTGCAAAAATAGAATTCTAAAGTCAAGTCATGTGACCTCCATCTCTTTCAGATTCTTGACTCATAGTAACACATTATAGACATGTTGTTAGTAAGGAAGCCAGTTTTGCTCTGTCAATCTGCCCATGGAGTTGTTTCTGCCATCGTTGCTGACATTATGCCTGGTACTCTGCGACGCCCACTGGGGAAACATTCCCTTCACTGCTGGGAGGTAGCACTGTGCAGTGGCCAGAGCTCTGATATGGAACCACATCACCTCCTGCTAGGCACGTGACCTTGGGTGAGTTACCTAATTTCATCTTCATCTGTAAAATCAAGCTGATCATAATATATTTCTTTATAAGGACAAAATGAGATTATTGAGGCAAGGTGCTAAGATAACCAGAATATTATACACACTCAATAAGTGACATTTGTCATTATTATTTTTCTTATGCCCTTTTGGGCCACCTTCAGTTCTGTAATGTATAATGCCTTCAAGGTACTCTTTCTTGGCAGTAACTAACAACCAAGGATTGACCATTCTGTGCAAACATTTTAGATAATTTCCCTACAATTTATTATTTTATGAATGTATATGATAAAGCCCCTTTGTCATATTTTTTTCTCACTTTTGCCATCTCAAGAGGTTTCCCTGCACTTTATTTAGTCACTCAAATAGTGCCTCAATTAAAAACAAATTCTATGATGGTTAGGAAAAAAAGTCAGCTTGTATCTCTCCCACAAAACAGATGGGAAATGATTCAGAACAAGACAGTCTCTAGAGGTACAAATAGTGCCCTTTCTTTTGGGAAAAAGAATGACTTCTTTTTTTGTGTCTATGCCAAAGTCTGGGATGAAATTAAATTAGTCTTTGTTTATTTCCGCTTTCCTACATTATCTTCAACTGTCTGAGGACTCTGCCCATTGAAACTGTAGCATCCACCTGGAGGTTGTAGCTCAAAGAAATAAAAACACTTCTTTTAGAAACAAAGAAAAAAACAAAGAAAGACAAAACCTCCAAACCAATAAATTTTAACACCTACTTTGTTCTTAACTATGAAGTCATACAATAATTTATTCTCTTATAGGTAAGGCTTAAGTCTTCATTTACTATCAACCCAATCTCAGGACACTTGTCAGTTTTAATTTATACACACATACATACATGCACATGCCATTGTCCTATGTTTGTTTTTGTCAGATTTCTTTCTTTCTTTCTTTCTTTCTTTCTTTCTTTCTTTCCTTTTTTTTTTTTTTTTTTTTTTTGAGAGGGAGAGAGAGAGAGAATGCATGCATATGTGTGTGAGTATACATGGTGGGGAAGGGGTAGAGAAAAAGGGAGAGAGCAAATCCTAAGCAGGATCCACACCCAGCACAGAGCCCACATGGAGCTCAATTTCATGACCCTGAGATCATGACCTGAGCAGAAACAGAGTTGGACCTAACCAACTGAGCCACCCAGGTGCCCCTTCTTATGTTTGCTTTTACGTAAATTGCATACCATTTTATTTTTCAACCTATCTCTGACTAAAAAATACCTTCCATATTGACTTAAGTGATTCACATGCTAGCCTTTATTATTGACAGCTGTAACTTCTTCCAGTAAAAACACACTCCAACTATTGATAATTAATACCATTAATATCTGTGACAACATTTTTTCACTAGATTGCTTAGGTCAATGGTTCTCAAATTTGTTATGTGTTAGACTTACTTGGGAAGCTTTTAAAAATCGGAATGCCCAGGCTTCACCCAGGGCCAATGAAATCAGAGTCTTGGGATTTGTGGGATGCCAGCCTTAATAGTTTAAAAAGATGTCCAGGTAATTCCAATGCACAGCTGAGTTTAAGAACCAGAGTTGAGGAGGTGTTTGCATCTTGTCTCCTCAAGTCTGATTCTTGCAGACTTCTTATTTGAATTTATGTATGGAGAAGTTCTGAACTGGGTCTCCCCAATAAGATCAGGGGAATCTGCTCTTTAACTATGGTCACCCAAAAAGAAAAGCTGAGAAATAGCTTTTTATTGTCATTTCTTTTCTGATCTTTTTGGAAATAATGTAACAGTTTCCTTCTGAGCTATCAATAAAACTTTAGGGAATAACTGGGGATGCCTATGGAGGGTCTTCCAAAACCCTGGGATTAGTCCATAGAATTATGTCATTTAGATGCCATGATGGTGACAATACCAGAGATCACAAATAACACTAAAGTATGGAATTAGAGGTGCCCAGTTCATATAGGAAATAAAGGGGTAATGGCTTAAAAATTATGGGAAGCATTATAGTGAAGAGCAAAAGCAAGGACATGAATTTAAACAAGCTCATGTTCAAATACGGCCCTGCCAGTTCATCTGTAACCTTGGTGCAAGGACTTTATCTTTTTGAGGTTGTTTCCTTATCTGTAAAATGAGCATAATATTTCATACTCCAAATATTTGTTGTGATGACTGTTGCAAGTTTTGTTAAAGAATCTAACAGTTATTGGCATATAGAGGCATTCAACAAATGTTATTTAATATTTCCATTTCAAAGACTAAAAATAATGCACTATCCAGTTGTTGGATGGCCTAAATATGATTTGAATATTGATTCCTGCCTCTCACACTTGTATTCCACAATTTTAAGCAAGGCGAATAGATCCATAGGGACAGGAAATAGATTCTTCCTAAAGAGGAACTTAACAACAGAAGGGACTAAGCAGAGGTGGAGTATTTAAATACCACCAGTCTTCACGTTGCCTGGTTCTAACATGCACAAATTTCAGTTTACCACAGTTTAGTTAAATAGCGCCAGATCTCAACAGAACATTTTAATTTCAGCTGCTATGATATGTTAACTGTGAGAAATTGTATAAATAAAATAAATTGCAAGCTTGTTTGCTAGCCCTTCATTCCACAAGGCCCTACATAAATAATATATACAGCATGATCATGAATAATCACATCACTTCTTTCAAAGTCTCTTGATGATTGATCACTAAGCATCTGTTGTTAAGTTTACTCACAGACAGCGAAGCCTCTAGTTGTGTTTCTTCCTTGCCTCTCAGTGATGAACTCCTGTGACATTTTCCAAAAATGGATAATCGAAAGAAGGAAGTAGCCAACCAAAAGGGAAGCAAAGCAAGGAAACAGAAGGGGATAATGTTGGAAGTGACCTCTAACTGCACGTACATAGAAGAAGTAGCTGAATTTGAGAGGTTCTGGATATGCAGAGAGAAACTTAGCAAAGGTGAACTTAGTGACACAAATGAGGACAGGACTGTGATGATGAAGATATCCCAGAGGAAGCACTCTGGGCTAAATACTTTAAAGGAATTCGCAGGTATCTTTTACAACATTGAAAGGGCAAAGGAGAAAAAGTGGGAAACTGATCCAAACTTAGAGTGTGACAATTTTCTAAAGCATAGAAGAAAGTGCTTGCTCCATTTCATGAGTTACATGATGAGAAAACAAGCATTGATCACACTGTTCTTGATAAGTTTTTGACAAAGAGTACAATGCTTCCATTCTCAATGTTTCTAATGTTTTAAATTACCATCTACCAAAAGAATATTAGTTTTACTATCTTTCGTTGCCTGTGCGATTATAGTTGACAGTAAGAGTTTTTAACATTTTGACAAAAAACTTTTAAATATCACAAACCAATGTAATTTTCTCATTGATTATTAAGATCGCTTAGCACAGTTTTAGTCGCACGGTCGTTTTTATGGGTCCATGCTACCATGCAAAGCCTGCATGTCCAAGATGTCTGCAAGAGAACTTGTAGCTAAGTAAGTGAGATTAAATGCAATGAACAGGAAACTTGGCTCCTCCCTCTGCTACTTCTAGGGAAAGCAAATATGAACACCTGTGCCCCTCCAAAAACCACATGGGAAAGGAACCTTATTTGGGAAAGCCCTAAATGGAAAACTATTTAGATTCTTTCTGAAGCTTAATCCTTTCCAAAGAATTTCTTTTTAGGTCTGTGCTGTGAACTTTTGCATCTGCTTCTACAGAACCATTAGTTTCCAGGGTTGTCAGCAGAATGGGGTAAGAGCACAGACCTGAAGCACTCCCATTGTGCCTGAGATGTAGCCAGTGTTCAATAAATTATCAGTATGCTTATTATGAATCTTATTGCTGGATTCCAGGGTGACCAGCTTTCCCAGTTTGCCCAGGACTGTGGTGTTTTCCAGAATGCAGGATTTTCAGTGCTAATACTAGGATGGACCCAGGTGATCCAAGATGGTTGGTCTCTCCGTTTGATGTTCTAGGCTCTGGGCCAGAAAGAATACTGAAGTTATTGCCAGAAATTCTCTTGGGTTTTAGAAAGTGATTAGAAGAGAGAAAAATCCCTCATGCATAGTTTCTAGATTAAACTTTAGGATAGGAAAGGTAGGATGGCCCATGCTTCAGTACTGCACAGAATGGTCTATAATCCATCCCAGGCAGATTTTGTATTTTTTAAGTTTATAAAGGAAAAAAATAAATGACATATTTAATGAATAAATACCATGCACCAATCACTCTGCCAGAAGCTGAGGGAACACTAGTCAAATCAGACTCATTCCTTATTCTATAGGAGCTGACATTCTAGAAAGGGAGACCGCCATTTCTATGTCCCATGAATCACCATGAAACTACCCTTTACAGAGAGCTGGCACTGTGCAAAGTGTTTCAGACATGTGCTCTCCTTTTGTCTTCCTGACAACCCCAACCTGTTTCAGACATGTGCTCTCCTTTTGTCTTCCTGACAACCCCTTCCTGGTATTATTACTCCATTTTACAGATAAGGAAACTGACATTCGGAGAGTTTGAGCTGTACAAAGTCACAACGCTACTAGGTAGGATAATTAATCTCAGGACCAGGTTTGTAGTGGCTGAGAGCATGGGCTCTGGGGTCAGCAAATCTGCATTTGAATCCTGATTTCCACTGGCTTGCCATGTGACAAATGCCAGTGAGCTGCTGCTTCCTCCTCTGCAAAAATGGGACTGATCTTAATATCCACTTGTGAGAGTCATGAAGATTAAATGAGAAATGCACTTAGCATGTGCTTGACATGTAGTAAATGTCCCACAAATGTTTACCATTATCATCATCATCATCATCCCCAAACCCATATATTTCCCCTATAGCATGGGGCTTCTTCCCTTTCTAGGGACATACTTAGGGGAAGGAGAATCAATGAAATGCTTCAAGAGTTCAGGGGTGAGGAGACTGTTTCAATCTGTGATGATCAATAAAGTTCTCTTGCAACATTGGAATTTTCTGTTCGTGAATGGATGGATGTTTGATGGGTTGAGTTTGGGTCAGGAAGCACAGTCCAGGCAGAAGGAAGGATTTTAGCTGAGGCAAAGAATCAGGAAAGCACAGTGAGTTTGGGGAGCCATATCTACCTGTGGTTAGAGTGTGGGTTTCTTGTGAGGAGTTAGGTGGAAATCCTCACAATTGAGGTGATGCTTCCAGAAAGCGTGTCGAGGACCTTTCCTTCATTAAGGGGCTCTATTTAGATCTAGAATTGCTTCACCTGCGCTAGTTCCTTCCTGAGGCTGCTCCCCCTGACCCTACCAATTGCTGTCTCATCTCCATCCCTCTTATGCAACATGCTGGAACCATGGTGCGGTGCTCGAACTCTCCCCAGTCATTCTCAGATAAGCTTGAAGCTCTTGCTGACAGGCTGAGGTTGGCGGTGGGGCAGAGGCTGAAAGAGAGTCACAGGGATTAGATTATCTGGAGCAGGATAGGAAAGATAGCACTTGTTTCTCAAGATGGACGAGTTTCAGGTTTCTTGGCTTTTTTCTAGATGGTTAAATCAAATTAAAAAACAAAACAGAACTGCCTGTAGCACATACTTCTCAGGAGATCTGTTTGTGAAAAGAAATTCACAGGGAATTTAGAAGGATGAGCTTTTACAGAAAGGGAGGAATACATGGGGGAAATCTCTGGAAAGAACAGAGGGAAGGAACAAATGCCATGTTACAATCAAGAGAACAATAAGTGGCCTCTCAGTAATGCAGGCAGAAAGAAGTTGCTCTCCCCGGAGGGTATTATGGGCTAAACTGTGCCTCCGTCAAATTTGTGTGTTGAAAATAAGATTGTATTTGGAAAGAGGGTCTTTAAAGAGGTAACTAAGGTTATATGAGGTCATTGGGATGGGCCCTAATCCAAGATAGCTGTTATTCTTATAAAACAAGGAGATTAGGACAGATACACAGAGGAAAGACCACATGAAGGTGAAGGGAGAAGAAAATGAACTTCCTGCCCCAGGGCAGACCCAGTGACCTGTGTAAGCCGTGTGTGAGGCTCTTCCTGGGGGAGCCCGGAAGGAGGGCTCAGCCTTCCAGTCTCTCGTCAATGGAAGCAAACCATCTAGATTCACTGAGGATTGGAAGGGGAGGAGGCGGGGGGGGGGGGTCTCATCACACATCAAACAGTAAGTAACTTCATCCATAACCTGTTTAGATACTATCTCTTTAGGCCTCCTCATCCTGGGTCTTCCTCTCAACCTCCATCTCAAGCAGACCCTCAGGTGTCCTCGTCATTTACACAGTGTAAGGTAACCTCCAATGGTCAGCCCCTGGGGACTCAGCCTCTCCATTGGTTTGCCAAAGCCTTGATCAACCAAAGTTCATGTCTCCTCAGAGCATATTCTGCTGGTAGGGAAACTAGCCTCCTTTTCTGTATGTTTTAATCTTCTACTGGGCAAATCTGTGCCACCTTTAACTCACCTATCAGACTTTTCTCCCGTAAGAAGTGTGGGAAGAGAAAACAAGACCCAAGACATAGTTTTAGTGTGTGGCTCATGTAAAGGGGTTCCTGCCTTGCTAGGCTGGGCTGATGAGGTGGTCAGACAGGAAGGGCAGCCACTATCCCGGACTCTAATAATGGAAGGAAGGAAGCAGGATCCCAAGAAGAGTCCATGTAGAGGAGAGGGGACGTTGGCGGTGAATCTGAGGAGGGAAGAGCAAGTGTAAAAATGCCGAGGTGGGAGCAAGCCGGCATGCTGGGCGAGAGGGCCAGGGAGGAAACCATTGTGGTATGCAAGGGAGGGGGTGGTAAGAGAGGCAGGGCTGCCTGTGGGGACTTCACTCCAAGTGTCAGAATCTCAGAGGACTGAGGCTCACCTCATTACCTCCAGGCCCTAAACACTCCCTATGCCTCGGAACCACATTGCTCAGTCCTGTCCCCTGAGAGCAACCCCCTCCACCACCTCCACTTCCTCCTCTTGATTTAACATTGCTATCGGGGGGCATCTCTCTATTTCCTGGTGAAATCGAAGTTTTTTATTTGTTCATAACTGCAGGGTCTTCCAGTCTGTCACAGAGGGGTCTTTGGTCTTTCTGGGGACGCGTGCTCCGAAACTTGCCATGTGGAGCCCAGCGTCTCACCACACCATGGTGTGCTTGTCTGAGGGCTAGCAGGCATTCTACCCCAGGGAGACGTCTGTGGCTTTGAGGCCTCCTACAGTCCCTAATCCCAGACCCTTGTTCACTTTCCACTGTTTTGTTGCTTCTCTACCCCCTGGGGTTGGCCAGCTCTGCCTCACTGCTGTGGCTACATAGTCAGCCCACAGATCTCCTTTACAGTCCTTGCCTTGTATACTTGTCTCGGGTCTTAGCTTTGGGAAGCACTTGCTGGACAGTCCACACAACAGAGGGACTTCTGCCTCTGGTAAAACCACAGCAGCATGTGAGCCTAGGGCTAGGGAGTGGGATTCCTCTCTGTGGTGGAGTCTCCTTTCCCCTCCCAAGACAGAATCTGACTTCTCAAAGACTTAGATGTATCCATTGAGGCCGGCTTGCTCACCCATCAACCTCCCACCTGGATTTTAGGAGGGAATTTCTTAGAGAAATTTGCTCCTAACGTCACACACACTCGCACCTGGGGATGACATTCAAAGGCAGCCACACCCAAGCCCCGGTCACTCCATAGCTCCCCTCTGCCGGCATGGTAGATCTAAGGAACTTTGTGATGGTGCCCATTCAGCCTCTTCTCTCTCTCTCTGGCAGTCAGGTTGAGGGTGCCCCCCAGGCTCTCTTCTGAGAGAATGGCTCAATCTGAGCTGAAGCTGTTTCCTCTGCCTTGAAAATCCTGGGTGGGACTTGGGGAATGATGGCACAAGTATGGCTGACTTCTCACAGGAAGCCCTGGTTTCACCCCAAGCCAACCACATATTTTGACAACACATTTTTTTATTTCTAAAATGAAATATAGAATACAGGTAAAGCATATAGAGTAATGTAGATTATACTGGGAATATCATGAGGAGAGAGAACAGACTTAACCTCCACCCCCAAAAGGGTTTACTTGGAGCAAACAACAAAACTCTATTGATCATTTTGGTTTTCCCCACCTCTAGCCAATGAGTTCCCTCTTTAGCCATCATCTGCTTGCTGTCCCCACCCTTAACTCCCCAATCCTTTCTCTGAACCCTTTTCACATGTGAATTCTGCAGTTGTTAAAGCCAAATTGATGGGTAGTGCTGCTCAAATCTTCTGTATTCTTGTTAGAGTTATTCTCAAGTCGTCTTTTGCTCCCTCTACCCACACTGTCTCTGTTTCCTCTGAGCTCCTTTCCCATTTGTTTGTTTGGTTGGTTGGGTTTTGGTGTCCATCCTTCATATTAGTTTTCCTCAAATGTCTAATGATCCTTGGTTGTCCATTTATAGTTAAGAATGACACACTTAGGGGCACCCGACTGGCTGGCTCAGTCAGTGGAGTGTGGGACTCTAGGTCTGAAGATCGTGAATTCGAGCCCCATGTTGGGTGTGGAGATTACATAAATAAATAAATAAATAAATAAATAAATAAATAAAATAGAAATTAAATCTTTAAAAAAAAAGAGTAAGGCACTAAAATGCTGATGAAAGTTCTGTGTATCTACACAAGATTTGTTGATTTATAGGCTTTACAAAAAGTGACTGGGTAGGACTCAAATGGAGGTATTCATCAATTTGTGTATTTCTAAGTCTTTTCGTTTTTTTTTTATTTTTTTATTTTTTTAAAATATTTTATTTATTTATTTGTCAGAGACAGAGGGAGAGAGAGTGAGCAAGCACAGGCAGACAGAGAGGCAGGCAGAGGCAGAGGGAGAAGCAGGCTCCCCGCGGAGCAAGGAGCCCGATGTGGGACTCGATCCCAGGACGCTGGGATCATGACCTGAGCCGAAGGCAGCCGCTTAACCAACTGAGCCACCCAGGCGTCCCTCTAAGTCTTTTCTACTGAAAGTTCTATTTCTCTGGGAGTCAAGAGAAGGAAGGCGGTTATCGGTCTTACTGTTCAGTATGCACTTAACCCCCTTGACTTCAGCAAGGAGCTATCTACTTACCCTCCTTTGAATTCAATAAAAATTTCCCATTTGGTTTCTCTGGAGAATAAACCCCGGGGCAAAGGGAAGCTGCCTAGTTCTTCTAGGGGAAAGTAGGAAACTGGGTATCTGATTACTCTATGTTAAGGTTTTGGACAAATCCTGATATATCCAGGCCTATCTGTCACTGGGCGATGGCGAACTGGGGCTTCTAGTTCCTGAGTCTTTTCCAGGGTGTTATGTTACAAATGAGTTGCTTTTTCAATTACCATCCTCTGACTTAACAGAGTTAGATTCAGCTTTCCTCACTTTTTCATGTTCTTCACCTTCTTCATCTTTTTTTTTTTTTAATTTGGATGTCTAGAAAAAATTAATTCATCAATGGATGATGGAGATGGGGAAGAAAAGGGAGCTTTGGAGGGCTCACAAAGGAATGGGCACTTTGACCAGGTCTTGAAAGGTCAGTCGGGTTGGATTGTTTTGTTTTGTTTGAGCAAGAGTCAGTTGGATTTTGACTATTGTGAGATTGGCCTGAATATAAGAATGTAGGGAAGAAAATTCTAGATCAAAGAAAGCACATGAGCAAATGAGGAGCAAAGTGATTTAGCTTAAATGGTTTCTTTAAGGAAATCACCACTTCACTATCAGCTTTCTACAGGCAAACACTTGGCCCACTTTTGTCTTGTCTCCTATACTTCTGTCTTTTTTCGTTTTGATCTTTTAAAATACTGTCAACTTAATGGGACTTAGAGGTAGAGTGGTTATAAATGCCTTTGTTTAACCCAAGATTTTTCAACCTTGATACTGTTGACATTTGGGGGTCTGATAACTCTTTGTTGGAAGGAGGGAAGGAGCTGCCCAGTGCATTCTAAGAGGTTGGACAGCATCCCTGGTTTCTTCCCATTAGATGCCAACAGCTCCCAGTCCCCCACTGTGACAACCAAAAGTGTCTCCAGACATTGACAAACATCCCTTGCTGGGGGAGTGGCTTGTAGGGAGTGGAGGTTGTCCAGTTGAGAACCACTGGTTTAATCTATCACTTTTTATTAGATGTCTAGAAAAATATATGCATCAGTGGGTGTTGGGGGAGGGAAGAAATGGGGGTTTTGGAAGGTGACACAGGAATCGGCATTTTGACTCAGTCTTAAAAAACGACTTGAATTTTGAAGGTAGAAGATGGACTAGAGTGTTAGAATTGTAGGAAAGGGAATTCTGGGCAAAAGAAACCACATGAACAAATGGGAGCAAAATGATTGATGTTAAATGGTCTTCTGTAACCTCAGTGTAGGGTACCCATAGCAAGGGAAGAGTCTGCAGAGATAGGAGGCAGATTACGGAGGCCTTGACTGCAAAGATGTGGAACATGGACCTTTCTTGCTGTGATGTAATCACATCTTTGATTTTGAACAATGACTCTAGAAAGTGAGACCTGAGTGCTGGGAGATCGGTGAGGTGTCCACTGCGGGTGTCAGGGGGGAGGACACCTGACTGGGACACTGGGAATTGCAGAAAGAATCTTCCAGTGTCTTCATTTCAGTGCTAGTGAAAGGCACTGAAGGGAGGGGGTCAGAGGTTGAGCAGAAGGGTTAATGAAGCCCTCTGACATATATTTTTGCATATTAAAAGAAAAACCTGTCTCCATTCGAGGAAAGTACCTTACCAGTGGGAATTTCAGGAGGCTGATACCCCTCCAACCACACCCATGAGACAACTTCAGTGGGGTATTGGCAGCCCGGAGTCCAATTATAGCGATTGACGATAACAAATAGCACTGATGCTTGAGGTTAAAAAGGGAACTAATGCTTCCTAATGAAGACCGTTTAAATTTGCATTTGAAGGCAAGGTGGTCCACAGAAGAGCTGAAATGCTTTCAGAGGGAACGTCACTGCTGCCACCCTTGACACCTCAGCTCCTAATCTTAGTAAGAGAACCGGAACTACCCTTTTATCTCAGGTCTGCTTGGAAGATCAAGCCAATTTGGCTCTTTGACAGCTACTGCCTTGTTTTGGTGGTTGTTTCCGAATTACTTTGTTTTACAGGTATCAAACTCATGAAGAGCAAAGAAGAGAGGAGAGAGACATTACTCAAAGATTTGGGAATTTGGGAGTTAAAGAGACAACATTTATAGATAGAGCCTCCCTAGAGGTAAGCTTACAAACAACTTTTCCCCCTCCCCACTTTCAATTTTTACCTTACTACCCCATCCTCCTCATTAGTGAACTGTTGGGGGAAGTTCTGGTGAAAAGTGAATACTTCCTGATTTGAGTAAAAGAAGAAAAAAAGTACAGAAAGGAGATATGGTTTCGAGAGCAAAGGGGAATTGACTAAATGTGAAATCTTCGGTGACTGTATGAAGTTGGGAGACTCCATGTTGAGCTTCGAGTGGCTGAAGGTTCTGGGAGGCCTGGTAGGGAGACATTCCCACGTGCTGATGGAGTGAGTCGGCCTTGATGGGAGGGTCTCCATGTGACACCTTCCACTGAGATCTCATTTTCTGGCCTGGCTTCCCACAAAGGCATGTTACACAATTGACTGCCACAAGCTTAGGAACCTGTTCCATCGGTAGAGAGAATGACAGGGACGTTTGAAGATTCTGGAAGCGTAAATAATGCTGGCAGTGACTTGCTGCTCGAGAGGCTAAAACAGTAGCTAGGGGAGAATATGTGGTCGTTGAATTTCATCTCACCTCCTCTGAATGAAACGGGACGAGAGCCAGACATAGTTTAACACATGATTCTCGATCCAAATACCCAAGGGGATTGAAAAAAAGAAAAACGAATTTTCTACAGTTTTTTAGTCTTAGTCCTCAGAGTTCATCTTTTCTTTCAACACACTTTTTATTTGGGCACACTAGGCCCAAATGCAATGGTGCACTGCCCGTCTGCTTGCAGGTGGGTGGGGATACAAGAGTGTGCGTCTCAGTATTGCCCAATGCAAGTCCATGGTCACCATGATAAGGGATTATGCCCATTGCCATATCTGTGTGCAATAATAGTTTGCTGATCAGGTAGGGCTCTGTTTTCTGAAAGCTATTAATAAGTAAGTGACCTAGATACAGATTTGACTTGGGAAGAAAAGAACAAATATTGGTAAGCTATGTTACAATCAACAAATGCTATTTTAATGCTCTTCCCATTGCCCAGAAGGAGAGCAGTCATTGGCTAAATAAAAGTCATGGAGTAAAAACCTAAATTTCTACATGGACTCAATCTGTGATTTGCTCATCATTACTAGGCTTTAGCTTGGATTGAGGAACATGCCGTTGGTAGATACATTGAGAACAGTGGTATCGCTGGGTGGTCAATTTCTTCTTGTTCTTTTTCTTTTTTAATTGATTTTTTTAGGCTTTTTAAAAAATATTTTATTTATTTTATTTATTTATTTGACAGACAGAGATCACAAGTAAGCAGAGAGGCAGGCAGAAGAGAGACGGAAGCAGGCTCCCTGCTGAGCAGAGAGCCCGATGCAGGGCTCGATCCCAGAACCCTGGGATCATGACCTGAGCTGAAAGCAGAGGCTATAACCCACTGAGCCATCCAGGCGCCCTCAGGCGTATTTATTTATCTATTTATTTTTAGTAATCTCTACACCCAGCATGGGGCTTGAACTCATGACCCCAAGATCAAGGGTTGCATGCTCTTTGTTTTGTTCTTTTAAAATTCTCTACATGTCAATTAGTCACTAAAATAAGTAAATCTTTTGAACTGTTTTCTTGTTCCTATGATATAATGGGGTGCCTGAAGAGGACTAGACCCTCATCTTGCAACATGGAAAACTGTCATTTGGGGGATTAAAAGCACTTTACCCCTGTTGGAAGGAGCCTGCAATCTGTTTTTGGTACAGATCAGTCTGGAGGATGCTATTTTGTGGTCCTGTTTGGCAGGCCCAGATACCAACAATAATGATATCTAGCACTTATGTAGAACTCACCATGTACCAGGCACCCTTCTAAGTGCCTTACGTACGTTAATACTTTAAATCCTTAAATGGCCCTGTGTTGTGATATCTGCATTGCCCAGATGAGGCAACTGAGGCACAAGGATATTAAAGACATTGACTGGTAGTACACAGTAGAGCCGAAGTTCAAGCCAGACTGATGCCAAATTCTACACTCCTAATATCATGCCTCCTCTTAAGATAACCATTTTGGGGCAGACAAGGGTGTTGCCAATCAAAGGGACATGCACCAACCAGGACTAGCTTGTGGAATATGGACTCCCAGGGATTCCCAGAAATAAGCAGGCAAGACTGAAGCATGGCGAAGAGAATCTGAGCTCCACGTTTAAGTAAGATGGTGATTCAGACTACCATAGGAGCATTAAAGACTGGCGAAGTTGAGGATATCTGAGTTACCTATGCTTTTGTAGTCTAAATCTGAACTATACTACTTATTTCTAAGCTGTGATCACAGGAGATGATCGATGTAGGAAAAGAATACAACTTACTACATATCTGCTTATTCAATCAATATTTATTGAGTGTCTACTGTCCTATCTGCACCAGATAGCCACATGAGACAGAAGACCCTAGAACACTCCTCTGAAGGGACAAACATCCTGAGCTGCAAGTCTGGAGGCTCTGGTTTCCCAAGGTCTTGTTGGCGAGTGCCAGTGGCTCAAGGATGGCCTTGATTTCTCTACCCTCTCTGCTAGGACTTTTGTCCAGAACATTCTCAGGGGTTCTAGACAGGGCCACCCAAAAGTGAATGGTGGTCCCTGGCAGAACCGGGAGAAGCTGAGAGAACCCACAAAGCTGAGGGGCTCTTGCCCATGGAGTGCAAGTAAGAGGGAGAAACTCAGGAAACACTTAACAAAAAACCTTTCCTCCCCTAGTACTTTACCTCTGTAGATCTGGGAATAGCACCTGACCTAATAAGGAGCTGTTTCCTCTTCATTTATTCCACACAGTGCCAATATTCCTATGTTTTACTACAGAAATATTAATGTGTTAGATTGTGTGGAGTCAGCCCGGTCCCTCCAGGGGTGAAAAGGTATGATCTGTGCACTAGATGACTCTGCCAGATGCCTTTTGTTTGCCTAGGCCAACGGTCTGCCCTTCATCGCCTTCCTCTGGTCCTGGGAGACCAGCCGTGTGGATCCTTCCGTGGGCACCTCTTGCTCTCCAGCTTCTGCTTGGAATCAGCCAACAGGAAGCAACCTTTGAGGTCAGAGACAGTGGGAGAGAGAGGTGGGGGTATTTATGCCCCTGGCTGCCCTGCCACCGGGCCATGGGGAGGCAGCGGCTCAGTTCCTCTAGGAAAGGCCACAACTTTTTGTGAGATAGCCTCTCCTGGAGCCGCATCACCGTCCTATCTGGATTCCAGTAAGCACCCCCTCCCCTATCCCCTCCAGCCTATGAATTACCAATGTGATGCAATCCTTAAAATATAAGATACAATTATAGGACAGAAGGCATTATCTAAAAACTGTTTAGGTGGTCGAGAATGGTGGAATACGAGCAATTGTGGCTTGGAGTGTGGAGACGGTCATTTATTGTGTTCAGAAGAAAAAGATAAGAAAAGAAGGGAGATCCAACTAAGTTCAGAGAATGATCATTTATTGAGCATCTATGATGAGCCCAGTTCACCCACAGGTATCATCTTGCTCATTTCACCCAACAGCCCTGCAAACGCTGTTATTTATTCCTATTAGAGGATAGGGACTTGGCTGTGCTCATACAGCTAGGAACCATTGCTAGTTAAGTGGTGGAGCCTGAACTTGACTGTGCACCTCAGGACAGGACAATAATTGGAGCTTCTGCCCTAGGCAAAGGAGGCTGGGGTATCACAGACAATGATGGAGTCCAGGTACTGGATCCTTCCCTACTTTGGCATAGAGTGAGCCAGCGGAAAGGAGCCCGAGGCACCAGGACTAGGGGAGAAATCACCGCTCCGAAGGGTGAAAACATGCAGAAAGAGAGCAAGTTCTGAAAACTAACCTCAAGTACATCTGAGAAGACTTTTCTGCTTACTTTCAACCCTACCAGACAAATAAGAGAGAAGGTCTTTATTTTGGTCCTTTGTTTAATGGAAACCATGAACGTGAGGAACACCAGCCCTCCTGATACCTCAGAACGTCGTGCAATTTATTTTATAGAAGCTTCGTACTGAGAGGCTCTTAAATGGGACACCATTACCCTTTAGAATCAACAGTCGAAGAATGGTCTTATGTTTCCAAGAAGGAATTAGCAAGTATTTCTTCCATAAAGAACTCATACTGTTCTTCAGACGGTACCACCTAGAATTGTAAGTGTGTGGTAGATCAGAGCCCGGCTTTATAATTAGACGGAACTGGATTCAAATTCTAGCTCAGCTAGAAAGTAAGTGAGGGAATAGGTTGGCTATGTACAAGACAGATACAATAATAAGGGTTTCCACAAGAAAGAGGTCTTTTCTTCCTCATTTAATAGCCTGAGGTGGGTAGCCTAGGAATGGCATAGCGGGAGGGTACGCTAGGAACCACTAGCGTAGGGAACCACTCCTCCAATTTGGCTGTTCCACCATCCACACAATGATGTCTTCAACTGAAAGGCACAAGATGTCTCTTGGCTTCCTCACCCGTCTCAAGCAGCAGCATGGTAGAAGAGGGGATGGGTGAGGAAGCTCCTCCCCTTTAAAGGCAAGTTCAGGAAGTTCCCCATACTGTTCCATTTCCCTTCATGCCCCATTAGCCAGATCTTAATCTCAGGTCTGTACCCAGCCTCAAGGGAGGCTGGGAAATGAAGTCTTTATTCTAAAAGGCAATATGCCCCGAAAATCAGAGGTCCTGGCCCCTCTAGGGCCAGCTGTGTGACTTCAGGCTAGTTAATGAACTTCTGTGTCTCAGTTTCTGCATCTGTAAAATGGGAATCATAAAAGTCTGCTTTGTAGAGTGGAAGTGATGATTAAAGAGGAATGTGCTTCAGCACTCAATGAAGATAGCTATAATTATGATTGGTTTGCTGAGGCTGGGAGCACTTTGGGTCCCACCCTTGCCAGGATCCAGATTTTCCAACTCCTTTTTCAATGTAAGCTCATGTATATATCCTTTAAAAACCTTTCTGGTTACGGTTTAGTGACCAAAAAAGTTACGTGCCAACAATGAAAAGCAAAAAGTACGTTCCACATTATTCCTAGGAGGAAAGGAGTTAGCAGTGGCTCTGATTTCTTTCCCCATTCACTAGCCTGTGGAACAAGGATCGGGGGTGGGAGATGGGGGAGAGGAGCCGAGTGTGGCCCCATCTTCCGCTGCCCAGTCATGCCCAAAGCTTACCTTTCATCTCCAAAACTCAGCAAGCCAGTTTCAAGCCGAGGTATGCCAACTCCCCTCTCAGAGCTCTTGCTTCCATTCTCCACAGCCTGGCCCCCGTCCAGCCCACATTTAGCTGGAAGTTAGAAATGAATTATGATTAGAAAATAATTTTCACCATTGCTCAGTTTGCCTCTTTCTGGCTTTGTTTCTCGAGGCTGGGTGAGAACACAGGTGCTGCATTAGACAGGAGGGAGAAAGTTCTTCTTTCCTGAAGTATGGCTTAGAACCTCGTTGGGGAATGCGTTTGCTCTAGGATGTGACTGACCCATTTTAAAAGGACCCTATAAAATATCTGGAGTTAAGAGAAGCTACCTGAGCATCTCTGAGGGGTAATTAGTGGTGTGGCTTATAAAATACCGGCCCTCCATACCTGTGGCCTGAAAGGCACTCTTGTTTTCAGGTGACCACAGTCACCTGTGGTCAATCACTTGTTGCAGCCTCCTGCGTGCCCAGCTTTCCCACAGCCCCCGAGGCTCCCACCTTCCTGCCGCAGCATCCTTGGTCTATTTTTGTAGTTGAGCTACCTGAGCCCGCCCTTAGCACAGTTTGACCTCAGAGTTCTGTTGGCAATTCTTACCAACTTTCAGGACATGGTTTCCTTGCCCCATTCCTCCTCATGGAAAGAATTATCTCCTTAACTTCATCACTACATCTGGCAGCAAAGACTGAGAGCCCGGGGCAGTTAAAAACATGCATATATTTTTTAGATCCACAGGGGTTCCAAGTTCTTCTTCTTGGCTGTAAATCATCAGAGAATGTCCCAGCTGGAAGGGTTCCATTCTTAACACACAAAGATGCTAATGAAAGATGCTATAAGTCAATAGCTTTTCTTACTTCCCTCTCTCTTTCCTCTCTTGCTCTCCCTTCCCTCTTTCCTCCCTCCCTCCATAGCCCTCCCTCCCTCTTTCCCTCCCTCCCTCCTTCCCTTCCACCCTTCCTTCCTTTCCCACTTTTGCTTTGCTTTCCTTCTTTCTTTGGGCATACATCAATCACTGTGATTGCAATAAACAGCCCAAGGTTTTGGGGTTTTCGTGAACTAAGGTTTACCAATTCTAGCTAATCACTATTTTGTTCTCACTACAGTAAACTTACTTGTTGCCCTCTGCACAAAAGGGAACCAAAATGAATTCAACTCCACACTCTGGTTATCCACAACGAGGACCTATCCCTCGACGTGCATCACTTACAGCAAAAACTTTGGTTTTCCAAATTGATTCAATGTCTCTCGATTCCACCTGGATAATAGACGTTGCAATGTCAAACCAAGTCAGCTTCGGTTTCTGCGAGGAGTAAGGGCCATGTGCAGAATTGAAACCATTCCTTTTCAATGTCATTTATTTTCTGGCAACAGTTTTGGGAATCTCCACTGGTGATACGAGGAAAGTCAGCACAAGGCAGCAAAGATTTCCTCCTCTGAATCTTTTAATCTTTTTATGTTGATTCTTTGCCAACAAAACCTAAGGAAATAACTTGGCTTACATATAATTGCCATGCATTACCATAACCTGTTGCTAGGTGTGGTTTCCAAACAGTTTTTATTTCCTATGTACGTTCTTTGATAATAAAACAACATGACCCTTCTAGTAATTAGTAATGCTTTTCAATAATCACTCATGGAAGGAATTGGCATAACCCTACAAGTCTAGTTATGTTTCAAGTAAGAATTTGTTCATATATATTTATTTATTTATTTAATAATGGAAGGTGTTATAGACATGGATCGATATTATACTTCCCAACACAGAAACTAATAGAAGCTCAACTGGAAAGCTTCTGATTCTGCTGTTAGACTCAAAAGCAAAAGCCTAGAAAAGAGCAGTCTGTATTTTTGAAAGTTTGCTTATTAAAGAAAAATGTCTTATTTCTTCAAAGGAACATTAAGCAGAATGTAAAAGATTATGGGTCACGTGAAAGGACTGTGAAATGGCTCTTCTAAATTCACAGAAATTGGCTGCAACTATTTTCTTTCTTATTCTAGGAAAAAAGAAGAGCTTTTTCTATGATGTGTTAAAATAGCTCAGAAGGCTTTATTCAAAGAATGGGGAGAAACATTGCGTTTTCGGTGATTTTAATATTGAAAAGTTTGCAGGAAATGCTCATAATTTAAACTGAAGTGAAAGAAAGTAAAATACAAAATAGGCTTTTTTGTAAAAACTGGAAACATTTATATTAAAAAATTGAAGAAACACACACTAAATGTTAGTATTTGTTTTCTCTGGATGTTGAGACCCTTTGTTGGTAAAGTTTACCTTCTTTATCCTTTTGTGCCACTTTCCATTTCCACAGTGATTAGATTATATTTCTTAAGGGAAATTATGATTTTAAGAAAACAGATTAAAATAATGGACGGCCTTCTCTCCTAACAGAAATAAAATTGGGAAAAAAATTAGAAAAACGTGTTGCTTTGGGAAAGTGAAACTTTGAATGTATATTTTTTTCTTCTTTATTCTAAGAGTTAGCAAACTTTTCTGTAAAGGGCCAGATAGTAAATATTTTATGCATTGTGGGCCATATCCACCCTGCCATTATTGTACAAAAGTAGATGTACACAACACATAAACGAATGAGCACAGTCGGGTTCCAATACAACTTCGAATATTGACACTGAAATTCAAATTTCATGTATTATAAACCATCATTCTTCTTCTGATTTTTTCTCTATCATTGAAAAATGTAAAAACCTTTCGTAGCTTGTGGGTCATATAGAAACACCTTCAGTCTATCCTTTGCCAACCGTTGGTCTATTTCATTATTTTATATTTTCCCCCAAATGTAAAATAGATACCTTAATTTTTCCCCGGTTTTCTTAACTTTAAGAATTTTAAGAATATAAAAAAAAATTTAAAAATAAATGCATATACTCAGGTCACTCATATGATAAGAGTTTACTCCCGTGGGTGGGAGCCAAGGCCAGCTCTGCCTGTCCACGTGAAATCCGAGGTCTTCGCGGGAGGTCTGCGCAGTCAAGGTCAGCAGGAGGTTAGAATCTAAGTCACAGCTGGTGTGGCTTTACCGTTGCTGATGAAAGGGAAACAGGTCTTACCCAACAAACCTGGCCACGTCAGAGCCATCAGAAGCCACTCTGCTCAAGGTATCTAGCAACGGTTTCTGTGACATTTCTTGAAGCTTCCTCAGGACCTCATTGTGGAGGAAGCAATAATTCCCCTGTGGTCACCACGAGGGCTGAACCGGGGGCACTTTCCCCACTCGCATGAGTCAGAAGTAACCCCACAAGGGTACCTCACTGGTTCAAAGAGGATGTTGTTTACAGGAGAGGGGATAGATGAAGCCAGAGGCCTGAGCGCGGTTCAACGTCAGTAATTCTGTGGGTCCTTCTAAGTGACTGTTGTAGGCTGTGGTGATTTGGGGGTGGGACGGAATAGAGCTAGACCCCCCGCTTGTTTGTTTTTCAAGTGTTAACAGACTGTTTTGCTGAAGGCTTGCTTATTCCTGGAGTCTTTTGTTATTGTTGCTTTTGTTGTACTTTAAAAAACAAAAGACTTTTTTTTTTTCTTTTCCTCCTTTAACTGTTTCATTACCTAAATCGGGAGAAAACAGACCAATCTTGGCAAGATCACGGATAACTGAGGTAAGAGGGACAGTGGGTATCTTGGGGAAGGGCTCCATCGTGAGAGACTGTAAAGGCTGTGAAGCCGGCCCAGAGGATGTCTCAGGGAAGGCAAGGCTTATAAATCAAATCATCAATCAATATGTCTATCACAAAGCCCTCATTAAATACTTATTGAGCTCTGGATCTCTACGGCCCCTGGTACATTCTAGCGGCTCTCCACATTTCTGATCAGACAGTCACAGTATGCTTCCAGGGCTGATGGGAGGTCAGTGGAAAAGTACAGGGAACTTTCTTTTTTTTTAAAATGTTATTTTACAACATATTGAAGACTCCAAATTTTGCTTATCCGAAGGGGGCTCTATCAGGGGACGTTATAGAACTAATTAATATCCCTTATTTGTGTAACGAATTGTTTCTTACTAGTCTGAGTTAAAAGAACAGAAGCCTGTCTCTAGGTTTCCTATTTTACTTGGTAAAGAAAGGCTCCCCACCATACGAAGGCACACCTTTTAAGGATTTGAACAGGAGGATGAGACTGCTTCATGCGCTGTGGGAGGAGTCCCGACTTTGGAATTCCAGAGGTCCTACAAGTGATTTGTGTTAGAGCTTCTCTGTGGCTGGTCTCCAGAGGATCACCCTGTGCCAGATGGCCATGAGGTTAGCCCCTGGGCAGGAGACCTGGGTTGGAGTGTGATCCCCAGGGGCGGAAGAGCTGAAAGCATCATAAATGTCCTCCCAGTTTGACAGAGATGCTCTTTTATTCTGTGTTAAACCAGCAAGAGCTGTAGGTAATCACTGGAGGGAAAGCAGTGGATTTAGGGGATCTAGCCCCTCCAGGTTGTGGGCGTGGGTGGGGTGGGCCGGTGGCCAGGCACCAGGATGTTAAGAATGCTTCAGATTTTGTCCTCTTGCACGCTGAGCATTGTCTCTTGCTGGCTGACAGAGGACAGCACTTCTTAGGGATAAGGGACATTTCCACCTGGAGCTACGTCGTTTTTGTCGACATCAGAACACCTTGTAAGTGCATGTCCCTGGAGTCACAAATTGGAAAATTTGACTTGTTTGGCAGAAATTGATTGTACAGTTTTTTTCAGGGTTACTTTATTTCCGTATAATGTAAATTTCACTGTATTTTCCAAGGTATTTCCAGCTTCACATGACGCCTAGCATGTAGTGTGTGCTTAATAAATATTTGCTCAAACAAGAATAAGGTTCTTATAAAATTAACTGTACTCTTACCCGGTGATCCAGCAGTCACATTCCTTGGTATTTACCCAAAGGAGTTGAAAACATATGTCCCTACAAAAACCTGCACATGAATATTTATAGACGCATTATTCGCGATTCGCCAAACTTGGAAGCAACCAAGATGTCCTTTGGTAGGTGAGTGGATAAATGAACTGTGATATATTCAGAAAGGGAATATTATTCAGCGCTGAAAAGAAATGAGCTATCAAGCCATGAAAAGACAAAGAGGAACTCTAAATGCATATTCCTCTGTGAGAGAAGCCAATCTGAAAAGGCGACATGCTGTATGATTTTACATATATGACACTCTGGGAAAGGGAAAACTGTAAGAGTAGGAAGGTCCATGGTTGCCAGGGGTGGGCGGGAAGGGATGAATGGCTGGAACACGGGGGATCTTTAGGGCAGTGAAAATACTCTGTGTGATACCGTAATGACGGTTACATGGTGTTCTACAGTTGTCCAAACCCAGAGAATGACAACGCCGGGAACGAATCCTAAGGCCAACGATGAACGTGGAGTGTTGACGGACAATGTGTCAGGGGTAGGCTCGTCAGCTGTAACAGCGTGGGGGCTCTGTTGGTGGGGGCTGTTGATAACAGGGAGATGAACCTTGTGTGGAGGCAGGGGCTGTATGGGACATCGCTTCCCCTCGATTTTGCTGTGAACCCTAAACAGTTTTCAACAGAGGTCTTAATTTAAAAAAAAAGAAGTTAGCAAGTACATGAATCCATAAGTGAGACTATGGCAAAACCATAACTTACCCATGGGATTGCTGGAAGCATTATCAATGAAATGACAGTTTTCCAACGGTCCCTGTTAGTAGGGCGTGACTCAGAAATCTGCAGAGAATTTTTCCTGAAGATCAGATATTCTGTCATAGGAATCGGTCACTTCTTTCAGTCCCCCAAAACAAGCTTGCTGAAGCTTTAGGCAAAGAAGAGCTCCAGAAACAGCCCACAGCTCTTACCTACCATTTCCTATTTGTCATTGTCGCAGCCCGCCCGGCCCTAATTGCTCCATCCTGTCTGACCAGAGCTCCCGCTCTAGACGGCCTGCCTTCTTCAGTGACCGTCCACGTTTACACTAGAGTAGCAAGCACTTCCTGGCTGGCTCCTTGCAGACAAGGAGCCTCTGTTCGCCTTGGGACCGGGGAGGAAACAGCCTCTGACTGTCCCCGTGGCTAAGCGACTGGCCCCAGCCCCAGGAGAGCAGACTTTGACACCCATATTTCTGAGCACTGGATGGGGAAGCAAACCAATCAGTTAGGATATTGCCAGGCTTTTAAAAAAACGGCACTTAGCAATAGTGTTTACAGGCTCATGTTTAAGAAAACAAAAATGCATGTCTTCCAAGAATTCCTTTTAAGTGGTTTGCGAAGGTGTGTCCTTCCTAAGTAAAGAGCTTTTCACAGGAGCTGGTGCTGAATAATGGCAGAGTCTTGTTATGGCCCTAATTGACTTGGGAGGTTGTGTTTATGTCCTGCTTGAAGCCTTCAAAAATACTGTAGGTACATTTGAGATTATACTAGTTTACTTGGCTCCTATTTAAAAAAAAAAAAAAAAGATAAGAAAAGAAAAGAAAGAAAAAGATGAAGAGTATTCTTGCCTGACTTAGAGGTTAGTAAATGGAGTGTGGCAGGTTTGTGGTCGCTGGTTTGCGGGGCTTCAACTGATTCAAATCCTGCTTTGAATCAGGGTCAAACTGGGGCCTTTTGTTAGGGGCGATCCTGAGGGGACCGCGGGCTAGGGAGGTGGAGGGGTGACAAGTGTTCTAGGGCCCTAGGTTGCTATTGTCTCACACACAAGCTCCAGTCACCAGACTGTTTTCTTCCGTGGAGGGGAAGCCAAGTCAAGAGGGAGGACGGAGGGGGGTGGGGGGAGCCCGGGAAGGGCTGGTGCAGCCATTTAGGCCTGACCGTCCCTCCCTGCTCCCAACTCCCACCCCACTCACCCAGAACCTTCCTGCTGACCCGGAGAGGGCCGAGAAGGGACGCGCTTTGGGGCAGGAACAGGAACCGGCAGTGGCCCGCGGGAGCCCAGGCCATTTTCTAGGCGAGTCGCTAATGAGAACTGACTGGGGCTCGGAGGAGAATGCAGGCCGGCCTGGGTTCCGCCCTCCATGCTAATGAAGAAGGCAGCGAGGTGGATAATTAAGGGCAGTGATGTGAATAATTCCACACCGATAATCCAAAGGTAATGAAATGCATTATGAGTTTTGGGGACAGCAGATTTGCTTTACCAGCCAAGGCTGCTTTATGATAAAATGAGCTCTGCCTTTTCTAAGCGCAGACCAGCTGACTCTGGGAGGAGCGGGCGGGGATGGGGAGGACCCCGGGGGTTGGAGGAGGAGCCGGGCCGGGATGGAGAATTCATTCGGCCATTAAAAACAACAACGTGTGGGAAGCTCGCAGCCCCGGCTCCCGGAGCGAGAGACACCCACCTCGAATTTGAAGGGGGGCAAAGAAAAGAAAAGAAAAGAAAGACACAGGCACACTGAACAATCTGGCCAACCAACCACAGCCATGTACAAAACAAACAATCGAGCACCAAACAAACCAAATGCGTAGAAGAAACACTGTGAAGAAAACCCCCCGGGAATGCTTTTCTCCTAGGTAGTGTTCGAGAAGGGACATGTAGGTGATTTCTTTCTTCTCTCTGCTGTTGTTCTCCGAATTTTCTTCTGTGAGCTTGGATCATTTTCATCCTGAAAAAGGGGAACGCACTTTAAAAAAAAAAATGAATTTGACTTGGCAGAGTTCTTCCCATAATGCCAACTTTTTGACTCATGTGGATGGGCAGGGCATCCAGCCAGGCCGGATTTTACTGTAGACGTTGTGAGAGGTCCCAGCAGCCCTCTTCTGGATAGAAAGATTTTCTCTGTCAAATTCAGACTGTATGTGAATCTCTCTGGTTCTGCTTTTCTGAGAGCAAAAGACACAAAGACAGCTTTTGGCTACGTGCTCTCCTTAGGGTATAACCGATTCCTACCATATGTAGTAGCTTTCTGGAACCTCGTCTGTGCTGTGTTTCTTCCCCGTGTCTTCTAGTTTTCAAACTAGTTATGAAAATGACACCGGCAAATTAAATGGATTCTTAATTTCTTGATTTCATGAAGTCATGGGGTTGGCCGATCTGTGGGGTTTCCAGTAGATCTCTGGGAGGAGATGACTGATTATTTCTCACTCTTACTAAGAAGACAAGTTGTGGGAGACTTGGTAGCAAATTCTTTATTTTATAAAGATTTCTGGTTAATGAGGATGATCTGTCACCTAGAACTAAAATCTGTATTTCCCTCTACAAGTGTTTGGGTTTGAAAATACTAAAAAAGTCTTTAGGAACTCTGAATATTTTGTTCTCACTGCATCGCTTCTGGTATGAGATTGGCCAGATGTTTATGCTGCTATTGGCCATGACCTTGTTTAGGGTTGGGTGGGTGTTACCGGAGAGTAGGGTCTCTTGGTTTTACTGAGTTGAGTTGATTAAAATACTTACTGTAATCTTGCAATATCATCCAGATTTTCAGGTTTTGTCCTAATAATGTACACATTTGCGCTAACGTATATCACACTTCTATATGCTATAACGTGTATATATATGTATATATGCTATAATGTGTATATGTATATATAACGTATATCACACTTCTATACGCTTTAACTGAGAAATGATGACTTTGATACCTCAACAATTATTAAAAGAATTAAATGAAACGTGGGATGTGATTCGTACAGACAAGCAAGAGTATCCGAGTTACAATGCTCACTGGGCAGAAGTCGAAGGATGCCTGGGCGATCTACAGCCCCTCTGGGCACTTCCTCATACAGTACCTTAGGACATTAAGTGACTTATACTCTGCTGAGATATAACACAGTGGTATTGTTGTTTTGTTTTGTTTTGTTTTTGAGGGATGGACAGTCCAAAAAACTACTTTATCGGGAAAAAGTATAAAACTCTGGGTATCTGAACTCCAAAGCTGCAAACTGTCAAAAAAGGAAAATGCTGAAATAGAAACTTAAAAAGCCTTTCCTGTTTCGTCCCTTGAAACCTGGGACTTGATCCCATGTGTTTGGCGGGCATTGTCTCCTCATTGTCCCCCCATATTTCCCAGGGTAGGGTGTGAAGCACCTGGAGAGCAAGGCTCCAGGTTTTCCAAATACTTTTTTTAAAAAAAACACGTCTTTTCTAATGTATTAATGTATTCTTATTTGAAGGAATTGACTGATACTTGCTTTTAAGCAAAAAAAATTTTTTTGAGTATTAGAATTTTTTATTCTGGTGTCTCCAGAATTGACCATGGAAAAAACAAGTTTCTACATTTAAGAAGTTTTATACCAATTACATGAATTGTACTTTTCGTAAAAGTCAAAAGGAAATGTTCTGCAGAGAACAAAAGATATGCCAAGCAGTAGTGGGATGTGAAAATCCTTGTTCATGGCGGACTAGCAAAGATTTCAGTTTGGTATTCTCTAAACCCAAGATTGTAAACTACTCTTAACTACACAGAAACTCTAATGACATAGAGAGTTTTGTGTAGAAACCCTTGTGCCTCTGCTCGGTACATTTTTTACTTTTTTTTTTTTTTTCATTTATTTGACAAAGAGATCACAAGTAGGCAGAGAGAGAGGGAAGCAGGCTCCCTGGTGAGCAGAGAGCCTGATGCAGGGCTGGATCCCAGGACCCTGAGATCATGACCTGAGCCAAAGGCAGAGGCTTAACCCACTGAGTCACCCAGGCGCCCCCATTTTCTACTTTTTAATACGTGAAATTAATACAGATACTTGGGAGAGGTTGTGCAAGACTATTGTGTTTGCAAGAAAGGCACCAAAGCAAATTCAATGACGCATACAGACACTTCTCTCACATCTTCAACAAGGAAAGGTATTCTAACACTACAGAACTGAGTAAGACTACCAGCTTCGGTTGCAGCTGTTAAGTCCTAGAAGCACAAAACTACACCAGAATGGGCAAATACAACCAAGTAAAATTCAATTGTTAAAGCTGCAACCATGACAAGGCAGCCACGTCTGCCTCCCAAGGCTGTGTCCCTTGGCCACCGCTAACTGGATTGGGAGGGGGCGCTGGACCCAAGGACAGTCATTTGTCAGGCTGATTAATGGTATATGAGGTTATGCCCTCTGATGGCCTATCGAGAATACTGGAACTCCCTTTCCCAGTCTGCTCTCTGGGTGAGCTGGAACTCTTGACAGACATGAAGAGTCCGTTAGCAAGAGTAGCAGATGTAGCTGAGTCCCTGAAAGGGCTATAGTTTTTTTCTGCCCAGCTTCTTCTACTTTTTTTCTTCTGGAAACAGCTCATACAAACTCCTGGTCATAGCGACCCAAGCCAGGTCAGAGGCCCTCCTCAGCTTCTTCTAATTGGATTCCCTTTCTACTCTGGGAAAGAGACTCTATGAACCCTGGTGCCACCAGCCTATGCCCACAGGGGTCTGATAGGTAACTTCTGTGAGGAGCTGCCAGATGTGGGGGAAAAAAATGGGGCTGGGGAGGGCCTGTGACCGAGGAGAAGGCTTGTCTCCCCAAGGCAACCATATCAGAGAATTGACACCTATTGTGACCAGTAAAATAAACAGGGTCTGATGTGGCCTTCATGCTAGGTTTGCCCCCTGAGATGTATCAACTCAGAAGCTTGAGCTGCATTCACTTACCCCCAGAGATCAACTTTCTTTCTTTCTTTTTTTTTTTTTTTAAGAGATCAACTTTCTTCAAAAAAAGTGATCGTGGCCAGAGGCATTTTATACAGAGGGTGTTGTAGGATGAATGTTTGTATCCCCCTCAGATTCATGTGTTGAAATCCTAACCCACAAGGTGATAGTATTTGGAGGTGGGGACCTTCAGGAGGTGATTAAGTCATAAGGGTGGAACCCTCACGAATGGGATTAGTATCGTGAAACCTGGGCGTCTTGGTGGCTCAGTCGGTCAGATCTTGATCTGTGTTGTGAGTTCAAGTCCTTGTTGGACTCCGTGCTACGTTTGGAGCCTACATAAAAAAAAGGAAGGAAGGAAGGAAGGAAGGAGCAAGTGATCTAGAAAGTCAGGATGGAAGTTGCCAGTCCTGTTGAAGGTTAGCCCCAAACTGGTGTGGCATTATTTCTGCCATTCTGTGTTGGCCACTGGCTGGTCACAGGCCCACCCAGATTTAAGAGGAGGGGAAATTAATCACATCTCAATGGGAAGAGTGGCAGAGAATTTGCTGCCATCTTTAATCCATCCCCATCACTAAGGTGATCTTGAAAGGTGAAAGAAGAACCCAGTTAAAGCCCAAAGAAACTAAGTAGCAAAAGGATGGCTTTTCTTTTTTACTGTTTATCTTTGTTGCTTCAGTAATCGGAGAAGGATATGAGAAATTTGGAAATGTTCCAGAGAGGAGAGGACCCTACAGAGATGACTGAAAAGTTGGGAAGTGAGACCTGTAGAAAGGAATGAAAAGAAGTAGGATCAATTTGGCCTGAAGCAGGGAAAACAGAGGAGTAGCTGAATAATCCTCTGAAAATGCAGGGTGGATATTATGAAAAAGATGCCTGACCATTGAAAGGTGAGCTAAAGGGACCAGGCCGGAAACACTAAAGAATTTCCCACCAAGTAATGGGCATCTCTGGCCCCGTTTTCTTTCTTTCTTTTTTTTTTTTTTTTAAGATTTTATTTATTTATTTGACAGAGAGAAATCACAAGTAGGCAGAGAGGCAGGCAGAGAGAGAGGAGGAAGCAGGCTCCCTGCCAAGCAGAGAGCCTGATGCGGGGCTCGATCCCAGGACCCTGAGATCATGACCTGAGCTGAAGGTAGAGGCCTTAACCCACTGAGCCACCCAGGCGCCCCTCTGGCACCGTTTTCTGAAGCTGTTTGAAAGAGAACCCATTTTATAACTCTGCAAAGGACTTAGGATTCGTTTTACTGAAAATAGAAATGTTAGACCAGATCATCTCCTTTTTCGGTAACAGAATCATTTTTTTGAATAAAACTTTATATAAAACAGATGAAGGGTGGGGTTGTTTGTGTTGAAGTGAGAGCCTGCCAAAGCCACTTGGTCTTCTCCCATCCCTTATCTCCCCAGGTGGCCCCCAGAGTCACTGAATGAGACACAGGAATCTGGCTAATTGAAATAATTAAAACCGATAAAGATTTCCCTAACTATTCCGTAAAAGCTGTGGGTGCCTGGAAATTTTTTTTTCAAATCGGAGCGAGGCCTTGAGGGCTTTGTGAAGTTGCTGAAATCTCTTCCTGGTTCAAATTTGTGAGATGTTGTTACTCTTGAACTCGGGTTCCATTCTTTCGTGTGTTGTCAAATGGCACTTTTATGTTCACCTTTTAGTAGCACGTGTGTGACAAAGTGTACCAAAGTATAAGGAAAGTGATGGCTGACATTTTTTCACCTTTTGGTACGTTAACTGTTTGACTTCATGAATGGTTTCATTTCACTAACAGTCGATGACACTCAGGGTTTACTTTATTCTTATTTATTTATTTTTTATTTTTATTTTTTAAGATTTTATTTATTTATTTGACAGAGTGAGAGAGAGCACGCACAAGCAGGAGGAGAGGCAGGCAGAGGGAGAGGGAGAAGCAGGCTCCCCGCTAAGCAGGGAGCCCAATGTGGGGCTCTTACATAAAATCTTTGCAAAAGAAGAAAAAATCTTAGTACAATCACTAAGGTTGTCATCTCACTATTACTATCTGGATAGCTTCATGAATAATCCATGTGCTTTGGAACTCTTCCTACACAAAAGGATAAAATATATTCTAGCACCATTTTAATACATGCACATATTGTTATAACTTTTGATACTTGATAAAGTCCACATTAAAAATGTAAATACAAAAAAATGTAAATACATACCAATTTCACAGTTGATACAACTTCTAGTTTCCAGGTAAACTGAGCACCTGCTATTTTTATTCCTCTAACACCAAGGCCATGTGTTTGTTGGTAGAATATATATTGGAAAAGAAAATACACAACTTCATTGAAAATCAGGCATAGTCAGATTGGATATTTAAAACTCCACAACCATGTTTTTGATAAGAAATATAAAGCAAGATGGCACAGAAAAGTTGAAATATGGGAATGGAAAAACACTTATTAAGCAAATGCTAACAAAAAGAGTCTATAGTATTCTTAATATCAGACAAAACAGAATTCAGGGTGAAAAGGACAATATCAGGCAAAAAAGAATTCAAGGATTAAAGAGGATAGTCCGTATTGACAAAAGTAACAAATCACTAAAAACTAGTGGCTTCGTGAGTTTTTGTGCACCTGAGAATGTAGCTAGGACAAACAGACACATATTATAGCATTGTCTATGGTTACAAACATAAACTAAAACAAATCTAGAATTCTAAATTCAAATTCTAAAGAATTTGAAAATTCTAAAGAAATCTAGAAGCCCATCAACTAGTAATTGGCGAACATTAACACTTTGAAATATTCTGTAACAGTTACAAAGAAAGGAGGTCAAACTACAGACTAACATAGTTCACTCCTTAAAATATACCATTGACTAAAAAATCAACTTGCAGAAGGTGTGTACAATATAAAACCATTGATGTTAACGTAAACTAAAACAAATCTAGAATTCTAAATTCAAATTCTAGAGAATTTGAAAATTCTAAAGAAATCTAGAAGCCCATCAACTGGTGATTGGCGAACATTAACACTTTGAAATATTCTGTAACAGAAAGAAAGGAGGTCAAACTATAGACTAACATAGTTCACTCTTTAAAATATACCATTGACTAAAAAAATCAACTTGCAGACAGGTGTGTACAATATATAATCATTTATGTTAACACATGTATACACTACTACGTATTTTCTTTGGATACAGAAGTCTTTATATAAATAAATTTTAAAAATTAGGAAACAACACATGCCAAAAGGGTGATTGTGGTTACCTCTGGGGAGCCGGGGAGAAGGTGGGTTGGAGTCCAAAGGTGCAGAATTAGAAAGGACTTTAAACTTTATCTGAAATGCTTGCATGTTTTAATAAGGAAAGTCAATTTTATTACTCATGTTATTAAATTTAAAAAAAAAAAAGGATTTCATGATTTTGAAAAGTTCTGAAAGGCCCATACTAGTTGATGGGTCAAGTTGGATGCCTTTGGATATAAATAAGGAAACCTAATCTGAGCAATAAGGCTTGAACAGTAAGGGAGTTTATTATTCTGTATAACAATATGCTAGCAGAGTAGAGGGTTGATTAGTTACAAAATTCAACCATGTGGCTGAAAACCCAGGTTTTTTCCATTTCTTTGCTTCGGTGAATTTTGAAGAAATTTACTTGAAATTCTCTTTGCATTCCTGGAGTTAGTTGATTCCTCAGGCGCATAGCAAGATGGTTCCAGCAGTTTCAAGCAAAAAATATCCAGAACAAAATAATAATAATAATAAAAGAAGAGTAAATATGGTGCTTACTATGTGCCAGCATTTTACTTACATTATCTCATTTTTTTCTTCTCAAAACTGCTTTTGCAGATGAGAAAACAGAGACACTGGAAAGCTCTGTAATTTGTTGACTATTACATAATTAGTAAGTAGTAGATTCAAACCCAGTTAGTGTGGTCTAAGAATATATGAACTTGATCTCAGGGCTCTATACTGTATCTGCTTTTCCTTATGACTTTTTTTCCTTTCTTTTCTTCTCTTGTCCTTTCTCTCTGAGGAGTAAGGAAGCTTATTCCAGAAGCTTCCCAGCAGACAACTCTTCACGTCTCATTGGCACATGCCCATTCCCGAACTGATTACATTACCCCTTGCCCAGACCACCCCTGGAGTTGAGAGTGGAGTCAGCTTTCCCCGGGGACATGACTGCGTGGGAAAGTGTAGACACATGAACCAAATTTGGGTTCTCTTTCGAAGGAAAAAGGGTGGAAGGGAATTGATGCTGAGAAGATAACCAACAGTGTCCAGCAGAGGTAAATTTATTGGTCTTTGTAGCTCAATGATTCATTCATTTGAACGCCTGTTATGTTTGGCACCCAAATGAAAACAATCCAGGAACCATATATGGTTCAAATCTTGAGGAGAAGAATCTGGGCTGGAGAAACAAATCTGAGCCTCATCAACACAGAGATTATAGGTGTTTTATATCATGGGATTGGAGAGAATTCCCATAGAAGAAAGCACAGAAGTTTGAGAGAAGATGGACCACAATAAGATTTAGTGTTTCCATCTTCCATGTAATTAGATAAAAAGTTCCCTCATGATTTTTTAAAAATTATAACTGTAACTGGTATGTTCAACTGTTATTAATAAAATAGCTACACATTCACTCATTCAGTTTGTTTGTTTTGTTTATTAGTTTGTTAATTCATTTATCCTGAACACCATGGAGAATCTTGTTCTTCATAGTCTACAGTGTTGAAGGGTCCAATAACCAAAGCTTTGCAACAATAACTTAAAATTGTCCCCAACTAAATCTAAGAGATGAAGTAATCTTGTCCCTATGATGGTAACAGAAATGTGTCCTAGTATACGTCGTCTACTGACTTTGCTTTGCGTGGATCTTGAACTCAGCAATCGGAAGAGATGACTCTTGTGAATGTTAGCAGGGCTGACCTAATAAGCCCCAGAGCTAAGTGGCTTAATCCATGGAGGTTTATTTCTTGTGTACGTGGTCATCTAACTTGGGTTGACAGGGATTGTTTCCTTTCATCCAGCAGCTCCGTCGTACCCTTGAGCCGGAAAGACCCCATAGGGTCCTCAGCAATTGTCTAGCAGGTGAGGGAAGAGGCAAAGAGCATGGGGGATTGCATAGGATGGGCCAAGACTTGGGGGGTGAATATCACTTTGGGCTCTCATTCCCCTGACCAGAGCTCAGTCACATGGTCACGGCTAACTGTAAGGTAGTTGGGGAAATGTCGTCTAGCTACGTGTTCAGGAATAAGAGGGTGGGTTTAGTGGGCAGCTGGCTAGTCTCCGACATACAATGGATGGGGTGAAACATTTCCACCATGTTAAAATTTAATGTCTTTATTTGGTATGTTTACTGTTTCTCATATTTTGTTTCCATTTGGAAGAGATCTTTCTTACACTACCTTTGTCCTCACTGATGACAGCTTGGGCAGTAAGTAGTAGTATTTCATGTGTCAAGTCCTTCAGAATCCTCCCACATTTGCTTTTGTTATTTCCAGTTATTCCATTCTCTCTTCAAAGTCCTCTGCCTTCCATTTTGCAGACCTGCTTTGCAGTCAGAATGCATTTGATGTCTCCTCTGAGGCTTCAGGAGAAATTTTTCTGTTTCTCAGACTTTTGACATATGGATCAGCTATTTTCAGGCATCTCAAAACCTAAACTCTGCACTAAATGGACACACCTTCAAAAATACACTGAATTATTTGATTAATTAAACAAAATCTCAGAAAGGCACACACCTCTTAGAAACTCTCCCGTGTACTACTATATTAAATTCAAAGCTGGTAACTTGTATTTAACACGATGAGTAATAGAACTTACAAGCTTAATTCTAGAAAGGCTAAGTAAATAAATGCCCAGAAACACAATAATTCCCGAGAAACAATCATGTCCCCATCAACTATCATTGTTAACCTTTGAGAATTAACCAGCACGGTTTTCATGGGAACCCAGATTGATTAGGTAGAAACCCCACCCAGCAGAACCTCAGAAGAAACATCCTTGACCTTTTAGATATATCGATATTATTATTTTTTTCCTTGATGTCATTGCCATCAAGATCAACAAAGGGCTTAGGGACACATTGAGCTGCAGCTGTTGCAATTAATTGCGCCCTTAGAGCCTCAAGGCAAGGCCCAGCGGCGGTGGCTAGCCTAGTCCTAGGGAGAGTGTAGTTCTAATAGGGACTCCTTGGCAGAGTGCTCTGTGGGTCCCTCCCTGGAAACAGTCAGTGGCTGGCTTAGGTGGGGAAGGGGCCAGTCCTGGCCTGAGGCAGGGGCTGGGGCTGGGTGGTGGCAACCTCCTTGGCTTGGCCATCCAACCCGCACTCAATTACTCCGGCTGGGTGACTCAACTTTAAGCCGTCTGGGAACCACAAACAGGGCACCTGACAACTAGCTGCCATTTTATAAGAGTGGGGCTTGAGGTCATCAATTAGCATTTTCCAGAACGGGTTCTACTGGCTCCCTATCGGAGTGACGGCTGCAGCTCTACCATGGCAAACCGATGCTAAAACATTTGATTTTGCTGCAAATGGTGAGCCTTAGTCAGCCCAAAGTTTGACCAACATTTTGCTTCTCACATCATGCCACGCAAATGTGCAATATCTCAGTATTTAAAAAAAAAAAAAAAGTTTAGGGGCGCCTGGGTAGCTCAGATGGTTAAGCCTCTGCTTTCGGTTCAGGTCATGATCCCAGGATCCTGGAATCGAGTCCCACATTGGGATCCTTGCTCAGTGGGGACCTACTTCTCCCTCTCCCCCTGCTGCTCTCCCTGCTTGTGCTCTCTCTCTGTCAAATAAATAAATAAAATCTTAAAATAAAAAGTTTAAATAAGTTGTTTTATGGCTTTGCTCTAAAACCAGAATTAGACTCTTAATTGCTGTATGAAAAGAACTCTAGGCAGAATTAAATTAAATTTGGCTATTTGATTATCTGCTGGATCTAAGTACATCTTCCTTATATTGTTCTCACCTCAGTGGGATAATTAATTAGTTATTCCACTAGGTGTTTGTGGAAAAACAAGGTTTGGGTGATCTCATGCCAAGCAAATGCCCAAAACAAAAAAGAAGAGTTCATCATTTTATAACCTGTCTCTCGGTAAGTGTAAACCTTGGTTTAAGGGAGCCAAGGACCTGGGGCAGAGCAGGCTATCAGGGGAATCAGATGGAGATGTCAGCAAACACTTTAACGATGTGTGCCAAGCCCTGGGGGAGAGGAGAGCGGGAGGGGAGCACCCTTCCGTGCAGGAAGGTTGGTTTTAAAAGGGTTTTTTGGTGCCTTTTTTTTTTTCCCCCTAGGTGGAGTCTGTCTGCCCTGCCTCTTGATTATACGACACATTCAGCTCCATTAAACAGGTCACTGGCAAAAATGAGCAAAACTAGAAGTTCTCTAGGTGGAAGAGAAATAGGAAAATTTGGGTTGGTCTCATGGAACTTCAGCCACTCCCCATGTTCTCCATGCCAGCTGAGAAAGCATCTTCGAGCAAAACACAAGTCAAAAATGGCCACAGCATCACACACCGGGCTCGAAAGCTCCGCCATCTATATGGTCCGGCCCCGTAGGACAACGTGCAGGGAAGGAGACGCACAGAAAGGTCAGGTGACCAGCTGGGATGCGGAGTGGCTAAGGTTGGCCGCTCAGGGAAATTCTGAGTCTTTCCTTTTGGGGTCTGTGGGGTGGAGTTGGGGGGTGGCATTGTGAATCAGGATTTGGCCAGGCAGGCTCTGACTCACTTATCTTCTACAGGTAGTGCTCTGGGTGCCTGGGGACAGGGAAGCCACATCACCAAAATTTCCAGCTGTCAGCATCAGGGTGTTTCCTGGTTGTTTTCCTTTTCACCACTTAAATGTTCACTTGGGTGTTTTCAAGCGGGGAACCTTTGAAACCTCTCCTGGTTCAGTGTCCTCAAGGGAGTAGTTAGCAGTTGAGGTTCTATAACAAACCGGCTGCATTTATGTCTAAAAACTTTTACAGGGCCTTTTAAAACGTTCTCACCGAATCACTCAAGATTGTATCAGCACGAAGCATGTCATCCACACCAATATCCTCAGAGCCTCTTCATGAATAATGTGACTAACAAGCGTCATGTGTGGCCGCCTGGCACCCTGGGAGCTTCATCAGCCTGACTCCTCAGGTAACTTCCTGGCAAACATCCTTCAAGATGGCCTCCGCCTTGCCTGGGGACAGTAAGTCCTGCTATGAGGGAGAATAGAAGGACTTTAAATTTTATTTCGCCTGGCTTTTTGTTTGTGTGTGTTTGGTTGTCAAGGACTGAGGTAGATTTATCCTTTGATGGAAGACCTTGAGAGGGGACTAAATCGGTCTTCCCAGCTAGCTTATCCTTCTCTCTCCCTCCAGCCACAGAGGAGGACACGGCAGTTGGGGGGCAGGGTTGGGGGGTTGTGGGGTTGGAGAGTCACAATAACTGCCACCATGTTCTCTAACCTCTGGGCTCACTCTGACCTCCTAGCCATACTTGTCCAAGAGAAGGCAAATCCCCATCCCTGTAAAAATCTCTCCAAAGAGACTTTACGAAGCAAATGTGGATAGACACTCCCCAGCTCTCTAGAACAGAAGGAAAATGTAAACTATAAAGACGGACATATTTACAGGGGCCAGGTCCCATATGCTAACACAAAGATGTCTAGACAGAACTCAGCTCACCCGCCCCTTCACAGAGCTTTCTCCCAGTCCCACCTCTTCCCATCCCCTTTGTCTATGAAACTCTGTCCACTTTAATGTAAGATCCAAAGTTCAAACTCCTAGTTCTGCAAATTTACAGTAAAAACAGCAACAGCAAATATTTAAACCAGCAGTAACAATATGAGGTAATAAGAGAACGGTCACTCCTCACACGATCATTCCCTGGAACAGAGAAGTCAAAGTCACCAGCTCTTGCTTTATAATCCGACACAGCTTTGCTGCTCTGTGGTATCAGTAGGCTAATGTATAACCTTGAGTATTTAAAGTCGACGTTCACCAAGCACTTGCCACACTTGGGCGCTCTGCTGGGCACTCTGTATTCATCTAACAGCTTGAGTTTTACATCTCTCTGGTGTTGTGGCAAAGAGCAGGTGATTGGTTGTGACATTTTGTAGACAAGCAGAGACTCTGGGAGGTTGGTGAATCTGTCCAGTCACCATGGTTGATCCATTGTAGGATTAGGTTTCTTTTTTTTTTTAAGGTTTTATTTATTTATTTTTAAAGGATTTTATTATTATTTTTTTAAATTTTATTTATTTATTTCACAGGGAGACATAGAGCAAGAGAGTGAACACAGGTGAGGGGAGCAGGAGGGGGAGAAGCAGGCCCCCCGCTGAGCAGAGAGCCCAATGCAGGGCTTGATCCCAGGATCCTGGGATCATGACCTGAGCCGAAGGCAGAGGCTTAACCAACTGAGCCACCTAGGTGCCCCAAGATTTTATTTCTTTATTTGACACACAGAGAGAGAGCACAGCAGGAGGAGTGGCAGGCAGAGGGAGAGGGAGAAGCAGGCTCCCTGTGGAGCAGGGGGAGCCCAAGGTGGAACTCCATCCCAGGACCCCAGGACAATGACCTGAGTCAAAGGCAGTTGCTGGCAAACTGGTCAGGGAGGGTTGCAGAAGGTCTGATTAGACATGGGTGAAGGTGGACACCATACACTCTCAGGGTGGAGACCTCTAGGGGATCCAGAAGACCAGGGCAGCACCCGTGTAGGGTCAAGGCCATACATGAAGATCTGTGGTCCAATCGCTAGTAGTAACATTTAACACCAATGAAGCAGTTAGTGTGTACTAAGTGCCGCTAAGCACTTATGCATTAACTAATCCAGTAGTTCTCGAACTTGAGCATATATCAGAATCATGGCTATTAGAATGTGGATTGCTGGCCCCACTCCTAGAGTTTCGGATTCAGGAGTCATCCCTCTCTCTCCTTTTCTTCCTAAAGCCTCTCCTTCGTCCTATGTCCTGTTTGGGTCCCTGTCTCCCCAGGACTTCTCTGCCCAGGCTAACTATGTTATCTCCCCTCTGTACTCTTCTGAGTGTATTGTTTAGGGCACTTACTAGATCTGGGTTTGAATCCCACAGATTGATTTACTGGCTTTGTGAGTGTGGACAAATCATTTTACACTTCTGTGCCTTCATTTTTTTTCAAATGTAAAATGAGAACTGTAATACATTATTTACTTTATAGAGCTGTTGTGAGGATTAAATAAATAAATATATAGTGTAAGGAATGTTATATACATATATACACATACACAGTATATATTATGCATATAATTTTTAGAAATCATATTTTACTTATTTAGTTGTGATAAATGATTGCCTTTCTTTTGGTTAAAGTTATAACTGTAATTTAAAACAAAAATTGATGTGTCTTTATTATTAGGTCTCATGGTGGTAGGATCTGAGGACACTCATTGGGAAGCCCACAGGATAAGTGATAGCGGAAACTAGAGAAGTAGATGGAGCTGTGGGAAGGCCTTGGCTTTGGGTTGAAGGAACATCATTCGTAGGAGGACATCAATCATCTCTGCTTATTACAGGCTTCTCTCAGTAAAGACAGGGAAGGAAGGTAGCAGATCTTAGGAGACTTTGAAAATGAAGATTCAAAAGTCCTTTAGCAGACAAAGGAGATGATATATTGAAATCAGGTTTTCCAATATAGATGGCAACCAAAGCAAGACCTAGGTGGCTCCTTGAATGGCCAAACCAAGAGACCAACTTAGAATAATATGGGAAGAAGCCACCTCCCTCTGAGTTATGATTTCTAGCCAGGGAAGTTACTTTTGGCAAATCCGGTAGGCCATAGAGATCAAGTCAGGGCACAAGGTCAATGTCTAGGGCTAATTAAGAGCCGTAGGGTCCAGAGGTCAGATGGCATCATGGAGGCTACCGCACCATCACTGAAGGCTCGCCTATAGGCCAGGAGGGAAGACTCTCGGGAAGCAAGATAGGGCAGTATCTTTTGCATCCCAAGGATCAAGCATCATGCCAGGAAGGACGTTAGCAAATGGGACCAGTTACGTAATTTTCACGGCCCTGTGCAAAATGCAAGGGCAGAACTCCTTGTTCAAAGAGCAGGAGAAAAGTACGTTAGATGTATTAAAATAAGAGGTGTTTTCTTTCTGGGGTCTGTCTTTCTCTTAGCCTGTCGTGGTGTGTTTTGTTTTGTTTTTGTTTTTGTTTTTGTTTTTAAAGATTTTATTTATTTATCTGACAGAGAGAGATCACAAGCAGGCAGAGAGGCAGACAGAGAGAGAGGAGGAAGCAGGCTCCCCGCTGAGCAGAGATTCCCGATGCGGGGCTCGATCCCAGGATCCTGAGATCATGACCCGAGCCGAAGGCAGCGGCTTAACCCACTGAGCCACCCAGGCGCCCCTGTTTTGTTTTGTTTTTAATTCACTGTTTTACACCCTGGAGCCTGGGGACATGCGGAGGGCGAGTAAAGACCCCTTATGTCTGGTGCCCTTGCTCGGGGCTCACGCACGCACAGCTCATCATCTCCTAGGTTCTCCCTCCCCCCAGCCCCCAGGGCCACACAAGGCCTCTAGCCAGGGGCAATGGGTCGAGGGGGACATCTCCCCTTCCTACAAGCCTACCACCCCAACTTTCAGTAGACAGGGGGTCCCTAAGGGTATTGCAACTTCTGCATGAAACCCTATAAAAGTGTGTGGATCAGGCTGAGCAAGAGTCTCATCTACCCAGTGTCCCTGCGTCTATGCTGCGGTATAATCCAGGGCAGGGACTTGGGGCTGTTCCTATGCTCAGCCCCAGGACTCTATAGGATCTATGAACCTGAACCCACCATCCCTGTGTCTATACCCAGATCCCTGGCAGGGTTAACAGTGGTCACTGGGTGGGGTTGCAACAGTGGGGCGGGGATGGGGGTAGGGGCTCAGGGTGCTGGGGGAAGGGAAGTAGGTGGTTGAGAACCCACCCCTGGGAGCGGTCAGGCAAGGAAAGCTGGACCCTTGCGTCTGAGCAAACCGCCTCTCCTCCCTCCACCCCCACATTCTTCATTGTTCTGTTGGGCTTGATTTCAAATACAAATTCAAAGACCCAACTATTAAGAATTTCACGGCAGCGATCGCAGAGTGTTAAACCCCAAGGGAGAAACCCTTCCAAGGAGGAGGTCCTGTGTACCACCTCTGGTCAGACACCCATGAAACCATCCTTGGTGGCAAAAGAGAATGTATCGACAGTTCAGAGCCAGGGAAGAGAGTCTGGGGTGAGTAAGGGGACCAGGAAGCAGGTTCTGATAAAGATTAGGGCTCTCACCCGAGTGGGAAGAGCTGTCAATCCAAACCCACTTTGGAGAAAAACTGAGTGTTTTTTTTTTTGCCTCCAGCCCCAATAGGTGGGAAAAAAGCAACAAAGTTTCAGAGTTTACCTTGTACTCAATTCAGGTACCTATAGTTTAGCAAATATGCTCAATTTTAGTCTTCTGGGAAACTATTTTTATGTTTCCTTTCTTAGTTTCATGAGTAAAAATTTCTCAAGAAGATTGCCAATCCTGATTTGGCTGGACAAAGAGGACAGGGAGGTTTTCCACATGGGGCTGGTAGACAGGGCGTCAGTGTCTCTCTGGAGGCCAAGTGCAGGGGAAGGCTGGTACTGACTCCACCCTTGGGTGGCGGGTGGTCAGCATGGATGGACGCGTGGGCGGGGGGAGCCCCAGAGGCCGTGGACACTCTCAGCTACAGATGCTGCTACTTCTGCTCTGGACGGCTTGCTCCCACTGGCCTCTCTTTATACACCAGAGATGACAATCCTGGAACGAGAGTCATTTTCAATCTTCCAAAGCAGACTACACAAGGATGGGCGTTTTCCTTCCCAGGGTCATTTTGAGGACTGTGCACCCATTCTGCTGGTCCTGAAGCCCAGCATGCTAGAGGAGAAAGAGTTTGGACATTTAAAGGAGTCTGTTCTGGAATAGCATTGTGGCTTTGCCATGGTTACAATTCTCTCCTTCCTTCCTGCTTGCTGCTGGTCTGTGCTAGGTGCTGGGGATACAGTGGGAAAAAAGGCAGAGGCACAGTCCCTTCTCTGTTGGTACCCACAGTGGACAGAGCACCGACCGATTATTACCCGTGCCGGTGGGAGGAGATAGCAAGAGAAATCAACCTGGATGAGGGGTCACTGACAAGGCAGGCACTTCTTCATTGTCCTCCGTTCTAAACTGCAACAGTGGGAGGTTATGGGCATCCAGCATCTGGCACCATGCTTGGTCCATGATGACACCATGACAACTCCAACCAGCTTTGGGATTCTTCGTGGGAAACGGTCACAGAATCAGTTTCAAGCTCCACTGAGGGTCCTGCTTTCTTATCCTACCTCCCCTTCGCCTGTATTCATGATCTTTTCACACTGGTGAACCTTGTTGCCTCTCCGAGATGGAGCTCCCAGGAAGGCAGGAGCAGGTGTTACCTTTTTGACTCTCCAGAGCACCTACAACAAAGCCCAGCACACATTTATGGCTCAACAAATGTTGTTCAATTAAAATGAGTTGAATAGGGGCGCCTGGGTGGCTCAGTGGGTTAAAGCCTCTGCCTTCAGCTCAGGTCAAGATCCCCCTGGGATAGAGCCCCACATCGGGCTCTCTGCCTGGTGGGGAGCCTGCTTCCTCCTCTCTCTCTGCCTGCCTCTCTGCCTACTTGTGATCTCTGTCTGTCAAATAAATAAGTAAAATCTTTAAAAAAAAAATGAGTTGAGTAATGAAAATGAAAAAGAGTCCCAGAGCAAAAAACCCCAAGCAATCCAAAGAACGAGAAAGCGTGATGGGAAGAAATTAGAAGCTCTTCTGCTGTTCTGATAGTATCTTCGTGACTTCTTGGGAGACCAAAACCCCACATAATGTTATACTCCTTGTCTGTCTTTTCCTCTGATAGAAGGCAGAGAGGATTAATGGCAGAAAGAGTATTTAGTTGGGGTTTTACTCCAAGGGCTCCTTCTTAATTAAGTAGTGAAGCATTAATTAAAAATCTAATTAATCATAATAAGCGGTTGCTGCTGTGCTCGGCAGTCACTTCAGACACAAAGCGACTGGAGCTCTAGGCTGCATGTCAGCGAAAGATCCTCTAGCCTCCAAGCAGGGGTGAAGCCCTGAGCAGGGAATCCTCGTGGCCGGTCAGTTTGGGATTTCCTTTCCCAGCCTGATCTACAGAGATGGATTTACCGTGGAGCTGGTGACCCTTAAGGTTTGGACCCTTCCCTTCATGGCAATCACAAGATGAGGGCCAGGCTGAGACATGGGGGGGGGGGGGGGGGCTGGTGAGGGCACTCCAGAGAGTTTGCCATTCATGGGGTCAGGGAGTGGTGGTTGGATTGGAACCAGCTCTGTTGCCAGAAACCAGGTGCCTATCTGTAGTTCCCACCTACACACCCACAGGAGCCAGGTGCAGCCACTTCCCTGTCTGCACCTGCAAGGTCTAGCAGCTGGCTGGGCCCCGAGACTAGTCCCACCCCAGCTGGAAGGATGTGAGCAGCTTCCTGCCTAGGGCACGCATTTGGCTCCAAATCACATCCTCCCCTCTACTTTTCCCTTCCCCTGGCCTGTCCAGCATGGCTCGTTCCGTGACCCCTCATTGCTCCCAATCCTTGGTCGTAGAGTTCCTCAATCCAACCTGAGCCCTAACGTTTCGCTCTTCTAGTCCCAGTCCCTTGCACTCTGCCTATGATCCTTCAATCCTGCCCTCGCACCTGCACCAGGCAAAGAAGGCCAGCCCCCAGGGTAAGGGCTGGGGGTACCCAAGGAAAAAAAATGGGGAAGAGCTGTGACTGAGGTGATGTTGAAAAGAGAAATCCAAAAAGCCAAAGAGGAGAAGGGCCTGGAAGGAGTATGCATTTTGTCCCTCTTGGACCCTGAGCCAAGAATAAGCAATAGTCAGAAATTCTCTCTAATAATGTTCTAGGGCACCTATCGCAGAGCCTATCTACCTAGATCACGTATGTTTCTGCGGAGAGCGTTACACCTTAACAGAAGTCGAGTCCGCACTCTTCCTCCAGCATGAGGGATAGGTGCTAAATCCGGGCAAGGGTTAACCATTTCAGGAGATTATATCAAGCTTGGGTTTAACTTTTAAACTAGATGCTAGAGGGCATGTCTTAACTGTCATGCTGGATTGTGAATTTAGAGTTTGGGTGTGGAAGCTCTGCCTCCTTTCTTTATAATCTACCCAGGTGTGCAGAGGACTTCAAAGCTGGTTCTAGAAGGAGGCTGTGGTGAATTAGCTCTGGGGAAAAAAAGAAAGAGAGCAATCCCACAGAACAGATGCTGAGAGAAGTCAACGAAATCCTCCTCGATCAATTATCTTCACATTAATGTTAAGATTACAAAATCTTCGTCGTGTGCTCTTGCTCAACAATGAGGACTTTTCCCATTCCAGGGGATGATTGCGGATCTGAGAAGCTCTGTCCTTTTCTGCAAGTGATTCTAATAGGAAGTTTACCCAGGGAAAGTTTGGACATTACACTAAGCGACTGAGTGGGACCTGTACGACCTTGGTCTGTCCCCCAGCCTAGTACACTATACGTTCTCAGACCTTGCTCCTTGCTATTGTACTAACCATCCACTATGATTTCCTAATGGAGAATGTAAAATGTGGTCATTTTAACATTTGCTTCTCTCCTATAAAGCAATTAGATTAATGAGCATAGTACCCTTTTATTTATTTATTTTTTGTGAGACGATGCCACTGCCTAATTGACTAATATTCAAAAGAGTATACTTGGAGTTGTAATTTTTAACAGTGATAGTGGGGCTCGATTTCATTACCATATGGAGAAAGAAATTCCTCCTTTTAAATGTCAATATTTGAGTCCTACTAACAGTCAAAGGGGATTTATGCATTTAGCCTAAAGTATATTTTACCTCTTGGCATTTTCAATGACTTGTGGCCCATGAATCATGAAAATGAAATCTTAAATCCCCAAGAAACCACCAGAAATCAAAGTTGGCATTTAGCATATTTCACGGTAATTATTCCCACCCCACTCCAAAATGAAAATGTTTGTTTTCCCCAATTTGTTTGCCTTTTTCATTTATTGACATTTTGGGAATTTCCAGATTCAATTGCCTGTTTTCCGGAGGGTAGAATAACTGAAATCGGAGTTTGGAAAGTCCTGTGTATTTAGTCAGGGAACAGGAAAGATCCTCAGAGAACAGGAAAGATCAGACATTCTCTCATTTCATAGAGGTTTCTCATATTTTTTTTCTAGAAAAGATGATTTCTACTAGATTGTTTCATAACTACAATACATAAGACTTAAAAAATCTAGAACTTCTAACAGCTTTTTGGTGAAAGTATCTACTGAGCTTTGTCATTCATTTTCCAGGAAATGACTGCACCAAGGCAACTGGTTTAGCCATTTGTCATGCTACCCTCGAGCTTGCCACAGAGCTGAGATAGAGATACCCTGTTTCTATTCTCCCTCATATCATCTTAGCGACGAGTACTGATTCTTGCTACTTATTTCTAATCTCTTTTAGTCTGGGGGGACTTTTAGTCTTGCCTAGTTTCTCATAGAGGAGACTCTTGGTTTCCCTTTGGTGTTCATTCTCCCCTTGTCCACTTAGAGTGTGTTAGCAAAGTACGGTGTTCTACCCCGTTCCCCTCACCCCCAAAGCAGAATTTGTGTCTCCCAGTTTCCCTTGCAGATTGTTGTGAGCGCGTGACGGAGTTCTCACTGACAGAATGGAAAGGAAGTGCTGAGCACAACTCCTGTTCGCTTCCATAAAAGAACTTGGCTCACCCTCTGCTTCCTCTCCTTCTCTCTAAACTGGCAGTTGTATGGGGCATCGGTGAACCCGTGGTAGCTATTCAAGGGAGGGAAACATCCTACAAGACAGGAGGAGCATTAAAATGAAAAAAATCCCTCAGTGTCTAGACAAGCCACACTCTTGCCCTGGACCACTTGCCCATCTCTAGACTGTTACCTGAGAAAAAAAAGTAGATTCCTTTCTTATTTGAACCGTCTTATCGTGAAGTCTTTTTTTGTTACAGCAGCATCATGGATACTTGGCCCTGAGTAACACATTTCTTCAGCAAAAGAGAGGACGCTACGAGCGCACTCCCCTCTAGTTAGGTCCTATGTATGGTGGAGTTTTGCTTTCTGTAAAACATGTGTTAAGAGGGACGCCTGGGTGGCTCAGTTGGTTGGACGACTGCTTTCGGCTCGGGTCATGGTCTCGGAGTCCCGGAATCGAGTCCCACATCGGGCTCCCAGCTCCACGGGGAGTCTGCTTCTCCCTCTGACCTTCTCCTAGCTCATGCTCTCTCTCACTGCCTCTCTTTCAAATAAATAAATAAATAAAATCTTTAAAAAAAAAAAAAAAAACATGTGTTAAGAGACATAAAGACAAAGCAGAGGTTTTCAGATGAGAACAACAAGAGGGGTGAGGGTTCCAAGTGGAAGAAACTGGAAAAGTGTTCTCAGAGTACAAGTGCTGTTTCCACATGTCTGAAGATCTGGTATGTGGAAGAATGATTCACCTCATTCTGTGTGGTTTTCGTGGATGGAAGTAGGACTGAAGGTGAAAACAGATTTTGCTTAAGACAAGGAATTTTTCTGGGGGTGCCTGGGTGGCTCAGTGGGTTAAGTCTATGCTTTGGCTCAGGTCAAGATGTCAGGGTCCTGGGATCAAGGCCCACATCAGGCTCTCTGCTCAGCAGGGAGCCTGCTTCCTCCTCTCTCTCTGCCTGCCTCTCTGCCTCCTTGTGATCTCTCTCTGTCAAATAAATAAATAAAATATTTAAGAAAAAAAAGACAAGGAATATTTCTGGCTGTCAGCTCTGCATAGAAATGGAAAGGGCTACTCTGAGAATGTTGAGTTTCTTGCCCATGGACATATCTTAGCAGAGCCTGGATAACCATTTGGCTGGATCTCATAATGACTATATGCCATGTGTATATTACATAAATTGTCTCCAATTCTTAGAATGACAATAAAAAGTACATATTTTTTTATCTCCATTTGACAGAAAGAGAATCCAAGTCTCAACCAAGTTAAACCTTACCAAAGGCCACAGAGCTAGTAAGTAGCAGAGTGCCTGTTCTTTCTACCAGCCACCCTTAAAGCTGATTTACAAAATGGCTTAAATATTTCTTTTTCAGATCAGAAATTCCACTGTCTTTCCTGAATCTTTGGTGGAATTCCGAAGTATCAGAGCCAGAGATGTCTCCAAAAGGTTGGTGTGCCTTATCTTCTAAATTCTAACTCAGTGGCAAACTTACTCTGAGCCTTCCTTTCTATGTCAGAAATTGCCAGCAAATCACCAAACCATTTTCTCTTTTAACCTTGGCATGCAACGAGAATACAACTTCCAGCTTCTGTTGCAGTGAAATGTGAGCAAAAATGATGTGGACCATTCCTAGATCTGGCCAGTAGAAACCTCCCATATACTTTCTTGGGCTGCTCCTGAATATTGGCCCATGGAGTGGCCTTGACAGTTGAGCATTGAAGATGGCAGAACTTTTCAACCTTGATCCCCAAACTCTATGTTGAGCCAAGCCTGGTAACCCAAAACTGCTCTGCTCAATGTAAGCGAGGGAGGCATAACCTTTTATTGTGTTTGAGCCTCTTGATATTTTAGTACCTATGCTAATAGCATTGAGCCTGCTTCATCTAACACTTCTTATCCTTAGCCACTAAATAGCAAAGATTGTCTCACCCCATCAGAGGACTCTGTACAGGGTCCATGTTTACTGACAACTCTACAGAGGACTCTGTACAGGGTCACCTTGTTTACTGTTTACTGACAACTCTCCTGGGCTGCTTACTTTGTAAGCCTGCAGTATTCAACCCTTCTGGATTAACAAAGCAGAACTTTAGTGCAGTTCGACCTAAAATAATAGAAGACAACTGATTCTGTCCCCTCTCACAACTTTGACACCCATACAACTCTTCATAATTGATAAAGATAGATCAGCTTCTCTTTACAACAACGTCAGAGATTTTCAAATATAGACTCCCCTTCATAGAGATCTGCCAAAATTTTCTAAATGCATGACGAATGGTACAGTCCTCCACTGGTTGATGCTGTTAGTTTTCAGTATCTTTTTTTCTCCCTTTCTTTTCTTTTTTTCTCTTTTACTTACAGAAGAAAAACAACATTTCCCAATTATTTAAAAATTGGAAGATTTAGGGGCACCTGGGTGGCTCAGTCAGTTAAGTGTCTGCCTTCGGCTCAGATCTTGGTCCCAAGGTCCTGGGATCGAGCCCCGCATCAAGCTCCTTGCTCAGTGGGGAGCCTGCTTCACCCTCTCCCTCTGCCCACCACTCCCCCTGCTTGTGTTCGCTCTAACACTCCTTTTATCTCAACACTGACATGTCAGATGCCATATATCTTTGTGAATCACATCTTTAAATATCTGGCCCTACAGGCCATTTGTACTTCTCTCTCCGTGTTAACACTGAAGTAGAGTGAATGATTAACAAAGAACTACCACTCTGAGAACTGCTTCTAAAGGAGATAGAACTCCTTTGGAAGACAGTGAACCCTTCGTGTGCCTTGGCAGGAAGGGTCAGGAAAGTCTCTCCATTATTATTGGTACAGAGCCTCCTTGTGGGAGAATAGATCTAGGATATCAAAATTACTCTTTTTGGTCCCCAACTTGCTTTTGGCAACACAAAGTGTGAGATATAAAGCAAAGCTTTGGGAGAGAGAATAGAATTTTGTTGTTCCATTTTTAACTGAAAGCCCAAAAAGTGAATATTGATTGGTTTGACTCCATCTAAACAGTTAAGCAATTTTCTTCTAGCCACCCCCCCTACAATCCCCAAACTGTAGCATTGAGCTACAGTTGTCACCATTAGCCTCTTGGATGTTGGGCAGGTTCAGGTAACACACCCACAAGATGAGAGAAGCCAGGAGCTGGAGAAGAACCCAGAACAGAAGACCTTCACCTTTCGACTCAGAGGTGGTCATCTGTGAGAGGATGAACATATGCACAGCTGTGCCGGGGGTTCCGACTCAGTCATGGAACAACACTCCTACAGGTGTCGTGTTTGTTTTCAAAGTTCTAGAATATGCCAAAAGTTAGATGTGTGCATAAGTTTCATATACAATGGTTTGCTTTTTCAAAAGTCTGAAAAAACAGTTAGTACAAAGTGGATTGCTGACCTCCCAGAGAATCTTCTATGATTATGGTACACATGAGGAGGGAAGTGGATGAGACGGGGCATTCAAGGCAAGTACCCGAAGCCAGTTTTGCCCAACCTGTTGTCTGGGTAGTACTGAAATAAGCACAGCTATTTGAAGTGCTACACAAATGTACATTTTAAAAATGTTAATAATGTGACACTGACTTTAACATGAATTAGGATAAAAGTACCACAACGATGTTTCAGATCTGTGATTACATCAATATAAGTACGAAGGGTGAATAAAGGGAAATGTAGGCTATTTAAAGAGGACTATCAGGTTTAAATAAGAATATAGGGACTTCCACTTCTAGTCAAAATAGAATAACAGGGTCAGATTTATTTTCCCACCTGAAACAGCTGGAAACAAAAACATGCACACGATGCGATACTACTCAAGAGAGTGGAAATCAGGTTTTGAGAGTGGTTGAACAAAGGAGATGAGCCCTATAACTGCCTGACCTCTTATTACCTGGAGAAAGTTTCCAGGTCATGGCACAAGAATGGGGGACCCAATCTAGGCTGGGGAGTAGTTTTCTTGACTCACAGAGATGACCCTGAGAGTTTAGAGGAGCCAGCTATCTGTGAGCAAAAATAAACGACTCTCTAAGCCTGACTGCATATTAGATACAAAAATTAACCCAAAATGTATCACAGATCTAGGGGCGCCAGGGTGGCTGAGTCAGTTAGGTTTCTGCCTTCATCTCAGGTCATAATCCCAGGGTCCGGGGATCGAGGTCCATGTCGGGCTCCCTGCTCAGCAGGGCATCTGCCCTCTTCCCTGCTAGAGCCCTCTATGTCAAATAAATAAATAAAATCTTAAAAAAAAAAAAAAAGAGGATCATCAGCTTAAATGTAAAATACAGAGCCACAAATTGTCTGGGAAAAAATAGGAGAAAGTCCTTATGATGTTGGGTTAAGCAAACTTCCTTTAGATGAAACACAAAAGGGCGCCTGAGTGGCTCTGTCATTGAGCTGCCTTTGGCTCAGGTCATGATCCCAGAGTCCTGGGATAGAGCCCCACATTGGGCTCCCTGCTGGGTGGGAAGCCTGCTTCTCCCTCTCCCACTCCCCCTGTTTGTGCTCCCTCTCTCCTTGTGTCTCTCTCTGTCAAATAAATAAATAAAATCCTTAAAAAAAAAAAGATGAAACACAAAAAGCATAATCCATAGAAGAAAAACAATCAATAAATTGAGCTTTATCAAAATGAAGACCTTCTACTGTTAGAAAAATACTATTAAGAGAATGAAAAGACAAGTCATGAAGTAGGAGAAAATATCTGAAGATCTCCAATCCAATAAGGGATTTGCATTCAGAATGCATAAAGTATTCTCAAAAACTCAATAAGAAAACCCACAAGCCAATTAAAATTGGACAAAATGTTTGAATAGACATTTCATCAAAAAAAGATATCTAGATGATAGATAACCTCATGAAAAGATGTGAATATTGTTAGTCATTAAACAAATGCAAATTGGAGCCATAATGAGATACTACTGCTTGCCTATTTAAATGGCTAAAATTAAAAAGATCGAGGGGCATCCGGGTGGCTCAGTCAGTTAAACATCGGACCCTTGGTTTTGGCTCAGGTCATGGTCGCAGGGTTGTGAGATCCAGCCCCGAGTTGGGCTCCATGCTGGGTGTGGAACCTGCTTAAGATTCTGTCTCCCTCTCCCCTACCCCTCCCCAACTCCACCCACACATACATGTGCGTTCTCTCTCTTTCTCTCTACTGGTGAGAAGGAATTATGGCATAACCAAGTCCAAAAACCATCTGGCAGTTTCTTAAAAAGTTAAATAAATACCTATCCTGTGATTCAGCCATTTCACTGCTACATAAACAAAAAAGAAATGAGAGCATATGTCCATACAAACCCTTGTACAAAGACATTCATAGTAGCTTTATGTATAACAGCCAAATATTGACAAGAACTCATATGTCCATCAACAGGGGAATAGACAAACCACGTTGGTATATCCATACAATGGCAAACGTCTCAGTCACAAAAAGAAATGCATTACTGATACACACAACAACGTGGATGGATTTTGAAACATTTATTTGAGTTAAATGAAGACAGACAAGAAGTGTATATATATGGAATGATTCCATCTGTATAAAGTTCTAGAAAGTGCTAACTAAGCCATAGTGATCGAAAGCACAGCAGGGGTTTCCTGTGGGTAGAGTTCAGGGAGGAGAGGGAGGAGAGATTACAACGTCATACAAAGAAGCTTTCTGGAAGGGATTAACATACTCAGCTGTGTACCTCTACTGTGGCGATGTGTGTCACATCAAAACTTGTCAAATCGTACCCTTTTAAACATATGCACTTTACTGTATGTCAATTAAACCTCAATGAAACTGTTAAGAAAATACGAATATAGTAAGACTGATGGATCACAGACCTGTACCCCTGAAACTAATAATACATCATATGTTAATTAAAAAAATACGAATATAGCTACTATAACAAAAAATTAAAGGCCGAATGACTAAATCTTGGCAATAAAGCTCGAATTTATCCCATTTTTCTCATCCCCACTCCTCCTCTCTTCCTCTCCTGGACTTGCCCTTCTTTCTTATTCTTCTTCCCACGTGAGAATAGGTGATGAAAAGTTGGGGCCACCACATACAAGAGGTCCCTGGCCTCAAACTAAGAAAGGACTTTCTGATAATTTCTGCTCTTGAGAGATGCCATCAAATAGGTTGTTTGCTAAAACAGGGAGCTCTCCATCTCCGGGGTCCTCCAGCACAGACAGAATGAACACTGAACAGGGAAACGGTAGCATCAGATGGAAGGTGAGGACGAATCAGTGGCTTTCAAGCTTTCTTCCCTTTTTCTTAAGTCATAAAACTCTTTCTACAAATGCATGGGAACTTAGGTGGAAGTCAAATATTTAGAGAAGACAAAAGAGGCATTTCTTTGAAAAAAGCTGGGGCCTCAGAATCCTGCTAACTTGATGTCATCTCTTAGCTACGGCGGTGGCCCTTCCCCATCTCCTTGGGTAAGTCACTTCTCTGTGTTCCAACTCTGAAGTTCTAGAAACATTTAGTTGCAGTGGGAGTAGATGAGGTTGGGGTTTTTTTGTTGTTTTTGTTGTTTTTCATTTGTTTTTTCTCCCCCAAACCATCCCATTTAGAGCAGGAGTTTGAGGTGAAGGTCTGACCCACACGTCTTAGTCATCTGAGAAAAAAGTGGGCCCTATTTGCAATAGAAGAGGCAGTTCTTTTCTTTGCAAACAAATCCAGTAATTATAACATTGATTGTCTTTTTCCCAGAGGGACTATAATACAGCTACTATTTATCCAGATGTACCAGCTCTTTGCTTTCTGAGAAAGAAAGGGTTTCAAATAATGGTTATTTAATAACAGTTTGGTCAGTTCTGTTTCTCTTCAGACCATGCATTTTTTTTCCCTCCTTTTAACCCTGAAGATGCCAGCTGTATTTGACCACCCTTCGGCCAAGAAGAGAAAGGATGCTCTGTTTTTGTATTAGTCAGAAGGATGAAAGTAATTGTTGTGAGCAGTTCCTGAGTGCACGAGGGTTCATTTTTATGTGTCAGCTTGGCCAAGTAGCCAGACGTTTTGTCAAACGTTGTTCTGGATGTTTCCATGAGTATGTTTTTGAATGAGGTTTACATTTAAATTGGTGTACTTTGAAGAAAGCAGATTGCTCTCCTTGACACGGTTGGGCCTTGTCCAATCAGCGGAGGGTTAAGTAGACCAAAAGGCAGATCCCCACCCAGCAAGGTGGAGGGGGGGGAGCTCCCCCCGCCTGACAGCCTGCAGACATCATCCACATCATCAGCTCCATATTACACAGCTTTTGCCCTCAATCTGCAACTCTCCTGAGTTCTAGCTTGTCAGCTTCCCCTATTAGATTTTGAACTTACCAAACCTCCACAATCAAGTGAGCCAATTCCTTAAAACAAATCTCTCTTTGTATAACATACATCCTATCGGTTCTGTTTCTCTGGAGGACCCTGACTAATACACAGTGCCAGAAGTATTTTAAATCTATTAATTCATCTGATTTTCAAAGCCATCCTATGAAATTTGAACACAATGCTTTAAGAGCAGTTACCCTTTCACAGGTAAGGGAATGAGGTCTAGTGAGATCAAGTAACTTGCCCAAGGTCTCCCAGGTGGTAGGTGGCAGAGCCATGGCTGTAACCTTAAGTTTGTGGCCTGAGCCTTTTGCTTTCCCACACCAGCCAGCTCTTAGCAGACTTTGGCCTCAGGGATACTGAGCAGGCCTCAGCTTCCAGAACCTGACCTTGACCCACAGCATTTTTCCTTTCAAGGGCTCCTGGGAGGCTGCCTGGCATCTTCCCTGGGACTTGACGCATCTGACCCTCTCTGGTAAACTCAGGATGATTCCTCACTGGCTAATCCTCAGGCTTCCTCACCTACAGAAGGAGAATAAATCACTTCATCAGCTTGTCACAAGGACTAGATGCGAGTGCCAAAGCATCCATCCCTCTGCCCGTACCCTCAGGCACTCATGCTTTCCCAGGGACTGAAATGACACCGGTTCACTAGACCCTGGTCTTGGGCACTCCTGGCTCCTTAGAGAGCAAGTCCTTCTCTGTGCTGTTTGCACTAGACTTTGAGGGTTGCCACAGCAGAATTCCACAGGCTGGGAGGCTGTGGGGCCACAAATGTATTTCTCATGGCTCTGGAGGCTGGGGCCCAAGACCAAGAAGATAGCAAGGTTGGTTTCTGGGAAAACCTCTCTTTGACTCTCTGATGGCCACTTCCTCCCCATGTCCTCATACAGTCTTCAGTGTGTCTTCAAATTTTGTCTCCTTAAAAAGACACTGGTCAGATTGGATTAGGGCCCACCCTGATGACCTCGTTTTAATTTAGTCATCTCTTTCAAAGGCCCTGTCTCCAGAAGTCGTCACCTTCTGAGAACTGGAGGTTAGAGCTTCAACATATGGATGTTGGGAGGGCACAATTCAGCCTGTAATACCATTTTCCCCACCAGAGGCCAAGAACCTGTGGCCCAGGACCATCTTTCTTACCTCCCACTACTAAGATTATGCACTAGATTTTTTCTGCCTGGGTGTTCCCTCAAACTTTCTCCTAGTTTGGTGCTATCTCTTCACAATTATGCTAAGAGACCAACTAAATGGATCAGAAATTAAATGCCAATAGCTCACTTAAGTTCTATAAACTTATCTTTGTCCAGTGATTACAGAAAGGCAACTAGAACAAGCATCACACACATAGAAATTGCTTCATACTTTTATTTATTTATTTATTTCTGAGGATTTTATTTATTTGTCAGAGAGAGAGAGAGAGAGAACAAGCAGGGGGAGTGGCAGACAGAGGGAGAAGCAGGCTCCCCACTGAGCAAGGAGCCCAATGTGGGACTCGATCCCAGGACCTTGGGATCATGACCTGAGCCAAAGGCAGATGCTTAACCACTGAGCCACCCAGACATCCCTGCTTCGTACTTTGAATCTGTAAACTACACCTCCCAGGCCTTCCACCACCACCACCACCTCACACACACACTCACACACACACACACACACACTGCGCTCACCTTTTCACACCCAGCAGGAGCAGAAAGGCATTTTGAGGTATAATTCAAATAGCAATTATATGTCTATGTCTATGTATGTGCATATGGATATATGATACATACATGAACTCTTGACTCCAGTGACTTTGGCATTCTTTAAATTGGCTCCTGCTTGTTTTAGTTAACCTCTGACAGGGCTACATGTGTTCACACCATGGGTCTTAAAATTCTGTCCCTGTTTATTATGGTTTAGGGTTTTTTTTCCTCCTAACATTGTAAAACTTCGAGAGAGAGAGTCTCTACTTGGGCTAGTCACCATCCAGTATGGTCTACTCCTACTTGTAATAAGGCCAGAGTATCTTCATAGATCAGTCTTCCTGATGTCAAGTTTACTTTTGGTTGCCTTTGGCTGAGGCACCAATATCAGGTCAAATCTTGGACATATAGGGAAGTAGGGTCTTATGGTATAAACACAGTGACTTGCTTAGAAAGAACCTAAATGATCAGTTCCTAGGAAGAGGGTGTGAAAAGGTAGGTGCTGATCTCTGTGGGTCTCTGTGGGGCTCTCAGGGGCCCACTGTGAGGATTCACATCCTGTCGGCAGAGTAGCCGCCATATTGGCAAAGTTCACTTCCTTTTGCTGATAGTCTGCTCCAAAATACGATCCATTTTAGTGAACAAATGGATTTCCCAAGTCTCAAAATTAAATTTTACAAAGCTGGATGAAACACAGACCTCTTTTTATGTTATTTGAAATCATTTAATTAAGACATAAAACCAAATTACAAAAGAGTAAGGCATGTGCAAAGACTATAGTTTTATGTTCTAGAAGAAAGAGAAATAGCTATAGGGAAAAGAAAGTCAGTCTGGGAAATTGTCCTCACCCTCTTTTTTTTCCTTTTTTGTCTTTTAAACAACATTTTAGGTAGAGCGTGATCTTCTATGGTTGAACTTAAACCAAGAGTAAAGGTAACAGGAAATCAATGAGAATCATATCTTAACGAAAGCTCATCTAAAACAGTCCAAGAATCCCTAAGAGATTCATTCCGATTGGATTTCTGGAAGTTGGACGACGGACCTGAGATTGTAACCCAGTGATTGATTCCTGCCATCAGCAGCACATTCATTCCTCTCCTCCCTGGAAGGCTTAGACAAACTTGGCCTCATTCAACAAGCTCTCAATCATACTCATGGAGTCAAGACTTCAAATGGGGCATGATTACAGCTTTAATAGCTATTCCAGGTAGAACTTATTCGCATGATGTGGGATCTTGGCCGCAGTTTAATTACTTTAGGGTAATGATGTGAATCTCAGTCAGGGGCCAATTTTGGCATTGCTGGTTATTATGTATAATAATTAATATGATTAAGTGTGTTGCTTTTGAAACTCTTTTATTCCCCTCTCTGTGCTAATATTTGGAGCTTGTCTTCAGAAACTGTTGTATGGACAAGGTTTTCTTCCCCTCATTTTTCTCTGTAGGGCAGGATATATTCTTGAGAGCACAGGTATCTTTATTTACTGATTAAAAAAATAAAAAGCATTTTCTGGAAAATTTTTGCAGAGATAAAGCAAAGGAGGGACTTCTTTGCTTTTCTTCATTGTCCTTCTCTTGTCGCCTTCTTTCCTTGCTTATTTATTGCCTGTTTGGTCTCTTCTCCCACTTTGTATAATTTTATGGTTCTTCCAAATGAATTCAAGTTTCCGAACACCGATGCGAAGACCTTAGCCAAGAGTAACAACTCCCGTTTGCTGATTGCTTACTGGGTGCCTACAATCACTGCAAGCACTTCCCTAGTCTTGTTTCATCTCATCACAAAGACTGTGTGACTCCCATTATACAGGTAAAAATATGAAAGCTTGGGGCCCCTGTGTGCCTCAGTCCGTTAAGCGTCTGCCTTCAGCTTGGGTCATGATCCCAGAGCTCTGGGATTGAGTCCTGCATCAGTCAGGCTCCTTGCTCAGTGGGGAGCCTCCTTCTCCCTCTGTCTGCCACGCCCTCTGCTTGTGCTCTCTCTTTCTGTCAAATAAATAAATAAATTCTTTAAAAAAATGTATGAAAGCTTATATTGGTTAGGCATCTCATCCATGGTGTATAGCTAGTAAGTGTTGGCATAGGGATTGAAATCTAGGGGCTCTATGACCCCTAGTATGAGCTTTCCCATACAAATTTTTACCAAAATCTTGTAATTGTGAAAATAGCTTGTCTCTCTCAAAATAAGTCATTCCCATGACTGCTATCCTCCAACCTACATTTGTTGGGGGGTTGTTATATTTCAGGAGCATGTCGGAGGCTCGGGGCGTGAGACACAGCCTCTGTCCTTGAGTAGTTATAGCCTTCTGGAGGTAATTACAGCAGCGTGAGATAATTGTTATGGTGGGAAATCACAGAAAATGTCTTTTAAAATAATGTCACTGTGTCCAGTCAGAAGGATATAATGCATGTCTGAAAAATCCCAGTTAATTCCAGCCAGAATTACTTCCTGCAAAAGTATGAAGAAAAGCCAGAGAGTATTACATAGATGATACTCTTGTCAAATGTTAGCCATCGCTGATTATCTCCTGTGGTCAAATGAAAAGGCGATGGGTTCTAGAATTACATTGCCCTGGCTTCAAGATCTTGCTTGATTTCTTATTAACTATGTATCCTTAGCAATTTATGCAAACTGTCTGAACTTCTGTTTCCTCACCTGTAAAAAAAGGTGAGAACAAATCTTACCTCCTCTGGTTGTTTAGACTAGGGGTCAGCAAACTTTTCCTTAAAGACACAGAGAGTAACTATTTCAGTTTTTGCTGGTCAGGCAATCTCTGTCACAAGCGCTCAGCTCTGCCATTTTGGTACAAAAGCAGCCAGAGATAATATGTAAGTGAACAACTGTGCCTCTGTCCTTCTAATAACACTTTATTTATAAAAACAGATGGGCTGGATTTGGAGCATATGCCATAGCTTGCCAACCCCTGATTTAAAGGAGGAAAGGGGGGAAGGGGGAAAAGCAAACTCAACATATGAATGTTTCTAGTATACCATAGGTGCCCAAAATTGTTCCTTTTCCTTCCTTCTTGCCATTCATTCCACTAGGCAGCACGAAGATGCATTCAATCACTGTCTCTCTCTTTTGAGACCCTCACAGTCCAGTTAGGGTGATGAGACATGGGAAATACAGACAGCAATATAATTTTTCAGGTACCAGCTGTGAGGGGAACAGAGCAAATTGGAAGTTATAGGAGTTGAGTGAGGGGAAGAGCAGAAGAAAGAACCTCCAGGTAGGGAATCCAAAGAAGGAGGGATGCCCTAAGTGTTTTCAGAGGAAGCTGAGTGAACATTAAGTTTAGGTGGAGAAGTGGGGGCTGAATGTCAGGTTCAGGAGTTTATAGCTTTTTTGGTGGATCTCTACCAATGGGCCATTGAGGGTGTTTGAAGAGAACATAGGAACATAGGTACTTGCTGAAGGGATCAGTTCCTTTGAAGTGATTTGTGTGATGGTTGGGCACAGAATGGCTGCCAGATGATCAGGTGGTGAGGACTCCATCCTAGGTGACAGCAGTTAGAACTGACCAGAAAGAACATATCAAAATACACTGAGAAGGAGGAGAGGACATGAGCTGGTGACTGAATGTAGGCAAGACTGGGACTGGTCAGAGTTGTCACTGATGTAGAAGTCTGGTGGCCCACAGCAGTGTTGCCGAAGACAGAATAAAGGATGTCATGGAGGCTGCTTTTTGCAGGAAACATCACAAATTTAGAGTCCCTGAAGAACATCCAAGTGGAAATGTTTAGTACAATAAGATGGGCTCAAGAAAGAGATTGACTCTAGAAGTAGAGATTCAAACTTATGATTCAGACTCATGAGAATGGATGACATATTGATTCTGGATGATACCTGAAGATCAAAATAAGTACCTAGTGTTGGGACAAAGTCAGGTACCAAGCCTGATTTCTCCTCAGAAATCCAGAAGCACCTCTTTGTTTCATCCTGAATGTAATGACAATGGAAGCTCTGAGAGACTGGTAAGATCTCACAGCGCTTTTTTTTTTTTTTTTTTTTTTTAAATACAAAAACAAAGATCAGGAAAAGAATTAGATAAACCCTACAATTCTGATGTCAAGAAACTTCTCCCAGGGCTCCTGAGTGGCTCAGTTAGTTAATCGACGGCCTTTGGCTCAGGCCATGATCCTGGAGTCTGGGGATCGAGTCCCACATCAGGCTCCCAGCTCTGTGGGGAGTCTGCTTCTCCGACTTTCTCCCCTCTCATGCTTTCTCTCTCTCTCTCAAATAAATAAATAAATAAAATCTTTAAAAAAAGAAAGAAACTTCTCCCATACAATCCTGAGAAAAAGACACAGAGTGTGAACTCCCGAACTATGTAAATTCTGATACGTAGACCTAATGCAGAGTAATCCCACTGAATTCAGTCAGTGGGAGCAGAAGTGGAATTGTGTCAGCAATGATAATGATAAAACAACCCTGGGATGGGGCGCCTGGGTGGCTCAATCGGTTAAGCATCTGCCTTTGGCTCAGGTCATGATCTCAAGGTCCTGAGATTGAGTTCCAAGTCAGGGTCCCTGCTCAGCGGGGAGTCTGCTTGTCCCTCTCCCTCTGCCCCTCTGCACCTCCCCACTGTTTGTTCTTTCTCTCTCTTTCAAATAAATAAACAAAATCTTTAAAAAACCCAAATACCCTAAGACATTCCCAGCATCTTTTCAAATGCGTCTATTCAATCATGACTTAGCAAAACTACTTCCAGATATAGATCCTAATTTGTTGCTCTGTTAAATACCTACAATTCTCTGCCAAATCTTATGCCAAATTCTCAGATCTCAAATGGATCTGTTCCTCTCGCCTGACAACTTTTCTTGCTACTACTATGAGGAAGGAAATTCCCTTTGAGCGGCCAGAACAGGAAAAATGGGTCTTTCTAGAGGAGAATTGTCTTATATTTTCCTTACATAACATCAGAAAAGTATTACATCTGGCCTCGTTAGACACCAACTCCCTATTAAATCGGTGACTTGTGGAGAGAGGTGTTACCATCTAAAACAGTTCTGGAAGGGGTTTTATTCTCCTCTTTCCTTTTACTTATTCCTTGAGCCCAGCAAAACACATCGCACTTATGTCATTGCAGGGTCAAACAGAACGGCCTTTTTCAGAAATACAGAGCAGTGAAGGAATCATAGGATTTTACAGTCGAGCTCCAGACCTTGCCAAGCTCCAACTTCTCACTGTTCAAAGAGAGAAAACTCAGACCCAGAAGGGCTGAATGACTGACTAAAAATGAGTCAGCGAGTAAGCAGCAGACACAGGCTTAAACTCCAGAGTCCTCCTTTCCAGGTCACTACCTCAAGTGCATCCTTGTCAGAGATTCATTTTGGCCATGGGTGGATTCTCATTTCCTTGTGGGAATCTGTGAAAGAAAATTGAAGCCACGAGCACACTAAAGATGGAGGCTGGTACCGAGGAGGCCCCCACCGTGCTCTGTCCTTCACGACACTTCCTAAGGGTAGGGACAGTGTCAGAAAAGTCCTGTTAACAAGACCTGGTCCTTTCTGGGAAAAGCAGAAATCCTTAGAGGAGCAGGCATAATCCCTTTGACTGAGAACACCAAAGGGCCCAGAGAGCCAGCCCTGAAACCTTGATGTTTAAAGCAGTTGTCCACAGACATAATGCCTTTCGTTTGATCAAAGAGCCGGGCCACACAATCCCCAAGAACAGGAAGGCTGACAAGGAGGGGGGAAGGGCCCTTTGTCCTCGAGGCCTGGAGGCCTGGAATCCGGATGCCTTGGCGGGCTGGGCTGCTGGCCTTTCAAGGAAGGCTGAACGGAGGCCTGTCCCCTGGATCCTTCCCCCTGCCCTCCGCGGGTCCCCACACCAAGACACTGGCTAGATCCCCCACTCGTTCACTCCCCACCCTCAGTCTCTGTCCATTTTCTTCAGCACGGCCATAAAAACAATTTCCTCAGCCCCATGGGCTTTGCTCGAACTTTCCTTGTGGGAGTCCGCCATCTGAAAAGGTAAGTGTCCCCATTTAACTCTTTGAGTCTTTCTCCCAGTGTGTGGTTTCCTAAACAAATATTCCATGTATCGTTCAGGTCACATTCTTGACCTTGTTGTTTCAGGTGCTTGATGATTCTGGGCTGATGACAGCCCAGCGAGCACGCTGGTCACCCCCATCCCCTCTGCTCTCTTTTCCTCCAGTCCCCTGGCAGCTTTCCCTGGCCCCATTTTGTCCCAGCCTCTTCCCTATTAATTGCTTTCCCCTGCAGTCTTTCTCTGTCAAAGTGCTTGCTCCCGAAGGCTTACACTTCAGATGCCTGCCCCCGGTGCCCTCGGCTCGTTCATTATTTAATTTTTCTTTCAGTCCCCTGCCTGTCAGGCAATGTCTGCACACTGGGGTTGTTTTCATTTTTGAAAGTCTCCAAACACAGATTGCAGCCTTGGAGATAAGCTTTAAAAAAATTACAACACTCTTCAGCCCGTGTGCTCCTGTGCACGCCCACACACACAAACGAGTGGGAAAAAAAATGTGCTTTGGACCCACCCACATTCTTAGAAGCACAGAATTTTCATGATGAAAGGGTTTCATGCACTGCCCTTTGGTCCTGACAGCAACATGACTGGCTGCTAATGCCTGCTCTCCTGCTTAGCGAGTAGTTGGGAAGGGTGTTTCTCTTCCTCTAGTCAGTCAAACGGATATATACAGAAAGTATCTTCTAGAGGTTTTCAGCCTTATACTAAGCTGGCTGAAGGCACTTTAGAGATCCAGTCTGACTGATTGCCGTAGAATGAGGAGACCGGAGTTGATGGAAACCTTGTCATGGAAGCATTCAGAATAGTCAGGGAGAGGAGAACAGATTGGACCCCTGGGGATGAGGACCTTTGGATTCAGGAAAGTTCTTTCTTGGACTTTTTTTTCTTTACCCCTAAACTTTAGATATGTTCAACATTGCCATGAGCCAAGCGGTCTTCCCACAAGACTCCTATTCAACGTCCTAACCCTCAGGATCTCAAAATGTGACTGTATTTGGAGGTAGGGTCTTTAAAGAGGTAATTAAGTTAAAAATGAGGTCATTCATGTTGGCCTCAATCCACTATGCTGGTTTCCTTACTAGAAGAGGAAATTAAGGTACCTGGATGGTTCAGGACATTGAGCATCCAACCCTTGGTTTTAGCTCAGGTCATGATCTTGTTGTCATGAGATTGAGTCCTGGGGCCGGCTCTGCACTCAGGAGGGAGTCTGCTTGAGGTTCTCTCTCCCTCTGCCCCTCCTTCCACTCATGTGCTCTCTCTCTTTCTCTCTCAAACAAATAAATAAATAAAATCTTTAAAGAGAAGAGGAAGAGGAAATTTAGACAGAGCCATGTATGGAGGGAAGATCTTTTATTGAGGGAGAAGAAGGCCATCTGCAAGCCAAGGAGAGAGGTTCAGAGGAAACCAACCATGCCAACACCTTGACCAAAGACTTCTGGCCTCTAGGATAGTGAGAAAATACATTTCCATTGTTTAAGTCACCCAGCCTGTCGTACTTTGCTATGGTAGCCTGAGCAAACCAATACAAACGTTGATGTTTCAAGGTGGCATTAGTTTGAGGTGGACAATGAACTTAATCAGGAAGTAAGTTCTGGGCAGGAAGTGGCTCTTCTGTCCCATGTGGGCTTGCAGGTGCTGGTTTCTCATTTGCTGATGAGCAGTAGATATCCAACGTGTGTTTACTGGGCACCTGCTTCACATAGGAACTGTGCTAAGCCCATGAACAGACACTCAGAATCCAAAGACTAGATGACATTCAACTGGGAGTGGATGGGTATTGAGGAGGGCTCCCCAAGGTGGTCTCCTCCCTAGGACCCAAAACCTAGGTTGTGATCAGACTTCTCTTCTTTCTCGTCGCTTACTATACTGATTCCAAAGTATTAGGCGGAACCATATGAAATTGCCTTTTTATGTGGGTCAGAAAAGTTAAACTAAATGCATGTGTTATCCTGAACTGCATCCTAAAACAGAACGACATTGCGAAAAAACTGATGGAAGCTAAAGGAAGTGGTTCAGTTGATAGGAATGTACCAATATTGATTTCTTAGTTTGCCAAATGCATCATGGTTATATAGCACGTTAACATTAAGGGGAACTGAGTGAAAAATATACAGAAAAGCTTCATATACTCTTTGCAACGTTTCTATAAGACTTAAAATTATTCCTGGGTCGCTTGGGTGGCTCAGTCAGCTAAGCGTTCAGTTCTTGATTTCAGCTCAGGTCATGATCTCAGGATCATGAGATCAAGCCCCGTCTTGGGCTCTGCACTGAACATGGAGCCTTCTTAAGAGTCTCTCTGTCCCTCTGCTACTCCCTTCCTGTTCTTTCTCTCTCTCTCAAGGCAAAACAAAATTAAAAACCTAAAATTACTCCAAAATAGTTTTTTTTCAAAAATATTTGAATATTGGCAATTGTATGTGGTTTAAACTAATACATAAAGCCCAAGGGCCTTGGATATAAAGACTGCTAATTCGACCTTTTCATTTTATAGTTGTAGGATTTGTGCTTGAAATTTAAGTGTGTTTTAGCTATAAATCTGTAGATTTTTTTTTTTTTTAAATGATTGAATAGCTATTTGTACCTCGGTAGCTCACACCCTGGAAGCTTGGCCAGTCTAAGTAAGAGTGAGAAGTAACTGAGTAAACCTTCAAAGAGGACCGATGGCCATTACTGGGGGATAGTCTTGACCCAAGACATGTGGATGGAGCTTCTCTTCTCTTCTGAATGGATGAGGATAAACCCAATTTCTTGAGGACTCTAGGCTGCTGCAGTGGATTGATTACCTCAACCCTTTTCGACAGCCAGTGGGCACCCAACATAGCCTCATTCCAGGAGAAATGGTCACTTTCAACTCCCTTCTTCAGCTAGAGATTCTTCCTCTCTTCCCCACTGGGTCACGAGAAGACAGAAGGATTGCACTACCTCAGTCTGGGAGGAATCCAGATTCTCATTTTAAAGAAAAAGAACCCGCTTCCAGTTCTACCTCTGAAACTAGAAAATTAATCCTTCTAAGACCAATACCATATGAGAGACTTGTTTTTTTTTTTTTAAGATTTTATTTATTTATTTGACAGACAGAGATTACAAGTAGGCAGAGAGGCAGGCAGAGAGAGAGGAGGAAGCAGGCTCCCTGCTGAGCAGAGAGCCCAATGTGGGGCTCGATCCCAGGACTCTGAGATCATGACCTGAGCCGAAGGCAGAGGCTTTAACCCACTGAGCCACCCAGGCGCCCCGAGAGACTTGTTTTCTTTGGCTGACAAGCATTTGGCATTTTAAAAAATTATTTGTCAGACTTTAAAATTGGAAAGCTTCACAAAAATATCTGTGTATTTGGCTTCTCTTGAATGATTAGAAGTTCTAGCAACAGAGACCTATGTTGCTGTGTGGAGGAGACTGGTTGGAGCTGAGTAGCCGGGAGGATCTCTCAAGGGGCCCTCTCTTCTCCATTTCCTATAGTCCCACACAGCCCTCTTACACAGCCCCTCACATGCTTTTTTTTTTTTTTAATTTTTTATTTTTTTCTACCCATTTATGCTACCTGCTAGACCATTTCAACATCTGAATTTGCAACCCTTGGTGTAGATCAGGCTTTGTCATACTACAGGTCATGGTCCTTTTGTGAGTCATGAAATCAGTGTAGTGGATAACCTACACTGAAGAAAGGAAAATGGTGGGGGGGGGGGGGGGGAGGAAAAGAGAAGGAAATAGAAACTACCAGAATATATCATCTGTAGCAAAGGTGCGTACTAGTTTATAAAATCTTTGTGTCAATTGTGTTGGTGAGTGCTTGCACTAGGTTACGATATAAAATATCTTTCTTCTCATGAGTTGTGATAAAAAAATGTGTGAAAGCCAAGACTAGTGAAAATTTAAATAATCCAACCTTTTAGTTCAACATGTACTTTGCCGTATTTTGTTTCATGTTTTTGTTTTGTTTTCCTGTAGATAACCTGAGAGTTGGGAGGGGTATTTGTCATATAAACACAATCACAAAATTGATACAAACATAATAACATGGATCCCTGGGAATACCAGTAGAAGATCTGTAATAAAAGATGAGAGCATCTAATTGAAATGAAAGAAGAGATCGATCTCCTTGGCCTTTCTAAGACCTATGTTCCACCAGCTTGCACAGTTGTATGGTTTTAAGTTAGATCATATGAAATAATAAAGGGATTATTTATATAATTATATAATAATATTATACATATTATTATATAATTATATAATATAATTAGAGCAACTAATAATCCAGATAAGCACTGTTCAATAGAACCTTCTCTGATGATGGAAAAATTCTCTATCTGCTCTGTTCAATATGGTAAGCACTAGACACGTGTGCCTCTTTCATATTTGAAATGTAGCCAGCATGACTGATGGTCTGGATTTTTTCATTTTCACTTTAATTAATTGAAACTTAAAAATTAAACTTATTAATTAATAATACATTTAGATTTAATTAATTTAAACATATGGATGGTGACTGCCATATTAGACAGCAGAGCTCTAGACTCTAGAACTAGTATTTTGAGAGAAGGCGGGCTCTGTTTCTTTCCTGTTTCCGCGCAAGAATGCCCATCGGTCCAGTGGAATCATCTTCAAGCACTGCACACCAAAGAGGGAGGAGGGCTTCTAGTCTGCTGGATACACTTTATGTTCTCTAGTCCAGCTTATTGCTACAAAGGATCCAACTTCCAAATATGGACTCTCGAAATTCTTATTCTCCCTGATTTTTTTATCAAATTAAAAATTACTTGGGGCACCTGGGCGGCTCAGTGGATTAAGCCTCTGCCTTCAGCTCAGGTCATGGTCTCAGGGTCCTGGGATCGAGCACTGCATTGGGCTCTCTGCTCAGCAGGGAGCCTGCTTCCCCTTCTCTCTCTGCCTACTTGTGATCTCTCTCTCTCTGTCAAATAAATAAAATCTTTAAAAAAAAATTGCTTAAGGCAGATTATGTGATTTTGAAGTATATGGATTAAACTGTAATAGCTGTTAACAATTGCAGCTGTCATAATAAATGTAATAAAAATAGTAACACGACTAGGAGTCACATTGCAAGTGCTTACTATGTACTTGGTGCTGTGATACACACTTTGGACACCTTATGCTGCCTATTCATGCTCATCCTATGAGAGAGGATACCTCCTCTCTCATAGGTATCCTATATGATGAAACTGATGTTTGGGGAAGGTTAAGTAACTGGAAAGATCGCCCAGTCAGCGAGTGAATGAGCTGGAATGTGAATCCGGTTCTGTCTGGCTACAGACCCCTTCCTATAACCACTATGATGTTCTAGAGGGTGCTAATTGGTTGTTTTTTCCATCAGCTCATTATGTCCTTGATAAAAACTTGGCCGAGATGAATTATTAATGGCAATGCTAGGACTATGGCCTCATTCTTAGGATTCTGAGACAGGTCCTCTCTACAGCAACTCCCTTATCATAGACAACGCTTTGGCCACTTTGCAGGAATGTGCCCACGGTCTTCACTGAAGCATAGGCATTGTTTACTTTGGGGTTCCTTTCCTCTCTAACGGTAAAAGTTGTACCTTGTTCTCTTGGTATAAAGACAATGCTATTAATATTCTCTAGTAAACTATTTTCTTCTACCGAAATATTCCTTTTTCTCCCCACCCCTTTCTGGTTTTAAGAGAAATAGGAACATTATCCTAAGCCCCGTGCTAGGTTGAGTAATGGCCCCCAAAGATGTCCAGATCCTAATCTCCAGAACCTTGACTATGTCCCTTTATATGGCCACATGAACCTTGCAGAAATGATTACACGAAGAAACTTGACATGGGAAAAGTGTCTTGGACTATTTGAGTGAGCCCAGTAGAATCCCAAGGGTCCTCACCAGAAAATCAGGGAAGGAGATGTGATGGCAGAAGTAGAATGCAGTGCAGAATGAACAATCCTCAAGTAGTTTTCAAAAAGAGAAGGTCACGACTAAGGAACACAGGCAGCACGGTGTGGAGTGCCTGGCACCCTCTGTGTGCGATGAAGCAAGGAGAGAAATCAGGAGAGCTCTTTTCACACTTCCAAGGAATCATAGGATTAAAAGTGGTTATGAAGGAGACTACAAGCCCAACTACTGAGTGATCCCTTCTCCTCCTAAATGGTCATCAATGTCTACTCATTTTTACCTCAGAGTGCTCAGTGCCAGGGAAATTGTTGGCCAGAACCGTTTGCTTTTGCCAGGGGTTGTGGTTCTGATGGTGCAGAATGTGCACCTGGAAGAGGATAGTAGCTTTGGGGGAGGGGCCTGAAGAAGAGAAACAGGGACTGAGAGGGGAGAGGAATGGAAAAGGGACAAGTCATGGAAAGACCTGGAGATGCCAAGAAAAAAAGGGAGACTATAAAAATGAAACAAAGATGTTCATAAACATGGGCAACGACAGATGTTGGCTAGGAGGCAGCGAAAGGGGAACCCTCTTACACTCTTGGTGGGAATGCAAGCTGGTGCAGCCACTCTGGAAACAGTATGGAGATTCCTCAAAAAGTTAAAAATAGAGCTACCCTACAACACCGCAATCACACTACTGGTATTTATCCAAAGGATATAAAAATACAGACGGAAGGCACCTGCACCCCAATGTTTATAGCGGCGATGTCCACAATAACCAAACTATAGAAAGAGCCCAGATGTCCACTGACAGATGAATGGATAAAAGAGTTATGGTATACATGTACACACACACACACACACACACACACACACACACACACACACACAGGAATATTACTCAGCCATCAAAAAGCATCCAATCTCTCCATTTATAATGACATGGATGGAGCTAGAGAGTATAATGCTAACTAAAATAAGCCAGTCAGAGAAAGACAAATACCATGATTTCACTCACATGTGGAATTTTTTTTTAAGATTTTATTTATTTATTTGACAGAGAGAGATCACAAGTAGGCGGAGAGGCAGGCAGTGAGAGAGAGAGGAGGAAGCAGTCTCCCTGCTGAGCAGAGAGCCCGATTCGGGGCTCGATCCCAGGACCCTGAGATCGTGACCTGAGCTGAAGGCAGAGGCTTAACCCACTGAGCCACCCAGGCACCGCTCATATGTGGAATTTAAGAAACAAAACAGGTGAACATAGAAGAAGTGAAGGTAAAATAAAATAAGGTAATAAGAGAGAGGGAGGGAAACCATAAGAAACTCTTGACTACAGAGAACAAACTGAAGGTTGTTGGGGGGCGGTGATGGGTTAGATGGGTGATAGGCATTAAGGAGGGCACTAGTAATGAACACTGGGTGTTGTAGGTAAGTGATGAATCATTAAATGCTATACCTGAAATGAATACTACACTATCTGTTAATTAACTTGAATTTAAATAAAATCTTGGAAGAAAAAGAATAATAAAGATGAGAAACTTGAAAGAAAAAAGAAAAAAGTGTTCGCAGAAAAGAAGGAGGAAAAAGGAGGGAAGGAGGGAAGGGAAGGGAAGGGATGGGATGGGATCTGGGATTTGAAAGGACCCAGAAGGAAAGATAAGGAAACAAGAGATAAAAAGCAAAACCAGACATGGGCCTGAGAGTAACCTTCCTTTCTTTCCCAACTGATGCTGAGGGCCAGAGGCCATCTGCGGCCATCAATCTAAGCCCCATGCTGCGGCCATGGTCAGTGGGATTTGCACACGGGAGACAATGGCAGAATGCAGCCTAAGAAATGAAAAGGCTCCCATATGGTCAGAGGCTGCATTTTCTCTGCTCTCCTTACACAAAGCTGCTATTGACATCAGACTGGCTCCCTATGACCCGTGCTGTTCACTGCCCAAGCTCAGAGGCGCCCATTGCTGTCTTAGGCCATTTTTGCCATTGTCTGAACCAGTTACCTTTAAGGGAGTAGGCTCAAATTATATACATAATGTCCATGTATTCTGTGGGGCGGGTCATCGTTCAGCATAATGTCTACAACCACTTGGTTCCAGGGGGCCTTTTCATCTCTTAGTGTCACTTCATAAAGCACCTGTTAAAAAAGGGAGATTCTTCTTCTAAAAAATGATATTCAATATGCATGTATATATGTAGTATTGATATACTGACTATAGAAGCATTCTGTGGGTACACGCACGCGCGCCCACGTCTGCACACGTGTACGCAACCACGTCACGCTTCCATTTTAATTTCTAGGAAACCGAGAACAAAGCACGATGAAGTGTTTTCCAGTGATCCGGAGTTTCTCTTTGGTTTCAATTTTTACCTTTCAAAAGAGCACGTCTCACAAGGAGATGCATTCCTTAGCCCTGAGACCACAGTCCGATGGGCCTTTCTTGTGGTTTCTCATTTTACCTATTTCAGTTGACTTTTGCCCATATAATCATTCATTTTCATGAGATTTACCCAGAGAATTTTTTAAAACAAATGTTGTCCACGCAGTTTTTAATTGTTCTCCTCAAATTGTGCTGGGTGTGTTGACACTCCCCAGAGTTTGGGGTTTTTAACTTACTAGTTCTTCCTTCCTCGCCTGCCCCTGGGAGGTCTCGCAGCCACGTCTGGCCTTTCAGAATCACTGACAGCTCTGTTTTCTGTTTTTCACACAGTCCACTTTTCTGTCCTGGCTGAGGGACTGAGATCTTAGTGCTTATTTTTCTTCTTCTTCTTTTTTTCAAAATGGCTCCCACGTTTTCACATAGGATGGTATTTCGGCGTTGTAACGTTGGGTATCAAACCTGCACACCACGGAGCAAACTGGACAGCAGCCCCACGATTTCTTCCACTTTATTTTTAAAATTTGTGTTTCCGTTTCTCCCGCCCTGAAGAGCTGATATGTTTTAGTCTTCTTTTCAACAAGGCGGTTAATGGTGCCTTATTGTACTTACCGTACCCAAGGTATTAGTGCTCAGTGCTTTCCAAATAGGGAGTAATTCAACCCAAAGGACAACCTAAGGAAGATGGTGGGATTCTTTGTATTTTGCGGTTGAGGAAATGGTGGGACAGAGAGGCAAGTCACTTGTGCCAAGTCACACCTCTGGTAAAAGGAAGGCCGAGATTCAAATCCAGACCATCGGGCCTGTCTTCAAGCTGCTAACCACTGCACCAGACGAAAAGAGAGCATAGAGTTCTAGCTTTCAGACTTCTCCAATGAGTTGGTTCAGTGTTTCCAGGGCTAACAGCAATTTTGTCTCTGATTATAGTCAACTCAAGTGCTTTTTTTAATTTTTTAAGTAATTTCTAAAAAGCATTACAACTCCTAAAAAATGCAGAGTCCTATGATCCTGCTCAGATTTTGTTTTTTTTTTCTTTTCTTTCTTTCTTTCTTTCTTTCTTTCTTTCTTTCTTTCTTTCTTTCTTTCTTTCTTTCTTCTTTCTTTCTTTCTTCTTTCTTCTTTCTTTCTTTCTTATTTCTTCTTCCTTCCTTCCTTTCTTTCTTTTTTTTTTTTCATCTTTCCCTCTTTTAGGCCAAGTCAGGTGGGCTGAGCTCCTCGCGCTGGGAAGTCTGATGGGACGTGGGCTTCACTCACTGCCTTCACCCTCCCTCTGGCAACTTTTCGTGAGTTTTTCCAGCAACATGCGAAGCCTGATTTATGTGTTGAGGGCCACACCCTTTTCAACAACACGCATGCAGATGCCATACATAAATGAAAGGTGACCTTTACCCATGAAAAGAATTTTGATGAATCGCAGGAAATAATATACTGTGCAGGGAAAACAGTCCTCTGGTCTTTTTTGTTGTTGTCCAATATAAATCACTTCCCAGGAAGAACAATTTGAGTGTAACAAGGTTCATTAACTGTAGCCTACAAAGACCCCCAAGGATGAGAGAATAAGTCCACTTGTGCTGGTCTCTGATTGACTCCTACTGCGGGCGGGGTGTGCATGCTCAGGAGACAGGAGGAGGCTGAAGGTTCTTGGAAGGAATGACTAAAGGAATTTAGATTAGCCAATGACTGTTTCTCAGGTATAGGGCATGAACAATGTTTTCAAACTATGGGTTGGGACATCTTAGTGGGCTCTGAGATCAGTATTGAAAGACATAGAAAAATAAAAAGGTGAAGGAGAAGAGAAAACATCAGAGTGAAGACGCAGACACAGAGTGAAGACAGTGTTTTGTGAAACCTCCCTAACCCTTATGTATACACAGAATATGTATACTAAGTTGCAATGTAAAATGTTCTCTCTTACTAGGTATTCCATTCAAAAAAAGGTTGTAAAACACTGATCTATAGAATAAAACCAGCCACAGGCATCTTCTCTACCTTCTGAGAACTTAAATTGCAAGACAAAAATGACAGCTCTTAAAGTCCTAAAAATATTAGGGGAATTCATACCAATGATTCTACAGGGCGTCCTAAGAAGGATCAATTGAAACAGGAATGAGTGACTCTATTCTTCTTGTTAGTGAGAATGCTTTTCTTTTCTTTCTTTTCTTTTCACTTCATTTCTTTTCTTTTCTAAGATTTTATTTATCAGAGAGACACATAGAGCACAAGTAGGGAGAGTGGCAGGCAGAGGGAGAAGCGGACCCCCAGCTCAGCGGGCAGCCCAACGCAGGACCCTGGGATCATCACCCGAGCTGAAGGCAGATGCTTCACAGACTGAGCCAGCCAGGAGTCCCAGGGAGAGTGCATTTCTGAGGTAAGGTCAAGAATTCTGAAGGAGATGTGAAGCTATTTGGTTGTTCCAACATCACAGGCTGGGAGAAGAAGACTCATGAGGCCATGGGCTGATGAAGGTAACTCGTGAAAGGGTCTTCCTGAAGGAACAGATACACAGGAGAGAGCAGGGTGAGGAGAAGGAACTAAAATGTGGCAAAGTAGATGCCTGTTGGCCAAAACTGAACCATGGACGTGTTTGTTTTGACTGGTCTGGCTTTTACAAAATTAAGACATTCCCATAAAAGATGGGATTTTCAGTTTCTCTAGAAAAATCAGAAGATCTGGCTCCTCTGAGTCTGTACTCATGCATGGCAATAATTGGCTGGATTCAGCAAGAACCGGCTCCCCCCGGAAATACCCACGAACACATTTGGCTCTTTAAATTAAAGTTAAATTGAGGGCTCAGTCCCTCAGTTACAGTAGCCACATTTCAAAGGTTCAATAACTACATGTAGCCAGTGTCTACCATATTGGATGGTACAGGTAAAGACCATTTTCCTCATCAGAAAGTTCCACTGGATGGCATTGCTTTCATACCCTCTGTCTCACTAGTCAATGTTCTCTCACCCAGGGCCAGCCCCAACCCCTTTTGTTACCTGTCTTACCCTTTAGGCATTTCTCTTTGCAACTCCCATAATACAGTGCCTGTGTAAGGTTGGTTGCGAAGCTCTGTGACTTAATCTTGGGAATCGAAACCTATCTCAATTGACCACAGACTCACTGAAGTATCTTGAATTGAGTGTGTGCATGTGTGTGTTCTTTGCAAAGTAAGGAGTGACATGAGAATTATGGAGACCATATATGTGTAAATGGTGTCTTACAAAGTTATCAGACTAGAAGAAAAATGGGTTTCAGTTAGAGTCCTTCACTGCAGGGGAAAACCAGAAGAAAAGACATCTAATTTCCTGTTCTCAACAACTATAGATATCCACTGGGGCGAATGGGACAGAATCAAAAGGACCAAATCGGATGAGAGAAACAAACGGTAAAGCAAAGGATAACTTTCCAGATAAAAGTTAATATCCTCTTAGGATACATCTGGTTACAACACTTCTGCCTCTGCCCATATATCACAGAACATGCAGAAGAACTAACTGCGATTCGGTTCATTTGATCAATGTGGGAAGCCATTTGAAGCAAATCAGATTTGAGAGAATCATTTGGCTTGAATTGTCTGACACTTCTAAATTAATCAGATAAGCATAAATACCATCCATGCAGGCTCAGTCATTAATATTCATCTTTGAGCTCAGTAAAACATCCCATGTGTGCGTGCGTGAGTCCGTGCACACACACACCACCTTTAATTTCCAGGAGCATATTATGGTTCCTACGAACCTAAGAAGGAAGCAGAGTGCTCTTAGAGTTATTACATGTTAACAAACTTGGGATCCATATTGTATTTTAGTAAATTTTAAGGGTTGTCCTGTCTTGGTTAACTTGCCTTGCCATTAACTCTCTTGCCGTAGAAATATGTGGAAAATACGAAAGGATCCCAACAGAATTCTTTCGGCAGCAGGAAAATTCTGTTTTCAACCTGAATTTGTTCATTGTTGTCACTACCTCTATGTTTTCAGGTTCACATATGAAAATAATTATTCCTCACTTCAGGAAGTCTGTTTTCAAAAAGTGAGATTGGCTTCAAAGGATCCAGCCCCCTTAGCAGGGTCAGCCCAGCCGAAGAGACAGCTGGATAGGAGCCCTGGCCTGAGGACGATCTGAACTTTCCTGGACTATTACCTCTTGGGCTGGAGTCCTGGTAATAGGGGCTGGATTCCCCCTCCCCGCCAACAGGAGACCTCTACACGTCTGTCCCTAAGAGTTGAGAATAGGCTCACAAATGGGGAAGCAAAATCCCTGGGGACAGCTCTCTCCCTCTTTCCCAGGGTCAAGGCCAAATGCTCGGACCCCAAGGCCTTTCCAGGAGCAGGAGAAAGGGTCCAGCTCAGGGTCATGGCAGCTGCCCTCTGGTCCTTGATATATGATGTTAGGCAAGTCTTTGACCATCTATGAGGGGCTTTTTACTCATGTGTACAAAGGATTTCAAATGGATCAGCCTCCCTTTTGGTAATTATCAAAACCCCATGTTTTCCTTCTTGGATCTACATCAGTCACTGCAAAATTGACCTCATCCTGAAGCATCAGTGGAACTGAGATCAATGTTATGCTTGCTGAAGAAAACAGAAAACATTCATGTTTGTATGCTTACTAGGAGCTAAGCCTACTAAAGAGCCCCACAGCTGTGATTCTCAAATTGTGGAGTCAGTTGGCCAGTGAGGGAGGGAGAGGGACAAGCAGACTCCCCAGTGAGCTTGGAGCCCGACATGGGACTTGATCTCATGACCCTGAGATGATGACCTGAGCTGAAACCAAGAGCTGGGCACTCCACGGACTGAGCCACCAGTGCCCCAAGCCTTATCTGTTCTATGCTTTATCCAGAAACTTAAGGAAATGCTTGTAGGTGCTCAATAAATGTTTCTTGAATAAATGAATGAATGAAGAAAGGAAGGAAGGAAGGAAGGAAGGAAGGAAGGAAGGAAAGTATACCTAATAACTTCCTTCGGCTATTCCTGTAGGCCCCATTCTAGGCAGAAAGTCTAGCTTACTCCAGTCCCCTCACCTCCTACCCAGCTCTCCCAGACAGAAGGGATGCCCAGACTGGGTCAGAGTGATGGGTTTGATTGGTTATTTTTTGGAAACACTTGCCAATTGGCAAAAATAAAATGATTAATGGCTGGCACAGGGTCTTAAGAAATGACAGTGTATGGGCGCCTAGGTGGCTCAGTCGGTTAGGCATCTGTCTTTGGCTCGGATTATGATCCCAGAGTCCTGGGATCCAGCCCGCATTGGGCTCCTTGCTCAGTGGGGAGCCTGCTTCTCCCTTTGCCTGCCACTCCCCCTGCTTGTGTGTTCTCTCTCTCTCTGTCAAATAAATAAATAAAACCTTAAAAGACACGGTAACCATATATAGATGGAGATGATTTTATCTTGATAATTCATTTTTTAATAAATTAATCATATTAATGGCCCCCATTTTTGAGCATTTACTCAAAATGTATGTAAGTACATTTCATCTTAAGTATTAAAGTACAGACACTTTATACTGTTTCTCCCTCCCTTCCTCCTTTCTTCCCTTCCTCACCCACATTCTTCCTCCCTCCCTTCCTTTTTTTTTTTTTTTTAAAGATAACGTTAAAAGTTAAATGTCATTTGCAGACTATTTTAACTTGGAACTGTCTTGACCTACTGAAAGTAGTCATGAAATAATTGGTTCAACTTTTGCATTGATAGAACCTTTGATAAGAGCTTCTGTTGAACACAATTCTGGATGCATTGATTTATTACCAGGTGATGGGCCCAGTGTCTTAGGTAGACTTCTGAATGTGTCCCAGAGCTGTTCCAGAAAGTTCTATCTTAGTCACTTGTGCTGCTGTAACCGAATACCACAGACTGAGTGACTTATAAACAATAAACATTTATTTCTCATGGCTCTGGAGGCTGGAAATCCAAGCTCAAGGACTTGGCCAATTCAGTATCCAGTGAGGGTTCACAGATAGCCGCCTTTTTGTTGTGACCTCACCTGACAGAAGGGGGTGGAGAGCTCTCTGGGATTGTTTCATAAGGGCACTAATCCCATTCCCGAGGGCTCTACTCACAGGAGCTCATCCCCTCCAAAAGGACCCCACCTTCGAACACCATCATATGGAAGATTCGGTTTCAACTTATGAATTTTGGAAAGGCACAACCTTCAGTCTATAGCAAGTTCCTTCTCAATAAAGTAACTTTTCAGTTTCCTCAGAAAGTCCAATTTTCAGGTTGGGTATCTGATCCTCCTGTTCAAATATTTCTTTGGGAACTCAGAATGTGCCAGAGAAACAGCAGGAGAAGCAGACCGCCCAGCTCTGCTGTCCCTGCACTCCTCACCCCCAGCCCCACCCCCAAGCACAGTTCCTTCATGGCCGTGGCACCTCAAGGACACGGAATCCGTTGGTGAGTTTTCTGTTTTAGAGGCTTACGATGAGAGCAAGGGACCACCTGACTTTCATTAGCAGCCAGGAAGGAAGATAAAAAGGGAAATAAATATTAATAATGTCTCTTTTACCAAACATTCACATCCAGTTCACACGAATACCAATCAAACCATGTAAAATATCATAGTACATCATGTCTGAGGAAAACATGTGTGAGAATAGACCTGATTTCCATAATTCTAACATGCTTTGGTTTCCATCAGATGAAATACAGCTATGAAATTGAAAGTGCCACTTTATGTGTGAAAGTTCTTATACTGGCCTGAAGTTTTGAAAAGAGGGAAGAAGTATGGTGGAAATAAAATTCTCTTGAAATTTATTAGTAACTTGGGAGATACAGTGAGACAAGCAATCAAAGTCTGGCATGACTGTGGAGAGAAAAAAGGTCTTTAAAGAAGGTTCCACATCCCCAGCCCCTAGAATAGTGCCGACCACATAGGAGGGCCTGAATACATACTTACTGAATTTTTTTTTTAAAGCCCAAATTGGGGGTGAAGGCAGGAGGGAACAGGCAGAGCAGTCTGAGAACCAGATTTCATGAGAACCAAAAAGGAAGGTCACTCAGATTGCTGAAGAGGATATAACTGCTGACCTCCAAGGTAAGGTGGCTATCATAGTTCCCTAGGGCTGTCATCACCAAGTCCCACAGACTGGGTGACTTAAAGAAACAGCAGTGTCTCACCTCATAGTCATGGAGATGAGAAGTCCAGAATCAAGATGGCAGCAGGGACTTGCTCCCTCAGAAACCTACAGTGGAATCCTTCCATGCTTCTTTCTAGCTTCTGGTGGTTTCGCTGGCAATCCCTGGCATCCCTCTGTTTGCATCTGGGTAACTCCCACCTCTGCCTCTGTTGTCACACAGGGCTCTCCCTGTGTGTCTCTGTGTCTTCATGTGGCTATCTTATTCACAAGAGCCAAAGGGCAAAGCAACCCAAACATCTGTGTCCATCGATGGGTGAACCTCACAATAAAATGTGGGAAGAACACACAACGTCATGTTATCCCGCCTTAAAAAGGGAGAACATTCTGAAACACTTCATGATACCGGTGAACTTTGAAGACATCTTGCTGAGGAAAATAAGTCATTCGCAAAAGCACAAAGACAGGCATGATCCCACCTGCACAAGGTCTCCATAGCAGTCAGACTCACGGAGACTGAAAGCAGAATGGTGGTTGCCAGGGGCTGGCGGGAGAAGGAATGGAGGGTCAGTGTTCAAGGGGTGCAGTGCTTCAGGTGGGGAAGACGAAAACGTTCTCAAGATGGCTGGTGGTGATGGGGGCCCCACAGCGTGAAATATACTTACAGCACTGAACCTTACCCCAGGGATCACTGAGGGCAAAGAAGAGGGGATTAGAAGAGACCCATGAAAGTGCTCTTGAGAGTAAGGAAAGGCACAGCTAAACGGGAGGGCTGCATGGGAGCACATGATCTCAGCTGGGAGATAAAGCGGTCTCAGAGGTCTTTCTCACACACTGACTCTCTGACTCGAGGGGTTTCCACACCAGGTCATTATTGCCAGAAAAGGGAAGAGTTTTCGGAGAGTATGCATTTTGTACCACATTATGCACGTATGTGGGTCCTAAACTCTCTCTCACTGGAAGTTGAATCACATGACTTCTAAGGTCCCTTGGATTCTGAGAGATGCTCTCAGTTTAGGTAATTTTTCCCAGGGAATAGATACTAGACAAAAACTGGGTCAGTTGTGGTGACTGGAAAGATCCCAGGACTTAAATCAAAGTCCTGGTTTGGGTCTGGACAGTGGTTTTCTCTGCCTTTAATAATCTCAAGTTTCTCTTCTGTAAAAGTGGGTTAATAATTCTCAACTTCCTGGTGATTATAGGGATGTAATGAAATATTATATATATAAAAGCAACACTTAACAGCTCAAGATGCAATTTATTAGAGCTTATTTGAGACCATTCATAATGCACCTTAAAAAGTCAGGATATCTAGTAATAATTAGTAAGAACACTAACTTTACTGAGTGCTTGTAAGGGTAAAAAATATATATATAATCCATATTATATATATATGTATATGTGTTTTATATATATGTATATATTATATAGTATGTTATATATACTATAATATGTATACATTATAATTATATATGTATATATTTATAATTATATATTTATGTATTTATATATAAATGTACAAATGAATATAAATATGAAATATATATGATTTATATAAGTTATATTTTATATAGTTATATATTATATATGACCATAATATATAATAGTATATATAATGTATATGTATTATATGTATATATGTATGTATATTATATTATATATGTGGCTATGTATTATATAGATATGGATATGGATATATACACATACATATGGTATATAGGAATATAGGGAATGCTTAACTCTCCACGCAGAACCCAAATCTCACATTAGTGGTTTAGATAGTGTCACAATTTTCTGGCTTTATCCTTCTTGTATGCCTTAGATCTACAATAGCTTTTTAAACACTATGGCCCAATAACATGTTCCTGTTTTGCAAGAATAGCACAAAGAACTTTTTTCCAGAACCATTGGAGAGTGAACTGTCAACATAATGTCCCATCACCTTTGATATTTCAATGTAATTTTCCTCTGCAAAAAGGACGTGCTCCTACATAATCATAAGACAACCATAAATATCAGAAAATTAACCTTGACATATCGCTACTGTCTGATCTTCAGACCCACTCTGGTTTTACCAATTATCTCCATAATGTCTTTTATAGCAGAAGATCCAAGCCGTGATCACATGTAACATTGCATTGTCATGTCTCTGTGGTCATCTTCAATTTAAAACAAGTCCTTAGTCTCCTTCACTTTCATGACCTTAATATAATGGCTCATGCACCGACCCCTGGCTGGCCACTCGTTTTTGGAAATAAAATTTTATCAGAACATAATCACATACATTGTCTATGGCTGTTTTTTGTATTAAAACAGCGGAGTTGAGTAGTTGTGACAGAGACCATATGGCCTGCAAAATCGAAAATATTACCAGACTCGTTTACAAAACATCTTTGTCAAACTCTGTGCTCAACTGGAAGGCAAGAAAAAGAAATGAAAGGAATACATATTGAAAAAGGAAGGACTGGTTATAATGTGTTTTCTTGTTTACACAGAAAGTCCTAAGGAATCTATGAAGCAACTAATAAGCGAATTTAGCAAAGTTGTAGAATATAAGACCAATATTATAAAATCAGTTTTATTTCTATATATTAGCAACAGACAACAGGAAACGATACTTTAAAAATATCATTAAAGTAGTATCAGAAAACATAAAATACTGGGTGGTGCCTGAGTGGCTCAGTTGGTTAGATGTCTGACTTCAGCTCAGGTCATGATCTCAGGGTCCTGGGATGGGGCCCCTCATTGGGCTCCACACTCAGCAAGGAGTCTGCTTCTCCCTCTCCTTCTCCCCGCTCCCCCACTCATGCTCACTCTCTCTCTCTCTCTCTCATATAAGTAAATAAAATCTTTAAAATATATATATATAAAATACTTAGAGGGCACCTGGGTGGCTCAGTCAGTTAGGCATCTGACTCTTGATTTTGGCTCAGGTCATGATCTCAGGGTCATGAGATCAAGCCCTGCATTGGGCTCCGTGCTCATAGGATATGAGATTCTCTCTCTCTCTCTCTCCCTCTGCCCTTACCCCTCCATCAAATGAATAAGTAAATAAATAAAAAATCTTTAAAAAATATTGCTGAGAGAAGTTAAAGAAGATAAAATAAATAGAAAGAAATTTCCTATTGATGTTCACATATTGGAAGACTCAAAATTGATAAAATGTTAACACTTCCCAAATTGATTTTACACTTACAGCCACCCTAGTGAATATTCTAGAAAGATCCTTTTTAGAAATCAACAAGCTTATTTTAAAATTCATATGAAAATGTGCAGGGTCTAAAGTAACAAAACTATTTTGAAAGAGAGAACCTAAGTGAGATGACTTACACCACATGATTTCAAGATTGTAACTACCCTACAAGATGGTCCCCAGTGATCCCCACTTCCTGATATTTGTTCCTTGTGTAGTCCCTTCCCACAGGCTCTCAGGGTTGGTCTTTGTGGCCAAAAGAATATGGGAAAAGTGATGAGATTTAGATTAAGTTATGTAAAAATTCTCCCTTTCTCTCATTCTCTCTCTTTGGTCACTTGTTCTGAGGAAAGTGCGTCATTTTGTCATGAACAATCCTATGAAGAATCCTGTATAGTGAAGAACTGAAACCCATGGCCAATAGTCAGCAAGAAACAGAGACTTCTCGTTAACAGTCAATAGCTGCATTAGTGACCTTGCAGGCAAACCGTCGAGCTCTACCTAATGTTAGCCTTCAGTCAACTTTGAGCCTGGCCAATAGCTTGACTACAAGCTTATGACAGGCCCTGAGGCAGAACTACCAGCTTAGCTGCTCTCAGATCCCCCATTCTCAGAAACCATAGGAAATAATAAAGCTTGTTGTTTTATGCTGCCAATTTGGGGGATATTTTGTTATGCAGAAATATCTTATGAATACGGGCCCCTGGGTGGCTTAGTTGATTAAACGTCCAACTCTTGATATTGGCTCAGGCCATGATCTCAGGGTCGTAAGATCAAGCCTCCTGTTGGGCTCCATGCTGGGCATAGAGCCTGCTTAGGATTCTCTCACTCCTTCTCCCTCTGTCCCTCCCCCCTCCCCCATAAAAAAGTGAAATAGCTAATGAATATAAAAACTTACATTTAGCTCATAGTACTCAAGACACTGTGGGGTTGATGCAAAGATGAACAAAGCAATCAACGAACACAGTAGAATCCAGAAATAGATTCATGCCTATAGTCAATTGATATTTGATAAAGGCACCCATATAATTCAAAGAAGATAGTCTTTCCAGAAAGTGATAGAAGATCTCTTGCCATACCAACCTCCAAAAGTAAATGAAGATAAAACAGAGATAATGTCTTGGGGTAGGCAAAGATTTCTTAGGATGATGAATGAATGGATAAAGAGTATGTGGTGTATGTATCACAATGAAATATTATTTGGCCATGAGAGAGATGGACATTCTGTCATTTGAGACAAGATGAATGGATCTTGAGGACATCGCTGAAATTACTGAAATAAGACAAAGACATGAACCGTATGATCTCATTTACATGTGGGATTTTTAAAAGTCGAATTTATAGAAACAGAGAGTAGAATGATGATTACTAGGGGCTGGGGCGTCTGGGAAAATGAAGAGCTGTTGGTCAAAGGGTACAAGCTTCTAGCTATAAGATGAACAACTTCTGGGGTTCCAATGCACGGCATGGCAATCACAGGTAACGATACTGGGTTATATAGTTGAAAATTCCCAAGAGAGTAGATCTTAAATGTTCTCACCACACACAGACACACACAAAGGTAATTATGTGAGGTGAGGGAGGTGTTAATCCTGCAGTGGTAATTATTTTGAAATATACAAGTGTATCAAATCACCACAGTGTACATCTTAAACTTACCCATATTATGTCAATTACATTTCAGTAAAGCTGGAAAAAAACTCTACATATATCCACCAAAAGATTTGTACAAGAATAACGATAACTTCATCATAATGGAAAAAACCTGGTAACAAGCCAAAAGTCCCCACCCAGATGTCATGGATTACAATAAATTCGTACAAAGGAATACTACTCGCCAATAAAAACAAACCCACTACTGAGATATCCAACAAAATGCATGAATCTGAAAAACTTTAGTTTCATCAGAGAAGCTAGACACAAAAGAGCCCCTGCAGTAGAGTTCCATTTATATGAAGATCGGCAGGCCAACCAACTAAGCTACAGCGATAGAAACCAGAACAGCAGTTGCCTCTAGATGAGGGGTAATTGATGGAAAGGGACTGCAGAAAAATTCCCAGGGGGGATAAAAATGTTCTATATATTCATAAGGGTGCTTACATTTGTCAAAAACTCATTTAACTGTACACTTAGAACCTGAGCATTTTATTGCATGTAAATAACCATATAAAAAATAAATGCGACGCTTTCGACAGGGCCTGCACCTTCTGGGTCCTGGCGATTTATAGTGTACCAAATATGGCAGTTGGTTTACACAGGTCCTGAGAGAGACCTAGAAATCTGGGAGTGGGTATGGAAGAGACTCCCAGAGTTTGGAAGGAGACTGTGGCCAAGAGAGGCCCTCACAGGTAAAAGAAACACAAATGAAAGAAGTTGAATATTCACTTGGCTTTGGGTCTTACCTTACCTTGGACCATTTCCCCTTTCCCACGTGTCTTCTCTTCAAGGGCATTGATGTGTTTTATAAGCCTTTGCCTTTCCCAAAGCTCTGAGCATTATTTTTTTTGCAGCCAGAGTGTGGTAACTATCATAGAAAGAGAGAGAGAGAGCCCTGTGATTTAGAACATTTTCCAACAGATTTCGCATGACTTTCCTGGAACGGCTGCAGACGACATGAGAACCAAGACTGTTCTCTGTTTCCCGGAGTCTAGCACCGTGTCTGGCACATGGCAGAATCAATTCACCGACGTGTACCCTAGAGAGAAAAATAAATAGACTCCTCTCAAAGCCTTGGTGTCCGTCCCCATCTCCCCCAATCTCCCAGCTGTGGAAATCTTTAAATACGCTTTTTGTTGTTTTACAGCCGTTTGCATTTAAATTGGGCGTGTCACTATCACATTTTATTAGCTATTCCTCATACCAGCCCTGTGAGGTTAGCGCTGTTATCTGTGCTTTCCAGGCGAGGGCACGGAGAGGTGAAAGAAGCAATTTGCCCGGTCGGATCGCACAGAGAGCCTGGGGAAGAAGAGGGATTTGTGTGCCCAGGCTCCGCCTTCCAGCCTGCTTGGGGTTTCCGCACAGCCCTTTGGCTTTGAACCTGATAATGAAATGTGGATTTTCGGTACTGCACTTTGAAAATCATGTTAAAGGCATTAATTCCTAAAGAAAGAGTTAGGATTGTAATTCTTCGGCCTGATTATTTTTCCTGAGGAGGTTTTTTTTTTTAGATACTTGACTGGGCTGCATAAACCCAAGGTCTTAGAAATGACTCACTCTACCCAGAGATTCTCAGCATTATTTCCGGCTCAAGTCCTGCAGGGCTCAGATGTCCCTCTCCCTCCTGTGGAGCCCACCCATAGCGCATAATTAAACAATAGTTTAATTGGAGTAAGGTAATTTTATCAGGTTGGAAGGGGATTTAGGGCTTATCTAGCTAAGAAAAATTTAATGGGGTCCATGAACTTCCTTAAATGTAAAATATATATAAAGTTGTGCATCTGGATGGATATGGCTTTTTTTTTTTTTTTCTTTCCTGAGAAGGTCAAGCTCTCCCATAGTTCTCCTTAAAAGTGGGTATGTCCCTGGGCACCTGGTGGCTCAGTGGGTTAAGATCTCTGCCTTCGGCTCAGGTCATGATCCCAGGGTCCTGGGATCCTGGGATAGAGCCCCGCATCGGGCTCTCTGCTTGGCAGGGAGCCTGCTTCCTCCTCTCTCTCTGCCTGCCTCTCTGCCTACTTGTGATCTCCGTCTGGCACGTTTTAGGAACTCGCCTTACAGAACACACAGCCAGGTGACAACGGTGCTGCAGAATTTTAGTCTTCCATTAAGACAGAAGGACTATTATCTCAGGTTCCCGGAACATACATTTAATTTGAGGAATTACATCCCCAGGCTCTTTAACGCATAGACTCTGTTCTAAAGAATTGGTTTTCCCAAAATGGTATCCCTCATCCAGACAAAACCGCTCCTCTGGCTTTTCCTTGGTCTGCCTAGACCGGCCCCCCTGGAGGACACGGGGCTGAGAGAGTTCCCATTGCTGTGTCCTTTTCCCTTGATGGCAGGAAGGGACGTCCGTGTTCCCAAATTCCCAGTTATAACTCTGCCAATGTGATTAACAATACCATTCTTGTACCACCTCCTAACTCCCTGCTTGATACTGGGTGATTCAATTAAGACAAGTGGTTTTCAACCTTGGCTGAACGTTAGCTGCTCCCAGGGGGGAGCTTTTAAAAATCCCCATGCCCTTGTCCAGGCCACACCCCAGACCAATTAAATCCGAATCTCTGGAGGAAGGGCTCAGGCAAGAATTTTTTTAAAGCTCCTCCATTGGTTGCTATGTGCAGCCAGAGTTGAAAAACACTAATAGAATCAAGAGGAGGGAAAAAAAAATCATATCGATTAGACACTTATTATGTATAGGGTGTTTTATGTATGTTGGCCCCTTTATTCCTCCCGGGCTCAGATGTGTTGTACAACTTTGCTAAAAGTCACCCAGCTGGAAAGTGGCGAAGTCCAGGCTCCATTCCAGGCACAGATGTTTTCCTGAAAGCTATTTGTACATCATAGATTTGGTGATGATTAAATGAGGGGATGTCTATTTAGCACCTGGCACATAGTAGGTGGGCCCGAATAGTCTGTCTCCATTTCTCAGCCTCCTCGTCAATCTAGAATGTTCCTCTTGATCCATACCATGCCCTGACACCAAGACTTTAGGTCTGGGCACTTGGGGTGAACCCTTGTGGCTCTGCAGTTACATGCCCTCTTTATGCACAAGCGTTACATCATAATTTCGTTGTATAGGGATGTTAGGTTGTAGGAACTGAAACTGGTGGAATATATAACTGAAATAGGTTCTGCCTATTTCATGCATTTTGTGAGGCTCTTGGTTTTATATATGTTTGTGTTCTGTAGCCATTACTTCTCTCTCTTGTCACTACAGAATTGGATGATTTCCTATTTAACTGATGCGAGATTGGTCCTGCCATGATGTTGAAACCTGATGTCACCAGGTCATCTCTCCCTCCGGCACTATTTTCATCAGACTAGAGCAGTGGGCTGTGCCCCAGTCATTCTAAAGTTTTCCCCTTTCTGCTAGTCTGTTTGAGAGGCTCACAAATCATTTAAATTGTTCTGAATTAATGACATTCAGTCAAATAGGGTAATAGGTGGGAACAGAGGCTTCAAGACAGGGTGCCTCCTCAGGGGAGGACCAGTGTTGGCATCTTCCAAGGAGGGGAGGTAATGACCATGCCCAGAATACCTCTGTGTATGGACAGGTACTGAACAGCTAATGTCGATAGTGGCCACTGTTGCCAGGCATCGTCCCAGGGGCTCCGTGGGAGTGAGATGGTCAGCCTTCGAACCCAGGCATTTGGAATCCAGAGTCTGGTTTCTAACTCCATGCTATACTCGGAGCCACCAGGGGGAAAGGGGAGACGGGGACGCTCACTCAGGGAGTGCGGATCAGGGAGTTCGGTCTGTGTCATCCTAAGAAGAGGAGAGAAAGAGACATGTGATGGGCCATATACATTCCCTGTTCTTCCTTGTCTCCCTAATTCTTCCAAATCACTATGCACCAACCCCTTCCTGAGACAGAAGAAACCCCATCAGTCAGAGACCCCTGGTTGAAGGGAGGAGAGGGGAGAGAAGGAATAGCTATCTCTTCTTCTCACTTTTTTCTCTTATTCATCAAGCCGGCATTGAGTGTTTTCTGTGTTTCTGACATGGGTTTTCAGCCTTTTGTATGTTTTAACGGAGAGAGGTCAAGTCCCTTGACAAGGTCCACTGCTCTAAAGAAGCGGCGAGGGGCGCCTGGGTGGCTCGGTGGGTTAAGCCTCTGCCTTCAACTCAGGTCATGATCTCAGGGTCCTGGGATCGAGCCCCGCTTCAGGTTCTCTGCTCAGCAGGGAGCCTGCTTCCCCCCGTCCCCCACCCCCGCCTGCCTCTCTGCCTACTTGTGATCTCTCTCTGTCAAATAAATACATAAAATATTGAAAAAAATAATAATAAAGGTGCGGAAACTTGATGTGAATCCAAACCCTATACAACTGATGACATGCAGTGCCAGCCTCTCACTTCTGGAACTTTCCACTCATTTTAAGGAATTTTTGACAGAAATCCCTGGTAGAGCGTAATAATTCAAGTAAACCTAAATTAAGTTCTCATCAGGGAAAGGAAGACTGGGGGGTCATGGAACTGGAGGGCTGCTTCCTGACAAGACCCACTATGCATTCATTTGTTGCCGCTCCTGCTGGTCTGGGTCCTTGTCTGAATATTGCTCTAATAATATGTTTGGTCCTTGCCTTCATGATGGAACCACTAGGCACTATGGCGAAGAAGCGCTAATATATCATTAGTTAAACGCTGTCAGCTTTTCTTTTGCATTTCTATAAAGAGCTAAGGGACTTCCAAGTCAGGAGCGATGGGATGGCGTGAGGGCTCTGTTCAAACACAGACAGACAGGGGCTCTGTCTCTGGAAACAGTAGCTCTGAGGAAAACCTGTTCATTACACACTTCACAGCACTCACCATAGCACATACCCTCCCCAATGTCCATAACCCCACCCCCGCCTCTCCCAACCCCCCTCCCCCCATCAACCCTCAGTTTGTTTTGTGAGATTAAGAGTCACTTAAAGACGAATCTTTTGGAGTGATCCATGTCCAGTGCCAATTCTAAGTATGAAAACAAAAATAACTCATTTTTATTAACTATTTGCTGTGTACCAGACTGTACTACACGGTTGCCTTGAATCCCATAGCAGCCTCTCGCCTGAGTTTTAAAGTGTATCGATAGCTAGTTGCGGAATGATGGAGCTCTGCTCTTCTAATGGTAATCAAGAACAAGAGGTCCCTGTAAGGCCATTCTCCACCCTTTTTTTCCTTATTGTGTGTCCCAAAGCTTGTTTCCCATGGATGACCCATCCAGGCTTCCTTACCTTCTGGCTTCTGGTTTGATTTGGCCAATGGGAGTCATCAGCCAAGGATCAGAGTTGGGTGTATAACTGTCCTATCTTCTCTTTGGCCATGGTCATGTTCCTCTGTGGATGGTCACAGCTTTGGCCAGGCAGCCACTCTCCTGGGGCTATAGATACCCTCAGGTTCCCATAAGCGGTCTCTCTTTCTGCCCCTCCAGGCTTGGGGTGACCAGGGCTTCCTGCCAATGATAGACTCTTTTTTTTTTTAAGATTTTATTCATTAATTTGAGAGAGAGAGAGATCACAAGTAGGCAGAGAGGCAGGCAGAGAGAGAGGGGGAAGCAGGCTTCCTGCTGAGCAGAGAGCCCGATGCGGGGCTCGATCCCAGGACCTGGAGATCATGACCTGAGCCAAAGGCAGAGGCTTAACCCACTGAGCCACCCAGGCGCCCCACCAATGATAGACTCTTGGTGTATCATTAACCCTTGACTGGTCCCTTGGACCTCCCCCACACTCCCACAGATAATTCCTTCTGTGAACTCTCTTCAGTTATCCCTTGGAGAGTGCCATCTCTTTCCTAGTGATTCCTGGCCGATTCAACTAGGACTTAAGAACTTACACAGTTCCCCATCCAACCTCCTTTCTTTAAAAAACTCTATTTATTATAAGGACCACTTTGGAGTCTGGAAGACCTAGGTATGAAGCCCAGTTTGATCACTTACTAGTTGTGCGATCTTGAGCAAGTTACTTAACCTCTCTGAGCTGTTGTTTACCCATTCATAAAACAAAAGATAATGCATTTGTGATGATTAAAAGAAATAACAAAGGTAAATGACCTAGCTCCATGTTTGACACATAATAAATAATTAATGGAGCTAGAAATGGCAAATGATGTCATGGGAATATGTCAAAGTCAGTAATTAAATGAGTAATTTATATATTGTCCATTAAACTGACATTTTTAAAAAGATGAGCACTCTCACTGTGGACAATGATGTTGTGGGGGAAGGTACACATTTCAAATGAAAGTATAAAATTTGGTAAAACCTTTTGGAAAGGCATTTTTTCTTAGGATATAAAGCCTACAAAATGTGCGTTTTCTCCGATCCAGCAACTCATAGCAATTTTTGGAATTTATCCTAAGGAAATAATCCAAAGGAATGAATCAGACAAAGATGCACCTACAAACACCTTCACACTATCGTTGTTTATAATGCTTGAAAATTGGCAATCACAAATGTTCAGCGATAGGGAATCAGTTAAATAAACTTCAGAACGTTGACACAGTGACAAGTAGATTACCATGATTAGTGTAGGAAGATGGCCCTAGCACATTGGTAAATAAAAGATTCCATTACAAGAGTGCTTATAGAACGTGATTCCATATTTTTGTGAATCTATAAAAAGAGGAAAAATTGAAGAGATATATATCGAGATAATATTTTAGGTATTTCCGGACAACAGGGTTCTTGGTCATTTCCCCCTCCTTTTAATTTTTCTTTTCTGTATTTTCTCACTTTTCTACCATGAACATGGCACAGAACATCAAGCAGATAAGATTGCCTTGGCCGCAAGTGACAGAAATCTGAACAGAGGGCCTCAGCAGCTCAAGGAGGGCTTGTCTGAAATTGGCATGGCTTTTCCTTTGTGGACTTTAAGTGGCCACTGTCCCTCCAGTCATCCAAGAAGAAAGAGGGCCTGGAAGCCCCAGAGCCTGTCTTAGGAAAACAAGAGATCTCCCAGGAAGTCCATGACGGACCTTGGCTGCAATGGAGGGATTTGCGTCCTATGATCTAGCTGGAAAATGGAAGGGAGAAGGGGCTGGAAAATCGGGTTGAATCAGCCCCTTTACAATGTCTGCCACAAACTCATTTTGCTTTTGTAATTTAAAAAAAAAAATTAGAAGTTCTTGAAATTTTAAAACAAGTTACAGTTGACCCTCGAACTACGTGGGTTTGAACTGCATGAGTCCACTTATACATGAGTATTTTTGGAGAGATATGATACAGCACTGTAAATGAATTTTCTCTTATGATTTTCCTTTCTCTGGCTTACTTTATTGTAAGAGTACAGTATGTAATACATCAAGCATACAAATCTGTGTTAGTCTACTATTTATATTCTCAATAAGGCTTCCAACCAACAGTTAACCATTAGTAGTTAAGTTTTGGGGGAGTCAAGTTATATTCGATTTTTCACTCTGTGGAGGGTGGGCGCCCCAACTCCGGATTGTTCAAGGATCAACTGGATTTCTTTTTTTCTTGATGACTCTAATGGGTCCCGCCTTCTGCCGCCTTCCCATGCACTCAGGCTGCGACAGCCAGCATATTCATGTTCACAAAGCCCAGGGATCAGGAAGAGCACCAAAACCTGAGGCTATGCTTGGAGGCCGTGGGAGGGGAGCAGTGGGCAGAGCGCCAGGGCCTGGGAAACCTACCTGTTGCTTTTTCAGCTCCCCTCATCTAGCTCTCTCTGGTCTGGGCTCTGTGGAGCTTACCCATGGAGAATTCTGCAACTTCAATACTTCTGGTCCTGCTGTTCTTTTCTAGAGCCTGCAGAAATGGCCCTGTAACCCATCCGCCTTGCCTTGGTCTCATCAGGGCTTTCCCAGGCAAGAGCCTGCCCCTGATCCTCACACTGAGGGAATGGACCGGGTTACCTGCCCTTGGATCCTGGCTGAGCCGCTTACCTGTTAGGTGATCTTGAATCAGTTACTTCAGCTGTCTCTGTTTCTGCTTCCTTAAATGTAAAATGGGAATGATAATAGTATACATTTCATAGGGCTGTTATGAAAGATGAGTCAGTATTTGTCAGGGGCTTGGAATGTGCCTATCGTACAGTAAGTGCTCTGTGAGTATTTAAAAATAAATAAATATGAGAAAGGCAGAAACAGCCATAGCTGTCTGGGCCGTATTGGTTTGAGCTCACATCTTACTTGACATAAATCTGAGACATCTAGGGGCACCTGGGTGGCTCAGTTGGTTAAGTGTCGCCCTTGGCTCAGGTTGTGATCCCAGCATCCTGGGATTGAGTCTTGCGTTGGGCTCCTTGCTCAGCGGGGAGCCTGCTTCTCCTTCTCCCTCTGCCTGCCTCCCCACCCCCCGCTTGTGCTCTCCCACTCACTCTCTCTGTTAAAAAAATAAAATAAATAAAATAAAATCTTAAAAAAAAATCTGAGACATCCAAAACTACAAAGAAGGGCCGAATTTTCTTTTGTTCTGTGCTGGCTGCCCCCATGTGGTCTCAGTGCTAGGAAAGAAGGAGAACCCATGGGAAGCTGTGAGCCAGGAAACACCTTCTCAGTGGCAGAAGGGTCCCAAGCACTTCATGCATCACTAGCAGCTCTTTTAAACGCATGCCGCACTCCTCTTACAGATGGGGAAACTGAGGCTAGGAGGGCTGAAGTGACTTGGCCACAGTCCCAGTTCTGCGAGTGGTAGAACAGGGATTCGACCCAGAGTGTGTGTAGCACCAAAGTTGGCCTGTTGCATCCTAGGAATGGTGTTGACACGGGGAACGTCCCTGTACGTGATTCTAAAAGGCTAACACTTCCGTCCATCCCTGCCTTAAAGAGACTGAAACAGTTTTTATTGACAAGGCCCTATAACAAATACTTCTGCAAAATGCTTTATTTTCCTATACTCAGTTTGGCAAGTTTGAATCTTCACATATTGTGTTTTCTTACAATAGGTAGGCCACCGCTTTTGTTCAAAAAAATAAATTCCAGGCCTGAAACGCAGCTAAAATTCTTTTTGGGGGGTGGGGTGGAAAGAGGATGTTGGTTTGTTTTTTTCTTTCCTTTTTTTTTGGGTGTGTGTGTGTGTGTGTATCTTTTTTTTCTTTTTTCTTTTTTTTTTTTTGTAAGGGTGGAATACAGGATCTAAATACAGGATGTGTCTTTCTGAAATAGCTGGAGCTCAGTAGCCCTTCCTAGCAGTAAATGACCGTTGCGTTGCCAAGTCCAGGCATATTATCTTGAAGATCAAAGCCCTGCTCAGGCCAGCTGAAATCATCAATAATTAACATCATGAGTATCTCTCGGGTCCAAGTTCCTCTGCGAGCAGCCCCGAATTCCTCTCTGCTCTCTGATCTGTCGATGCCACCTTTGCAAAGGCCAGTTCCAAAGAGATAACACCCAGAAGTCACTCAGTGGTTTTCTTCTGGACTGCAATCAAGTACGAGTAGAATGTAAGTGTTCAGACACTTCCCTGTTCTTTCCCTTTAAGAAAAAAAAAAAAAAATCACTAAGCCCCACCCAACCCCACCCTTTGCTTCTAAAGTTCTGGAGTCAGTGGTGCAGGAGATAGAGCCAAGATAAAGAGAATTAAAAACAAAAAGGGCTTTTTTTTTCCTTTCCTCTTTTTTTTTCTTTTTTTTTTTTTCTTTTTCTTTTTTAGAAACTTCAGTTCCCGGCTCTTCTACCGCCTCACCCTGCCCCACCCCACCCCACCCAGGGGGCTCTCCCTGGCCCTGGGCCAATTCAGTGCTGGTGGAGGTCTATCTGGGGTCAGCCCCGGCCACGCTCAGAAGGGAATTAACCCTTTTAGAAAAAGACGCGTGCTAACCTCCCTACCGCAGGTGTTTATCTTGTACCCTTCTTTTAGGCATTTGGCTTCAGAATGTTTGTCATTCTTCTGCCCAGGGCTCAGAGGGTACAAACAGCCCAGAAGCAGCCGCAGGAAGTTCTGAAGTGAGTGTCTGCCAGGTAGGGCCACTGGCCAGAGGGGCAGGAGAGGGGAAGACAGGGAGAGAGATTAGGTGAAACATTAGCTTCGGCCTTTTGGACTCCGTCCAGTGTCTTACAATTATTTCTTTATGTGCTTTCCGTCCTGGGCTTATTTGGCATGGGACAGGCATCCATTAGAAGATTTCACAATGATTTGCCATGTTACAGTTCTAAACAGATGTGAACTCGTCACCAGAGGAAATTTATGTTTTACCATCTTCCCCCCACCCCACCTCTCCCTGGGGGGGCTGCAGGGAAAGGCACTCCAAGTGAATTAATCAAAATGACTAGGTAATGCTCTAAAAATAATAAGCGTTGTTGTAGTCTGGATCCCTTTCAAGTTTGAGCTCATTTTGTGAGCTTCAAGATCCATACATCAAATCACATGTATGTATTTTTTATTCCAGTGAAATGAGTTTTCGCATAGGGACAGATAAGTTATGAAGACACATAAACGCAATTATTCTCCTAACACTAGGCTGCATTTTAACTAAGTTCATTCAGCAACTTGGTCAAAGAAGGGGAAAGGAGGGGTGCCTTAATGACTCCCTAGCTTGCCCGCTTAAGCAGACTACACACATTAGGGCAGGCTACGGCTTTGGGCTCTGAAATCAAGGCTGGATGGAAATGGAGGAGTGGAGTTCGAATTAGAACAAGAAAGGAAAATATATGTTGTGTCTCTCTGGGCTCCTCTCACATACCAACAGAAGATGTATTGTTGCTAGACAAGGCAGAAGGACTGGAAGTCTTTGAAAAACTGCTTCAAAAGTTGGTGGATAATGATGAAAAACCGTAAAAAGCTAGCACTGAGGATCGTATTTTCAAAATACTTTCCCAGAGATCAGCTCTTTGAAAAGAAACTTGGAGCTGGGTCCTGGGTTCTCAAGGCCTTCTTCCAAGGTTAGAATGAGATTAGATAAACCTCAGGGTGAGGTAGCAAAGGGAAATCCCAGAAAAAAGGAAAGTGTTGATGGTCAGGGGGAATTCTTTTCTTATTTTAACTGATACAGTTGTCTGATTTTGGTTGTTCTCTTTCCCCAGTATATGTCCCAAATATCCAAGAGCGAGGTGTTCTTTAGAGATCTGGAACCAAACCCTCCTCGGCCTTTGATGATAGTTTATCCACATCAGGCCAGTGTAATTGTGGGGAAAACAGGAACATGGGCTGCCCAGGGTTTACTGCCTAGGTACCCCCTTTGTCTCCAAATCTGAGCCCTGCTGTCATTAGCCTCAATTACAAGGATATTTCCAACCTATGAAATCTCATCCAGCCTCAGAACGCTTCTTAGCTAATTCCCATGTCTTCATTCTCTAGGAAGGGTTGATCGCACTGTTCCTAATCCCAGCCTGCTTTCGCCAGCCTCCATTAATCACGGCTGGCAGGAGAGACTAGAGGGTCATGGGTAATTGAATTCCAGCCAACCTTCAAACCTAATTTAAGTCAACCCTTTGACCTCGTTCCTAACCAAATCTGCGGCTATGTCTAGTAAATAAATACTGTTTTTAAATCAGAAGAAGCCATTTTGAAATGCCTACTACAAGGTAGCTGTGTGAGAGATGCCTACATTATTTCATTTCATTCATTCCCATCGGAACCCAGACACAAGGAATGAGCAGATAGTGGAGAGGAGCGGAAAGGTCACCTTGGGGTCAGTCCAGTGTGTGTGTGGGGGCGGGGGGGACGTGTGCTCCGCAGACACCCTGACTTCCTATCTCAGAAAGAAGATAAATCTTGGGCACTGACGGGAAGTCTGAAGTCCCTTGCGCACAGGAACATGGAAGGAGAAGCACTTCCCTTCTCTCAAAGAGAAGCCACGTAGGACCCTCAGAGCTTCAGTCCAAAGACTTGCATTCAAGTCCTTCCTGGGCCATATTTGAACCCGCAGTATCAGGTATGCTGTTTAACTCTCCGGGCCTCCGGGTTCTTATCTGAGATGAGGAGCAGGGTGTGGGCACGATGCGGGGAGGGAGGGAGGGGAAAATCGAGTGAGGACACTAACCCGGCAAGGCTATCTGGAGGATTTGGGGATTAAGTGATAGGTCTTGCAGGGACACGCCCTATGAACGGTAAGGCTCCTCCCACTTAGGACGCTGCTGTTAATTAACCTCACGCCCTCTCCGTGAAAACCACCAGCCGTCATGGGACCTGTAAAACACAGGGCTTCAGATCAAAGGCTTAGGCAGACGGTACACGCTCTTATTTTAAATAGTGGAAGTTTAGGTAGAATTTATCACGACATTTGCTTCATTTCTTTTCTCTGGTAAATCTGTGGGTCACCATCATGTCTGCTAAGCGTTCGCATAGGATCTGGATTTTGTTGCCAGAATGTTCTCCCGGCGTTTCAAAGTCTCCAAGCCCACACCAGGCTCTGCCGCACCTGTCATCATAATGGAACAGTTAAAAACCAGCTCACCAGTGACTCGGAGTGTTTTCCTGTCACCAACCTTTGAATCCACAATACAGCTAGCACGAAATGCGACAGACAATATTCTTGACGGCAATCCTTTTTTTAGGAACGAGGAGTCAAGAGTGTGCTCAGGTTTGTTGAGGGAAAGAGGAAACAAACAAACAAACAAACAAACAATGTGCTTGAAAAATTCACTTTCTCTCTTTTAAGTCCAAAATGATAGGAGGTCCCGAAGATTTCACAAGCACCAGGAGACTCTGAATAGCCAGGAGAGGCCGGGGTTTAAGTGGCGGTGTTAATGGAATTATGCGCTGATGCTGGATAACTGTCTGCCGTGGAGAGATAATTACCCGGGCAAAGAGGAGGTATCGGTAAAGATAAATAAACACTGAAGGAGAGACCTCAATGTTTATTTTCCATGCTGCAACATAATCTCCTCCACCATCAATTTCATCAGCATCACTGCTAACCCCGGGCTGAGCAATTTCACTTGAAAGAAAGAAATTAAATAACCTGAACGTACATGCAACAGTAAACAAAGTTGCAGGAGATGTGGGTTGGAAAGCTTCTGCCCCTGGAGTCAGTGGCGACCAGATTCTCTTTAACCTCATCCTTCTCCCTGGGGGTGTGATCAAAAGGACGGTGAGATCTGTCTGGTGCTCACCGTGGGCCTTAACTCTAGGTTAAGCATTTTATATGCGAGGTTTAATTTCACCCACACCCGCAATCCATGAGTGAAGCGGTTAGTAGAGGAAACGGGGGTGTCGGAGAAGTTAAGTAACTTGTCCAAGGTCTCACCCTTAGTGAGCAGTGGAGAGAGGGTTTTGAGCCTGGCAAACCAGCTCCAGCCATTCCCAGAAAATCCCCGGAAACGTGCATTCTCCCCCAACTCCCAACTCGAGTCTGGACTTCTTGACTTTCCAGATGAGTTCAGGCAGTTTTATGACCTCTCCAGCAGCCCCTGGTATCTTTATTGGAAAGGCTCTGCCAAATCTCCCATCCAGTCCTCCCGCCAGTTCTGCATTTGTTTGGAGAAGGTGCTTGTTCGCATTCAACCCCAGGAGGTCAAGCTTGAGCTTTGTAACTACAGATCCCCAAAGGCCTTGGTGTTGGCCAAGTTCCCTGCCTTCTTCCTCCAATCCTGAAGCAACCATTGCCCCTCCCCCTGGGTTCTTTCCCTTGAAACTCATTATTATGGAAATAAGAAACAGAAGACCTGAAAGGGTATTTTAGTGCACATCGGCCTCGCCTCCACCAAATTCCACAACTGTTCATATGTTGCCATCTTTGATTCACTAATCAACCTTTCTCGCTACTTTCTAAACCATCGGAAAGTTAAGTTTCATGACCCTTCAGCCCTAGATGCTTCATTCAGTGTGCAACGCTTAAAAACATGGAGCATTCCTGCATGACCACATCACCGTGGTCAGAACTGAGAAAATGAACCATAATCTCTTACCGTCATCTAGGATCTAGTCCAATGATCCATTTCTTAACATCTTAAAATAGATGTGTTTTTAAAAAAAAAAAAATCAAGTTTCATGCATTGTATTGGTAGCGGTAAGTCTTTGGGCACTTGGAATCTACAACAGCTCCCCTCCCCAATTTTTCTCCCCTCTACTACATTTAGTTTTTGAAGAATCTCTCTAATTTCTGCATAGTTGCCAATGCTTCCTAGTCTTAGTGGTCTTCATGGGTCTCTACCTTCAGTTCTTAGCCGGCTGTTAGTAAGATGGGAACTCTAGGATTTCCCCATGGGAGGGCTTGAGATCGAGGGCAATCTGGTTATAGGTGGGAGTTAGGGGTGGTGGTGAGAGGACTTTTTGGGACCAGAAACACTTAGAAAAGAACCAGCTTAAATTATTGATTTATACTGGAGCACTCGGATGACGAGTGGGGCACTGGGGTGGTTAAGCAGCGGACTCTTGATTTTGGCTCAGGTCATGATCTCAGGGTACTGGGATTGAGCCCCATGTTGGGCTCCATGCTTAGTGGGGAGTGTGCTTGAGGTTCTCTCTCTCTCTCCCTCAACCCCACCCCCCCTACCGACTCACACATGCTCTCTTTCTCTCTCTCCCTCTCTCTAAGAAATAAATAAACCTTTTAAAAAAAAACTGTTCATTTATTTGACATGGCAGCTCCCCTCACGTAGAGGCAATCCATACTACAGGTGAGGGACAAATGGTAACGGTGACCAGTACCGACTTTGAGCACACTGTCTAGCATCACACCTCGGCTTTGCTCCCTACAAGCGGCTTGACTTTGAAAATGTTACTTCACCTCCCATTACCCAGTTTTATTATTTATAGAGTGATGGTGGTAATAATAATAGAATCCAATTCACAGAGTTGTGCAGCAAGGAATCGATAAGCACAAAGCAGTAAGAATCCAGCCCAGAATAGAACATGATCCAGAAATGGTAGCTATTGTCCTCCTTGGTATTCTTCCCCACCTTCTCTCAACATCCTTCTTTAGGCACTTCCTGGAACTGGAACATCCATGCCATTCTGGCTGCCTGAGAATTTCGCCCCTGGCCTTTTACTCTATGTTCAATTTATTCCGATTGACCTGGGCAGCTTCTGGTTTGCCTTCAACCTCATCCTCTTTCCTCCTTCTCTCTAATCTCCTCCTGGGTTTATTTTCCCTGGTCACATTATTTTAAAAATATCCTTTTGATCCTTTTTTTCTTCTGCTATCTTGTATGTCTGGAATAACTTCCTTTTTGCTCTAAGGCATAGCCCATCTTTTGAATGAAGATGCAATTCCATCTGTTGTTTCTACTCCAGGGACACTTTTTTGCTTAAGTGAGCGTCAGAGCTTCTTGGGTCTCAGTCATTCATTCATTCTTCCGTTCAGGCAGTCATTCAAAGCACTGGGCCCTGGCTAGACACTGAGGATACAGCAGTCAACTAGACAGGGTCCTGGCATGGAAAAGCAACAAGCCAATTACTCAGTGGGAGTCTCATCTACAGTTAAAGATGGGTTGAACTAAATAGTTCTAGAACATCCCTGTACCCTGACCACGTATGAGAATTCTGGGAGAATGATTGAAGGAATGCTAATGGATCCCTCTCTCCAATGGATCCTGACATTCCTACCAAGAGAATACAGTTAGAATAGCTCTAGTTGCCTCCTGTTTACCTTCACATCCTTGAAACATTTCTAGAATCATTTAAAGCTGTGGCTGTCCCTGCCTATTTCTGCAAAAGTGCATGTATATTGTTAGACTAACTGTCATAGCACACATTCCTCACCTGGAGAATGGGGAGAGTAGTAACACCCACCTTATACGACTGGGGGTAAACATTGTATGAGATAATATTAGTAAAATAGTTATAATGCAGCATGAATTTGTGTGTTCAATGAGTAAATAAAAACACTGTTGAGAAATCCTGGAGTCAAAAGAGAGAACGACTCAGAGCAAGTAACCCTTGAAGCAGATAAGTAAGGAAAGGTAGAAAGGACTAGGCCTGACTCAAGCAGCAGGTAAGGCAGGGAACCGTGGAAGAAATTGTGGAGGGTCCCTAGGGTGGCTCAGTCGGTTAGGCATCCAACTCTTGATTTCGGCTTAGGTCACGATTTCAGGGTGGTGGGATTGAGCCCTGCATGGGATTCTGCACTAGGCGTGGAGCCTACTGAAGATTCTCCTTCCCTGTTCTTCTGCTCTTCCCCCACCCCCACCCATAGCATGCTAGATATGGGCTCATCATGTCCGCAGTTACCATCGTTGTTCTTTTATCTTTATGCCCTAATCTTTCTGTGTATTGTCTGGTCCTCTCTAAGGCTCCCATGCCCTCTTCATTAATGGGGAGAACTTCTCAGGACCTGATTCAGCAGTTGGTACCTGGTAGGCACTCAGCAACTATACATTCCTGGACTCTTTTACTCTACCCTTCTCTTTTGATGGAATCCTAACCCTTCTCTCCCATACTCTCTGCCTCCCTGTTCACTTTTAAAGTGCATGTAAGAAGAATCTAGAAGAAGACAATAAAAGCAAGAGTTAAAATCCATTTAATACAGCATAATTTTATTTTCTATTTAATGAAACTACATAATGTGTACTTTTTTGTAAATTATTACAATGCTCCAGATGACAACAATAATCTAATAAGAGTTTGCGGGATAAGTAATTGTATTCCACAGCCTTCTACTCAATGAACATTCAGACTCTTACAAAGCAATCTCTACCACCAGCACTCAGCACAGAATTAGTTTTGGGTGATGAAGTTTGGCTCTGTTGTACAGCGACTGATACTGACACATTACTATAGTAAAATATTTCTTTTTCAGGTAGTATGTTTGAAGTATGAGTCAGTTGAGTGAGTTTGGGCAGATACTGGGTGACAGCTGGATACCCATGCATGTGGCATATTCTTTAAGGAATGGATGCAGAACTAGCCTGTAAAGACCATGTTCTCAATGTCTGGCAGCAAGGTCTTGGTCTCTGGACCAATCAACAAGACCCAGCCCATGGAGACATCCACAGTTAGAAACAAGCAGCATCGCTTAAGAAACAAAATATAAACCAAAAAGCCGCAGTATAATTCTTTTTATTTTAATTTTATTATTATTATTATTATTATTTTTTTTTTTTTTTTTTTACAGAGAGAGATCACAAGTAGGCAGAGAGGCAGGCAGAGAGAGGGAGAGGGAAGCAGGTCCCCCACTGAGCAGAGAGCCCGATGCGGGGCTCGATCCCAGGACCCCGAGATCATGACCCAAGCCGAAGGCAGAGGCCTTAACCCACTGAGCCACCCACGTGCCCCAGTATAATTCTTTTTAAATTGCATATATTATGTGTGAACATTCTAGAAATATTAGAAAATATAGACAGGAAATTAATAAAGAAAAAAGTATGCATGAGTTCACTGCCCAGATCTGATCACTGTTAACATATTGATGTATATCTAGTTTTATTTTCAATGTGTATTTCAATGTATGGATGTACACAAATACATCCACACACAAATGGAAACATATTACAAATTCTCTTGTATATTCTTTTGAAATTTTGCTTACACAGTCCTATGAACAAAAATTATATACCCATGATAAAATTTTAAATGGCTACATGGTATTCCATTAACTAACCTACTACCTATTTTATCAGTTAGGTTGTTTTTGGTTTTTTACTATTACAAATAATGCTGTAATAAACATCCGCATACATACATCTTTGAACATTTGTCTGATTTGAGATAACTTTCTAAAAAAGAAATTTCTAGATCAAGCAGCATGTATATATTTAGAGCTTAGATACATGTTCAACCATAGCCTCAGAAAGTTTCAATCAATTTATAGTCAACCAGCAGTCAGATTGGATTTTTTTATTTAGTTAGTTTATTTTTAAGTAATCTCTATGCCCAATGTGGGGCTCAAATTCACAACCCTGAGACCAAGAGTCACATGCTCTACCAACTGAGCCAGCCAGGTGTCCCCCCGATTGGAGTTTTGAACAAAGTTTTCAGGCCAAGCTCAAGTCTAAGAAGAAGTTTGAGAATCACTTGCTGCTAAAAATCACAAGATGGCTTGATATATATGCAAAGTTGAAAATACTCCTGTTCACACAAGGATCTTTGATGCTGTGACCTAGGTCAATTCTACCATAAGGGAAAAGAGTATCCTTGTATATGTGGACATAATATATATTGATGAAAAAAGCCAAAACTCGGCGGTTTTCAAACTTGTCGAGAGACAAACACAGGATGAGTCTACCCAGCCAGAAAAATAAGTTATCAAAGGTAAGCATATTCTTTTTCTTTTTCTTGTGGGAGTATATTCATTTTTTATTGTTGTCTAACAAATTACCACGAACTTAGTGAATTCCAACACCACCTACTTGCTATCTCAAGTTCTATGTAAGTCATGAATCTGGGCACAGCTTAACTGGGTTTTCTTAAAACGCCGAGATCAAGATGTCGGCCGAGGCTGGTTTCCTATCTGGAGGCTCAGCTAAGGAAAGGTGCTCCCAGGCTCATGCCACTTGTTGGCATATTTCTTTTCTTGTAGCTGTCAGACTCACAGAAACTTGATTCTTCAAAGCCAGCAAGAAGGGCAAGACTTTGGAGTGTATCTGCTAGCAAGACAGGTCTTTCATAATGTGATGTAATTGTGGGAATGCTACTCCGTTAACTTTGCCATATAACATACTGTAATTATTAGAGTGGCATCCCACCACTTTTGTCATATTCTATCGGTGAGAGGCAAGTTGCAGATCCTTACCACCTCCTTGAAGACCTTGAAGTTCCTCCTTCCAGAGAAGATTACATAAGGGCCTGAACACCGGGAGCCAGGATCGTGTGGACCACTTTAGAGTCTGTTCATGATAGTAAACAACTCTGAAATCTCTCTCTTTGCACTGCTTTTCACTTGAATAATCAAGGGAGCCAAGGACTTGGGAAAATGTAAAATATGAAACTCATTGACCTAAAAATATTCCTCTCATTTCAGCTGAAGGTGAATAACCGCGGCATTGTGCAAACAATGGTTGGCCCGAGATAAATGTGGCGTCTTCAGAGGTGTAGTCTGGAACATGTGTTTTACGTTTTCTTGGGAATTCGGTTCTGCTTCCCTATGACTAAGTTATTTTCCTTCAATTTTGTCTTGTGGAATGAGGTGGTTTATTCCCAAACCCATGTCATGATGACCACAGTTGAGACATTTTCCATGTGAAATTCTGCTAGCTATTCTTACGTCTCTAATTACAATGTCTCCCCCAAGACCTAGCCATGAGTCTCACGACACTTAAAAAAATTGTTTTTAAATACAAAAGGAGGCAGGCTGTTCAACACATTCTTTGAAATAGTAATATGAATTATGTTATTAAACATGAACATGAAAGTAATTCCCTATATATGTCCATATTTTTATCTTCCTTTTCAAACTCCAAAGAGAGTTTAGGTTCTACATTTCATACCTTCTTTTTACTCTAATGAATTATTGCCTTACTTGAAAAGCAGCCATAATACAACATTTTCTGGGGACAACATTGAACATTTAATATATCTTCTTATCACTACTCAGAATTAACATTTGTGAGTGCATCAAAACCTGGGATGGGAGAGAAGGAAGGGAAGAAGATTCTTCTTGAAGTCCTTCATTCTTAGGCCCTTGTCTTCCTGAGACTGGTTTCCTTGCTAGACCTACCTTTAGGTAGGCCTGATGGTCCATGGGTAAGAATCATAAATGACTGGAGAGGAGTAGGAGCTTCGGTCACTCAATGCATACTGGACAGATTTTCATGAGGCTTCATTAATCAAACTATTCCTTCAAAGGGATCAAAGTGAAATACCGCGTGCTCAGTGAGGATGGTGATAATGCGCGAAGCCAGTTCAATATGTAGAGCTCCTAGCCTGTTCCCCTCTTCGCTGCTTAGCTTCTTGCCCTGCCCCATCCTCCAAGGAAGGGAAAAACGTTTCAGTCTGATCTGCTAAAGGAAAGCGATTTAAGAAAGTAGAACTACATTCCCAGGGGGCTGGGGGCCGAAGAATGGCTCCATGGCTCCCGCTGGAACTGTGTTTGGGAAACTGATCTCTTCAGTGATTGGCAAGATGAGAAAGGAACTAAGGAGGGACACAGAGTGCCCTTGGATAAAGGCGCTTGGGGGTCTAGGAATTGGGTGGGGGGAAGCTAGAGAATAGGACAGGGCAGGAAGTTTTAGTAACAGTTGCTCTAGAGCTTATATAGGACCCCCTTGAATGTTAGAAGGAATTGTTCATGAAGACTAGTGTTGCTGTTTAGGCTGGGCTACATGTGACATCCTTCTGATCCCTGCCCACCCCCACCCCCACCCCGGGTCCGAAGCATGTGTTATGATGCGTAAGCGGGTATTACTGTGATCCATCCATCCTAGCCTGTATTTCCTGGGGCTGCCATAACAAAGTAGCACAACTGGGTGGCTTGAAACAGCAGAAATGTCTTCTCTCAGAGTTCTAGGGGAAAGTCCAAGAGCAAAATGTCAGCAGGGCCACGTTCGCCCTGAAACCCAGAAGAGAATACTTTCTTGCCTGTTCCTAGCTTCTGGTGGGTGCCAGAAATCCTTGGCATTCCTTGGCTTCCAGACACGTCATTCCACTCTCCACCTCCTTCATCACATGTGTTCTTTGTGTGTGTGGTGTTCTGTGTGTCATCTCCTCTTATTATAAAAACACCAGTCATATTAGTTTAGGGAGTACTAACCCAGTATGACGTCATATTACCTAATTACATCTGTAAAGACCCTGTTGCCCAATCACCGCCCATTCTGAGGTTCTGGGTGAATGTGAGTTTCAGAGGGCCACTATTCAACTCAGGACAAAACAGAATACAGAGAAATACATACCCATACAATTGAAACTATTAGCCAATTAAATTTGGTCTTTGTGCTCTATTAGGTTAGACTTAGAAATAAAGCCAATGAAATTCTGCTTGGGAAAGGAATCGATCTGGAAACTCAACTTCTCTAGTCCTTTCTTAGCCAGCAGACCTCACTTCAAGCAACATGCTGTACCTTCCTGCTGACCGTGATCTCAAATCACCCCCTTCCTACGCATCCTGCACACACACACACACACACACACACACACGCCCATGCATGCTCGCACACACGCCAGTGTACAGTGACATCAGAACGCTACCCCAGTAGATGACTCCTCATTTCCTTAGCTGAAGAGGTCTTACAAGGACATTCCCTCACGGCTGGAAGACGTCTTAGGCCAAAGGTTGCCTAAGCAGGGGTTGTGTGGTTCATCACAGGGAGAGTCAGATCTCAGATACTCACTCCGGGCTCAGATGTGCAGAGAGAACATAACTTCTTCACTTTCTATGACTGACCCCATTGTCCTTAAGTGTCCCCTGATCCTCACACCACTGACTAATGAGGGGTGTGGGTAGAACCAAATTTTAATCCAATCTGCTAGACGTGGGCCATTCCAGGAAGCAATCTCTTTTGAGTGAGTCAGTTTTTCCAATTTACATCACTCTTACTGTTTCTCTTCAAGATGGTATCTGGGCATGTGGGAAGCTCAAAGACTTTGGGCCACTGATGGAGAGGGAGGCCCCTGGAGTTGGGCGACTTCATAGCTACAAGCTAGCTGGGGTCTGCAGGAGCGTTTGGTCTGTGAGTCCAGACTGTTTGGAAGAAGTTCACTGCTGACATGTGCAGCTGGGGCCTTTGTAGTCTTGTTCTCCTGGCTTGGTCAGGGCTCCAGGTCCTCGCTGCTGACTCAGCCCTGCCCCAGCCCTCCCTGGCACTCTAGCTGGGACTTCCTCTCAGGCTCCAGCTTGGTGGAGGGACCCACCCATGTCCCAGCAGGGCCACCATCCCCTCTGGAGGCAGGGCACAGGTACTGGAGGCCCCTCAGGAAGACACAGCCTTCTGTCTCCACTTGTCCCATTCTGAGCAATTCCTCCTGTCTTTAATTATTCTTAGTGGGGCACCTGGGTGGTTCAGTCAGTTAAGCATCTGCCTTCGGCTCAGGTCATGATCCCAGGGTCCTGGGATGGAGCCCCACATTGGCCTCCCTGCCCAGCAGGGAGTCTGCTTCTCCCTCTGCCTCCCCACTCCACTTGTGCTCATGCACTCTCTTGTTCTTTCTCAAATAAATAAATAAATACAATATTTAAAAAATTAACTATTCTTAATTATATCATCTGTTCAGGACCAGGGCAGGAGCCTGGGGATGACATGAAGGAGGTACAGTCATCCCCTCATCCACGGTTTTGCTTTTTGAGGTTTTGGTTACCCCCTCTTCCACCACGGTCTGGGAGCAGATGGTCCTCCTTCTGAGGGGGCACTGTCAGGAGGTCAACAGTAGCATAATGCTGCACCCTTCACCTCCCCCCTTCATCTCTCAGGTAGGCATTTTATCCCACATCACCACAGGAAGGAGGGTGAGTACAGTACGATGAGGTATTTAGAGAAAGAAGCCCCATTCACATGACTCTAATTGCAACATATTGTTATAATTGTTCTATTTTATTATTAGTTACTGCTGTCAGTCTCTTACTGGGCCTAATTTATAAATCAAACTGGATCATAGGTATGTATGGCTAGGAAAAAACATACAGTGTATTTAGGGCGCAGTAATCTCAATAGTTTCTAGCATCTGCTAGGAGTCTTGGGAAGTACTAAATAACGTTAAATAAAATTAAGAAACAGTATAAATATGAAATTAATTAATTTGTCTTATAATCCTACATATTTTATACATTAGTCTGTGAAGGAGTCCATGGGCTTACCCAGAGTACTAAAGGGCTTCGGGACACAGAAAGTTTAAGGTATGGCGCTGGACTGTCCAGTATGGTGGTGACCTGCCACGTGTGGCTGTGGAAGTTAATTTTAAGTTAGTTAAAATTAAATTAAATCAAATACTCAGATCCTTAGTAGCACTGCCTCTGCCCTGGCTAGCTCAAGTCTCTGAACCACAGGGGAGGACAGACAATGGTGATAAAGGAAAGGCTTAAATAGAAACAGGAAAACAAAAAGAATCAACCCAATCCCAATGTTCCTGTTTGAAAATATTGTCAACGATATTGGAGGTGGGGTGATGGCAAGTGTGGCAGAGAAGAGACGAATGCAGAGTGAGGCAGACAGCTCTACACCAGGGCTATCCAACAGAACTTTCTGCCGTGATGGCCATATTCTATACTGTCCGCTATGGTAGTCACTAGTGGCATGTGGCTACTGAGCTCCTGAAATGTGGCTAATGCTACTAAGGGTCTGAATATTTAATTTAATTTAATTTTAACTAACTTAAAATTAACTTCCATAGCCACACATGGCGGGTGACCACAATATTGGACAGTCCAGCGCCACACCTTAAACTTTCTGTGTCCTGAACCCCTTTAGTACTCTGGGGAAGCCCATGGACTCCTTCGCAGACTAATGTATAAAATATGTAGGATTATAAGAAAAACCAATTAATTTCATATTTATACTGTTTCTTGATTTTATTTAAAAATCTAAAATTGTCATTATTTAAAAATTTGGTGATATAATCTCTATGTATTTCTTTATTAATGCATTAACTACCAATCTAGCAGTGAGTATAATCATAATTTAAAAGTAGTCATGAGCATAAATATTTGAGATATCTAATACAATGTAATGTGATACTAAAATATCTATGATTTGTATGTGTGATAAGGTCACCCATGCTGCTAATACATACTCTGACTTGGGTTCCCTTGGGAGTTAGTGGAAATAACCATGTAAACTTCTTCCCACCCAAGTTCACCAATTCCCTAAATTCTCTTCAGAGATCTGTTGAGGAGACATGGACCCAAGCCAAAATTCCCTGCTGGATACTTCCGTAAACAAGATAAGTTGATAAATAAGGTTAATGCAGTCAAAAAATGTTTCTGGAATGCCTAGTATATGCCAGGCACCGTTCTAGACACTCAGATTGCAGCTGTGAATGAGACGAAGTTGGGAGTTTTCAAAAGGTTTGAATTTCAGTGGAGGAGACAGGCAATGAGTTGATAACCAGAAAATATAGCAGAAGATCTGACAAAGTGACACGGAGGGTTGGTGGTTATTTTAGATTATTAGCAAAGTCTCTCGAGAAAGTGACATTTGAGCTAAGGCTTGAAGGAAAGGATGCAGCCAGGCAAAATCTGGAGACAGCACCTTCTGAGCTTGGGAATAATAAATATAAAGGTCCCAGAGCCAAAAGGGGCTGGTATGACAGGAAGAGTACAGTTAGCAAGAGAGAGCACCATGGACATGAGATCAGAGAGGTGGGGGGTGGAGAGTCCAAGTCAGGGCTGGAATTGTTGAGTTATTGTCATATACGGCAGGGAATTTAGATTTTATTCTAAGTCCACTTAGCATAAAAGGTGGATTAGATGACACTCTCGGTAAAGAATAGATTAATGGGGAAATGGAAGCAGAAGCTTTAATGAGATGGAAGAGTGGTAGGGAGGAGGGTTTGAGGCAGCATCAAGACTTCTGTTTTACTTTTATGAATGCCTTTTAGGGATTGAAGTACAGAAGTATGGATATATGTACCAGAAGCTCAGTAGAGAAGTCAAGATTTGTGCTATCAATGTTGGATTCATGAGAATGAGAAACCACGAGAAAAATGGCACTTAAGCCACGGGATTGAGGTCAACCAACAACAGGGTTTGTACAGAAAAGAAAGGGCCTAGGGAAATTGAGTCCTTAGGATTCGTGGGGTTTTAAAAAATTATTATTATGTATTATACACCCTTTTTTGGCCTCTACTTTCAGGTTAGTTTATACTTCCCAAGGCAATAAAGTCCCTCCGACCAAGACAGCTCAGCTGCTGATCTGGCAAATTGACTAGAGGTTAAAATGATGACCTCACCAAGGCTTCCAATAAAATACAATTACAAGTCCCCTGTTTGTAAGGACCCCTGATTGCCTATTTCTATAACCTCACAAGGGCGCTTCCGTGAGCACTTGCAGTTCACTTTTGGAGTCAAGCAGCTATGGATCTCCTTCCTACGTCGGAAGAAGTCCGGCTTTCTGGGTCCTCTCTTCCCCTAGTGCCAACTGGTGATGCCAGTCAGATACGCCCATAGAGAGGCCAGGGGCAGAGGCCAAACCCAACCCATTCTGGAGAAGGTCATTGTAGCCACGTTCACACCAGAGTTAGGAGGCGCAGAGGTCCTAATGGTGGTGACCGGTGCCTTGGTGGTGTCCGTAGTGCAAACGGGAGTGTCCTTGCACAGCAGGGAGCAGGAGCGTTTCCACTGGAGCTGTCTATGGAGTCATGGAATATTCTTTCTTAGAACACATTCTCCATGCCTGGCTTGCTGGCTCTTCCTGGAGACTCTGGGAGCTACCTCATACTCTTTAATACATTCCTTTTTTGCTAAGCCAGTGTTGATGTTTGGGTTTCCTGGGAAACCGAGAGATTTATGTGCAGGAGGTTTTTGGGTGGAGTGGCCTCAGAGTCAACATCTGTGAAGGGTGAGGGTTGCAGGACGGAGCAGTGGAAGGACAGGACGGGCGCTGCTGTCACGGTAGAACCCTCATCTGATCCTGAGAGAGCTCTTGAGCTGGGGAGTCCTTCAGGGTTTGTCCTGAATTGAGACAAAGGGGCAGAAATTTTTTTTAACCCCTCCTCTCCCATTGCCCAGTCCTTAGACACAGGCTGCCCCAGGGAGGGGAATGTCCTTGGGCAAGGTGACTCTCAGACTGACAGCCATTCCTGGCTAGCGATCTCCCGCAGAAACAATTCAGTGTCCCTTACTCCCAGTCTCCACAACCAACATTAATAGTTCGCAAATCTCTTCTTGCCCTGAAGTCTCATAATCATCTGCTTATTTTCTCCACAGTTCGAATGAGAAAATGAGGCTCAGAAATATCAAAGGCAGAAGAGAGATGGAGACTGTTTTCCTGCAACGGGACAGTGGACAAGCAAACAGTAGCAAAAGTAGACAGAGGTGGCCAATCTCCACGGCCCCTGGCAGGTCACCAGGGGCAGAGACAAAGGTGGCGGGAGCCCCAGCAGTTTCCTGACTTCCGCCTTGTAGCCACAGTGGTTGGTCTTGAGACCAAAAGGTCCCCTGATTTCTACTCCTCCATCCCTTCCAAAAATTTTGCAAGCACTTAATTTCCAATTAAGTATGCAGTCAGTCTCTTTCTGCTTGAAGTGCTTCCACTGGTTTTCTTTTTTCTGTGCAGAACCTGATACAGCACCCCAAGAGGGAGGCCAGGCTCACCGACTCTGCCCTCCACACTCATACACATGACGCAACTGGAGAAAAATGTTCTCTACCTGGAGAGAACACAGAAAGTAGCATAGAATGAACCGCATTCCTAAGTGGGAGATGACTGCTCCCACCAGAGAAGCCAGGGAAACCGGGGACCCTTTGGAAGTTGCTTCTTGGAGTGGATGGGCTTCGAGCCTTGTCTTGCTGTCTGGATTGTAATACTTAACCTTTACCACCAGGACGCTGGGTGCCAGGCTGGAACTCTCCAACACCAAGCGGAAGGGAGGCCTGCAATCCCTCCTGGTGGGACACTTCCTGGGGCACCGTGTCAACAAATGCTTTTCTAATGGCACAGATGTGCAGCCACTCATGACCGTTGGCCATTAGCCAAGTGGCAGCTCTAGTCGAAGGCCCCAAAGGCCGAGGGAATGACAACAAAAAAAGAGCGCCTTATGGGCCCCAAGATTCCCATCCCCCCGCAAGGAACAGAGAGGAGCAGCGGACTCTGTAGGATCATAAGAGTCATGCGGATTTGTCAAGTCTTCGACCCTACAGATGCAAGCATGGAAGAGATATTCAAGGACAACCCGCCCATAAGTGCACAGCCTGGAGCACAGAAGATGCTATGAAACCGTAATGTAAGGGGGGGATTAAGATAACATGCAGGTTGGGGCGCCTGGGTGGCTCAGTGGGTTAAAGCCTCTGCCTTTGGCTCAGGTCATGATCTCAGGGTCCTGGGATCGAGCCCCACGTTGGGCTCTCTGCTCAGCGGGGAGCCTGTTTCCCCCTCTTTCTCTGCCTGCCTCTCTGCCTACTTGTGATCTCTCTCTATCAAATAAATAAATAAATAATCTTAAAAAAAAAAAAGATAATGTGCAGGTACCTTCAATTTTTAACAAGAATCACTAAAATATCCAGTTTCCACTTCTTAAGGCTATTTCCATGTTTTGGGCAACAGCTGGTCCCACTTTACTGCTGTGGGTACAGTGAGTTCTAGTAAATGCTGTGTAATAGATGTATTCATACGCTCTGTCCTTTTAACAATCTTCTTAATTAGGGTGCTGTCCTTTTAAGCAAAGCATTTATATGGTGCCTTTATTGCGTTCGAATATAGTGTTAGCTTCAATAGACAATATAACTTTATGAGTTTTCTTTTTTTAAAATTGCTTTACAATTAAGGGGATTTATTTTATCATCAGCATGGAGTTATTCCCATGGGTATTTAAGAGTCATTGCTATGGAGGCTTATAAATCTCTCTTGGGAAGGAAAGATCCTAAAGAATGTAGGAGATGGTGGTGGGTTGACCAGTTACTTATGTCTGGGAACCTCGAAGTTTTTATTTATAAAATGGGATCCATATCTCTCTTGCCTATGTCATGAAATGATTGTGAGCACCAAATAAAATATTATATATGAAAGGGTTTTATAATGCACGCAGAGTTAGGAGCATTTTCAAGCACTACTATCCTTCCATTGAAAGCCCTTGACCTCACACCGCATGGGGAGATGGGGCTAGTGCTTGATGTAGAGGCATTAAGGGACACTTAGACTCTCCGGATACATGGGCCTTGGAGAGCAGGGAGAGCTTGGATTGTTTGAAAAAGATGATGGAGGATAAGCAGAGCTGAGAGCCCATGAGCACCCACAGACAATCTGACATGTAAGTCTGTGCTTCCTCTCCTGTACGCCATGTTGTTTTCCAGGCCCCACACAGCCAGCCTCCCCCCAGATAGTCTTCCTCACGTCCAAGTTCAAACAAACAACTCTTCATGTAAGCAAATGAATGTTCTGGAAAAATCCTCTCCGTACCCTAGAGCACGAGGATTCCATTTATTGGGATCAGACGTCCTAATCCGCCTTTCAATGTAGATAAAATGGAACCGGACTGACATTAGGTTTCCACTATTTCTGACCAAATAGATATATCTTCCACAAGGTAGTTTTCAAATATGAAAGACACAAGATTATGAAATAGGCTCTACCATCTTTCGAATCCTTCTACGTTGCCGGTACTCCAGCGTCCACTCGCATCATTTTCTTGACCATTATGCAGCACAGAACCACAGGAATGTTAGCCACCTTTCAAATCGCAGAATGAAACCCATTGTGTTGTCCAGGATACATTCAATGAGAAAATTTAATTCTTCCAAACCCAACTGTTTTATCGACATCTTTTGAACATATCAAGATTTCCATGTATCCTCAAGCATATAGACGTGGAGGCAGGGGCAGTAGAGGAAAAAGATCACTGGGCGTGGCATCAGAAAAGATAAGTTTGAATCAGATCCTAGCGTTTAATAGCTGGGCAAGTTTGAGCAAGTTATTCTATCCCTCTGGGCCTCAGTTTGCCAAGTTCATAAAATCAACTCCACAGGGCAAGGATCAAATGAGATAATGTGGATGAAAGAGCTTTGAGAAAAATTGTACGTTGGCTGGTTATATGTTATGATCATGGACAAAAATTCTCATTTATGGGTATCTCATTGACACTGGAAAATCTCAAGCATATTCTCACCTCAGACACTGATTTGTACATCTCTCAGCTGCACGTCAAGGTTGGGAGCAATCCTTTCCTTCTTGGCTTCCCTCTCCTCCTCTCTAGTTTTAATATTTCATTTAATTGTGGCCATGCCCTTCTTGGCTGACCTCTCAACTCACAATCAAAGCACAAGAGTCTCATTGCCAATTTCAAGTCCATCTAACTACTATCCAGAGATACAGGATTTTATACCCTCCGAATGATCCTGAGAATCTAAGTCACAGGAGGAGCAAAGGGAAATGTGGAACATTCTTAGAGCTCTGAATGAAAGGAAGATGTCAGGGCTATGGCAAAATATAAAGGCCCGATGATTTCCCATGTCCCAGTCTTACTGATTCTGGGGGTCTGTTTGCCTATGTAAGTCTAAAATTGAATACCAAGCTATTTCATTTAATCTGGTGGAGAGTGAGGGAAATGTTCATCTTTGGATAAATCTGGAAAGGTAAATAGGAAACTATGTGAAAACATATTTGCCATCAGTTGAAACCTACCACTGGCTAAGTATCTGTTGGGGTTTATAGGGAACCAATAATTAACACCAATTTTTCTTGCTCTTATTCTGAACCAACTAAAAAATAAAACAAGAGGTTAGGGCAGGTAGAGAACCAAAACATCACCTTTATTACTGACAATGTGAACATTAAGAATGTGGCTAAAAACTATACACAAGTGAACTTCCTAATACTTTCTAATATTTAAGAGCATGCCTTATATCTACAAGCAAATGGGCTTCCTCCCCTGCAGGCTAGCTGCTAGTCTGAGAGCAGTGTTGACTTAGGCTCTCGGCAAGTGGGCTCCCTCCCAAGAGAAAGAGAAAAGGAAGGAGTTCGGGAATGAATTTCCAGTACCTCCTTTCAAACTCAGCCTGATGAAGAACAAGGAATGGGGAGCAGAGAAAACCCAAGAATGTTATGCCAGTAGAACTTCCCCCCGTATGGACAGAAATATCAACTCTCGAAAAGAAGCATTCCTCTATAACGGAGCAACCACTCTTTCAGCCTAAAAGTAAATTTCTCTGAGAAGAGTTAACTCTGAAATCCACAGGATCACATAATTGTGCTTCTTAAAGATGATGACGTGGCTGAAACATCCATATTTTAAGAATACTTATATGTTGCAAAATATTTGGCTGCCACATGTTTCATCTGCCTTCTTACAGTGCATTCTCCTCTAGGCTATCTACCCTGCTAATTATAAAATCATCCATCAACCCAAGTCTAGTAAGGCAATAGTTGAAGAGCAGTTGGAAATGGAGGGATTGAACAATGGCTGGTTTCCAGATCACAGAATCAATGCTATGAAACACTTTGCAAGATGGCATATATATATATATATATATATATATATATATATATTTTTTTTTTTTTTTTCCCCCTCCCTCAGCCTGGATTACTTCTTAGTGTTCCTGATTTTGCTGGCAGGAGTCCTGTCGAATTCAGGAAAACCATATGAAACCCATCCCGGGTGTTGCCAAAATAAATCGTTCATCGTATCAGATGTAGCACCAAAAAGTGTTCCATCATAGTCAATTTCTGTTTTGTAACTGTTCCCTTTGGCTTCATTCAGGACCTGCCAAGAGGAAAGGAAGCCCATATCGTACAGGCCACATCTTGCTATCTGCCAAAGAGAGGACAGTAGGGAGTGCTCATGGGGTCAGAATAAGGGTACCCCAAATACTAATGAGAGATGTTGATTACAGCCTGATTTCAAATATCCCTCTGGAAATGTAAGGAGTTGACGATCTTCTGCTATATCCGTTAAAGCTTGAGAATATGAGAATCTCAGGAAAGTTCAATTTTCACAGAATGGGGATAATCAATAGGATTTGTGCATGGATGTTTCAAACATGGCTTCCTAACATGCAAATTTGTATAAAGTAATTATAATTGCTTCCTCCATCTGATTCAGTTTAATAGAACCAGGCCATCTAGACCCTTTGTTATCTGGCTGCTGTTCATTTCTCAGTTACAGGAGAAAGAAAGAAGGAAATGATAACCAGGAGAGCGAGATCCAGATTTTTTTTTTTTAAACTGAGCAAAAATAGAATAGTTCAGCAACAACCAGAATCTGTCCTAGGGTAGATCACACTGACACATGTAGCCTAATCATGTTAGATCCTTAGAAAACAGAGTGAATTCCCTGGAACTCATTCTGCACCCACTCCACATTTATAGGATTCCACAGGTGTTAGCATTAATGTGCTAGAGGTCTATGTAGTTCTCGAACACTAATTATGGCACAGAACCTTTATACAATGTTCCTGGAGCAACACAGGGTTGGGGTGCAGGCTCCCCACACAGTCAAAAATGCACGTATAATTCTGACTCCCCCAAAACTTAATTAGTAATAGCCTGTTGACTGGAAGCCTTACCGATAACATAAACAGTCGATTAACACGTATTTAGTTTGTTATATGTATTCTAGCCCACATTTTTACAATGAAGTAAGATCTTTTTTCTTTAAGATTTTATTTGTTTATTTGACAGAGGGAGAGAGAGAGCGAGCGCACCGCAGGGGGAGTTGCAGGCAGAGGGAGAGGGAGAAGCAGACTCCCGGCTGAGCAGGAAGCCAGATGCCAGGGCTGGATCACAGGACCCTGGGATTTTGACCTGAACTGAAAGCAGAGACTTAACCAACTGAGCCACTCAGATGCCCCTACAATACGGTAAGATCTAAGCTTATTGGAAGACCCCAAATTTGGAGATCGGACACCTGGAGATGGTTAACTGTTGCATGAGTAGAAATGTATTTAGGAAAATGCACCCCAGCAAAGCACTGTGGCCCCTACTTCTCCATACTTTCAACACGATCCTTCCAAATCTGACATTTCAGTCCACCAGCTGGGGTTCTAACACCCGCATTCCAGTGTACGTGTGGGTTGGGGGACTTCGATATGTTTTGTAGAGAAGTTAAAATAGGAAAGCCACCTAAGAGGTGGGCTACTTCTTATTATCACTATGTGACCAATAGCTCTCAACAATCTGAGAGATACAATTTCTTTCCTCAAAAAAGTATTTTACTGGTCTAAATTCTAGACCAGCACGGCTGCCATCGTTAGGTTTAATCGTAGATAGGAAGCCTCGATTAGCACGTTTTGTTATTTATCCTTTAATAAACACTGTAAATAGAAATGAATTTGTAGAACTCACAGTGATGCCGTTATCTACACTGTGCATTTTGAAATTAAGTTCCAGGGGCACCCAGGAGGCTCAGTCAGTTGGGGTCTACCTTTGGTTCAGGTCATGATGTCAGGGTCCCAGGATCGAGCCCTGAATCAGGCTCTCTGCTCAGTGGGGAGTCTCTTCTCCCTCTCCCCCGGCCCCTCCCCACTGTCCCTCTCCTCTGCTCATGGGCTCTCTCTCTCTCTTTCTTTCTATCTCAAATTGATTAAATCTTTAAAAAAAGTAAGTTTCTAGTGGTTCTGAGTTCCTGTAACTCACTTCAGATATAGGCCTTTCTTCAGTCCTTATGACACAAAGTTTATTAAAAGAAAAATTACACAGTTTGTGTTTCTCAACTGGCTGTTATTGTTATTCATTTCATTTCTTGATTTTCCCTAAAGATAATTTTATCATATGGGGGGAAGGAGTGCTACAAGATGACGCATTCCAGGTATCAAAGACATGAGGTGCACCACTGCATTCTAGGAAAACATTCACAGAGTTGTTTCTACGCTGACAAAGTACAAAAAGTGATCGAGGGGAAATAATTTATTTGTGGATGAATAAATGTGAAGGAAAAAAAAATCCCAGTTCTATTATTTGAAGATATGATGTAGCTTTAAAAAAATGCCTATGATAAAAGAGCAAAATGCAAACAAAACCTCAGAATTGTGGGAAATCTAAGTTAGAGTAAAGAGGCAGACTAGGGTAAAGTGGAGGAGAACATATACACATGCTGTAAGATTTTCTTTTTTTTATTTAAGGATTTTTATTTATTTGTCAGAAAGAGAGAGAGCGCACAAGCAGGGGGAGTGACAGGCAGTGGGAGAACAGTCTTCCCACTGACCATGTGGGGCTCAATCCCACGGGCTGGGGATCGAGACCTGAGCCAAAGGCAGACACTTAACCAACAGAGTCTCCCAGGCGCCCCGCTGTAAAGTCTTCTAAGATTGCTAACATTGAGTCTTTCCTTTGGTGCAGAGCTTCCCAGTGGCCAAAGCTAATAGGCAAGAGGAAGCAAATGCGGTACACCAGCCTATGACCAACATAATGCAAAGCGACAGAGGCAGAGGGAGCACTGGTGGGAAGCACTCAGGAAACCAGTATGTTCCTTGAGGCCCTAGGAGTCATCATTTGTGATCATCGCTAAAGATAATTATATGTTAATTAATGAATAATTATGATACCATGGGATAAATGTTGCTGGTAGTTCATACAGAATGGGGAGTGAGCTAACTTGATGGTGGGAGTAAGAAGAAACAGAGAAGGACATACAAAAGAAGGGAATCGCATATTGGACTCTGCAGCAGTGCAGAGGAATAAAAGGCCATGTGAGTTTGAAAAGCACAGGCACTCCAGCGTGACTGGGAGGAAGCACATGATTGAGGGGGCCACACCCAGCTTTTGAATGGCAGCAGCCTAGGCAAACTGTGGCCCTCAGGCCAAATCTGGCCCTGGACTGTTTTTGCAAATAAAGTTTTATTGGAACACGGCCATGGGCATTCTTTTACACATTGTTACAGGCTGCTTTCTCGTTCGCTACTACTACTGCAAGGTTGAGTAGTGGAGAGAGACCACACAGCCACCTTAAATATTTACCATCCGGCCCTTTACAGAAAAAGTCTGGCAACCTCTGATGTAGAACCTACAAAGGAGTTTGAATTTTATCCTGTAGTTTAAAGGGAAATGGTGAAAGGTTTTTAAAAGTTAAGAGAACTTCAGGATCCCCATGACAAGTTTACCTCACAAATACTCAGCTCAGTTTCTTAAAGGCAAAGATGATTTGATGTGCCACTGAACCCGTACACCTCAGGGAACACAATTCAGGCCAGAGTACGTCCAAGAGTCTCAAGAGTTACCTGTGTACCGATCTGCTTTGGGCAATGAAATCCTGAACCCTTGACTTCCTAAGCAGGACAGATTTTGGATGTTCCAAGATTCTAATCAAGAACAAGTGGTCCAGCAGATTCAGTAGAGACAGGCTCCAGGCCAGTGTGAATGGATGGGTCAGGAGTAAGGGTAGTACCCGAGACCCATTATTTGCCTAAAGGAGTCATTTTGTGTGACACCCCCACGTTCCCGAGGCATATGGCAGAGTGGTTAGAAGTTCCGGCTCTAGAGTCAGCTTCCGGGTCAAAGCCTGGTTACGGCCACCTATCAGCCCTGTGTCCTTGGAAGCAAGACTCAGTCTCCTCGTCTGTCAGATGGAGATACAAAAGGACCAACCCTATAATAAAGTTGTGGTGAAGGTTAATGAATTACACAGTTCCCATCACAGAGTAAGCAATCAACTAATGTTCATCATTCCCATTACTAGAACCACTGAGATGGATTTACTCCTGACTTTAAACGTGACACTATATATATATATGTATATAATCTATTATATTGTTTTACGTCATATCTCACCATTTCACCAAGATCCAGTTCCCAGCATCTGTTAGTTATTATATGAGTTTCTTATGGCTGCCACAAACTGGGTGGCTTAAAATAGAAATTTATTATCTTGCCATTCAAGAGGCTCCAAGTGTAAACTCAGGGTGTTGGCTAAGGTTTACTTCCTCTGAAGGCTCCTGGGGAGGATCCTTCCTGATTCTTCCAGAGTCCAGTGTTTCCCAGCAATCGGTGATCTCCCTTGGCTCATAGCTGCGTCTCACCAGTCTCTGCCTTCATGGTCCCGTGGCCTTCTTCCCTGTGCGTGCATCCCCTGTTTTCCCAGGACCTTCTTCTGAGAACACCAGCCCCTGGATTTAGGGCCCACTCTAATCCACTATGACCTCATTTTAACTTAATAAAGGACATATACAAAGCTCCTGTTTCCAGATAGGGTCACATTCTGAGGTTCTGGGTGGACAGGGATTTTAGGAGATACGGTCTAACCCAGCAGAGCTATTTAAAGTCACAGTTTCCCAATGACATCTTTAGGTCATCACTGTCTTTTAGGTACCAGTCCTCTGCTGTTGGCACTCTCTCTGTGCCTCTCACCCCTAACCGCATGTTGAAGCATATTCACTTCTACAGAAGAAGGCTCCAGAAGCCCGCCCCTTCATTGTTTTTACCTCTTCCTTGGCAAAGCGGAACACGAGTAGATCATTCTTTGCCTTGGGCCTATGCTTTGCCATTTGGAACACTTCTGACTGGAAAACGAAAGCTTTTCTCTTAGAAAATACATTTCAAGTTGCGAACAATCAATTTACAAACTATTTTTAGGAATGTCGCCAGCTTAATGTTGGGGAAAGCCTGCATTGTTAATGAGCCACCAGGCAGGGTTTGGGACTGTAATCGCAGCCCCTCCAGGAGTCCAGCTTTAGTGCAATCCCTGCCAAGAACGATGCCTGTTTGATTTTTAAGAAATGAGTATCATTATCAAACATAGACATTTTATTTGGGGCACGCTCCTCTAAAATATAGTCCATTATTAGACAGGATGCTAGCCAACATGCAAGGAATTTAAATGTTAGATTTCTCGGGGTGGGTTCTTTTAAAATCAGAGCCAGGGACAAGGTCCTGGGTCCAGGTAGTTTGTTTGAGAGGTGATCCTGGAAAGGAGGCATGAGGGAGCAGAGACAGAGAGGGAGACGGAAGGAAAAGCCAAAATGAAATGCACAGTTGAGGACATTGGGGCTGCGGGCTCTGAAGCTTTGGTCCTCAAGGACTTTGGGGAATTGCAGAGAACACCTTCCCGCATCATCCTCCTGAAAGAAGGGGGCTGGAGCATCGTCTAGTTTCTCACCATCAGATGATGATTGCCTCTGGCCATTAACTCTTTTCACACTTCTCCGTACCTACTTGGGAGAAGGTGCTGGGACAGAATGTGCTTAAAACAGGGCCCAGCAGAACGTGCTGGGATGTTACTCACCTGTAACTGTCCACCACCGCTGTGGCTTCAATCAGGGGTAGGCCAAGGGAAGGTGGCTCGGGTGCCGGAAGCAGCTGCCGTATTGGAATTCCTTCTTTTCCTCATGGATCTGATCTTCACTGTGCTCGTCAGCTGAAAGTTAACAGCCCTATGGATTAGGAATGGCCTATCGTATCTTCCTTTTACAAGTGACATATGATTCAAGTATTGTAACCGGAACACAATGGGTGTAACGTTGGATCAGCGAAGATGCTTTTGGCTGCAAACCCAAGCCGGCGGAAGTCAAGATGATGGCAGAGAAGGATGGAGTCTGATACTGCACCGGTGCTGCGAGCTGTTAAGCCTTCCAGCCGCGGGCAGCTCGCTGAGGTCCTTCCGCAGGCTGAACGCGGGGATGAATCCCTCGTCTGTATCTCGGTGTCTCGGGCAGTCAGGTGTTCGGATTCCTAAACGGTCAGGCTGTAGATCACATCTATGCTCCATTTAAGCCCTCAAAATTATTAATTGCTTAAGAAAGAAGCGCTATCTTATTCCTCTTTGGGTCTGTCCGTCTCCCACCGTGCCCTGCATGCAAGGGGCCCCTAGAAAACATTGGCGATTATTTGATGACATATAAATATGATTTAATGTCCTGAGCAGTTTGTGTCCTCAAAAACTGCCGATAGACAAGGGCGACTGTTAGGAAATGGGTTCCTCCCAGCTATGGAGGCAGGAGGGGCCCCACTTGGGGCCGCTGACATACAGAAGCGTGTTCAGCATTCCAGAGGTGACCAGTAAGGCTGTGTTTCTTACCATCTCCCCCACCTCATACCATATCCCTTGGAACACTGATCTTTAAACTCTTCATCTATTTTCCCAGATCCTTTCCCTTTCACTCCACCCATATTCCCGTAAGCCGCCCAGCATTCATCCTAGTTAAAATCAGTGCAAAATTACACGGAGGAAAATCTAAAAGAGGCTTCTGGTCACCTGGGGTTGATAGGCATTTTTCTTAAGAGAGTAAGACCCATGAGAAGGCATTATGATGCCCTGATGTCTCTTTGATGGTCTCCCCATCACGAAGAAGGGAACTAACATTAAAAACAAAACAAAACAAAACCCACAAAACCCTACTTAACATTCTGCAGTGGGTGGTCCTTTCCAGTGCAATTAGTTTCACAGGGTGCTTATCCGTTCTTACATTTGCTAAAGGGCAAGGTAGCCTGTTAGCTCATCATGTTTCTCCTCAGCCTTTCAAACTACATAGAGTGTTTTAGCCGGAAAAGAGCTGAACCTCACTCCCTCCAATAAATTGTATAATTGGAAAGCAATAAATTTAAAGATCTAAAAGGAACAGATTAAAGAAAGTGTCAAAGAATAACTTACTCTAATTAATAACCATTTATGTCTCCAATTTGGTAAAATGCTTTGCAAAGGTAATCACCTTTCAGTTTAAAGTACTATATTCATTTTGTGAGTAGAATATGATTTCATTTGTGAGAAAGAGAATTAAATACGGCTTTTAATCAACCTGGAGCCCCTTTAATACTAAGAGCTATTTAGCAGGAGTTCTACAAATTATAGGAGTCTTGTGAAGAAGTAATCTGCGCGGTAGTTTAAAAATCTAACATCACCACAGTAGCTAACATTTTATTTATTTCTGATCAGTAGAAAATTAAACTTGAAGGACAAAAGCATATATATACATACACAGTACTAAAACTGTTACAGTGTTTAAAGATCTCAAATGTTAGCACTATTTTTAAAAGTCGCGTCTTTAGTTGTGACTTGATTTTTCACAATTTATTGTTTTAAGTGATATGCTGCTCTAATTAGAACCAGCATTCAATTATTGAGTTCCAACTGTAAAAAATTTCTAAAGAGACTGCAAATACTAATAACTTCACATTAATTGCACTAAATGTTTAGTATCTGTCTTACGAGAGAAAAATGTCATTTTCTGGAAAGCTCAGTGATTTCTTTCCCTAACATCCAACTAGCTTGTAGAAATCCTTGAAATCTGTTTTTAAGAGAGGTGTGCTACGTAGGAGTCAGAGACATGACAGTCCATGTGCTGGAGCAAATAATAAATGGAAAGCCTTTGCAAGCTCTGATTAAATGTTCACTGTTTCTGTGGTCCAGATGGAAGGAAGGAGAACGGTGGCCTTTTGCCCTCTAACACTTTACTATGAAAATATTCAAATAGAGAAAATTGAAAAGGTTTTTATTGTAAATTCCTGTATGCCCATCCTTAGAGGCAAAAATTGGCATTTTGCTCTATTTGGTTTATCACATAGTTGTTTTTTCCTCTATTTACTCCTCAGTCCAATTTACCTTGTAATAAAAATCAAAGTAAGTTGTAATACCAGTACATTTCCTTTTCAATATTTCAGCATGCATATAATTAGCTAGAGTTCTATATTTATTTACACTTCTTCATGAGGTTTTTATTTTGGTAGAAATTTATGTATTTTGAAACACGTAAATCTTGAGTGTCTCATGTGACAAGTTCTGGCAAGTGCCTATATCTGGATAATTACTGTAAAATAGAACATTACCATCGCTCCAGAAGCTTCCCTCTTGTCCCTTTCCAGTCATTTCCTGCACCTCCTCCCCCACTCCCAGGCAATCCCTGTTTTTTTCATCATAGAATCATTTTCTCTTTTCTAGAACTTTATATAAATAAAATTATCTAGTACATACTTTTCTGTGTAAGGCTTCATTCACTCACATAATGTTTTTGAGATGTATTTATATCATTGCCTGTTGAGTGGTTTTCTTTTTATTATGTTGTGGTATTTCTTTGTATGAATTTAACATCTTCATTCAACCATTCTCCCATTGATGGATGTTTAGGTTGTTTCTAATTTGGGACTATCTTGAATAAAGCTGCTTGTGCATGGTTTTTGTGTTGTTGTTGTTGTAGACACGTGCTTCCATTTCTCTTGGACCACTAGAGTCTCCAGAAAGGAGTATATCTTCGATTTTTACTATCTTTGACTTTAGCACGTGAGACCTAGAGAACTGTAAAATAGTAAATCTGTATTGCTTTAAGCCCCTATGTTTGAGGGGATCTGTTATAGCAGCCCTAAAACACTAATACAGATCTTGCTACACCAAAGTGGGGTTTTTGCTATAATAAATACCTGAAAATATGAAAGTGGCTTCAGAATTGGGCAGTAGACAAAGACTGGAAGTATTTTTGATTGAAGAGCCTTAATTACTTTGAACAGATTCTTAGTAGAAATAGGGATTTTAAAGACTCTGCCAGCAAAGACTCAGAGGAAGTGAGGACTACAGCAGAGAAAACATAAATTTCCTTGAGAATACCTCAATTGTGAGGAATAGACTGTTGGCAGAAATATGACTTCCAAGGCACTGCTGAGGAGGGCTTTGGGGGAATTTGTCACTGAAAACTAGAGGAAAGGGGATCTTTATTTTATAGGGCAGAAATTATGTCCTACAGTTATGTGGAAAGTGGAACTTAAAATTGATGAAATTGTATTTCACTTGAGGAGCTTTCCAAGCAGAGTGTTGAAGGTGCCATTTGGTTTCTTCTTGATGTTAGTAAATAGCAAAATGTGAGAGGAAAGAGATAAATGGAGGGCAAAACTGGTGATACAAAAAATCAAAAGGAGCCAGGACGTAGTGATTTGGGGAATTCTCAGCTTACCAGATCGCAAAAGACACTAAACATGAGATTCACTATCAGGAAAGCATGCTGTAGGAATAAAATGGAGGATGTAGCAAGACAACTTTTGCTAATACCTCAGAAGAAGCAAAAGGTCTGAGGATTTACTCACAGAAATGCTTTTTGAAGAGAGTAAGTGACTGTGACTCATATATCTCCTGAACCAGCAGAAGCAAAAGCAGACATGGGTTACCTAGAAAAGATCTGTGGAAGAAGGTCTTGTCTAGGGGGCACCTGGGTGGCTCAGTGGGTTAGGGTCTCTGCCTTCAGCTCAGGTCATGATCCCAGGGTCCTGGGATCGAGTCCCTCATCCGGCTCTCTGCTCAGTGGGGAGCCTGCTTCCTCCTCTCCCTGCCTGCCTCTCTGCCTACTTGTGATCTCTGTCTGTCAAATGAATAAATAAAAAATCTTAAAAAGAAAAAAAAAATTAAAAAAAAAAAAAAGAAGGTCGTGTCTAATGGACTGAATCTCTGCGACACACATGGGAGAGCCACAAAATTTTTGAGAACGTTACGCAAGCAAACACACTGTCAGTTCGGACTGAAAAGGACAGAGAAAATATGGAATAACACAGTTGTGAGAAGGACTCTGTGTATCTATACTAGCTTAAAGAAGAAGGAATGGAACCACAAGACAAAGAATGCAGACAGATTTTAGAAGCTGCAATAGGCAAGGAAATATGTTTTCCCTTAGAGCCTCCAGAAAGAATTGTATCCCTAGTAACACTGATTTTAACTTAGTAAGACCTATGTTGAACTTCTGATCTCCAACAGTGTGCCGTAATGCATTTATGCTGATTTTTTTAGCCTCCAAACTTGAGGGAATTTGCTATGGCGGCCCTAGAAACCTAATACACTTGGGCAAATACCTATGAATGGAATTGTTCATAGAGGAGGAATTTGTCTGCCTTCATAAGAAAATGCCACACTTTTCCCAAAGTGGTTGTAGAGTTTTATACTCCCACCAACAATGTGTAAGTTGCTACAAACCCCTGCCACTGCCTTTCAATATCAATCCTTTCAATTTAAGTCATTCTGGTCATTTGTAGTAGTGTCTCATTATGCTTTTCATTTGAATGTTCCTAGTGACAAACTATAATAAAATAATTATTATAAATAAATAAAGTAAATAAAATAAATTGCATTATTATATAAAATATATTTTATATAAAATTATTTTTATAGTATATAATATAATATAATTATTTTATATAAAACTTTATATAAAATTATATAAAATAAATAAAATAAAATACAACTAAAATAAAATACATTATAAATAAAATAAAACACATTTTCTCATGTATTTATTTATTTTCCTTTACTAAAGTTCTGGTCAATTTTTTTGTGCACTTTTAATTAGATTATTCAACTTATTTTTGAGTTGAACGAGTTCCTTATATATTTTGGATACAAGCCCCATTTCAGATATATATGTTATGAATATTTTCTTGGGGTCTGTGCCATTTCTATTGATTTTTGAATGATGTCTTTGATGAGCAGAAATTTAAAATTTTTCCCACATGGATATTCTTAATGTAGTTTACTGAACATATTTTTCATTCCTCATTGAGTTGTTTTGGCGCTGTTTTCCAAAAATCAAATGACCACATATGTCAGTCCATTTCTGGGACCTCAATTTCTGAGACCTCCATTATTCTCCATTAGTTTATTTGTCCCTGTGTCACCCTGTCTTGATTTCTATATTTAAAGATTATCTTAAAGTCAGATAGTTAAACTCTCTAACTTTGCTCTTCTTTTTCAAAATGACTTTGAATAATTCTTTTTTGCATTTCTATATAAATTTTAGAAACAGTTTGTCATTTTTGCAAAACTCCAAGTGGGTTAATGATTGGGATTGAGTTGTATCTGTGGATCTAATTGGGGAAATTGGTTAACAATATTCAATTGTTTAGTCCATGAACATGGTATATCTTTCTGTTTATTTGGATCTTCTTGAATTTTCCTCAGCAGAGATTTTTAGTTTTTCAATGCAGATCTTACACCTCTTTTGCCAAATTTATCCTTAAGAATACTTTTTGAAACTATTAGAAGTAGAATTTTAATTTTTTTAAAAATTTTCTGTTGTGTGCTTTTGAATATATAATATCAAATTTTTTTTTCTATATTGGTACAAATCTCTGTAACTTTGCTAAACTCAACTGTTAGTTTTAGTAACTACTGAAAAAGATTTGATTGAGAACAATCAGGTCATCTGCAAATATAACCAGCTTTGCTGCTTCCTTTCTGATCCTTATGCATCTTTTTTTTTTTTTTTCTTTTCATTGCTTTACTGTGTTGGATTCAACCTCCAGTTGGTTAGAAATTTTAAGACCAGAAATTCTTGCTGATCTTAGGGGAAATTTTTATACTTAAACTGCAGGTACAAAACTACTTATAGGCTCTTTTGTAGATGCCCTTTATCTGATTGAAGAAGTCTCCTTCTATCCCTAATTTTCTTAGGCTTTTTATCATGAATCAGTGTGACTTTTGTCAAATGGTTTTTCTGCATCTGTTGATTTTTTTTTCTCCTTTATTCTGTTAAAATGGTGAATTACATTGACTTAAACAAATCTAGCATTCTTGGGATAAACTCAACTTGATTTGTGATTATTAATTTTATGTATCAACTTGACTGGACTAAGGGCTGCCCAGAGACCTGGTAAAACATTATTTTGTGTGTGTCTGTGAGGGTGTTTCTGGAAGGAATGAGCATTTGAACCAATGAACTGAGTAAGGCAGCTAGCCCTTCCCAATATGACTGAGTACACCTCATCCAATTCCTTGAGCCCCTGAACAGAACAAAAAGGAAGACATCAGTGCTCCTGGCTCTCAAGCTTTGGGACTCAGATCAGGACTTACACCATCAGCCTCCCCAATTCTCAGGCCTTCACACTGAGATTATATCACAGCTCTCTTGGTTCTCCAGCTTCCAGAGGACAGAGTGTGGGACTTGTCAGCCTCAATAATCACATGAGTTAATTCCTATAGTAAATATCCTCTTGTATATACCCATATATATATGCATATATGTGTGTGTGTGTGTGTGTGTGTGTGTGTGTATATATATATATCCTATTAGATATATATCCCTATTAATTCTGTTCCTCTGGAGAACCTTGATTCTTAAACATGGTTATTATATTATATTATATTATATTATATTATATTATACTTAATATAATATATATTGCTGAATTAACTTTGTCAACATTCTGCTAGGAAAGTTCATGAAGGATATTGGTCAGTAATTTTATTTCTAATTTTTTTTAAAGATTGTATTTATTCATTTGACAAAGAGAGAGAGAAAGATCACAAGTAGGCAGAGAGGCAGGCAGAGGTGGAGGGGGAAGCAGGCTCCCCACTGAGCAGAAACCCTGATGGATGCAATGCGGGGCTCCATTCCAGGACCCTGAGATCATGACCCAAGTTGAAGGTAGAGGCTTAACCCACGTAGCCACCCAGGCATCCCTATTTCTAATGTTTTTATCAGGTTTTGGTGTCATGGTTTGCTGGTCTCATTAAATGAGTTTTGGAAAGAGCTTATCTAAGATGATTTTCCTCAATCCTATGTTAAGATTCCTTAACTATTTGATAGAACTCATAAGCATGATTATGTGGTTCTAGAGTTTTCATTGTATAAAGATTTTAGATAAAATTTCGACTTCTCTAGTAGACATGGGGCTATTCAGATTTTCTATTATATCTTACATCAGTTTGGGAAAAATGTTTCTCAAGTTTTTTTAAATTGTCAAATTTATTGCAAATTTTTCTTTGAAATATTCCTTTTATTCTTTTTATGTCTATAGGCTCTGTACTGGTTATTCCCTCTTTAGTTCCTAATATTCATAATTTAAGTTCCTTCTTTTTTTATTCCTGATCAAGTTATCTATGGTTTTATCAATGATAGGAGGCTGAGAAAATAGAGATGGTGCATAATTCAGAATGCTTGGGCTTACTGGTGGGCTGAGAACTGACATGGATTGCTTCCCAAAACATTTTTACTGATGGGTCATATAATGAAACATTTATTGTATGTAAAATTATACAACTATTTCACTACTTCACGGAACTTTTTCATTTACCTATCCATACATAATGATGCATGAGCACACAAGGTATGTGGGGAAAAAGAGAGTTTAACAAAAAATATCATCATAGCATCAAAGCTAGGCAGTATATCCTAGTGGTTAAGAGCTACGCCTCTGGAAACCAGAGAGACCAGTGTCTGTATTCTGGCTTCAGTGCTTGCTAGCTGGGGACTTATTTTTCCAAGCATCTAATGTTGTTGGGATTAAATAAGATAACATGTGTAAAGTATTACTTGCAATTTTTAGCTATCATTTCTATCATTACTACTGCTATTACTAACCTGGTCAGATTTAATCTTAGATAACAGAGTTTGGTTTATTTTTGTATGTGTTTTTCTCCTGTTGCATTGTCTCAAGATTTTTACTTCCTGTCCTAAACTTTGTGAAATGCTGTTTAGCATTATTTTATGAGGACTGTGGTCCTAAGTTATCTCCAGAGAAAGTTTGGACATCAGATGGAGTGTTGTCCTTGATTGATTGGTTTCTGTACCATTTTCCTTTGCATAGTTCTTTGGGAGATAAAGAGGTATTCGCCAAGACTTTTTCCCTGTGTTCTTGAAAATTAACTAACTAAGTCCAAAAAGACATTAAAATATAACCCCAAGCAAACAGGAAACTGACTTTTTCTTTTGGGAACTTAGTCAAAAGCCAACTTTTTGTGGTTTATGTGAAGGTTCCTCCCACAAAGTTCAGAAATTCATCTTACATTTTCAGCCTCTTATTTTCCTCTTTTTCTAGGCTACCTGCAGAGATGCCTCTCCCTCTTGTACCTTACAGAAGCTGACCACAGAGAAACCTGTGTGCAGATTTTTTTTTCTTTCTCTTTAGTGCTTTTTTCTTCTTACAAAACAAAGCTTTTTGGGTTTTTTTTTTTTTTTTCTTTTCCTTCTAAGATGAAGACAACCCCATAGAAATACCAGACAGCCACACTGGCTTCAGGCAACTATAAATAATCCCCCTGTCCACAACCAAATACAAGTACCAGGCACGCTGTTGATACAACCTATTAATCATTACTTAGTCAAGGGAAATGTGAAGCAATGGGCAAGCCTGGACAGAAGATGTATCTTTTGTAGAGATACTCTTTTGGCTCATTATATAACTGCCTATATTTTATAGCCAACGTGTTTTAGGGTAAGACTGTCGAGCTATCCTTTGAACTCCCAGCAATTTTTTTGCTTTATAAAAGTGACAAAGATGGGCAATTTTTTTCAGAAGAAAAAGAGAACTCGATGAGTGGGTACGTCGACTTGCTCTCCTTGTTGCAAGTCCTCTTTCCATCTTTGAATACATATATTTGCACATTTTCATGGGACAGCAACCTGGGTGTGTATATTAGTCTGTGTTCTGTTTTTCACTTGCTACTACTTTCTATTCGCATTTCCACGTAATGATGCAAATTGTATATTTGCATCAATGACCATGGGGGTCACTCTATCACGTTAAGATAATTTAGTGTTCTTAGCCATTCTGCAACTGAGAATTTGGATTGTTTCTAATTTTCTAGCTCTTCTAGTGTGTATTGGTCACTAAGGATTTCAGTCTTCCCTCCTTTTGGGGGTCATTTCCATGTATATTATGAACAGTTCTGTGTATTATATTAAAGCTTTCTTTGGTGGGGGAGATGATCAGAAGGAAAGCTTTATTCTGAGTTAATTTTACTAGTCATTTTACCCTAAACATTCCAGCAACTGTACTTTTTATAAGCACATTCTGTATTTTTTCTACCCATGAGGCATTTTAGAATCATAAAGTCAAAGCAAGAGAAAATTTATTCAACAAATATTTATTGTGTGCTACTTATACACTAGATATTCTGTCAATCTAAGCCCCTCCCTTTTATAAATGAGGAAATGAGACCAGAAACTCTAGGATTGAAATACTAGTACTTTGGTCTTATGTTTGAATATGATTTGTTGTCTTTTAAAAGTTTTACCTTTAATTATTACCCATAATTATCCCATTATATTGTACCCATGGTCCCATAAGGTGAAAGAGGGTATATTTACTGTCTCTTGTTTTATTTTGCTTTGTATTACAGATGAGATCCGAAAAACTTATAGAACTGATCCAAAGTCACACAGTTAATTCTTGATCAAGCATGGATACATTTTAGTGACTTCTTTACCATGATTCTGTCCTCAACACTATGCAAATCTTCCAAAATTAAAAAGGTAAGCCGATTCATATATGTAGGAATGTAACTTGCATACTACTTTTTATAACTGGATTACAAAGTCTTAGTCTTCCCAATATGGGATCCAATTATTTTCAAATATCAGATCATTAAACACATTATTTCCTAATAGCTAAATAGGCAAAGGATATCATTTAAAAATTCATTTAAAAAAGTATGTATTGGATGACTTTTATATGTGAGGCATTCATCCCAGTGTTAGGGATTCAGCAATGAGCAAAATAGACACAGTTCCTGTCTCATGGCCAGTATATATGGAATTAACATACTCAACCTTATTAATGTTGAGAAGTCTGCAGAAAGAAAAGCAGTAATTGTGTGGTTTTTATCACTCTAGTATCGAATCAATTCTTTAAAACTAAGAGAGAAAATGCTCAAGACCTGAGAATTTGTAAGAAACGGATGCTGTCATACAATTTCCTACAAGAGGAACTGTGATATTAGAATCACTTTCTGGGAAAGACATTTTGCAATATACAGAGAGCCTTTGAAATCATACTTTTTGATTCAAAAGTCTCACTTCTGGAAATCTTTCCATGCACAAAGATGTTCATTTCAGAGTTCTTTATAACAGTTTTTTTTTTTAAAGGGAAGTGTAACAATGAAACAATTAAGAAAAATACATGCAATGATACAAAACACAGGCTTGCCAATGTGGTATTTATAAATAGTGTGTGTAGGGAAAAAAGACAATATAAAGTGGTATATTTAGTATGATCTAAAAGGAAAATACTAAAGTGATCACAAAATTATGAATGGTTTACTTTTCTTCTGTTACATGTTTTGGTGCTTTCTAGATTTCTACAGCAAGGTTTTATTACTTTCAAGGTTTTTATTAGTTTCAGAAGGAAACTTCAGCTCTCCTGCACCCCCAATAACATGTTGGCTACAGATCTATTTGTCTTTGTGGACACAGAACACTGAAAATGCCCATGGGAAAGGATGAATACCAAGGGACATATGGGGGATGTGTTTTTATTTTTCTCAGTCGTCATCTTGTTTTATATTTAACCCTCCTTTTATCTTCTTTGTCCTGGACTTACATACCACTGGGTCTCCAAAAAGGAATTTTCAAAAATTAATGTTAGATTAAAATTTCATCCTCGTGCTTTAGAGACTAGATTAGAGCCCACAGTCGTTATGTTTTGGGGGTCTGAAATGCAAGTGTCTTTGGGCAACTAGAATTATTCTCTAGTTCAGTAAGCTTCCTGGGTCTGTGATCCCATGTGATCTCAGAACCACACCCATCTAGAAAGGGTGGGAATGAATTCTGGCAAAAGGCTCGAGAAAACTTGCTGGAAGCATAGGAGGAAATTTTCTCCTTCAGCCTCATCTTGCCACAGCTTTTCCAGGAATTGCTTGTGGGTTTATCTGCCCAGAAGGCTCAGCGTGCAAAGGCGAGGTCAGCTCAAGAGTTAAGTTTGGCTGAGCCAGGAGAGTGCTGGGGAGGAGTCTAAGAAGCTGGGGGAGGGGGGCAGGAAACAAGCCATGAGGGGACTGTGATGCTGACCAGCTGTTCTCAGGCCCAGGAGAGACTTCAGATGACCTGACCCTCCTCTCCTCTAGTCAATTCTGCTTGTCTTGGTGCCAGCTGCCGTGTGGCTGTGAGGCTCACTCATTTAATAGAATGAAACAAATCTTGGCTACCCAAAGAACTCTCACCAAGCATCACTTGGTGACTGAGCCGTGCTACATCCTTAAAGAAAAATCCTCTGTTAGCCACTGTATGGTTAATATTGCCATTTAGTTGGAAATATTGCTGGGAAAGCCATGTTTGGAAGGATTTAGATTATAGATGTTTATTCTTTTTATTATGAATACCTGCGTTTATATATGCATATGTGTGCATTGTGCAACAATTATATTTACAACAAAATGTTATACTTTACTAGATCTTGTTGCGTTATGTTATATTAAATAAAACCTTAAAGGTGAAACTAATTCAGGATGCCCAAGTATTCTCCAAAAGAAAATATTTCATTTAATCCAACTTGGGACCCTGACGAGGTATAGAAGCTCGGTGCCTTGCATCAAGTAAGTTCTACTGAAACGTTTGCACTCAGCTGAAAATGCACTGGAAAGAGGGGCAGGGAGCCATGTATGCGGTACTGTGCAAAAACCCTGCAAAAACTCTGGACTGGCTAACTCACTGCAGAGTTTGAGGAAGAAGGTTACTCTCCATCCCTGAATCTTCAGTTTCTATATCTGTAAGATGAGGGCATGGAATGAGGAGCCCTCAAAAGTCCCCTTCCAGCAACCTGACCCGGAGCAGATGTGCTGAGCTCCCAGGAATCCCTCCACATCCCTCTCCAGGATCCAGACTCCGGTCCGCCTCCATTCCAGGCTTCTAAGCATGTCCTATGATTATGGAAGTGTGTGTGTCCATTACTTCAGGCAAATGCACATATTCCCAGGGCTAAGAATAGCGAGACACAAGGAAGAGACAGGAACCAGGGAGAAGAAGATGGTGCCGATGTTGGAGGCAGGGCCGAACATTCTGGAAGAGAAACACAGCCCTGAGGAAACACTCTTGCACCTGGCTACTCCCTCTGGGAATCAGAGCTAGAAGAGCCTGCCGGGGACAGCCCCCAACTCTGTCATCCCTTAGCAAGGACCATGTAATCTGCTGTCACTTAAAGCAACCAATGCCTTTTATCCTCCACAGGATAAGACCATTCTCTGGGGTTCAGAACTGGCCCCGGAAACTCCAGTGACACAATCCACGGACCTTATAAGGGTTCTCACAATAGCCTGTACTCCTTTGCTTAACCCACCCTTGCTGGGCATCCTTCTAGTGCCAGGAAGCTGTTGGGGATGGAAGCATGAAGAAGCCACAGTCCCCGCCCCCAGGACATCCACACCCAGCAGCAAGAGCCTTACCCGTAACCATCAACTGGCTTCTCAGTTCTATAAAATTCACACGTAGAGTCATCAGAGACATGACTGTGTAGAACCTACGATGATGTTTTCCTAGGTCCACATCTTGCCTCCTGGTAACAGCCTTTCAACTTGAAGCCCAGCCTTCTCTTCTCTGTGTTGTGGTGCTGCCCCTAGGTCCCCGCAGACCATGTTTCTGCTCAGCCAGCCAGTCCCACAGGAGGTCCTGTCAACAGGAGGGCTGTGGAGGGCGTGCGGGGGGCGGGGGGTGCTGCAGGGTAGAAGGAGGAGGAGAGGCACTCTTTCCTTTCTGCTCCCTGGCCCTGGGCGTGCCGCCCCAGCAGACACAGTTCCCTCCTGTCACAGAAGCTGACTCCAGGTTGCACATTCCAAACACTCAGAACCCCCTTTCTGCTATTATCCTTAGAGACACCACCATTGGGTTTCTGAGAGTCTGGGTCCAAGGCTCCTTTGGGCTCAGGGACCACCAGTCCCAGCAAGCGGCCTCCCTCCTCCACAGGCCCAGGCCTCAGTTCTAGGAGGCCCATTCTCTCCTTGTCTAAGATTTGCAAATCATGACAACCTCTTTGTTTCCTGGGGTGGGGGGTGGTGAAGCTGTTCCCTTTAGTTGCTACCTCCATGCTACCTGAAAAGTTCCCTTTTACCCTTCTGGTGCCCTAGGGAACAGCTTCTAAGAATGGGTCTGGTGTCTGTCTTCTGAAAAGACCCTGACTGAGAAGGCTCCCTGGCTGAACCGGAAGCTACTACAGACTGGAGGAAAATGGCGGCAGCTTTGGAGGCCTCCAGCCCCGGATTTGAAATCTGGCTCTTGTGGTCGGTAGCTTTTTGACCTGGAGCAGCTGCCTAATTTCTTCCAGTCTTGTTTGCTGGTCAGAAAGATGAGGCTTCCAGCTGTTGTGAGGGTAGTTTCAGTGCTTGGCATGAAGATAACTAGGGTTCAGTGGAGTCATTAACTTTTACCTTTTCCAACATGAAAGCCATGGCGGCGGTCAGATCCAGTCTTGAAGTTTGGGTTAAAACATTTTTTTAATCTTCTATTTTAAAACCAGCAGCAAGAAGTTTACCTAGAGGGTGAAATAAGAAAATCCACGGCATTCCTTCTCCTGGCAGCCTGGCAAACGTTCTTAGAGACAGGATGATAGCGTGTGGGAACGCACCGTGTCTTCAGAAAGAAGCCAGATTTGGTAGGTACATGACATATGGGTGGCCCTTCCCAGCTACCCAACAAACACGTTTTATTTTTTGTTTCGTGGCATACTTCATAAAGAGAAAAGATTTTCCCTGCTCTCACCCGTTGTGTGACTTCTCTTCCAAGTGTTGAATTCAGGATTCTAATGGAAGCCCTGAGAATGAGCATGGTCCCACGTGTCCTGGGCCTTCTCAAGTCCACGCGGATAAAAGTCGTTCAACACAGAGGGGAGAACAAAGCATCTGTTCTTTTGAGCACAACAGAAAGATAGGCATCCAATCTGGGTAACGGCTGTGCACACAGGAGGAGGAAGTCAGCCGTGTTCTCTTATTTCATATTTAGGGTTATGTGTAGGGCTGGGCCTGATAAAGGTGTTTGTGTCTGAGTCTGGAAGGTGTACAGTCCAGCCCAATACTTTCCCAGTTCCAAAAGACCTGAATGGGGGACATGGAAGAACTCGGTCCATTCCAGAACATTCCCTCGCCACAGAAGCCTAAGCCTTCTGCAAAGAGAAAAACAGCCCCAGAGATCCCAAGTCATTCATTTCTTAAACGAACTATGCATTTTCCAGCTAACCAGGCTTGAGAGAGCTTGAGAGAGCTGGAGCCCGCTGTCATCTTGAGATGACTTTCTTGGCCTTGAAGGAGCTGCTCGTTTCTTTGTGGAGGGGCGGTGACTTCTAGACACAGGAAAAGAGACAAGCGATTTGCAGGCGGAGCAGGAGAACGAATCATTCTGCTTTCAGAAGACTTTTCTTGTCTCCATACCAGCTTGTTTGGGGGCCCCTGTGCCACACCCTCCATGGGGCCCTTTTCTGACCAAGCTCGCTGCTTCTGGAGCAGGGAAGGGCTTCTGCTGGGCCTCACAGTGAACACTGAATCCCATTCTGGGCTGGGCACGGGCACTGTGTCTGCTCTCCTCCAGACACAAACAGACATACCTCATGGAGGTATGGAGATTATCTTTTTCTCTGGTTAATCATCCCCCAGAGGGAAGGTGAAGTACCTACCTTGGGCGCAGAAAGCACCTGGGGGAAGAAACCTTGGTAAACTGAGAGGAAACCAGGCTTTGGGCTGGGGGTGGCAGTCCCCTTTGCTATGCTAATGAGTGCCAGCTAGAGGTCTGGCCCCTGGTCCACTCAGGGACTCAGGGCCGGTGGTAATTTGGTAGGACCCCAGGTAGAGGTGGCCTCCTTCAGGGAGCCAGGCCAGGGGACAAGTGGTAGTGAGGGGAGGCCAGACACCAGCCTAATCTAAACCCGGTATCTGCAAGCGAGGGGGAGCCAGAGGGAACATCTAGCAGCTGAACGTGCCTCAGGCAAGTTCAAGGACCACTGGTGGAAGGCTGGGCAAGGTGCAGATCCCTGTGCACCCTTACACTGAGCCCGCTCGTCCTTGTCCTCTGGGCTGTCCCGGCACAGGCAGCCCCGAGGCGGGCCGTCAATTACCTCCGGACACTAAGTCTGTGGTTCCTGGCCCAGCCACCTTTACCCTGTGGTTTCTTTGTCTCCTTGGTTTCTTAGCGGCACTTACTTTGAGAACATGTTAACCCTTTCTTATCTGAATTAAGGTACGAAGGGTATGCCTCCATCTTTGCCAGGAAAAAGAAAAAGGAAAAAAAGCATTTATAATCTAGGCATGATGAATGTATAATCCAATTTCTTTATTCTCTGTCCAGGTTTTGGGGGTGGAGGTGCTGGTCCTACAGGCTTGGGAGCCGGCTAGCTATTCGGTTCCAACGTCTGCATTCCTTAATAGCTGTGTGTCCTTAGACACGTGAAACTCTCGGAGCCTCAGTTTCCTCCTCTATAAAATGAGAATATCAATCACACCCAACTCACAGGATTATACGATAATAAGGATCCAGTACATGAGGAGGATTGTAGCAGACACTGCTCCATATGTACCTAAACACTTATTTCCTCCTTCTCTCTAGTAACAGATTTTTACCCAGGCACATGGCAGCTTGAAATAAAGACTACATCTCTGCGTATCACGGGAACTAGTTGCTCCATTGGAGTTCCGGCCAATGAGTTACACATGGAAATGTGGTGGTCGACTTCTAGGGAAGGTCCTTAAACTGGAAAAGAAATGGCTTCTTGCACTCATTTTTTCTTTCTGATTGGAATGTGGAAGTGATGGCTAGAGCTCAAGCAGCCCTCTTGGCACCAGGAGGCAGTGCACTAAAGATGGTAGAAGAGCAAGAAGAACAACCGGGACTCCTGTGAAGTTTGAGGGAACCGCTATATGGCCCTTAAACTGCCTACCGCTGGATTACAAGAGAGAGGAATGAACTGACTTTTGAACAAAATCCATTTTGAGGGAGTTTTCAGTTACTCATTACTGAATTTAAATCTAAGTCTGTACAACACGCAGAGTGTTTAGCACAGTGTAACATCTCCTTTTTCTGCTTTTAAGGAAATACATATTGAAGATCTCAAAGGTGCAGACATAAAGCAGAAGGACCAAGAGGACCAGAGAGGGAATATTGGCCCACCCCATCCTGGCCTTGGTGCCACTCTGGCGCTGAGTGGGACAAGAAATACAACCTTCTCCAGGCAAAGGTTATGGGCCCCCTGGGGCAAGAGAGATCACGTAGCCTCCTGGCCTCAATTTATTCTCTCTGCTAAGCCTCTCAAGCCAGCGGCGATAGGATCTGAAAAAGAGGAAAAGGGACAAAAAAGCCCCTAAGAAATACACAGACTTTGAAAGTCAGTAGACCTGGATTTTTCTCCTGGCTTCTCTGCAAGCTGGGTGACTCTGGACTAGTTATGGGCTCTCTGAGCTCCGATATCCTCTTGTTAAAATGGATCATGGGATAACCTGGTCCCACCGAGCGGTTGTAAGACGCAAACAAGCAAATGTGACTCAAGGTCTGAACGCAGCGCCTGACACATTGTAAATATTTGGTAAATGCTTAGAAATGGCACCTGCACCTCCTCTTTTCCCCTTTCCAACTCTAGCTACCCCCCTCTCACTCCACGCTTCCTCCAGACACATTCACTGAACGTTCCCAGCAGGGACTGTCTTTCCCCAGTGCTGTGCCTTTTGCTCACTGGGTCTCTAGGTGGAGACCCACCACTTCTGCCTGCCTCTCCTTATCTTTTGCAACTTTTCAGGGCAGCTCTAGGCCCTCGGTGACTTCCAGCCTGGCGTGACCACTCTGCCTCTCCTCTGAACTTGGTGTCCAACAGCTTATTAACATTTACTGCCTCATATTGGCATTTAAGCTCGAGGCGCTTGTCTCATCTTGCTAGCCTGATGGCAGGCTCTCCGAGGGTGTGGTTCCTGCCTTTTCCACCTTCATATCCCCTCAGCCCTTAGGTCAATGCTATATGTCCAGAGCTCTGTGGATACTTGCTGATCAAGGAAAACCATATCCAATTATCCAGAACCCTCTAACTAATTTGGTTTTCAGAACAGTTTTTGAACCTATGTGCCTATTGCTTTGCTATGTTCCTTGGAGTTCAAAGCATTTTGATGGCAGTGCCTTCCTGGAATTTTATCCAGGGTTCAGTTAACTCTAGACAGCGTCCAACTTAGGTCCAAGCCCACAGATGGCTTTGCGGACCTTGGTCAGTCATTGTGCAGAAGGAAGAGATGAGAGAGGAGTCCGTTTAGGAGAAATCCACAATTTCAACCAAAATAAACAATCAAAAATGCTTTTTAAAAAGATTTTATTTATTTATTTATTTGACAGAGAGAGATCACAAGTAGGCAGAGAGGCAGGCAAAGAGAGAGGGGGAAGCAGGCTCCCCACTGAGCAGAGAGCCAGACACGGGGCTCGATCCCAGGACCCTGAGATCATGACCTAAGCCAAAGGCAGAGGCTTAACCCACTGAGCACCCTAGTTAAAAATGTTTTCTGGGCATTGAGTCAATACCACTATTCAGAATTTGGGAGCTCATTTCATTTGTCTTTTGAAAGAAGAATACTGTAATGTAATCCAACACTATTATTTTGAATATGAGAATGCATTTCTCTCTCTCTCTCATAAACAATGAAGAAGCTGTCTTTGTTCCTTATTTTTAAGTAAACTCTTATGCCCAATGTGCAGCTCGAACTCATGACCATGCGATCAAGCGTCACCTGCTCTACCGACTCAGCCAGCCAAGCACCCTGCATCTGTCTTTTTAAACAGGTATGTTCGACTTGTCTTCTGTGCTGGTGCTTAATTTGTATGCGCCCCCCCCACCCCCGTGCCTCAAGGAAATGTACACAAGAGCAGTAGCACTGATTTCATAGCTTCTAGAGTGGGTGTTCTCAGGGGGCGAGGCAGTGCCTTCCTCCAAGCCAGCTAGACAAGCCCACAGCACTGAGATCATTCTCACTGCATCGCACATCGGAAATACCAGAAAAGAAAATTCGAGAGCCACCACTGTTGGTTTTTGGTAGGTAATTTGAGACTCACTTGGGGATGCTTATTAAAAATAGAAATTCTCTGGTTCCTAACCCCACTCCCCACTCGTAGCAATTCATTGGGTGTATGGTGGGACCCAGGAATCTGCATTTTTACCAAATCTTCAAGTAATTTTGATGTAGAGAGTGGTACACTTGAGAAACATGGCTTTAAAGGAAAGATGTACCCACCATTACCTTCCCTCTTGCAATCTTTCTACTTTAGATGTGGCAGAAATAAAGCAGTAAGGGTTCGTAATCTGTTAAGACAGAGAGAGAGCAATGATGTGAGTATAATTCTGGACTGGTGCCCCTCCGATCCCAGAGATGTGGGTGGCCGGCTCTTCTAAGAGAACTCGCCCTAAAGGGTAAGTCCCAGTGCTTTTTGGAGGGTAGGGGAAAGTCCTGGAAGTGCTCCTAAACTGTGGAAGGGCAGTGGTCACCAGCTGTGCTGGGAGAGTGAGTCACCCGCCGATGTGGCAAGAACCACGGCTGGTGGAATGACTCCGTCGGCCGTGGGGGGCAACGGGGGAGGTGATGTCTGTGGTTGGAGAGCGCCGTGCCTTCCAGAGGGGAGCCAGACCTCCTGCACAGATGCCACTCTGCGCTCTCAGTCACCTTGGCAGCGAGGAAGGAGGGAGAGGGAGGGGCGCGTGAACGGTGTCAGCGAGACCACAGAGGCACTATTTAGTCACTGGGATTAAAAGCCCTGTGTTCACAGTCCCTGGACTCGCCCCTGCCTCCTGCTTTTCCTCCCCCCAAAGTTCAATGACTAAATCTGGTCTGCTTCACGTTTCTGTCCTCTAGCCGGCCCCCTTTCTGCTGCCTCTGTGGTCCCACCGTCACACACCCTTTCTACGTGCTCCCACCACCGTGCCCGAGCTCTAGCTCCTCATCCCGTCTCCCTCAGACCCCTGGTCCTGCCTCCTGTCCCGTATCTCGGATCCATCCCACAGACTGCCACAACTGCATTCTCTCCAAAAACAGAATTCCAACCCTATCATCCCCTTAAAATCCACAGCTGGGTGGCACCTGGGTGGCTCAGTTGGTTAAGCGTCTGCCTTCGGCTCAAGTCAGGATCCCAGGGTTCTGGGATGGAGCCCCATCGTGGTTGGGATCCTGGGATCCGGCCCTGTGTTGGGCTCCCTGCGCGGCAGGGGAGTCTGCTTCTCTCTCTGCCTCTCCCCTCACTTGTTCTCTTGCTCACTCGCTTTCTTACTCTCTCTCTCTCTCTCAAATAAATAAAATCTTAAAACACAAAGATTCCACAGCTTACCACACAGCTCAGCGGTTCTTAGACTCCACTGCAAATCAGAACCACCTGGAGGGCTTGTGGGAGCCCCAGGGTGGGGGGCTTCTTCCAGAATGCTCTTCACCGGCCACATTCTGCTCCCTTCCCGGCTGAAATCCCTGACCTGCAGTTCTCCTAGGAGCCTCCTCCATCTCCCCTCCCTCCTCCTCTCCCCACCTCCACCACCAGCAACCCCACTGAGTGCTCGCTGGGGGGCAGTTCATCAAATCCTCACAGAAAAATGACAACAACAAATCCATGATGTGGGTACCGTTATTCTTCCCATACTAAAGATATTAAAACTGAGGCTCAGATCGGTTCAGAAACTTGCCCTAGTCCCACGGCCAGCAAATGGCAGAGCCAGGATTCCAGGCCTCATCGGAATCCTCTTCTAGGCACTTCCAGGTGGGAACAGACACAGGGGGACACGAGGCCTCGCACAGGACTGCGAATGACTCAAGGAAGGACCTTCACCCTTGTTTCCTATGCCTAGCACAGGAATTCTCAATAAGGGTGGGTTCTCAATAAGGGTGATTACATGAGTTACTTAGGGTGTTTGCAAATGTAAATTTTCTGACTGACCACGAGAAGGGAGAAACATTCCAGAAGGTAACTTAAATTCCTTATAATACACCAACTCAACATGTAGGTATCATTTTATATTAAAGCATACATAGGTGTCACTATGATAGAGGCATATGTGAGGCGTGGGTATTACTTTATATTAGGGGAAACCAGGACGGGAGTAGAGATCCAAGGCCCATTAATACCATCTACTCACAGTGGGTCACCATTTTGTCCATTTTCATTTTGGTCACCCTGATTACATCTTTTTTAACTTATTCACAGTGAAGGGGGTTTTGATCCTCAGCAGGGCATGAAGGCAGAGATGCCTACACAGGAGTTTTACAGGAAATTCTGGTTAACATCTTTTCTACTGCTCCTGGAAAATACCCTAGGAAGTCAACATTTGAAACCACCTCCCCCCAAAAAGGGAAAGAACAAGAAAAAATATAGGAGCAAGTGCATTAGAGTACACATTTCATATGTATTTGGAACCAAGACCAAAACAATGTTTTCGTACATAACCCCCATTCACCACAGAAGATCAATTATCTTCTACATACCAGTCCCAAGTGTAGGCCAACATCAACTTTTGCCGCTGGAAAGGAAAATTGTTGCCAGCCAGCCCTCAGGGTATCTCCCCACACCCCTTGCAACTTCTCTTTCCCAGGTTTAGAAATTACCGTTTGGGTCCAGAAAGGAAAAAAAGAGAGAACGCTACACCCTAGATTCCAAGTGGCCTGTCAGCACTCCAAGCTATTCCAGAACTAGTGAACACCTCAAAAGCTTCTCCCTAGCCTCACTCTGGGCACTCATGCGATGCCAGACATATTTGTTTCTTTTCCATCTGACTTCAAGGCCCTTGTCAAAATGTAGCCTAAGTTAATAGGCTCTGTCAAAGTGAGTGCCTGGGAAAGGCACCTGAGAACCCAGCCAGCCACCTGTACTGTTCTGGAAAGCAGAAATATAGCATTTAAAAAACAAAACAAAACAAAAACACACAGCTCTCCCTTCCTGCAGTGTACATTCTAATTCTCTTGCTACCAACTGTACAAATTCTTCTCCTTTCAGGACCCAGGACAACCCATTATCTGGGCCTCCATGTCTTCTCCCTTGACACCCAGACAAAGATTCCAGAGCCTTCTCTGACTTGCAGAGGCCTGGGGCGGGGGCTTCCTCAGTGGTAATGTGGAGACTAAGCTGTTGGACCCAGTAGGCCTAGAGGTGACTTCTTCCTACAGTCCCCTCAGGCTGATTTTTCCCATCCTACACATCAGGAAGCACAAATCTTTGTGGAGAAGGCTGGAGTACTAAGCATTCAGTCAGGGATAGAGAAAAAAAGAAAAACAAAAAACAAAACTTTTCCAACCCGGCCCGTTTAAGGACACATGATCTCAGACATTTCCTGCCTGGGCCTGAGTGGTTTCCCTCCTCTTACACACATGCTCCCCCTAACGCCTGCCATGGACAACGCACCCCCGGGGTACCGGGGGAGCAGAAACCCCCCAGCCTGGCCCTGGAAATAGCCGTGTTGTCAAGATTGCAGAGGTGTGGGGGGGGGGGCGGTGCTGCCCAAACAACGAAATAGCTGAGCCTTGAGAACTGTTCCATTGCTCCCGGGCAGGGCTCCAGCTAATCTTTTCTTCACATTTCAGAAATAAAAACTCTGTAGTTAAAATTGAACAAATAAACCTTCTGAATAGAATTAGGCCAAAGAGTGAAATGTTGGGCCCCCACCCCTACCCCCAAGAGTGAAAGGAAAGGAACTTTGTATTTGGATTTGGAAGCAGGGAGTCAGATAGATTCAGGTGTTGCTCCTTTCTTTGATGAGTGACCTTGAACACGAAACTTTTTTTAAGACTCCATTTCTTTATCTCCAGTTGGGGCATAACGATCTTGCTTATCCCCTCGTGCTGCTGTGGAGAGTAAAGGAAAGAATGTGAACATATGAGAAACAGTGTTTTATAACAGAAATGCTAATCATTATTTCTTTCCCTTCCAATCTAACGCAAGAGCACACACACACACACACACACACACACACACATGCACGCAGCCCTCTTCCATACAACTAAGTGGAAATGGCAGTACAGGCAACAAACCCCCAAAAAAGGAAGTAGGGCAAGGAAGGCTCAGTCACAAACAGGAAGTAACAGAAACGCCACCAGAAAAATTGGCTCAGGCGAAATAAAACAAAACACAACACAACAGTCCTAGGTTAAGTTTTAAAGACCAAGTTTGATATAGTTCACGACTTGGGGTGTCGCCCTCCCGGCTCAACCCCTTCAAATAGGGGGTTTTGAGAGATGATTAGGTAATGCTTTTGACCTCGATTTGACCTCACAAGTGGGAATTGGCACAGGGCATTTTAGGATTCCTGCAGTTGGTAGGTTCCTGCCTTTTTAAATGTAGGTCTCTCCTCCTTTTCCCTTGTGGCGGAGATAGGAGGGGCGCCGCTTGAGGAGCCCGGGCTCCGCCTAGGGGAGCCGCCCTGCCGCTCTGCTCAGATTGCCGCCTCCCTTCCTGGCTTCCAGAACTTGCCACATTGGAAGTTGGCTTCTTGAGGGAATGTAAGAAAAGCATTCCGGTGACGGCCGCACAAAGAGGTTTTACAGTTCTGGGGATTATGTCAAACTTTCCTTCCAAAGTTTTGTTAAGAGAAGACAAAATCCTGGATATCTTTCTAGGGGGAAGAAAAATCTAAAGGGAAACACACCAACGTGTCAGGACACATTGGGCTCTTTATTTTCTTGTTTTTTCCTGTCTCCTTCTGGAAACTTCTTCCAGGAATCTTACCACCTTTCTTGCCTCTTCCTTAGTTTTGTGTGTTTTTAGGGGAGGGAAGGGAGAGGATTAGAAGCCTAAACAGTTGAAGCCCTCAACCCCACCCCCAAAGCAAGCATTCCTACGACTTGTCAGTTGTTTCTAGGACCAGAGCTCCTCTCCTGGCCCAGAAGGAGAGCCAACTTTTTGCTTCCCTTCGCCTCCAACCCTTTCTAATAAACAATCCCTCCAACTCTTAACTGATTGCTCGGTGCAAATGAGAGTTGGGAAAAAAAAAAAAAAAAAACAACCATGTCCAACCTTTGAGTGACTCCAGTCTCCGGGCAGTGCCATAGAGACAACACACAAATATTCTAAAGATTGGACTGGGTCTCATTTCAGGCTTTGTATGTTTTGCAGTGGCCTTCAGCTACACATCTTTGACTGGAAACTGTACCATCAAGATGATGGGGATGGTGCTTTCAAAGTATTTTCACGTGGGAGCCACATAACAAACCGGAGAGCACAGCCAAGGGGTGGAGTTGAGCCGGAGTTGCAGATGGAGAGGTGAGGAACAGAAAGGTTAAGTGACGAATCTAAGGCCTCTCAGCAAGTTTCCTGTGAAGCCCGAGCTATGAGGTCAACGTCTTCCAAAATCCTACTCTAGCCCCTAATGCCCATTTGGGCATCATCACGAACGCGTTCTACAGGTTCTCGTTTATGCCAAACAAACAGGCTGTCACCATTTTTAAATATAGGGTATTGTAAGCATTTAAAGGAAGATCGTTTTTTAACAAATTACGTAGGGTGTGTTTCATAAATGAAAATGGGAGTCTGAGGCCCTTTGCAAGAGATGGTGCATTTTTTTAAATTACAAATTGATTTTTAATGGGCAATTCATGTGCATGACTCAAAAGTCAGAATTCTTCTTGAATCATTATATTGTACACCTGAAACTAATATAACATTGTATGTTAATTATATTTCAATTTAAAAACTTTTTTAAAAAAAGAACAAATCAGAACTCTAAAGCTCTGTATACTGAAAATTTTCATCACTACCTCCTGCCCCTTCGTCTCAGTTCTCTAGTTCCTTCTCTCCTTTGTTGGTAATCATTCTTATTTTGTCTTCTTACCTATATTTCCTTATGAAAATACAAATAAATTCAAATGTGTGTTCACATTACATATTTGTAGGTTTATCATGCATTTTGAATTGGTTTTCTGGAAGTGGTGGTGGACCTTGCGGAACCATCCAACTCTTGCCTGGGAAGCTCAGATATTATAGGGATTGATCTGCAAATGGTGAGTGTGTGACCAAGGATCCAAAAGAGTTAAAGCCATAGAGGCTTCAAGTGGGCTAGGCTTGCTCATCAGCCTGGGTCGCTCACAAAATCAGAACCAGCCATGGTGGTTGCGAGTCAAGCCTGGGATTCTATGCCAGTCATGGATGGGGGCAACTAGCAGTTCCATCTAGATTTCTGGTAAAACCAAATGATACAGAAGGGCAAATATTTAAGCAGTAATTGTCTGTTACTGTTGCTCAGAGGACAGTTAGTGACCATTCCCGGGAAGTGTCACAGTGTTACAGACAGACAGGTCACCTTCAATGCAACCCTCAAGTAGGATTCTTCCCCCAAAGGAGCTTTCACATCTTTCCCACGGTCACCATGCCCTGAAAGAACGGAGAAAATCAAAGGGGATCAAGCACAGGTCACTCCAAGAAGAGGAAAACCAGGGGCTCTCTGTGAGCAGAAACTCCAGGTAATGGAAGGTCCCGTGTAGGTCAGACCACCTGGGTCACCCCTGCTCTAGACTGAGGGAGGGACTCTGGACAGACCAACAGATATAGACTGTCTTCCCACGCCCTTAACTCATGGGTTTACAATGCTTCCTCATGAGGAGGGACTGGAGACCGAGTGGGGACCCCCCCTGGAATTCTCCACACTATTGATCAGGCAAGCCCTGAGGAGACAGCCGAGGGGCACAACACAGAATCACCTATTGTCCCTTGTATTGGTTTGCTAGGGCTGCCGTGACAAAGTACCACAGCCTGGGGAGCTAAAACAATGGAAATGTGTAATTGTCTTACAGTCTTAGAGGCCAGAAGTCTGGGACCACGGTGTCTGCAGCATTGTTCCTTCCGTAGGCTGTGAGGGAAGAATCTGTTCTAGGCCCCTTTCTTCTTGGCTGGTAGGTGGCCATCTTCTCCCTGTGTCTCTTCATGTTGTCTTTCCTCTATGTCCGTCTGTGTCCAGATTTCATTGTCTGTGTGGACACCAGTCATCCTGGATTAGTGCCCACCCTAACAACCTCCTTGAAACTTGATTACCTTTATAATCTGCAAATGAGGTCACATTCTGAGCAACTGGGGATTAGGACGCCAACTTGTCTTTTTTTTTTTTTTTATGTTTAAAGAATTTATTTAAATTAGAACTTGCCCCTTATAGTCAGTGTTAATAGTAACACACGGTTTCTTTTACCTTTTTAAATGAAAATTTTGAAAGCCAAGATTTTATTTATTTATTTATCTTCTATGTACCACTTACTGTTTGTTAAAAAAGCTTTCTGACGTTGAATAGGAATAACTTGAAAAGGCCTAGTCTACATATTTTATTCTCATGATATTTACCCAGGACCACAAAATTTTAGAGAAGATTTTTCTCTTTTTTTCCCCCAATTATTTTGAGTGTAGTAAAATACACATACTGTAAAAGTTACCATTTTTTTTTTTAAGGATTTTATTTCTTTGACAGAGAGAAACAGTGAGAGAGGGAACACAAGCAGAGGGAGTAGGAGAGGGAGAAGCAGGCTTCCTGCTGAGCAGAGAGCCCAATGTGGGACTCAATTCCAGGACCCTGGGATCATGACCTGAGCCAAAGGCGGACGCTTAACCGACTGAGTCACCTAGGCTCCCATAGAAGTTACCATCATAACCATTTTTAAGTATCGGTTCAGTGGTATTAAATACCTTCATCTTATCACACAACCATCACCGCTCTGCCTTTCCAGAGCTCTTTGCATTCTGTTAAACTGAGACTCTACACCCAGTAAACCCCCATTCTACTCTTCCCCCAGCCCTAGCAACCACCATTCTACTAATACTCTAAGGATCTCATATAAGTGGAATCATCTAGTATTTATCTTTTTGTGACTGGCTTGTTTCACTTAGCATAATGTCCTAAAATGTCATCTATATTGTAGCATGTTGCTGAATATGTTGAAAAATATTTTTAAGCCTGTAATATTCTACTGTGTGTGTGTGTGTGTGTGTGTGTGTGTGTGTGTGTGTACACTACATTTTGCTCATCCTTCTCTCTGCCGATGCACCCTTGGGTTGCTTCCATGTTTTAAACACTGTAAATAAGGTGGCAATGAACACAGGTGGACAAATATCTCTTTAATACTCTGCTTTCAGGGGTGCCTGGGTAGCTCAGTGGGTTAAGCATCTGCCTTTGGCTCAGGTCATGATCCCAGAGTCCTGGATTGAGCCCAGCATCAGGCTCCCTGCTCAGGGGAGAGCCTGCTTCTTCCTCTCCCTCTGCCTGCTGCTCTGCCTACTTGTGCTCTCTCTCCATCTATCTAATAAATAAATAAAATCTTAAAAAAAAAAAAAAGACCTTGCTTTCAATTCTTTTGGATCTATCCCCAGTAGTGAGATTGCTGGATCATATTAAAAATAATTTAAGTGATAGTTTAGTAATAATTAAAAGTACTAAATAATTAAAATAAATAAAATAATTAAAATATGTAAAATTAAAATAATAATTTAAGTTGTATTAAAAAATGCTATTTTTAATTTTTTGAAGACTGGACATACCATTTGCACAGCAGCTGTACCAGTTTGCACCCCCGCCAACAGAGCATAAGAACTCTACTTTTCTCCACATCCACACGAACACTAGCTATTTTCTGGTTTTTGACAGCAGCCATCTTGACAGGTGGGAGGTGGTATCTCATTGAGTTTTGACTTGAATTTCCTGATGATTAGTGACAAGAATTTTTTCATATGCTTACTGTTCAATTGTATATCTTCTTTGGAGAGGTGTCTGTTCAAGTCTTTTGCCCATTTTTGAATCAGGTTGTTTTTGTTGTTGATGTTGACTTGTAGGAGTTGGCTCTGTATTCAGGATACAAAACCCTTGTCAGATTCTAACTTCTCTTTTTTGCAGGGACACCACTCAGTGCAGAACATTCCTTTTCAGATGGACCAGTGTCCTCTCCATTTCCAGAGGTACTGGGGCCTCACATTCCCATTTCACTATCGAGAGCAAAGCCACACACAGGAAGTGTTGTATTGATTAGACATATTATGGAAAGTAGGAAGCAGTTTGAAACCCGCTGCTTTATAGTTTGTTGCATATATATTTGATGTATACCAAGTCTAACATGGCTCTCATTATAGAGAGTGGGCTGGGCCCTGTCATTTTCAACAAATCCTATCTTTGTCATTACGAAGTCCAAAGCAGGAAAAACCATTTCCTTCAACTACTTCGCCTTGCCACCCTCTCACCCTCTCTCCACTCATACACACACCTGACCGCTGATATTGAGATTCTGACACCCAAATTATACAAAACCTCATGCTCTTTTGACTAAGAAGTAAGCTTTTTCTTTACCTGCCCTTCGGAAGATACACTAGTGTAAAAGGCATATCACTATCTCTGGGCTTTGGTGTTGCGGTTGTTAATCATTTCAACCTTGTTTCAGTTAAAGCTGGCCTGACATATTCGCTGAGACACTGTGACAAACACTTTGGACCCAGGACTTGGCACGACTAGGTGTGGCTTGGCCCACTCCCTGGCAGGCAGGTGGAAACAGCCAAGCTCAGTTCAAACATGCTCGAGGGATTGAGCACCTGGAAATCCCCACAAAGCTCATTCTATTCCAGGTCTTTCTCAAGATCTACCCCAGAGGAGGGAGCACAAGGGCTATTTGTCTTTACAAGTTTCCCAGCCTGCAGTTCTAGAGTTGGGGAAGTTGGATTGGGGTACAGAGGAGGAAGGAAAGGGGCGGGTAGGAATGGATATTTATTAGCGTGGGGTCTCAAGTCGGGAAGTAGATCTGATGTTTTAGAGGAGCTCAGCAACCAAAGGTCCAGCTCCGTAGCTCTGAGAGATGATATTTAGAACTGGGTGACACCCCCCTACCCCAGCCCGGGGATGCCGATATCAACCCCCTCCACCGAGCTCAGACCAAGGGCCTATTTTCCAGGGGTCTGTTGCATTCATGATTCTGCTCTCTTGTTGCTTCTTCTCATCACTCTTATTTTCCACATTTCTTGAGTTCCATCCTTATTTTGCATGTTTATTGGGCTCTATCCAATGCTGAGTAACGATTCAGAGCCAAAAACTTTGAGGTGTTAAGCTGCCACTCCAAAAAGGAGAGTAACTAAGAGCTCCAGGCACCAAACGATGGGCCCCTACCTGACCCAGAGGCTCCCGGCTCAAGGCGCTTCTAATGAGGGCTTGGGCGTAGCCAGGGTGGGGCCATCGGTTTTCTTTGCCAAGACTAATGAGAAGCTAGGATATTCCTAGCTGAACCTCCGTCATGGGTGTCACTGGGCAAGTTCTTTTACTGCACACACAAAATAGGACCCTCTAATACTTTCCTTTTTTCTCCCCTGTCCCATCACCTCCCAGGTTCCCCCTTTGGAAGTATTTTAGCCCTGGATTGCCTTGGAGTGAAGGAAAGAGCTGAAATCAGGAGGGCGTGACACAGGGTTTCCTCTCTGGTGTAACCCAAGTCTGTGGCACAGACCCTGGACATAGGGCTGGCCTGAACGCCTGAGGGAGGACCCCAGGGCTAGGGTAGGAATTCAGCAGGTCTGAAAGCAGGCCTGAGGTGAGGTGTCAGGCACATGAGTGAGCTCTCAAAGTGCCTTGTGCAGACTGATGACAAAGATAAAGATAGCAATAACACAGGCTGAGCATTGTCTACGCGCCTTGTGTCATTCAATTTAGTCCTGACGACAATCCTATGACATAGGTACCATTACTGTTCCCATTTGACCAGCGAGGAAACCGTGCCACAGAGAGGTCCAAGATCACACAGACAATACAAAGCAGAGCCAGCTGGGACTCCAACCCCACAAGTCCAGCTCTGAAGTTAGCACTTTGATTTTCACACTGTATTAACAAACAAATGAGTACTATTGTCCTCATGTTACAAATGAGGAGACTGGGGTGCCGTGTAGACAAGCGACTTGCCCATGCTGCCAGGGAGACAGAGCCCAGAGGAGACAGCATCTCTCCTTTGGACCCCTCACCCCTCCCTTCCCCACCAAGGGTCTGGAGCTTGAGAAGAAGTCTGGGAGTGAAGATATGACTGCTTCCTCACTCACCTTCCCCACCCCCACTGCCCGAAGCTTCGAGCTCTCTTTTCAGGCAACAGGAAGCTACTAGAAAAAGAGCCAGAAAGTGAGTGGGCAGGTGAGGAAATGAGAAACCTGCACCTGCCAATCTAGGAATCCATCCAACATACCTTATGGAACTGACACCTGGTCACCCAGGTCAAGGGTCTGGAAGCCCCAGGGCAAAGGGAGGTGCACACACGAGGAAGTTAGAGTTTCCCAAGAAGTGAATGTGGGCTAAGGTATGATAGGAACAGGCTGGAATCAGATATTCTTTCAACAGGAAAGAACCATAGTGTCAAATTAGTGCCCACCCTTGATTTTCTTCATAATGAGAGCTAACATGAAAAAGGGCACTTACTATGGGCTAACCATATACAGAGTGCTTTCCTTGTGTCCTCAACCATCCTATGACATAGGTGCTATTTTTGTCTTCAAGGAGAAACTGAGTCTGAGGTTAACTGGCCCAGTAAGAGGCAGATCCAGGCAATGGTCCCTCCCCACAACCCACATTCTCTCCTACCCTTTAACTTTGCATGGCGAACCATTCCAAACACACACAAGATCAGAGAATATTATCACAAACCCCCATAAATCCATTGACCATTTGGAATAATTACCAACACAATATAGATCTTGCTTCATCATCCTTCCCCCATCCACTCTTCCTCTAGTAGATTATTTTGAAGTAAATCCCATATTTATTGTTTCTGTGTCATACCATCCTTTCAGTACCTGTGCATACTTTAATACTACCTCAAGGTAAAAAGGACTTTCTTAACACAATTATTGACAGTGTTATGTTAAAAGAAAATAATAATATTTTCTTAATATCAAATATCCAAACACTGTTCACATGTATCTCCCATTGTCTCAAAAATGTATTCTTACAGCTGGTTTGTTTGCATTGGAACCAAAAATAGTCCACACATTGCATTTGGTTAATAAATCTCTTAAATCACTAATACTTAAGGTTCCTTCTCACCCTGTCATTCTTTGGTTGAAGAAATAAAGTCATTTGCCCTGTAAAACTGCTCATGTGTTGGCTTTCAATGGAGTGTCACTTAACATGTTCCTCTATCCCCTGTATTTCCTGAAAGGTGGTAGTTAGATCTAGTTGTTTGGCTCAATTCACATTTAATTGTTTGGCAAAGGTACTTTGCAGGTTCTTCAGAGTAGAGAACCCTGTGCTTAAATCTACTTTCTTCCAGAAGACAGAGTCCACCCCAGCTCACAAAGCTAAGGACAGAACTAGAGCAGGAACTCGGTCTCCTGATTCTCAGCCTCTGCCCTGTAACTCTACTCCAGGGCTTGAATCTGGACTTTTCTCCTTGGAATGGAAGGATGGCTTGGCTGTCACGTCATCTTCCTCCTCTTCTACCTCCGTCTGTGACAGAAGCCCCGAGGAGCAATGGGGAAGCTCAAACCCTTCTTTGGCAGAAGGCAGTATTTTAATTTTAAACAGATGGCAGGAGGGAGGGGTCTCCCCAAGGCTGGGTGGGCTCCTCACCTTCTGCTTCTGCCAGAGGACTAGAAGCACTTAAGCCAGGACTCTGGCACGGAACGTTCTTCTTATTCCCTCTCCCTCCTTCCAAATATTGAGAACCAATTTCTCAGAGTGAGCGCTGACAGGAACATTTCACCCGGTTGACTTATGTGAATTGAGGGAAAGAGGTGTGTGCACTGGAACAGCCGTGGATGCCTGCAAGAGCCATGGGATTCCAGTCGGGGGGCTAAGAAAGGAATAGGTCGTGAGGGTGGCCCCTGTTCATGCATTTCAGAAGTGAGCAAGGTCTTCCTCCCCCATTCCAGCTCCACTGGCGTGCAAATCCCAGAACCAAGACTGTAACACAGAAAAACAAAACTGTTCCCATCACAAGGGAAGAAACCTACCCCACTCCACAAGCTAGAGCAGAGCAGGCAGGGAGTGGGAGAGAAGGGACTCAAAGGCACAGTAGCAGGTGAGTTCACTTTTATGGGACACTTGGAACATGCCAGGCACTTCATATGCAGCATCTTATATAATCCTCCTACCCACCCCTGCAAGGCAGAAGGTCCAAGCTTTTATTGCCCAAATCTGAGATGAGAAGGAACGTGAGATCACAGAGATATTATTAGTGAAGGCCCAATTCTACTCCGCATTTTTCTGACATGTTTCTGGGGCTTAACCATTAAGCTACAAGGTGGGCTACAATTAAGATAGCCATTTGGGAGTGGGTAGCAGTTTAGAAGGGAGCGGGAGGAGGGTTTAGGAGTAGCTCAGATAAGGCACCCTGGGGTCCCCAGCCTTTGGGGTCATCTTCTGTTTTAACTCAGACATCCAAACTCCATTAAGCATATTTCACAGAGGGAGGGATGGAAAGGTTGCCCAGGGAGCAACAGACTGGAGAAGAAATGGTTAAGCGCTCTCCTGCTCCCTCTCTTGTCAAGGTTAAGGCTCTAGACTGGGAAGCATTATCAGGGTCACATCTGGCCCACACAAAGCCTTCCTGTGAATTCGAAAGTGACACCTCCTGTGGGTGGAGACACTGCATAACCTCGCCCCTCTGGGGAACCCCCCCCTCGGGTGACATCGGGTGACATCTGCAGAGGGGCTCCCCGGCTCTGGCCAGCGGTGGGTCCAACTGCAGCCCGGGCATGCGGACCTGGCTGCCAGAGCTGGAGAGCCGTCAGCAGCAGGACCATGCAAGGGTTAAACTCGGTTCCCCACCCAGCACGCTTTACACTTGTCAAGCCCAAGTCACACTTGCTGAGCTGTTAACCACCTTTTCGTGGTTGTGTCACGTGACTGTGGGCTCAAGTCAGCTCAGAAGAGGGCAGAACCCAATTACTAGATCGCTCAAAGTGCTGGGTGGGGTTTCTTTTCTTTTCTTCTTCTGCTTTTTTCCCCCCCCACCACACTCAAGGCCATGGCAGTCAGATTTCCCCCAAACCTCACTGGTTTGACTCACAGGGCCAAAATGACTCTTCTGTATGTGAGCAGCCCAGAGAAGGAGACCACATTCTTCTGTCTCTTATCCTTAGAACCGATTGATAGAAATGACTTAATCCTGTTACTGGATTTCATAAGAGAACAGGAAAAATAATTGGCAGTCTATAAGCACTGTTTAACCCATGCTCAAATCTCAAGGTGAATATGAATCAGTAAAGACCGTTGGGAAATCAGTTAGGTCGTAACTTGGATACAGTCATTCCACTTTCAGAAATTTGTAGTAAAGAAGGCTAAATGCAAAGGAAGACAGAAACGTCTATTCTCAAAGATTTTTCACTGCTCTATTATTTATAATAGGGGGAAAATGGAAAACACTTGATCTTAATCAAAGAGCATGTAAGTTGGTAAATTACGGTACCTACGACAGGAGAGTTTTCTAGAACTCTAGTTCTAGAACACGGTTTCTAGAACTTGGGTTTGTTAAATGGTATAAAATGCCTGTGTTGTATATGGGATCATATAAAGTATGATCACAAGTATGTCAGACATACTTAAAAAAAAAACTCAGAGGATGATATACCAAAAGCAGACCTAATTATAATGACTGACATTTGTTGAGTTTTTCCTATGCGCCGGCGGCTGTTCTAAGGGATTCACATCTATTGACTCAGTTTCTCCTCGTAGCGACATGTGAGGTGAGTACCGTTATTATGACCACCCATTTTACAGGAAATGAGGCGAAGCAAAGGTGATTAAGTTAGTTGCCCAAGTCAAGTAGCAAAACAAATGAGGTAAAAGCTGGAAGCTGAATCCGGGGGCCCTGACAATCCCGCCTTCTGGCTGTGGCTCAGCTCACTGAAAAAGACTAATCTGGAAAGACACCACTCAAGATATTCTATACAATAGAATGAGCCTGGAACATTCTGTCGTCATGGAGGGCAAGGAAGCTAGCAAAGACTGGAAGGTCGTGTCAAAAGCCCCAGAGCCAAATGGAAGAGGTTTCCATCAACTACAGAAAAGTAAATCTGAGAAACAGTAACTGTGCTGGACAGAAACACATCAGTATCTTAAACCTTGAGGTTTCAAATGACTTGGAAAAAGAACCTCCCTGGTTACTTTTCGAGGAGCTAGAAAGTAAGTCATTATTTCGAAAACTGCAAGGAAGGTGTAGAGAAATCGAGTGTGTATCCTGCTTCCCCCGTACATACATCGGGCACCTAAAATGTTGATGAGGTCAAATGTGTTCTTGTGGAAACATTCCAGATAATAACTAAGGTGGGAATAACAGAGTAGCCCCTGATAAGTTAATGCATCAGACAATGGATGCCAGGGTTAGAGAAACAGACACAGCCAGAGAGGAAGGGCTTCCTGCCAGAATTAGCCCATCGCCATCTCTGAAGCAGGCGTACCAAAACAGTCAATCCTGAATCAGACTGCACTTCTAGATTTGACTCCCAATTTATAAGAAATATGGAAAACAGGGAAGTGTCTTCAGTGTCTTCAGTGGGGGTGGGGGAATCAGCAAAATCCAGACTATGGGAAACTATAGGACATGGGATTTGGTTTCTTCAGGAGACAAGGGGGAGCTTACAATTAAAGAGAGACTAAGTGCAATGATCTTACTTGGATTGGATTTGGAGGGAAAAAAATAAATCCCTCAAAACATTTTTGAGACAATCAGGGAAACCCAAATGCTACCTGGATATTCGATTGAGGTAAGGGATTATTGTTTGTTTCTCAGGTGCGATGATGGGATTCTAGTTACACTTTTTTAAAAAAAGTCCTTGTCTTTTAGGGATGCCCTCTGAAATATTTACAGGTAAAAGTATGATTTCTAGGATTCAATTTAATATATTCCAAGAACAGGGGGGAAGTGACTGGGGGAGGGGCATAGATCCACTACAGACGGGCCATGAATTGGTTGGTGTTGAAGCCCAGTGATGCATGCATGGGACTCAGCATACCCTTCTGTCTACTTTTATACAGGCTCTCAGATTTCCATAATAAAAAAAAAAATTTAACGATTCAAACATATCTTAATTTTGTTCTTATTTAAAACATTGAAATCTCTTCTGTAGAATTGAAGACTAGTGGAAGACCATGGCTGCTGGCACGGACTAAGGACAGGACTGCCTGCCTTTGAACGCCAGTGACTCTCTTACTGGTTGGGTTAGCTAGAGTGAGGAACACCCTGTCACTCTAGCTCAGTAAAATGGGGATAACAATACCCCCTCTTCCTCCTTCATTGAATTATTATGACAACGAAATGAGTAAAATGTTTCCAGGGTCTAAACAATCCATGGCACGTATCAAGCATTACATGGGTTTACTACATTTTTTAAAAGATTTTGTTTATGTGTTTATTTGAGAGAGAGAGAGAGGAGGGAGGGACAGAGGGGGAGGGAGAGGGACAAGCAGACTCCAAGCTGAGTTTGGAGCCCAACGTGGGGCTCAATCCCATAACCCGAAGATCATGACCTGAGCCAAGACCAAGAAATAGTTGTTCAACTGAGCCACCCAGATGCCCCCAGATTTACTATTTTTACTGGGCTCCTTTCTTTCTTCCTTCATCCTCCCTCCCTTCCTTCCTTCCTTGTCTTTGGACGTAAATTTCCTGACAAGAGTGTCTCTACCCATTTTGCATTTTACACCCACAATCCTGACTTTCACCCCACTTCAGATCACCAGCTCTAGTCCTCACACAAACTAACTATTCTGCTCCTGATTCTGACACTTGGGCTTTTCCCCACACACCCAAGCAATTCTCTCACACCAGCCGGGTGTCCTGCAATTCAGCTCAATTCTGATACTATGTCCCCTATGGCGTCAGATTCCTACAAGACCGCCCCCCGCCCCCACCCCCTCGGATGCCAGTCACAAATCCAGGTTGGTACTAATGCTTCTGACCCCCTGGCTATAGATCAGAGGTTCTCATGATCCCCTCCCTGGGTTCGGGTAATTTGCTAGAGCGTCTCACAGAACTGGAGAAACCAGTTTACTTACTAGCTTATTGGCTTATTATACAAGGATATTATCTAGGAACGGCCAGATGGAATAGACGAACAGGACATGGTATAGGGTAAGGGTGTGGAGATTTTTCCCTGAATGTCCATATTTTCAGTGACCCATAAACTCTCAAACCCTTTCCTTTTGGGTTTTTATGGAGATTTCATTACTTAGGTAGGATTGATTGACTCATTGGCCATTGGTGACTGAACTCAATCTCCAGCTACTCTCCCTTCCCAGGAGGCTGTGGGACTAATCACGTGGTTGGTTCCCCTAGCCAGCCCCCATCCTTAGGTGCTTTCCCCAAATCACCTCATTAGCATAACAAAAGACACCTTTAGTGCTCTCCTGTCTTAGAAAATTCTAAGGGTTTTAGGAGTGCTTTCCCAGAAACAAAGACTAAATATATATTTCTTATTAAAAATTATAATATCACAATACCCACCTACTCAGTCTCTCACCCTTAATGCATCAGCTGCAATATTCCAGTTTCTTTAAGTGGAGCAAAACCTTAAAGACATTTGCAAAGCAATCCAAGGGCAATCCTGCTAGATGTTAATTAGCGATTAACTTTCTGTTTTTTATAGTTGCTTGTCCACACCTAATCTGAGAATTCTTTCCTTTTTGTTTTTTTGGGCTTTGTGTGTGTGTGTGTGTGTGTGTGTGTGTGTGTGTGCCTCACCTTTATCAGGTCTTTCCAAAGCAACCTGATTTTCTTAAAAATGTTCTTTCTGCATTCTTTTTCATCATTTACATAATTCCTAATCACACTCTAAATTTTCAACTGCAACCTTTTTAAATATGTCTGGGAGCAACCAAACTGACTCTTGGTGGGCAGACAAGACAAGTGGTGGAAGAAGGGCCAAGACGCAGGCTGGGAATGCCAGTGGCGCATGTGTTCAACCCCCTGAAGGCAGGAGACAGATGTTTCACAGGTACAGTGGTGGCTGTGTCTGTTAATCTAGTGGGTGGCTTACTTGGAGATTAGTTAGAGAAACCTGGTGTATTCGGGTCAACTGGGGTGGCTTTTTTTGGATAGCACTTTGTTCTAACGATGAGCCCACCAAAGGAAAAAAGCCAACACTTCATATCTTTGAGACTACTTTTTCTTTTTTTAATGAGTCTATTTATTTATTTGACAGAGAGAGAGAGAGCACGCGTGCACAAGCAGGGGTAGCGGTAGAGGGAGAGGGAGAAGCAGGCTCCCCACTGAGCAGGGAGGCCCCATGTGGGGCTCGATCCCAAGACCTTGGGATCATGACCTGAGCCAAAGGCAGATGCTTACCAACTGAACCACTCAAGTGCCCTGAAACTACTTGTTTTAAGTAAATCCATTCACAGAGGACTAGAATGCAAACACAAAGAAAACGTGCCATGACTACTGTTAATTCGCACACACATGTGTGCAAACAGTGGGGTGCTGGATTCCACAGGACACGAAGGTCTGAGCATGAGCGGTCTCGTTGTCACTCGCTGCAGGGACAATGTCTATGTTGAGTGCCTCTATTACACAGCAGGTTTCCTAAATGCCACAGCAGCCAGGCTTCATGCTATGAAAGTTCACACACTAATATTCACATCCTAGTTTTGCTTTGACTCTAAACTTACACAGAAACTAAGCGAGCAAATCTGCATTTCCTTCTCAATCTATATGCAAATAGAGAGGCAGGGATTCCCCTTACCCGTGGCATTCTTTAACAAAAAGGATTCTGGACAACCTCAAGCTCTGAAGATGGGAACTGCCTTAACACCCATCCAGCCTAGCTGGATGGGACACTGGTGGGGTGTTGCCAGATTTCGGGGATCTCACTGCTAGTTTGCTCTTCTGTGACATCCCGTTGTCACTCTGCTTTCTGGTCAACTGCAAATTCTCACAGTCCTCTTTGAACAGGAGAGAGGAAGTGAGAGAGGTGTGTAGTTACTGCCTTCGTTTTCATCACTCGACAGATGAGGAAGCCAGAGTTACAAGGCAGAGCTGTTTTTGTCACACTGGGGCATTCCACATCTCTCCAACTTGGAGAATTGATGGTAGGGGCACTCCATGGCATGTCTTTGCAAGAAACGATCTGGAGTAAGCTCATGTCCTCACAGTGCCAACTTCAAATACAGGCACAAAGTTGTAGCTGTGACCCTCCTTCTCTGCCTGTCCCTTGGCACTTTTCACATGCTTCTAGGACTTTGGGCCTTGAGTCCTTTCAGAAGAGTCCCACCACTTACTAACTGTGCAGACTGATCTGAAAGAATCTTGACCCCTGACTCCTTAAATGTCATGATGTCACTTCACAGATAATACAATCAAAGACAATCACATTTACATTTAATCGGGGAATGTGTTTCTTAGTTGTGTCAGAGTCACGCAGGACAGCAAGGTCAAACAAAATAAAATACACAGCAGCTCCCCTAAAGAGTCTTCCTCAACACGTTTCCCTCATCCTATCACGGCTCCTACCTCATTCTATTATTCTCTTGATTACTAGCAGGTTGCTCTTTCATAAACTGAAAACCTGCTGGAATTTTTCAAAATAACTCCAAACCACAAATATTTACCTAATCTTAGATTCATTTATTCACTTCACAGTTATTGAAAGATCACCAACAATGGAAGCAAGATGCATGAGAGCTAGACTTGGAAAAGAAAGATTACCATGGGGGTACCATTTCTGAAGTTAAAGAAAAATAGTATCTGATTATGCAATCAGATACTCTTGAAAGTAAATTATCGTTATTATCATAAAACTCTACACATATAATCATAGGGAGAGTGTGTATGTGTGTGCGTGAATTTCTGCAATACAGAAATCTTATTAAAGGCAGTCTAAAGTTAGAAAAACTATCATTGGTTGCTTTGGAATCTAGAGGCAAGAAAGAATCCAACAGAATCCCAAATATGTGAGTTGCTTTAAGCCAAAGCCTTAAAAAGGTAATACATTTGTCACAAATATATCATTACCTAAGGACTCACTTTTCTCTGATGTCTAGTAACATTCTCCCTTAAACTCACACCAACAGCCTCCTCAAAGGTCATCGGGCTTCTGCTAACAGAGTCTCCAGAATCTTTTAGATCTTCACTCAACATTCTCCTCAAAATCCTTGTGACTTCTACCCTCTATTCTGTTCCAAAGCTTCTCCTATGTTTTAGATTTTTGTTATAGTGACACCTTACTTTCAGGTACAAAAACCTATACTGGTTACTACTTCTTCATAACAAATTATCCTGAGATAAAAGGCTTAAAGCAACAATAAATGTTTATTTTTTTTTAAAAACTCACATAAAAATATATAAAAAGGAAGAAATTTAAAAATCTCACATAGTCTGTGGGTCAGAAATTCAGAAAAAGCATATCTGAGTAGTTTGGCTTGGGAGCACTGTGAGGTTGTAGTCAAGAGGTTGACCAGAGCCACAGGCACGTGAAGGCTTGACTGGGGCTGGAAAATCCATGTCCAAGATGACTTACCTCATGACCGGTAAAATGGTGTTGGTGGTTAGTTGGAGGTCTCAGTTATCTGCCCTGTAACCCACTTCATAGGGCAGTTGACATTGTCCCCTATTTCCCCTAGGGTCAATGATCCAAGATAGCAAGTTATAAACTGTGGTAGCTTTTATAATCTAGTCCCAGGAGCCAAACGTCATCACATGTTCTATTGGTGAGCCAGACTAACCCTGATCCATGTTGGAGGAAGACTCTATGAGGACATGACTAGGAGGAGATAAGGATCATTGGAACTTGTCTTGGAGACTGGTTACCACAGTATGTATATTTAATTCATGTGCTTATGTATGTTAATCGTGACATTCTGCTACCTATTTCAACAAAGAGTTATTGAATATCTATTACTATACTGTTCTTGGTGCTAAAAAAGTACTGATTTCCAAAGCCTGCAAAAACCCCTTCTCTCGTGGATCTTAAGTCCTAATGTGAGAAGATAAACAACAATCCAATAAGTAAATGGTATGTCAGTGCTCTGATGATGAGAGCTCTGAAAGGAAATCCAAGCAAGGCAAGAGGATTGAGACCGGGAGGGGTGGAGTGGAAGACTGTGCTTTAAATAGGACAGTCAAGGTAGTTTCATTGAGAAGGGGACATTTCATCAAAAATGTGAGGGCAGCAAGGGAGTGATATCTGGGGGAAGAGCTTTCCAGGACAAGGAGACAACATGCAAAGACACTGGGGTGGCAGCCCCTTTGGGTTGTTAGAGGAAGAGCAGAGGAGCCTGTGGGCTCAGTGAGCAAGTGTGAGAGTAGCAGTGATGAGCTTATAGATGGTAGAGAAGGATAAGGCTTTATAGACAATTGAAAGGGCTTTGGCTTTTATGCTGAGTGATCTGGGAAACCATGGGAGAGTTTTGAGCAAAAAAGTCCATGATTGGAATCAAGCATTAACGGGATCACTCTGGTTGCTGTGCTGAGAAGAGACTAAGGAGGGGCAGGAGATCGGGAGTTCAGTAATTAGGGCATGACCGTTATGATGTAGAGAGATGATGGAGGCTTGGACCAGGAAGGTGATGGAGGTCATACGATTGGCAGATTGTATTTCCAAGTCTTCACCAATGACACTTGCTGTCAGATTCCAGACAGAACGTGAGAACAGAAGAGCAGTCAGTTACAAGCCTGAGGTTTTGGCCTGAGCAAGAAGAATAACGGGATTGCAAGTTGGGGAAAACAATAGGAGGAGAAGATTGGAAGAAGGGGTTGTAAATAACGAGTTCAGTTTAGACAAATTCAGTTTGAGATGTCTGTTAGACATCCAAGAGGAAAAGTTGACAACGCAATGGGATATGCAAGTTCGGAACTGGTGGGAATAAGTGTAGCTAGAGGTAAGGTCCCAAGATGAAATCCTAAACACTGATTATGCTATGAGGTTGGGCAGAAGAGGAATAAACAAAAGCAACTTGTAGATACAACAAGGAAGGTAGGGGGGAGAACAACTTAATGTGATGTTCTGGAAAGAAAATGAAAAAAAAAAAAAAAGGAGTCTGTTTTGTCAAATGCTACACTGATAAGCCACATAAGATGAAAACAGAATTGTCCACTCTTTTTACTCCCCAAATTGGAGTGTAAATAGACAAGTCTTAAAATGGTGTAAAGTGTTGCATTCCCATGCATATGAATATTTTCATATTCCATTTAAATTCTATGATAGTTAAAAATAAGTGTAACTGTATACAGACACACATACCCAGACATGTAATTATTTGTAAATATTTCCTCAGCATGTTCAGTGAACCTACATCATATACTTCTCCCTATAAGCTCAAGTGGTCTTTCTCAACAGTAAACCCCAGCCCACGCCCTCAGTACCCAGCCCTACGCAAGCCGTGCCGCTCATGACATTCTTCGAAAGAATAAAACAATCGACCTGAGTGCACCATCAGGAAATGAATCAGCAGATTACCAACCTGTAGGAAACTGAGCGAAGGATGTGGCCAAGAAAGTTAAAGGTTTCTTTTTGCTGGAGCATTCGGGGTATTAAATCACCAAACTTCTTCTTGGTTTGGAAGGTAATGCCTGTATCAATAGACACAAGAACATGTACATTTTCATGCATCTGGCCCATCATGAGTTAATGGCTAGAATAAATGTGATAAAACAAATATTAACCTGGCTTAGGGTAGCCCTTCACTTAGAATGTGTGCTAAGTGACTTGTATGACTTACGGCATGTGGCTGTTAATTCACAAGACTGGATTTTTAAAAAACACTCATAATTGATATAGTCTCAGTTTTATCCTGCAAAAGGAAAAAACCATATACTGATCCCACCAGTGCAGATATTGAACAACCGGCATCGCAAAGGTACCAACCAATCAAGAGAAACACTCAACCAAAAAAATTGGCCGCCCAACCAATCAGGAGGGTGTAAGCGGCCTGGGCGTCCATTTGGAGGCTGCTTGGCTGTGATATCCACCATCCCTTCAGAGAATGTTTTGGAAACTTTCCATCTTGTGGCTTAGATGCATTTATGACTCAAGCCAGAATGTCAGTTGTGATATGTGTTCTAGTTAGGCATAGCTTTTGATTTGGGGAGTAATTCCCCACTTGACCATAAACTCAGTTCACCAGAACTGGCCCCAAATGGTCTGGGATCTTTCCAAATCCCTTCGAAAGAACGTTCTCAGGCAAAACAAGTGAGCCCAGAAGAGAGGTTCCACTGGTGTGCAGATTCTGATGGGGGCGGCGGGTCTGCTCTTTCCCAGGCTCCCTTCTTTCTTCCTGCCAGAGGCAAGGAGAGGGGAGGCAAATCTTGGAAGTCAGGTTGGGTGGAGAGTCATCAATCAAGATTTTCCCCCAAGAGTGAATCATCTGAATGGAGAGATAAAGCCCATAATTCAGAGACAGGACATGCATCCCTCCAAGGGACCTAGTGAGGGAGATGAGGGCAGATCAGAGTTTCTCAGGAGCATTCCTAGGATGCTTGCAACAGAAATTACTGCACTGTGTCTTTAAAATGCAGATTTCTGGGCCCCGCCCCAGACCTCATGAATCTGAACCTCTAGGAACAAGACTGGGTTCTGAGTTTTACACCTGTTGTCCATGCAAGCTTTATGCGGACTGAAGCTTGAGAACCATGAGTCCGTGCGATAAAACTTGGAAGAGAAACAGCACAAGGGAAGGGGAGCTGGCTGAGTCAGGTGGAGCTGGCCACTTGACCCCGTAACCGGCTCCCCGTGGGGACTTGGGGGTTTCCTTAAGAATAATATACATCTTTCCTTTTAGTTCTCAGACGCTGCATACAGCCTGCGGTTTTCATCTGAAGGGTCGCACGATCCAGCGTTGCTCTCCACATAGCTCCTGAAGGCAGAAGGCAGGAGCGAAAAGACATTTTACAGCAACTTCTCAAGGGAGGATGAAAGTGTATTTCACACCACCGTTTCTTTGCTCCTACTTTAATTTTTTTTTTTAAACCTGCATTGTAACCTTTAAAAATGATGGCACACGGGAATGATCTGGAAGGCATGTCGCAGAGCTGTGTCAGTAGATCACCGTGGGTAATACAGAGAATGAAAACATAAACTTCCCTGAGAGTTTATCAAGCATAGCGTCCAGGTAGCCTGCGTCTCCTAGGAGACGGATAGTGATTTTCTGGGCTCCATATGCTAACCCTATAGATGTGAGTCACAGAACGCCCTGTGTGATCGATTTCATGCTGATGACGCCCCCCAAATTATATGTTAGGTACTAAGGCCCAAGGTGATGGTATTTGGAAGTATGGCCTTGGAGACTTGATTGGGTCATAAGGATGGAGCTCTTGTGAATGGGATTAGTGCCTTTAGAAGAGACTCTTGAGACTCCTTGACCGTGCAAGGCAAAACAAGTCATCTATGAAGCAGGAAGGGGGCTCGCACCAGACACCAAATCTGACAGCACCTTGGTCTTCCCAGCCTCCAGACCCATGAGAAATAAATGTGTGTTGTTTATAAACTCTAACCCACCCTCATTTCCCTCATTTTCTCACACAGCAGCCCAAATGGACTGAGACACGCTGCTTTTCAGAAAAGTAGAACCCCTCTGTGTAAACTTAAATTCTTGATGAACGTGATAGCCTACCAAGAAAGGGTGTGGAGCAGTGAACAAGACCTCAAAGAGGTTTTTGGAGACCTGGGCCATTTCCGTTTTTGGAGATTTCAGGATATTAAAAAAATAAAAAATTTAAAAAACCCGTAAGGCCAAAGCAAGGTTATAGAAACTTTGATGTTCTAATTAGATACATGTGACAAATTAACTTTCAGCAGCAAAACAAACAAAAAACCCACAAAAAAACAAAAGCAAGTGACACAATATAATTGTTCACACAATATCAGATTATCAGAATTTATTTTAAAACTATTCATTTATAATGCATCGAAAGTAGGATGCATCAAAAATACCGTGGTCTGGTATCACAGTAACGGAACACAGATTCAAAGTTGTTTGAAGACCAAGTCTAAAGCTGTCTGTGTGCTGCTCTATGTGTGTTATAACCTCCCTTGAGGGTATAGTACAAACACTGGGAATAGATGCCCCTCGCGAATGGGGGATCCACGCCAAATGCCCCAACACTCGCCTTTCAGCAGAGCATGGAAGTGATGACTTCTCTGGGCTGAACCTTAATCTTGGGACACCAGCTAGAAACGTGACCTTGGGCCATTCAATGATGCTCTGTCACACGCGTTCCCCCATCTGTAAAACGAGGGAAGATGATTTCCTTCCAGCTCTACGCACCCATTATAGCTCCATCTATGCTGGTCTGTTCACTATGCGTTTCTACAGTCCTCCTCCTCTGGTACCAGAGGCTAAGTTGCTAGAATTTCCTTGGTGCCAGTCAACTGTGTAAAAAGCTCACTCGCTCCTTTCATGACGCTTCAATTCAGTCTCTTGCTCTGGAGTTCTTTTCTTTACCAGTGGGCCAGCTCTTTAATAAACATTTCACGAGCTGTCTCCATAATTAACAACTAATTAACAAGAAGGCCTTGCTGCTAAGGGTTGGTGCTTTCAAAAAGAAAGGAGCAGGAAAGTTGCTCTGCTTTCTGTATTCACAAGGTCCTGCCATTGTCATTGTAATACGCTGGGTATGGTGGTTCCTTGAGAGCGTGAACAATCTCATTAAAGATCTCTGCGGGAACAATCAATTCACTGTCGGAGGGCCCGATCGATCCTCAGGAACTGTCACTGAGGTCCAGGGTGCTTGTGAAAAATGGACAACTGGAAGTGTGCTTCAGTCTGCGCTATTTATTTCTGACAAAAGTTTTAGCAGGATGTCCTCTCCCGACGCACCAGACAGGCATGCAGAGTGCCTGCCAGTCACCGTGCCCCTTTCTGAGGTGCCTCTGCCTGTCCACCATGTCCCCCTCTCTCGAAATGCCTTAATATGCAAGCCTTGTATCACGTGGTCACGCTTCCTTGGCCACAGCTCACAGGACCAGGAGTGGGCGCCTGACCCAAAGGAGCTCGTCTGTCCAGGGACAGATGAAGACAGCCTGGCCGGGAGATTTGCCTGATCCAAGTACCGAGGACATGCTCTGGGGGAGGGTGGTTTGGACAAAAGAGAGCACAGGACTTGGCTGCGAGTGGTACAAGCGATGGAAGCAGAGAGAAAAAGCATGGAGTCATCATGGCGGCCAATCTCTAGACTGGGAAGCAACAGATGGGTGACAAGAGAACTGGCCACAGTTTCTGAACTAGAAGCCAGTGCTCTGTAGAAGCCCATTGTGCAGGGAATGGGAGCCAGCATTTCAAGTCTTCATCATGACCACAGCAACCCAAGCAGGCTGCCACAGGGCACACCACTGCCACGGAGAGAACCCAGGGCCAGGACTGCGTCACCAAGTCCAACACCACTCTCCCACAGTTTTTGAGATGAAGCACTGTGAGTTTCAACTTCACCCTCTGAAGTACTGATGCTAAAAAATGCCCACCCCTATACATATTGACCAATACGTTGGATTCGTCTTATTCTACTACTACTGTGGTACAATTTTTTTTTTTCAAAGAAGAGTTTTCTTTTTTTTGACAGACAGAGAGAGATCACAAGTAGGCAGAGAGGCAGGCAGAGAGAGAGGGGGAAGCAGGCTCCCTGCTGAGCAGAGAGCTCAATGTGGGGCTCGATCCCAGGACCCTGAAATCATGACCTGAGCCGAAGGCAGAGGCTTATTAACCCACTGGGCCACCCAGGCGCCCCATGGTACATTTTTGATAGAGAGAACAAGTGGAAGACTTTGCCATTTCAGCGGAGCTGGTGGACTGGTAAAAATGAAGAAAGGCTGGAAATAGGGAGTCCTGATAGTGTTGCTTTCCATGTCTCCAGTTGGTCAAAGAGTAGATGAGGAATGTCACCACTTTCCATAGTAGGTTCTTATAAAGCATACATGCTTTACAATTTGGCAACCTTGAAATGCTGTACCACAGAGGTAAAGAAGGATACTGTCTGTGGTACTATATATAAAAGCAAAGAGTTATAAAACAATCTAGCCATATGTCATGAAAAGGGTTGAATAAACAGTAGCCCATCCATATTATGGATTTCTACACATCAATTTTTCAGTCAGGTTGACCTATAGTTATGATTATGGAATTATTTACAACTATAATGTTAAGTAAAAGAAGACTATATCATAAAGTCGCTCTCAAAAATAAAACTTTTATGTTTGTACCTTCACGTGTATATGCATATGAACAAATAGAAAATAAATTAAGAAATAGAAAATAAAACTTTTATAAATAAAATAAAACAATATATTTATAATTTATAAAAAAAATAAAACAAATAGAAAATAAAATAAGAAAATAGAAAATAAAACTTTTATGTTTGTACCTTCACATGTATATGCATATGAACAAATAGAAAATGGTCTGGAAGGATATACCCTAAACTCAATGATGAGTATATCTGGAGAAGAATGTGGGATGGTAGTATGGGGCATAAGGCAAGATAGAATTTTTTTTTTTTTACCATATACTTTGTGTTATTGAATATTTATAACAAGAATGTATTTCATGTTTCTTTATTTTTCTAAATTTTATTCTATTTTTTTTTTAGGATTTTTATTTATTTATTTGAGAGAGAGAGAGAGCATGCGCAGGGGGAAGGGAAGAGGGAGAAGCAGACTCCCCGCTGAGCAGGGAACCTGATATGGGGCTCGATTCCAGGACCCTGAGATCACCCAAGCCAAAGTCAAATGCTTAACCGACTGAGTCACCCAGGCGCCCCTATAGTTCTTTAATACAACTGTGTTTTATAATAGTTTTTAAATAAATTTTATTAATGTACTGATCTCTCTCCCTGTTCTGCCATAGGTACCCATTTGTCTCAAGAAGGTTTAGGATTACTCTAGTGTGTATTCAAGAAGGAAAGTGCAGCTTTTGACATTCAAAAGAAATGTAATGGCCAAGACAATACTCTTTAAAGCCAGTCTGAAATCTGTTAATTCCCAGTACTTATCAGGTTGAAGCTTGGAAGACTCTAATCTCTGGTTTTTTCCCATTGCAGAGGAAATGCTCCTTCCCCTTATGAACCAAAATGGGAAGAAACATGGGAGGTGGTCAAAGAGCAAGTGTGGGCTGCTTTAGAAACATTCAGACCATCTTGGGGATATTGCGGGAAAGGGTGGATGACAACTTCTCCAGGCCTGATGTCCGTTAATCAATAGGGTAGACACATGTTTAACATGATCCAGGGACAGTGATGTGCTGGTGACAGAAGGCAGTTCATCACCGTGAGTCCAAGACCATGTTTCTCATTTTCCTTACAATAGAGGAGCCCTTGTGCCTTGAGAAAGGACCCAAAGTCTCTGCGTAGATGAGTGGTCCAGCAAAGCCATGGGATTGGAGGAGAGTTTGCAGTGTTCAGTGACAAATGATCAAGCTATAGGCTCCAGCAGAGGGTTCAGCATGGCAGGATCAAGAAGCCAGACAGAACCCCACTCAACAGTCACCAGTCCAGGTAGCTGGTCTACCCAGAGAGAGCTAGGTCCCAACCGTCCCCCATGCTGGGGAGGGAAAGCAAAGGGCACACTCTGAGAGGTGATTTATCCCAAAGGACAGGTGTATCATGAAAACTCCAGATGATACCCAACTAAACTTGGAATAGACTGTTTAAATGGAGAGGAGACTGTTTAAACCAGAAGTTGGAATATTGTTTATTGGCAAGTCTGAATTTTCCTAGATATTCTGAGGGGTGAGGTTTATGAAGAACTATGAGCAGTGTTGAAGAAAAAAGAAGCACTTTTTTTTTTTTTTTTGCACATCTCAGTTGGGGTGAGAAAATTTTGTGACTGTTATATTTATATATTTTTTTACTTAAATTTAGAGTCTCTCTTTGAAGACTATTCTAATAGGTAGCCTGCCTTTTCTTCCTCCCCTCCCTCCCTCCCTTCCTTCATTCCTTCTTCCTCTTTCCTTTTTCCTTCCTTCTTTCCTTCCTTCCTTCTTTAATTTTTTTTTTAAATTTTATGAATCTCTACTCCAACATTTTAAAGTAAGCCATTCTGTTTGTAACTCTTTTTTCAATTGTCTGGAGTTTTTTCCTCCTCTCTGTTCATTTCTATTATTCTTAGAAGAGGTCACTTATCTCTACTGGAAAACTCTTTCTGATCCAAGAAGTAATATGAGTCCCAAATAGGAGAGAAATTAAATTAAATTCCACCACAATAAACTCAAAAACATTGTCCAAGTTCATTTGGGATTTCAGGTTGAATGTATTTCCTTTTCTTCTCAATGAGCTATTAGATAGTTTCTAGAGGGGAAAAAATGTATACACACACACATATATACACACAGATTTGATAACCTTGTCACCACAGAATTTGATCAGTAATAATATAAATGAATATGATTGTGTTGAGAAAAGTACATCTTTGAGAGAAGTACATCTTCTGTAAGGAAGTGAAAAGTTAAGGGCAGAATTAAATATGCATAAAATAATCAGAAATAAATTAGGATCATTATTTTGTGTCTGGAAACATTAACTGGTAAAAAGACTCATTCTTTTTATGTGTTTAAATCTTCTTCTGTCCACCAGTTGGAAGCGTGCATTTGGGCTAGTCATTTGACCTCCCAGAGTTTCAATGATATCACCAGAAAATGGAGAAAATACCATGTAATCCATTATCCCACACAGCTGCTATGACTGGGCATGCAGTGAGACAACACACGTCAGAACACTGAAAAATGATGGTCTGATGATGTCGGTGACTGCCATCGTCCTGAGCCATTCACTGAAGATAGTGCAAGACGTATGTTGGAGATGTAAGGGGGGACCTACATCCTTGTGTTTTTATAGCAATTTCCTCCATTTTCTCTTCTTCAAAATTCTGTCACTATTCTGTAACAGCTAAGCTGTCCGTAAACAATTTTGGAACGCTGGTAAGATGATGCCAATAGAGTTGGTGAATAAGGTACTTGGCTAAGTGGAGTCAGCTCACCAACTTCTCTTATTTTTTCACTGAGTTGACTCACCACCTTGTTTTCACAGACCAATGAGGAAGAGCCAGAAGAAAAGAATTAGCTTTTATCAAGTGCCTGCTGGGTGAGAGGCATCTTACGTACATCATTTCATTTACTATTCACAGGGAGACGGACATTATTTCCACTTGACCGATGAGGAAACTGAGGCTCAGAGAGACTTGGTCAAGGTCACAGAGGTCGTAGGGAGTAGAGGTTCCACCTTCCACGTGTAGAACTGACCATGACTCCTGCAACATTGTCTGCCCAAATGCCCGGCCGCTGACACACGGACAAATCCTAATTGTCAACCACAACAGAGGACGGAGACAACATGGAGGACTAAAACCCCCAATGTGTCCTGGTTGGTATTTTTACCCTCTTCTTTCAACCTTAATTAATAACAAATAATAAATTTAACTGATCAGTTTTTCTCTTTCTATCCTCTGCTGTTCAAAATCCTCTTGAGTTTGGGTGAGAGGAGCCAACAAGATGTGGAATGAGCCAATGGAAACAGGAGGAAACTAAGAAATTTGCTGCATGTGAACTGTAGTCCCCAAGTAACCAAGGGTTGATTATGTAACTGAGGTAAAAAATCAATCAGTGCAGAATTTGTAAATACCCAAAACCTTCCACGGCTGACACTTAGGCTAGTTGTTTCCTTCCTGGGGTCCCAAGACAACTGGGTTTCTACAAAGGAATAAGTCAAGGAGCTGTCATCAATTATTTTCAGTATTCTAACAAGTCTAATTCGCATATCTTAAGAGGAACAGGCCAACAGAAATGTCCACAGATCTTGGCTTTGGGCTCGAGTTCAAGACAAACCCATGTGACGTATTACCATTACCTCCAGTTTAATAAGAACAAAAGCAACGGCAAATATTTCCTGAGCACTTTCTCTGGGCTCTTTGGACACATTGTCTCTTCTGGTACCCAAAACCACCCAGGAAGGGAGAGAACATTGTTCTGCTCTCACAGATGAGGAAACAGGCACAGAGAGGTTAGCGGCCTTGCCTAGGGTGACACAGCTAGCAAGTGTAAGAGCTGAAGTTCACTGGTCATGACTAGTTATGGCCTGGTGATCAGAAGCAATGTTTGACAGAGGAACATGTCTTTGCCGATAAATCATGGGAGGAAAGGGAACGTTGGCTTTTCCATTGTCAAGGCCAAGGAATAGTGACAAGCAGCTCTTCACGGCAAAAGGTTTGGCAAGAGCTGAGTTATACCATTCTGGGAATGGGAGTGACTCTGTGGGGCGCATAGAACCAGAATTTGCCTTGGGTACCTGGAAATATGTCATTGTTGGTTTTAGAGATCACTAGACAACTTAACCTTGAAATGGGTGTGATGTCTGGAAAGGACACACACATACACCCCTAAACTGGTTTCACTACAGAGATGAAAGCAAGGTTGTGTTGCCTCAGTCACGAGGCTATTCTATTGCTGCTATAATTATTTAGACTTTTCTTACACATCTGTGGGAGAGACTTCTCAGATATCACCACTGTTCAGTGCAGCTTTCAGATCCTGTTTGATGAGGAACAGTATACTGGGTTAGGTACTCAGTCTTGGGAGCCAGACTACTTGGTTTCCAATCCGGACTCCTTCCTAGCCGCGAGAACTTAGACAAGTTGCTCAACCTTCTTGGCTCAGTTTCCTCATCTGCACCACTGGGGTAACAATCACGAGACCTAACTGCTGAGGTCATTGTAGGATTGAAAAGAGCCGGTATTTGTCAAGTGCTTCAAACACCACCCACCGCCCAGGGAGCACGGTGTAGGTGGTGGACAGTATTAGCAGTGCGTGAAGAAGGCCGTGGAAACAATACGGAAATCGATGTCCAGCTTTTGAGTAACGGAAAAGTCATTTTTTTTTTTTAAAGTCAGGATAGTGGTTACCACGAGGGGGATGGATGGATGAGCTTGCTGTTAGAAAGGGCATCTGGGAAGTTTCTGGAGCTGATACCATTTTGTTTCTTGACCTGGGTGGTAATGACACAACTATTCATTTTACAAACATTTATTAAGTTTTTCTTGAGACCTGAGCATTTTTCTGCACTTTTTTGTCAGTGTCACGTTAGAAAAAGTCCGTCAAGAGGAGGCAAAAGGACGGAGGAGGAAGAGTGGGAGGGAGAGAGCAGAGGAAGGGAAAGAGGAGGAAGGACAAGGGGAAGCTCCACGCAGTGCGACTTCCCCATTACAAAGCACTTTGGCAGCAAATGGCCATTTCACAGAAAATCTAAGGCCCGGGTCTCACCAGTTTTCCAGGTGAGAAAACCCCGGCGTGGAGAGTGGTTAAGTGACGTCTCGTTCGCAGTAAATGAACAGCTGAGCTGAAATGCGATTCCCGAGGGACTAACCCCTAGTCATCCGCTTGCTGGCAGAGCTACCAGGAAGCAGGTGAGGTCCGGACGGGCACAAGCCACAGGATGTCACAAGCCCAGCTTTAAAACCAGACAGTGGCGGGGCACCTGGGTGGCTCAGTGGGTTAAGAGTCTGCGTTCAGCTCAGGTCCTGGTCTCAGGGTCCCAGGGTCCTGGGATCAAGCCCTGCCTCTGGCTCTCTGCTCAGCAGGGAGCCTGCTTCCTCCTCTCTCTCTGCCTGCCTCTCCGCCTACTTGTGATCTCTGTCTGTCAAATAAATAAATCTTTAAAAAAAAATAAAACCGGACAGTGGGTATGCACTGTCCATGAATTCCTGTGACCCCTCTAGAGGTGGCACGGTATAGAAGAGACCTAGACACACGGCCCTCAAGAGAAGGTGTTAGAGCGTCCTTCGTGAGGCATCAAGGAAGAGTCGTGCATCTGAGGAGGGCCGAGTGGTTAACCTGTAGGTGAGGAGGACTTACATCTCAGCAGGCCTGGAAAATTACCTTGACAGCATATCCATTAGCAAAACTGGAAGTGATGAGACATCTGGAGTTGGCCAGACCTCCCCTGACCAGGGCGAGCAGCTCAGGTAGGAAGAGGTGACCCTTTATGCCTATTATTCCCCCCAGCTCCAGAAAAGAAACTCCTGGAAAACTCCCATGGTCTATCACCACCTGGCAGAGACCCTGCAGAGGTGGTAGGTCTGGCCAAAGAGCCATGGCATTTTAGAACTGGAGGAATCCTACAGGCCAACTCCTTTCACAAGGAGGATGGGTCAGAGGCTAGCGAAGCAAAGGCACTTACTCGAGATTACTTAATTCATTAGAGGCAAAGCCCAAAGCAGAACACAAATTCCCTGCTCTGGGGAAAACTCTTTAAAAAGGCAGTGGCCGCTTTAAATGAAATAGACTGACTCAAGAATTTGAAAGGAGAGTGTTCAAAACAGGGGAAAGGCTACATTCGGCCATAAATCCCCAAAGTAAAACTCATTTGCCCTAAAATAAAAACATCAAACACACAAGTGTGGCAGGTCTAAGAATGAACTCAGGATTCATCCTCCCACCCCCACCTCTACTGCCCAACCCTAAACGTGAGGGTGCCATCGTGTGTCAGGCATAGAATAGGCTTCTGGAGATAAGCAGTGAGCTAGATGGAGGAACCCTTGCCCTTGATGAGCTCACTGATGAGCGAGGGACAAGAGGGAGGGAAGAATGGAAGGAAGGAGGGAGGGAAAGAGAGAGCAAGATGAAACTAATAATCATATAAAATTAAGTGTTTTAAAGAGATGGCCCAGGCTGCTAGGAGAGTTAGGAACCAGTTAGATTACACTGGAGGATGAGGAAGTTTGCTCTTGGCTTCCTTCCCATCCCCAGATCTCAAGCAAGAACATTCTCTTGTAACACCACACCCTAGAAGCTAGAAACTGACCCAAATCTCAGGGAATTATAGCTTCTGGGACCCTAAGACAGATTCCTTGAGCCCTTAGGGAAAACTGACCATCTCTCGGAGACAGGGGCCACATCTCCCGGAAAACCCTAAGCCCGTAGCTCCTTTTCCAGGAAACACCGTTTCTAATATCCTGCAAAATGTTGCTTCCTGGGAACATGTCACTGTGTTCATTTCACACCAATGCAAAGATATTCACTGGAATGGAAGCTTCATGAGGCTGGGCTTCTCCGTGTCACTCACTGCTCTGTTCTCGGCATGGCACGTGGGAGACACCTGGCACACGGGAGCTCAGGTGCTTCCTTGAAGAATGAATCAGCAAGCCATCAGGAAGAATTCCCCCATTCTGATCAGAAAATTCCAGAAAACCTAAAGTCAGGAACGAAAGCACTCACTATGTGCCAGGAAACCGAAAGAGATCAGGGGGAGTCAAATGGAAATCGGGGCATGAAGACTAATTTATCAAAGGGCCACTTGGAAACTACCCAGCAGCTTTTATTTTTAACCACCCAGACGAATGACAATCGTGACCAATGCCACAGGGGAAAAGCACGGGATGCTACAGGGGTGTAGGTCTCACAGGGGTCCTCACCTGTGTGTTTGTAGGGGAAGATGAAGGGAAGCTTGCATATAGAAGTGATATTTAAACTGAGAGCTGAAGGTGGGTAGATATTAGTAGGTTAGTAGGCAGGCAAAGTGTTGGGAGCAACTTGGCCTTGACTTGAACCAAGGAGGCATTGGGCATATTGAAAGGACAGTGAACAGGTGGGATGGTCAGAGCATAGTAAGCCAGAGGGAGAGAGAGTCAGAGGCCAGATGCACAGGGACATTCAGTTATGGCAAGATGACATGGGAAGGCACTGACGGATTCAAGGAGAGGGTATGGATGGAGCTCACCTATCAGATTTTTCCTTCAAAATGATCATCTTGCCTCTGTGCCTAGTTTGAGACTAAGGGTTAGAGATGCAGAGATGAATAGGGTACCCTATCAGCCCCCAGCTCCTCACCGACCTCTGAAGAATGCAGATGAAAACACAATATAGGGGCGCCTGGGTGGCTCAGGTGGCTAGGCATCTGCCTTTGGCTCAGGTCATGATCCCAGGGTCCTGGGATTGAGCCCTATGTTGGGCTCTTTGCTCCGTGGGGAACCTCCTTCTCCCTCTCTCTCCGCCCCTCCCCCTGCTCTTGCTCTTTCTCTCTCTCAAATAAATAAAATCTTAAAAAAAAAAAAAAGAAAGAAAACACAATATAGCACAATGCATGAACAAATTCCATCCTTCCCACACTTTAGCATGCATTAGTATCTCGAGGAGGGCTTGTTAAAAAATAGGCTGCTGGGCCCTGCCCCCAGAGTTCTGATTTCATACTTTGGGGGTAAGGCTTGAGAATTTTCATCATATAACAAGCTTCCGGGTTGACGCTGATGCTTCCGGACTCTAGACCACACTCTGGAGCCATGGAATGAGCTGAATCATATGCATGAAAGTCGTGCTGACCCGTGGGGAGGAAGGCTTTTTGGAAGAACCTAAGTCTAAGCCGAGTTTTGAGGGATGTCCTTAGACAGACAAGACAAAAGAAAGGCTACCCCCTAGGTATGGGGGAGAAAATCCAAATAAAGAGGCCAGAAGTAGCTTCCCTGGGTCTGAGACTGCACAGGTCAAAGAGAGAAGGCAAGGGGAGGACGCTGTTGCTGTCCCCAAGGGAAGTTTCAATGACTATACCAACCCTACTTAAGAGGCGTCCCTCTGTGGAAAGGACAGGGCGTTTCCAGGACCTCAGGCCCCAGTAGAGACAGAGGCTGGCTGTGGGAAGGCTGGGTCTCTCCTCCATCTCTTGAGCATGAGCAGTAGAGCCCGGGGGCTAATGGCCGCTGCCCGCCATGTTTTCTCTCTCTCTCTCAGAAAAAGGCACAGGTCTTTTTCGCTCAGGTGGCTTAGCTTAGGCCCCGCAGAATAGTTTCTCTATTGACTTTGGCTCTTGACTCTGCCTGCCTGGGAGAAATTAGGTCAGTTTAATCACCGCTGATGTCATAAAAGCAGCACTCTGAAGGGGAGCCCTTCTGGAGGGTGCGGTCGGGAGGGGAGCTGAGGTCACCCCTAGGAGGTTCTCGAAGGCTCCAGTGGGCAGGTGGGCCCACGGGCAGTGCCCGCCCAGAGGCTTTGAAGTTTCATTGGCCCTGTTTTACGACCACATGTGGGGAGTAAATTGTACCCGCAGGCTGCTGCACTTTGCCCTCCCTGGCAAGGGCTGGTGGAATCCACACTGATAATATCCATCAGGAGATAAGAGCACATGATCAGAGAGCAAGGAGGAGATGAAGTTGGCCTGTCCCGGACTCCAGTGGTACGCTCTGCGGCCCTCTGCTGAGGTTTCCAGAGCCCTCTGAAGCCTTGGCCCATGTCCCACCGCAGCTAAGACACCCTCTCAGGGCTGTCCAGTCAGGCCTTTGGAGGGCCTTAATCTTGACCAAGATGAGGAGGAGAGCATTTTAGGTTCCCAGCAATGGCCCTGCGTCCATGCAAAATCGGGAGGTAAAGGTGATGAGTGGAGGCGTTGCTTGCTTTGGTGGTTTCAAGCGGCCATTTCAAAACACCTGTGCACGGACCAGCTGCCTCAGAGTGGAGCACCTGATCAATGTGGGGGTTCCTGACTGCGGGGCCCAAGGTGGAGCTCTCCCCGCACTCCACCTTTGTTAAGAGGCACCCAGGTGAGATTTTGGAAGCCTGTGCCTGGAGGTGTAAATACAGGAAAGATCCTGAAGGGGGCGGCGGTCTCCGGGGGTGTCCACCGTTCGCTGCTCACGGGTTCCTGATCGCCCATAGCGTCACCTGGGGGGAGTTGGCTCTGTGACCTTGGTGTTCCTTAATCTCACAGACCTTAACTTTCTTCGCATCACAAGAGACACCTTACGGAGCTAGTAGGCTGTTAGGCAGCACTGTATCAGTCTCCTCCAGCCTCTATGACAAACTCACCACAAACATGGGGACCTCCCAACAACACATACTTAGTATCTGCTAGCCGCGGAGGTCCCAAGGCCAAAGTGGGTGTCCCTGAGATAAAATCAAGATGTCAGCCAGACTGTGCCTCCTGGAGGCTCCAGGGGAGAATTTCCTTGCCTTTTACGACTTCTGTAGGTCACCTGCCTCCCTTGGCTTGTGACCCCTCCTCTGTTTTCAAAGCCAGGAGCGTATCACTTCCAAATCCCCTTCTCTGACTCCCACCCTCCTGCCTCTCTTTTCTAAGGCCCCGTGTGACTACACTGAATCTACCTGGATAAATCCAGGCTATTCTCTCCATCTCAAGATCCTTCACTTAATCACATCCCCTAAGTAAGTCCCTTTTGCTCCGTACAGTAAGATAGTCAAGGGTTCTGGGGACGAGGATGTGAATATTCTGGAGCATTAATGTGTCTACCAGATTCATATTAAACAATTGAAACGGAGGCAATAAGCCACATGCCAGCACATAAACGCCTAGGTAAGTGTCAGCCTGCCTGCTTTCTTGCTCAGTCCAGTGCTAAGGTTCCAGAACTTTCTCAGTATCACAATCCCCTCTACTGCAGTGGCAGAGTTTCTGACTCAGTAGGTCTGGGCTGGGGCCTGCAAGCTGGCATTTCTAACAAGTTACCGGGTAAGATCGATGCTGTTGGTTCTGGCATCATAGTTTTCAAACTGGCAGCCTCGCGGAAAAGAGGTGGGAGCTTCAGAAGCAGGCAGCCGGGACCAGAAACCTGTTCTCCCACTTGAGAAATGACTAAAGCACTCTGGGACCCAGTTTTCTCATTGGCAAAGGGCTCTCAGAATGTTTCAATGCTTCTGACTTCACATGGAGGTTTGTATGGAGAAATGTAATACATTATGGGGCTACAGGTACTGGGTTATTTTCTGTTCATTATGGTCATCTTCACGTTATCATGTGGCAGAGGCATGCACTGGACAGAAGGAGCCCCTGTAATTCGTTGAATGGTGTTCTCCAAAACTCCTAGGTTGAAGTCCTAACCCCCAATACCTCAGAATGTAACAGTCTCTGGAAATAGAGTCATGGCCTATGTCATTAACCAAGGCCGGGTCATTAGTGTGTGTCTAGTACAGTCTAAGGGTGTCCAGATAAAAAGGGGAGATCTGGACACAGTCATGCACAGAGAGAAGATTATGTGAAGACCCAGGCAACACTCCATCTACAAGCCAAGAACCACCAGAAGCTAACAGAAGACCAGGAATGGGTCCTTCCCAAGTGCTTTTAGAGAGAGCAGGGCCCTGCTAACACCTCAATTCTGGACTTCTAGCCTCCAGAACTATGAGACAATGTATGTTTGTTATTTAAGCCACTCAGTTTGTGATGTTTTGTCACAGAAGCCCTAGAAATTTGACATTGCCCCCTTCAAAGTCATTTCTTTGTGTCTTCATTACTTACTAATTAGAATACTCTAGAGAGGGGCGCCTGGGTGGCTCAGTTGGTTAAGCATCTGACTTTGGCTCAGGTCATGATCCCGGGGTCCTGGGATCAAGTCCTGTGTTGGGTTCCCTGCTCAGAGGGTAGCCTGCTTCTCCCTCTGCCTGTCACTCCCCCTGCTTATGTTCTCTCTCTCTCTGACAAATAAATAAATAAAATCTTAAATCTTAATTTTTTTAAAGATTTTATTTGTTTATTTGACAGACAGAAATCACAAGTAGACAGAGAGGCAGGCAGGGCGGGGGACAGGGGGCCGGAGCAGGCTCTCCACTGAGTAGAGAGCCCGATGTGGGGTTTGATCCCAGGACCCTGGGATCAGAACCTGGGCTGAAGGCAGAGGCTTTAACCCACTGAGTCACCTAGGTACCCTTGAAATCTTAATCTTAAAAAAATTCTAGAAAATTCTAGGAAAAAATCTTTAAAAATTCTAGAAGGATCAAGAGCAGAGACAAACTGCCTTGTGGAATCTGAAAATGCCCAGTGAGCCCCGGCCCAGCATGGCTGCTGGGGAGTTGCTGGTTTTCCTGACAGTGCTGCTGCGGGCTGTGCGACCCAGGCCTGGGGACTGTGCGGCCGGACCCTTGGGAACTGGACACACATGTCAACACGAGAACCCACGGGCAAGTGCTTAGGTCACCTTTATTCCTAACTGGCAAAGCCTGGAAACTAAAATGGCCTTCAGTGGGTGAATGGGTACGTACACTGTGCCACACCCAGAGACTGGAACGCTATCCAGCGCAAAAAAGAAAGAAGCCATCGAGCCATGAAAACGCACAGGGGAGTCTTCAATGCCTATCGCTAAATTGAAGAAGCCGATCTGAAAAGGCTACATGTGGTAAGATTCCAACTATATGACCTTCTGGAAAGGGCCAAACTAGGGAGAAAGTGAAGAGAGTCATGGGTGCCAAGGAGTGAGGGGAGGGATGAACCAGGGGAGGACAAGGGCTTTTTAGGTCAGGAAACTATTCTGCATGGCCCTGCAATGGACCACACATGCCACTGTCCGTCCCAGCCATAGAATGTATACCACCGACCGCGAACTCCAGTACAAACTATGGCTTTGGGCTGATAATGATGAATAGGTACAGGTTCATTGAATCTCACGAATGTGCCCCTTGGTGCGGGCTGTAGATAGTGGAGGGTGCGGGTGTGGGGCAGGGGGCATATGAGATATCTCTGTCCTTTCTGTTCTATCCTGCAGTGAACATAAAACCACTCTAAAAAATAAATTGTATTTATTTAAAAAAAAAAACCACAATGTAACCAGGCAACAGACTGGGTTTGGCCTGGGGGACATACTTTGCCAACACTTGCTTAATCCTATCTGCTGATCCCCACTCCCCAGGCCTGTATTTTTGCTTAGGACTTCATGAGCCCCCCCACCCCAACCCCCATCCGCAGCTAACATGCACCCCGTGCAAATGGCTATCCATGTGGATGCAAACTTAATTCCAGAAGAGATCCAGTATCAGATTGGACAGACAACAGGGATGTTGGATGGGCTCTCACAGCTCCTTCCCACCTATAAGCAAGAATTCCTGGCCTGAAGGACAAATGGTGAAAGTGGCCCTTCAGGGTGCAGAGAAAAATCGGATCCCGGGCGCCCAGTCGGCAGCCGACTGGGCGCCGCAGCCCTTACACGAATCCCTGGGTGGCCATCGCCGAGTGAGTCAGGAACAGGTTAACAGCCAAACCCGAAACTGCAGTTTTAGCGGCAGTGCACCTTTAGAATAACAACCCGGGTCTGGATTAACATTCGAGAAAATAACCCCTCAGGAAAGTGTTCCCTAATAAAAGGATCTTATTTCCACCCCACCCTCCACCTTTTTTTTCCCCCCCCCGCCTGAAGTCTGAAACACGCTCAGAAGGCTGTCGAGCTCTGAGTGAGTGATGAGTCAGACATGGCACCAAACAGCTTTGCTCCCCGGGTGCTTCTGGACACCTGCAGGGGATCTGGGCTCGGCGGGTGGGCGTGGCTTGCGCGTGGGCGGCCCGGGGCTGGCGGGGGTGGTGTGCACGCCCCCAGGCAGGCAGCGCTGGTCGCAATCCCGGAGGCGGCAGAGCCACCACCAGCTCTGGCCCTGGCACGGGCACCATGTGCTTCAAAGCTTTGACCTGAACTGAGCAACCGCCAACCTTCCCACTTCAAGTAACTACTTACGCCGATAAAATGCTTCAGGCCACAAGCCCGATGCTTTCACGAAGGGACGCCCTGGCCCCGGTGCCTTGAGAGGCGTGAGTTATCTGTGGGCTGATGCAGGATCTGTTCTACTAGACGTCCCCACCTCTTCTGTCAGCTCCCAGCTGTCCGCAGGTAGTAAAGCTGTGAGTCAAGAAGTTACGCTTTCTACGTTATATTAAGTTATATCACATTGAATCCTCACCTTGACTCTATGAGGAGGGGATTCTTGTCCCCATTTTACAGATGATAAAACTGAGGCTTAGAGAGAGAGAATGACTGTGCAATGACCCAAAGCTAGTGATCAGCAGAGACAGGGCCAGAAGCCATCTCTCCTGTCTTTCTGGGCACTGCTCCCTCCCCACCAGCTGAGAAGTACCCCCCACTCTGACCTTGGGCAGCCCATGAGAATCCAGAAGTTTCTAGGGAAGCAGGAGGGGGCAGGGATGCTGGGTTGTATCCAGGAGTATCTCCAGAGTAATTGTGGGGCTCCGAATCCAATCCAAATCCTGATAACACTCTCCCCTAAATCTAGTCTGCCGAGCTGGACCCTAAACCAAACAGAATTCTCAGACCCCATGTGCAGTTACCAGGTTGAATTTGTTGGGATATGGACTGCATAGATTCTTCTCACAGATACTGCAGTCAATGAGGCTTTAAACACATATTTCCTATCATTTTACTCATGATTACTCCTAGAGATTTATGCCCAGATTAAAAAAAAAAAAAATTATACCCAGCCTATTGACACTGAAGGAACCATAGTCATCTGAGAAGAAACAGAATATGTGACTACAACCATGTGGGAAGAAATAGAATAAAAGAATGAGACCCTCCAGCATATACTAGAGGCTTTTCCATATGCTTTGACCCAAAGTTGTAGATTGCTTTCAAACATGGCCCGGGTTCTCTGCCCCTCCTGCATCCATGTCCTTTGCCATGTGACTTTTCAGCTCCTCCCATTTGAGGGTGGAGTCTATTTCCCCAGTCCTTGAATCTGGGCGGGCCCTGTGACTTCCTTTAGCCAGTAGAATGTATGAGAAATCGTGGTGTGCTGACTGCAAGTCATCCTGTGACAAGCTGGGGCCGCCCTTCTAGCAGATGAGACCACGTGAAGCGCAGAGGAGCTGTGTCCAAAGGTGATTCCATCTCAAATAAACTGACCTCCGCCCCATCTAGCAGGTAACCGCAGATGTCTAATTGAGGTCAGTCTAGATAGTAAGAAGCACCTAGATGAAGTGAAGCCGAAGTGCTGACCCCAGAGTTATGAGCTCAACAAATGACAGTTGTTTTAAGTCACTAAGCTTTGGGCTAATTTGTTTTTGCAATAGCTATATGATATACTCAATAACTTTTTTCTGATAGGAATCCCTCCTAGGAACAGTCAGAAATTACAGAATATGTACACAGGGAAAATCTCATCTCAGGGTTAATTATAATAGCAAAAACAATGGACACAAAATAGCAAAAAAAAAGGGGGGGGAATCTGAGCATCAAGGAGTTTTACTGTAGTAACTAAATTCATGAGCTCATAATGATAATTTTTGAAAATTCATTGTTCCTCTTAGATACTAGAAAACTGACTAACTTAAAATTAATTAGTAAATAAAGAATCAAGTATTTATCTGTCCTTTCCTTACAAAATGTTCTTCAGGGTACCAAAGAGTTGATGAGAGGAAGTTTATAGAGTTATAGAACTCTAAGTCCATCTACTGGGGCGCCTGAGGGGCTCAGTGGGTTAAGCCTCTGCCTTCAGCTCAGGTCATGTTCTCAGGGTCCTGGGATCGAGCCCCTGCATCTCATCGGGCTCTCTGCTCAGCAGGGAGCCTTCTTCCCCTTCTCTCTCTGCCTGCCTCTCTGCCTACTTGTGATCTCTCTGTCAAATAAATAAATAAAATTTTTTTAAAAAAGAATAAGTCCAGCTAATATATGAAAAAAAATTAAAATATTGTTTTGCAACTCCTAACAAATGAATGGATCTAGGCATTTGTGAAGTTGATGCGATGGAAAGGAGAGAGGCAGATTTCACGTATCCCCTTATGGAAGTTCACAACACCATCTAGGAAGTCTTCCTACAAAAAGAATTGAATAGAAATCTGATAGACCCTCTAGTTCTAATTGCCAACATACAGAAAATAGAGGACACAGGAACATGCCGCACGACACCGTAGAAATGCAATTGGCAAGGACAGACCGAGAGAGATTTCCTCCAGGACACAGGAGCCTGTTTCTTCCAAATAAGTTGCAAAGAAAAAAAATAGAGAAAGAAGATGGAGAGGGATTTTGTAGATGAAAAGAGGCTTTAAAGATTTATCAACTGATTTCAATAACAGTAGTAATTAGGAAGTAGCTGGGGAAATTTGGACCCTGGATGATAAGAACTATTATCAAATTATGATTGCCATCTGAAGAAAGGAATCACACCAGTCATTACTTACTGGGAATCTGCCATGTGCCCAACATCCTGCAAGACATCAGACTTTCAGGAGCTCATCGACGTCTCATCGCAGCTCCAGAGAGAGACGGCTCTCAGTCCCATTTCTCACTGAGGCCCCAGAAGCATGAAGGACTTTCTCTCAAGGCCATTCCACGGCTCCGCTGTCAAAATTTGTGCTCATCTAGGATACGAACTCATTTGGCTGGCTTGCTGGGATAGCAAAGCACTGGCTTCAGCCAAAATATTTGGTATATTATGTGGAAACATTTGGTCTATTACAGCAGATTCTCTCGGGGAAGGACTGTGGAGTATTTTAAGACGATAATTATAAAGACTGGGTAGCAACTTGGAAGTATGTTTATGATTAAGCAATCACAAAGTTTTACGTGCCTTCCAATTCTAACTCCATTTTTAAAAATCCGTGGGGCCAACTATTGAAAGGGAACAGGGCCAAATGACAGACATGTCGTCTGAGGGTGATAAGATTTGAATACATTTTATTTTGACTTTGCAGTTTCTTCTTCAGTACTCTTTCTCTCTTTATAATACACAAACATCCAGAAAATGTTTTCTGACCCAGGTTTTATTTCTTTAGGATTCCAGTTTCCCTGCTTTGTCTGTGACAAATTGTTACCAATGTAGTGGCTTAAATCAACACATCCTTATTATCTTACAGTTCCGGAGGTCAGAGTCCAAAGTACAGTTCACTGGGCTAAAATCAAGGGCTCAACAGGCCTGTGTTCCTCCTGAAACTCTAAGGGAGACTTTGTTTTCTCGCCTTTTCCGGCTCCCAATGGCTGCTCACATTCCTTGGCTTGTAGCTCCTGCCCCCAGTGATGATCTAATGGCCCATCTCCTCTGACTCTGACCTCCTGCCTCCTTCCTGTAAAGAGCCTCGTGATTACACTGAGCCCACCTGAATAATCCAAGATAATCTCCCTATCTCAAGGTCCTTGATTTAATTATACCTACAGAGGGCCTCTTGCTGCATGGTTGTGACATAGTTGTAGGCTCCAGGGACGGGAGCATGGATGTCTCTGGGATACCATTTTTCACCTACCGTGGCTAGATCATTTGACCATGGCACCCTCTGCTCACATTTGGCAGGATACCGTGTTCCTGCACGATGCCAGGGAACTCTAAACCAAACAGGAGAATGGAAGAGAGGGAAAAGTAGAGCTATAACTGGCCCAAGGACAGGTGAGTGGCCAGTGGGCATCCCCAGAACAGTGCGGAATCCTGGGGTCACAGCTGGCGCTCAGAATCCATGCTTCCTGGGAAGCAACAGAAATGGGGCCGCCAATGGGCTTGGTATTCGCACAAGAGGAGGCCAACTCCCATCAGGGGGTTGGGAGCCCTGCTCAGGTCAGCTGAGACTGAGCAGTTAAAAATAAGTAAACCAACCCTCCCAAATCTACAGCTTTCTGTAACTGCAGGAATCATCGAATAAAAGGGCTCCTGGAGTCAGAAGTGTGAGGCAGGAACGGTGGGGGGCTGGGGGTGCTTACAGTCACCTAGGGGCTGACAAGAATAGGAAGAGGGTTTGAGTGCTTGAAGCTTAGAAAGTAGGGGCCTGGGAGCCAGGAGTTCCTCTGGGACTTTCACACCACCGTGGTGAGGACAACCTGGAGAGATATAGCAAAGGCCCCAGGGTCAAAGTATTGGGTTGTTTGCAGGCCAGTAACATTGTTCAACTCCACCCTGCATTCAGTGGAAGCACTTGGGCCCCCAAATCCTCTGGGGATTCTTGGGGTTAGAAAAGCATCCTCTGGGTCTTGTCTTCTTCCCCATCACTGCCATCTCTGAGCTCGTTTCCCCTGAATCAGTCCAGTGAACAAGTGCCTTGCTGTTCGCCCACAGGCCGCCCACACTGGGGCACTCAGCTTCTCTCCTTTGGTTTCCCCAAAAGCACCAACCACACAAGACTCGAATTTGAGGGTCAGAAAAGAATTTTGGCACCAAAGCTCTAAACAGCTTCAAGTCAGACAATGGACCGTCCTATCCTTACACATCAATCTGTCTCATGACCGTGTGTCTTTGTGCCCTCCATCTTCCTTTAGACTTCCTTATCCTCTGTCCTCCTACCACCACTCTTTGGTTTCCTCTCACCTTTGAACTCAATTCTCTGCACTTTTTAATGTGGATGAATTCATCTCTACCCCCTCCCCTCACCTTCACTGCATCACTGAAAGTTCATGGCTGTGTCCTACCAAGCCCTGGCCAGTCCACTCCAGCAGCAACAAACTAGACATGGGCTTTGAAAGGGGATTTTTCTTTCTCTTTCTTCTGTCTCTGTGAGAGAAAGGGAAGAGTATAGTGGTAGATTTTCTGTCTGAATGTAGGTAGTATCCCATAAGTGCTTTGGGTTTCAAATACCATTTCTCCTCCTCACATTATCTAGACAACGAGATAAGGAAAGCAGCAATTTAGGGACCAAAATACCTAGTTTCCAGTCCCATCATTGCCAGGTGACCTTGAGTAAGTCACTTCACTTCTTTGAGACTTGGTTTCCCCCCTGGTAAAGAGCTGCAGGTACGTCTCGCAGAACTGTCGTGATGTTTAAATAAGAAAATCTGTGGAGGACTTTAAGAGTGGCAAAAGACTGTAGATGAATGGAGGATTGTTAGGATCTATGGCTAGGAAACTACTATTTATACAGTTGGTGATCAATCAACAAGGTAAGTTGTTGGTTGATTGGTTGGTTTGTTCTTTCATTCATTTTCCCACACTGTGCCTCAGAGAGTTGAGTGGCAAGAAAGACCAAAATGAGTTGAGTAAATGGCCAGTTTGTCCCATGCTGATTTGAGCATGAGGCGGTCCTGCTGCCAGGTAAAGACAGACCACCCACATGCACAGGCTCATGGCGCAACTGTGGGTGGTCTTGAGAGGCTAGTGGCATTTTCCAGTTTCAGAGAAAAAGAAGAGGGTGACAGTGTCACCAGCTGGACCCATGTGGAGGCTGAGGTCATGGGACTTGGCCAGGCCTCCTTTACACTCTTTCATGTCAAAGCCAGACCCAGACTAGTAAAACACCAGGTGATGTTCTTTTTTGGGTTTTGGGTCACTGTTCATTGACAACTAAAAATTATCGTGTTGCCTGTAACTTAGCAACACCAACCTCGAAGATTTCCTGATTTCTTTATTATTGTTTCAGTCTTTTTGTTTGTTTTTGCTTTTATTCAATAGGTCTTTAACTAAAGCAAGTTCTTGATGAGGCAAAAGCTATGAGATGCTTCTTAAAATAAAGGACCATGGTCTTGGCCAACTAATTTTGGGAAATAGACTGTCTCCGTTAAAGAAACGTACTGTGTGCTTGCATTTTAGAATTCCAAAGAAGTCCTAGAGTAAAGAGGTCAGTGTTTTACAAACTTATCCTTTCATTCGACTCTCTTATTTCTAAGACTATCTATTTCTAAGTAACTATTTCTAAACAGGATGATTTGAGGGATGCTGCTTTGGCCAGACATTTCCGTGTGTCCACAGGTCTATCCTCATCCTTCTTCTTGCTGCCATGTCCTTCAAAAGGCTGACTTATCCAACTGCATCAGGAGTCTCTTACTGACTTCAAGTTGGGTCCACCCAATGGGAGGAGACACGAGAGCAGGCAGAGGGTGAGGTCAAGGTATTGATTTCCCTAGTCCATTCCTTTCAAGGATGTTGCCTGTTACCATTCAAAGGTCATATTGCCCTGTGTTCACAGTTATTCTCTCCAGGTTCTAGTAACCAGTTTTTCTTCCTGCTCCTTTAGGCCCAGAGTGGTACCCGCTCCCCGACGTTGCCAATCACAGGTCCTTGCTCCATTCCTGCTCAGTTTTCCTTAACTCTGTCTGTACTTTGGTAAATGTCTCCATTTGCATATACCTGCCTTTTCCTGCCAGGACCCTGACCAACACACTGTTTTCAGTCCGTGGGGGCCTAACAAAAAGTCTAACGTGACAACAGAAGAGAAATATTTTAAAAGCTAGTCAATAGCGAATTGCGGTTAAAATCCTGTAAGAGAGGCAAAACAGAGCATAGGCTGTCGGTGCAATATTTAGCTCCCTGAAATGGCTCAGCCTGATTTCACTGGGCCATTAGCTCCTGTCCTGACTCATCGTGCATTATAATCCCATAGCCTTGAAAGGGCTCTGAGAGCCAAGGCCAAGTCCACCCGTGCCGGGCCATATCCTTAGCTACCGACAAAGACTTCTGGTTCCATTTAGGATGGTCAGATTTCTAAGTTGGAACCTCAGGTAGGAAGCTTAATTTTTTAAAAAGCAGTGTTGATGACAGATGGATGAAAGGCATTTGCAGTGGATTCTCCTTTGTGAATAGGACACCTCTGGGGTTTCCTTGCCAGGATTTTTTGAAGATGAATGAAAAAGCAAGTTCAATAGATAGACCTCTTGTCTTCTGTTGGTCATCAAACACATACTAATATCTACTGAGTGCCAGAACTGTCTGTGCTAAAGCCAGGGGGCCAGATGGGAGGAGGAATGGAAACCGATTAAAATGTTGGGCTCATCTCTTGAGGAATTTGCAGTATCATTAAAAGAAAATGTATATTTTCAACATTTGAGCCCAATCATGTAAAACTTAAGAGATAGTTGTTACAAACAGTATAGATATCTAATGTAGATATAAATTAAAATATTATATTTTATTGAATGTTGAGGATAGATTTTGTGTGTCTGCATGTCTGTCTTCGTGCATGCAAAAAAAAAATGAGCACATTTAGAAGCAGGAAGGAATAAGGAAAGGAGTATGAGTTTTAGAGTTAATTATTTAGGTTAATTTACATGACCATAGGTAAATGACTTAATCCCCCTAAAACTGCCTCGACTGAGAAAAAAATAAAGTAAATGAAATATACCAGATATGTAGGTAAAGAGGCACAGCTGTCAGGAAGATTCAGTGAAGTCAGATAAACAAGAGAGTCTAGGGTGAGGGGGTACTTTGGAGGCACCTCATGAAATATCAATTCCACTATTCCTTCAGGAAAAAAATAGACTTTGAAGTTTATTCCCGCCTTTTTTTTAGAATAGGGAGGGGCAGAGAGAGAGAGGGAGAGGGAAAGAGAAAGAATCTTAAGCAGGCCCCACACACAGCACAGAGTCTGGTGTGGGGCTCGATCTCACAATGCTGAGATCATGACCTGAGCTGAAATCAAGAGTCAGATGCTTAACTGACTGAGCCACCCAGGCACCCCTGTGTCCATTTCTCGTTTGTCTAGAAAGATTTTGTGGAGGTGAGAATTTTAACGGATTTGGAGTATACAAGGGAGGGGCCAACCGAAATCACGACCCCTTCAGGCACTGTCAGAAAGGGATATCAGAGGAGTGGGGGAAAAAAGTGTCCATATAAAGGTTGTGCCATTCATACTGTTGCCACTACAGAGAATTAAACATAAGCCAGTCCAGAGAATATTCTCTTTTCTAAAGTCATTTCTAGAAGAGTAGTCCCATAACCTACCTAGGTAATATCTTCAAAAGCCACTCAAATTTTATCTGTAAACCTGTACATTCAAGCACTTCTCTCTACTTTCTTTTAAATTTTATTTATTTATTTGAGAGAGAGAGAGAGAGCACAAGCAGGGGGAGCAGCAGGCAGAGGGAGAGGGAGAAGCAGACTCCCCACTGAGCAAGAAGCCTGATGCAGAAACTCAATCCCAGGACCCTGGGATCATGACCTGAGCTGAAGGCAGATGCTTAACTGACTGAGCCACCCAGGTACCCCTTCCTCTTCCCTGTACTTTCAACATAGCTCTCTTACCTGCAATTTAGCTCCACTGCCCCACCCCAAGCCTATGCCCCTAGGACAGCATAATTCACTCACGCATCATACATGCTGTTCTGCATTTCTTTTTACACCATCATCTGAACTTCTTTTTCCAGTCTTCAAGAAAGTGTTATGTACATGCCAGACTAACATAGAAAGCAGATTTTGGAAAAAAAAAAAAAAGCCAACTTTGGTATGGAGGTGCCTTAATCCCAGGGAAACTTTAAAAGTCAGCTAGAGAACTGACCACTTTGCTTAGAAGAGCTGGAAAGCCTCCAAAGCCAATTCACACATCTTCCATGAGTGTGTTTGTGTGTGTGAGTGTACAGGACATTTGCAAACTGCCTGCTTCCTCAAGGATCCTACCCTCTGAAATAGCTTGTGAATTAGCCAGCTGGTGGGTGACCTCTGATGACTGCAAATACTGTCATACCCAAAACTTCAAACACCATTTTAAAAGAGGCAATAATTCAGGGTGCCCGGGTGGCTCAATTGTTAAGCCTTTGCCTTCAGCTGAGGTCATGACCCCAGGGTCCTGGGATCAAGCTTCCCATTGGGCTCCCTGCTCAGTGGGGAGCCTGCTTCTCCCTCTCCCACTCTCCCTGCTTGTGTTCCCTCTCTCGCTGTGTCTCTCTCTGCCAAATAAATAAATAAAATCTTATTTAAAAAAAAAAAAGAGGCAACAATTCCTTCCCAAACCACAGCAGTTTATTTAGCAGGACGAGACAGGGCCACTCTGTAAATTGGCAACAGACTGAGGAAGAGCTGGTAGAAAGGGCTTCCTTGTTTGTTTCCTGGGGCTGTGCCCTGCAGATCATGGTAATTAGGGGACAGGGTGGGGCCCTCTGGCCTGAAAATGATAAGAAAGGTGCTGCCCTAATTACTGGATTTTATTGGGATGATACTTGAGGTGTGGTTATTACCAGCTGTTGAAGTTCATTCACTAGACCTCATAAATGGCCAGCTAGGGCTCTAAAGGGAAATGGGAGTATTACAGACTGCCCCGAAGCTTTTAAGTGAAGACAGATCCAAAAGGTCATCTCAAATACAGACATGTACCTGGTGTTTCTGTAATGAAACTATTCTGGGGAAGACGATACCCCTGAATGCGTGTCTCTCATTTGTCTATCCAGTGAGCCTTGAGCACCAGGATATAGAACATGGGATCCTGACCCTCATGGAGCTTCTTGTAGTTGCCTATTGAATTGTCTGTCTGCATTCATTGGCTATAAAATGTGGCAGTTTTCATGACTTTGAAAGTAGAGGGTACCCTGAAATCTCATGGTAAGGAGAACAAATAGAATGAGGAAGGTCATGGGAAGTTCCCTGAAGGAGATGACATCCCAACCAAGACCCAAGGTGGGGCGCTGTATCTAAACCAGAAGGTCAGGATGGCCATCTCACCTCCAGCATGAGTCATTCACACTGGTGTTTCTCACACTTGAGGACTAGAACCAGATCCCCAGGGAATCTTACTCAAAAGTCGATTCTGATTGTCTCGGTCTTGGGAGCTCTGAGATCCGTATTTATAAAAAGCTTCCAAGGGATACTACTGGTCCAAGGATTCCTCTCCGAGGAGCACTGTGCTAGATGACCTTCTAAGGTACTCGGCTTCTTTATGCCTTAGTTTCCTAGTCTGTAAAATGGGCCTCCAGGGGTCAAAGAAACATGACTATGGGTCCATCTGTTGCATATTTGACTCAATCACACTGCTGACCAAACACTTGGTGACTGAATGATAGTGTGTGTGCCCACGCGTATGCACACATATTTTAAGATCCCTAGGAGACTTGCCAAGCTGCTGCTTCTTACATCTTGTCGGTATTTTCTTCACCTAGTTAGGAAAAGTTTTTAAATCCTTTTCCTATTTCAGGTTTTGTACTATTATTAGCCAGACATCCGTTCCTAAAGTAGAATATATTACACAAAGGAACTGAATTATTTCAAATGTTAAAGTTCTTCAAAGAAAAATTTGAAAGCTGCTGGGATCTTGGGAGGTTAACCAATATACCGATACATGTAATAATCTGTGAGCAAAGGCAGGGCCTGTGTACGCTGATTTCATAACTCAGTGACAAGCATTTGTTATCATAAGGCCTTCTTGCTATAATTAGCTTTCAGGTTCAACAGCATATCATTCATCTCAAAAATTGCAAAATTTATAGTTGCAATCTAACAGGTGTTAAATTTCAGGGGCTTCATGACTAACCATGAAATTCACCAGTTGTACCCTAATGTCTTGGTTTTCCATGGCATCTCCCCTGGAGCCTGAGTCAGGGTGTGAAGGGACTTTTTGGGAAAGCATCCATGACTCAGGTGAACCAAAATGCGGGCTGGGTTCATCTCAGATATGAAAGGGATAACAAAACTTAAGTAAATGCAGGCCAAACAGACTTAGTCATTTTTTTTTTTTTTAAGGGAAGTTATATATTCCACTAATGGGCTCACTGGACATGTTTTCTTTGAGAATATCTTGTATCATTCTTTTTTTACCTTTAGGATCTTTTTTAATTAATTAATTAATCAATTAATTATTTTTTAACATATAATGTATTATTTGCACCAGGGTTACAAGACTGTGAATCATCATTCTTACACAACTCACAGCACTCACCATAGCACATACCCTCCCCGATGTCCAACACCCAGCCAACTTAACACTACCCTCCCACCCCCCAGCAACCTTCAGTTTGTTTCATGAGATTAAGAGTCTCTTATGGTTTCTCTCTCTCTCTGGTTTCATCTTGTTTCATTCTCCCCACCTTCCCTTGTGATCCTCTGTCTTGTTTCTCAAATTCCTCATATCAGAGAGATCATATGGTAATTGTCTTTCTCTGACTGACTTATTTCTCTTAGCATAATACCCTCTAGTTCCATCCACGTCGCTGCAAATAGAAGATTTTGGGGTTTGATGGCTGCATAGTATTCCATTGCATATATACACCACATCTTCTTTATCCATTCATCTGTTGATGGACATTTAGGTTCTTTCCATAGTTTGACTGTTGTGGACATTCCTGCTATAAGCATTTGGGTATGCATGCCCCTTCGGATCACTACATTTCTTACCTTTAGGATCTTTTTAAAAACTCCCAGTTTCCAATTTCTGTATGATTGCTCCTTCCATCGCATTCCTACTCAGAATTATTTCTTAATAATGGTGTCACATGAAGATGAGAACATATCTTATGTATCCCAGGGAGAAGATACCATCCTTCCTTGTTAATTTGCTTTCTACTATGTGCTAGATGCCCTTATGGGCAACCAGTGGTGAGTACAATGGGTGTGTGTGCTGCCTTCTCAGACTTGTAATCTAGTTGAGGAAGGCAGAATCCATGCAAGGAAACAAACAAATACATAACTTGAACAATGTTCTCTGAAGGAAATGAACAGGGGAGAGGGGTCTGATTTATTAGGATGGGCAGGAGGGATCTTGCTCAGGATGTAGTATCCAAACCTGACCCGAAGACTGAGCAGAAGCCACGAGGCAAAGATCAGGGGACATGTTCTCAACAAAGGAGCAGCATGTGCAAAGGCCTGGGATGTTCAAGAAATGGGTTTAGTATATCCCATCAGTATATCCAAGACTAGTGTCCCAAGAAGTTTCATGTTATCTGTAGGAAAAAAGTCTGAACATAGTATGGAGAGAGAGTATATAGAGGGGGTTATGTGATGGGGTGATTAACAGTGTAAACCCTGAAGACATACTAAGTCGGGGCTTTGCTGTTCAGCCGCTGTGCATCCTTGCACAAATCCTTAAATCTTCCCACAGCTCAGTTTCCTCATCTGTAATACAAAGACTAGTAATAGCTGCCCCTTCCCCACATAGGTCACTGTGGGAACAAAATGGTGGACAAGCTAATACTTTTCCGGCACATAGCAGGTGCTTTGTAAGTGTTAGTTCTTCTTACAGACCGTTTATTAGAATATAAGAGAAGTGGATATGTGCTTGAACAGTGCCAAGATGAAGTGGTAGGAAAGTACAGAGGCGGGAAAAAGAATTTCCACTGGGGAGGTCAATGGTGTTGACCTTAAAACACAAAAGAGCCAGGAGGCACCTGGGTGGCTCAGTCAGTGAAGCATCTGACTCTTGATCTCAGCTCAGGTCTTGATCTCAGGGTCTTGAGATCCAGGTTGGGCTCCATGCTGGGCCTGGAGGCTACTAAAAAAACAAAAACAAAAAATGAGGTTTTAATTTTAATTATTATTATTTTTATTTATTAAAGATTTTATTCATTTATTTGAGAAAGAGAGAGAGAGCACAAGCAGCGGGGAGGAGCAGAGGGAAAGGACAAGCAGACTCTGGGCTGAGCAGAGAGCCCGATGCAGGGCTTGATCCCAGGACCCTGAGATCATGACCTGAGCAGAGGGCAGAAGCTTAACCAACTGAGTCACCCAGGCACCCCTTAAATAAGGCTTTTAAAATTCATGTTCCCAGCAGAGAAAATCATGGTCGAGATAGTTTTTGAACTACATTTGGAAAGATAGAGAGAATTTCACACTCTAAAGAGGGTGGAAGCAGAATTGGAGGTCCCCTTCAGAATTAGAGAGACCCTTCAAGGTTCCCTGTGGACCTTTTCCAGCCCCTCTTTTCCCTCATCTTTCGTATCCAATTGCCCATCAATTCCTTTTTCCAATCATCTGCCTCTGCCTTTGTTCAAGGTCTTCTTGAGTCTTGACGTGTAAACGCTAGCGAGAGCCATTAGCTTGTGACCGGGCTTCCATGTCCTTGTCCACACCCCCGTGGTGCACTTGGTACAACAGTCCAAGGCAACTATCCATCTGCATGCCTGTCTTCCCCTTGGAGACTGGACCTGCACCCTGAGTTTTTCATGAACGTCTGTTGAACTGAATTGCTACCTGCTCTTGCTCCCCTCTTAGTCCCTCAGAATCCAATCCAGATAACAGAACCCATTCTAGGTGTTTCCAAAAGTGGAAACTGAGCATAGGGAATTGGTTCGAAATTGATAGAAAAGCTGGGAGCTCCACAGGAGGTTGCAGGCAATTCAAAGAGCTGCAGGAAGTAGCTAGGGCTCCCAGGGCAGGGAGGAGAAAAGTTGGCCAGAGCCCAGAGGCGGGGTCAGGGGTGTGACCAGGGCTGAAACTCAGCAGGAGCTGGAATGGTTGGAGAGATGCAGCTTCTAAAGGAGATGCTGCCCGGGAGGGAAGGAGTGGAAGTACCCTGGCTTCTCCCTAACTTGCTCTCCACCAGGCTTCTGGGGCCTTCCAAGGTCCCTATCTATCTGGAATCCCAGTGGCAAGGGAGCGATAACAGTGCAAAGTGGGACTGGAGGCAGACAGGCAACCTGTGGGCGCCCCTCCCATTCCTCCCCAGCCTGCCGCCCCACTGTTCTTTCCAAAATGCGAACCTGACTTCCTTGCCCCAGCTCCCTGAAATGTAATCAGAACAGCTCCTTGCCATCTCCAGGATTAAGACCCGTTTCTGAAGGGATAAAACTAAAGATAGGAGTATATCTGAGAGGCTGGTCCGAGGGGAACTCTCTGAGAACACCACCCTCGGCCACCCCAGGTCTAACCCGGGGCCCAGCAAGGGAAAGGGTCATCGCACTCATTCAGGTTTCTGGGAGTGGAACTGAGGGTTCTTGAACCCTTGAGCTGATCCTTTCTGGAATGTTCTCCAGTGTTATCACAACAAAAAAATAAGAATACTCATAGGCAGTTCCAAATCATACTTGATGCTTTTCAGATGCTTGAGAAGCATTCAGAAGCAATGTCTTCTTTTGGCCTCACAACATCAGGTAAGAGGGACATTATTAGGCTTCACTAAAGTAATTATTTAAGGACCCGGGACTACCAGATGGTGAGTGGACAGGTGCGGAGCTCAGAACTGACTGACGACAGGGTGCTCCCTAGAACAGGGGACCCCTTATTCCTGGTTGTTTCCTCCAGACCCGTGGGCCCAAGCCTGGGGTCTCAAACCTCTGAAAGTCCTTGACACCAGCACTGGGCTCCAGAAGAGGTTTTCAGCACACATGGCATTGATCAGAAATCACACATTAGCATAGGTTTGTATACTAAATTAAATGTGAAGTCGATTTTTTTTTTCCCATTGAGCTTCAGTCCTCTTAGCTTGATAATTAAAATCATTCTGTGAGAAAAATGAATTATTAGGACACCTGTGTGGTTAAGCATCTGCCTTCAGCTCAGTTCCCGAACTCAGGGTCCTGGGATTGAGCCCCACATCTGGCTCCCTGCTCAATGGGGGAGTCTGCTTCTCCCTCTCTCTCTGCCTCTCTCTCCACTCATGCTCTCTCTCTCACTCTCTCTCAAATAAATAAATAAGATATTTTTAAAACAAAAAAAATTTAAATTATTATTAGCTAATAAATTAAGCTTATTTAGTTGGTGGGAGGAAGCTCCAGCCCATAGAAAGTGAGGAGGGCAGGAGAAGAGACAGGGACTACAACAGATCCTTTCACAAGACCCTCTTCTTCTATATGCAGCCGTTCAGAAAGTCCTCCAATGAGTAGTTTCTGGGCTGGAATTTTTCTATTAAGAGAGGGGCAGGATGAATTTAGAAGGAAAGTTGTGAAATGGGGATAAAAAGAAAGAGAACCTAAAAATAGGCTTAGGGAAACTGGTGCAAACTCTCTGCAGGGCGATTTGATAACACTTATATAAATATCCCTAAAAATGCGCCTTTCCTTTGAACCAGCAATGTCATTCCTACGAATTTATCCTAAAGAAAAAAATCACAGTTATCCACAAATATGCATATAAGAATGCTTAGAGCAGCACCACTTATGAAAGTGAAAAACTATAAATAAGCTTAATGTCCAATAATAGAGAATTTGTTAAATCATCTGGGGTATGTTTATACAGTGGAGTATCCTGTGGCCACGGGGAATGATAGCATGGGAGAAAATGGTCATGCAAAGATATTAAGAAATCCAAGTGAGCTATAAAACTTTATATAAAAAATGTATGTACCTCGTGCTGTTAACACAGTCCATCTGTAGGAGATATAGTTATAGGTGATTATTTCTTTTTCCTTGTTTATTTATTTTCTGAACTTTTTATACTCAATTTGGCTCAGCTATCTTTTTTTTTTAACTCATCTACTTTTTTTTTTTTTTTTTAAGATTTATCTATTTTAGAGAGAGTGTATGTGAGCAGGGGCAGGAGGGCGGAGGGGAAGGGAGAGACGATCTCAAGCAAACTCCCCCACTGAACGCAGCGCCCTATGCAGGGCTCGTTCTCATGACCTGGGAATCATGACCTGAACCGAAATCAAGAGTCAGATGTTCAACCAACTGAGTCACCCAGGCACCCCCTTAACTGCATCTATTAATGTTATGGTTAAAAGTGGATCATTACTTTTAATCCGGTTTAATGAGATATATTTTAGATATATAGATTACATTTTAGTACATAATCCTATAACTTTTGACAAACACATACTACACAATCAATCACAACAAACACAATCTAGAAGTCACGCATCACCTCAGATAAGTTCCCTTGAGTCTCTCTGTCATCAGTCAGTCCCTTCACCCGCCTCAATCGCTGACCAGTTTCTCTCACAGAAATGGAATCGTATCATGTGTAACCTTTTGGGTCTGGCTTCTTTAACATAGCACCAGACTTTCTGGAATTAATTCATACTCTTGCGTACATAGTTCACACTGTGGATACACTAGTTTGCACATCCATTCATGAGTTGAGACACATTTGAGTTGTTTTTAGTTTTTGGCTCCATGAAAAAAGCTATTGTAGATATTCGTATTCAGGGCTTGGTGTGGACATGTTTTCCTATGTATTTTATCAGTACTTAGAAGTGGGATCGCTCCGTCAAGCGAAATGTTTACCTTTAGAAGAAGTAGCCAAACTGTTTTCCAGATGGGCTGCACAACCCCCAGCCTCATGGGCGCTTGGTTTTGCCAGATTTGTTTGTCTATTTTTCAAAAACCTTTCTGATAAGAATGTAGGAGTATCTTACACTTTTAATTTGCATTTCTTTCATGACTAATGCTCTCCCGGGTGTCCTTTCATATGCTTATTTGCATTTGTGTGTCTTCTGTGGTGAAGTGTATTCAAATCTTCCACTCATTTTTGGAAGGACTGTTTTCTTATTACTGAGTTACAAGAGTCCTTATTTGTTCTAGACACAAATCCCTTATCAATATGTGATCAGTAAATATTTTCTCCTGGTTCATGGTGCATCTCGTAACAGTATTTTTCAAATAACAGCTGAAGCCCAATTTATTAATTCTTTATGAATTGTGCCTTTCTATGTTATCTAAGAAATCTTTTCTATCCCAAGGTCACAAAGATTTTCTCCTGTGTTTTCTTCCAGAGCTTTCTTACTCAGGTCTCTGATCACATATGCATTGCAAATATTTTCTCTGAATTTGTGCCCTGTTCTTCCGTGTCATCTGATCGTATCTTTTGATGAAAAGAAGTATTTAATTTTGATGAAGTGAAATTAACCAATTTTTATGATTTGTGTGAATATCCTCACTTTTATATTTACAAAAACACAAAACACTTTTTTCTCTCTTCCCTTCCCTCTCTGTCCTCTTCCTTTTTCCTTCTTTACTTTCTCCCTCCCTTCCTTCTCCTCCCCTCTTCTCTCCTTCCTTCCTTTGCCAGCCAAGAAAGCCCGAAGACGCATACAGAGTGTAAGATGATGGTGAGTGAATGTTCAGCTCCTCTTGAAGGCTTCTGCACACTGGGATTTGGACATAAATCAAAAACATAAGACAGGTAGATGAGCAAAGCTGATGGGTAGAATCCCAGAAAGATGCAACAGCAGCCTTAGGGTTAAGGGATTAGTAAACTCACTCTCTTCAGAGTCACTTCTCAAAAGCGACATGGGCACCCATTTTTTCCTCTTGTACCTCAAAATTTAAATACAATGGGGATGGCTCTGTGGAAATAAGTGACTACGAAGAAACTTGTTATTACTTGGTTTTGAAAGGCATATTTCATCACTTTCAATCCAAAAATTTGAGTGTGGATGTTAACTGAAACCCCAGGCAGTATAACCCAATTTCCAGGGCAATGGAGTATTTGGTATCTTATTTCATGGATCAAATAAGACCAGATCCATGCTGCAAGTGTTTTATGAGCCACAGGGATTCAAGTCCCCAAACTGACCTCCATTTTACATCGTGTGTGCTATGAGTTAAGGGCTGGTATATACATATATGTACGTATATATCACGAAAAGTATAATGTGTCTGAACAAAAACCTTGAAATCAATGGTTGAGAGAAAAATCAGAATGGAAAAGAAAAATACCTTATCTCTAGGATCTTATTCAAAGAGAAAAACTCAAGGTCAAACATAACTTTTCATAGTACTTTTATTTCATGAATCATAGCACCCCCCCCACCCTAGTCTTGGGTTTGGGATTGGCAAAAAGAGTATGACCTTGAAAAGAAGTGAACTTCCAGTTCCCTTTCTGTCGTGAACAGAAATTTCCATGTGTAGACAGACATTGCCTTAGTACCCTTGGATAAACAAAAAGAATCAAGACTCAAGAATGAAGTACAAGGAGGCAATGGTTTTGTGAGCATTGGTGTGAAGACTTTGAACAAACATCTGTTTCTGGTGGACCGCACTCTCTTAATACCTAGAAATAAAGAGTGGAGGGGCTCCTGGGTGGCTCAGTCAGCTGAGCGGTCTGCCTTAGGCTCAGGTCAAATCCCTGGGTCCTGGGATGGAGCCCCGTACCACAATGGGCTCCCTGCTCAGTGGGGAACCTGCTTCTCCCTCTGCCTGCTGCTCCCCCTGCTTGTGCTCTCTCTCTGACAAATAAATAAATAAAATCTTAAAAAAAAAATAGAGAGAGTGGAAGACAGAAGAAGGCTCAGAGGTATTACGTATGTTCACCAAATCAATAAAGTGTAATACAGTCTGCCCCCTGCTTCTCTAGGACACTTTTGGAGTTCTAGAAAGTGTTATAATGAATGACAATCCACCTTTCTTCTGAATGTCTGAAACAAATCTTCGGACAGGACATGACCAAATTGAAAAGTATGGGAAGGCATCTGGGCTTAATGATGACTAGTTTTTATAGAACCTTTAATAGCAGACCTCTCAGTATTTTTGTAGGACAAAGGCATGGACAAGGCCTTCCTTGAAATTCCATTGTCCTCACAGCTGTCATTTAGCACTTGGCGTTTTCTGCCTTGAGTTAGTTTGTTGTCTTCATGGAAATGCCTTTTTCCTCCTGGCTAGATCTAAAGTTCCCCGAAGAGAGGAAGCCCCACAGTATACTATCTAAAGTCTTGTATTCAACAGGAATGCCATAAATATCTGCTGGTTGATACTCGTTGATATAAATACAAAGGGTATATATGGATTTTTTAACGGCAATATTTTCAGACAACTCCTTGAATAACAATGTGAAGTGTGTGGACTCCTCCCATGATGGATTTGTTTTTCACATAGAATTTAAAATTTTGAGCACCTTTTGCAACATTATAACATACATAACTTTCAGTATCCTTTACAACCCTATAAGTCTAGGGCACCTGGGTGGGTCAGTCGGTTAAATGTCCACCTTCAGCTCAGATCATGATCCCAGGGTCCTGGGATCAAGCCCCACATCAGGCTCCCTGCTCAGCAGGGAGTCTGCTTCTCCTCCCCTGCTCCTCCCACCCTGGTCCTGCTGGCTCTCTCTCTCTCTCTCTCTCTCTCGCAAAATAAATAAGTAAATACATAAAGTATTTTTTAAAAAACTCTATAAGTCTATACAAAAACCAGTTTGAACTTTTACATCTCCATCCACCCTTAAGCCCATATAAAAGGCATTATTAAACCTGATGTGTCCATATGGGCAAAATGATTAGAACAATGCCTTGTGTATAGATACATGTGTGTTCACAATTATTACTGAAGGCATCCATGGCCAGTTGCATTACTGGTTCTTCACTCTCTCCCTACAGTGGAATTATAGGTCCACATTCTGCCATAAGGCTTTGCTATAGGTCTCAGAGTATCCATAAGGACAATGTAAAGTGTGTGTGTGTGTGTGTGTGTGTGTGTGTGTGTGTGTGTGTTTAAAATCTCCCTGGCTAACTTTAGGCTTTATGACCTTAAAAATTTTTTTAAGGTTTTTATTTATTTAATTGACAGAAAGATTACAAGTAGGCAGAGAGGAAGGAGGAAGCAGGTTTCCCGCTGAGCAGAGAGCCCAATGTGGGTCTCGATCCGAGGACCCTGGGACCATGACCAGAGCCAAAGGCAGAGGCTTAACCCACTGAGCCATCCAGGCGCCCCAAGGCTTTATGACTTTTATCAGTGAAATGTTAGAACATGAGATACAAGCAGATGTATTTTAAATGTACCTTTGTGGTTTAGTTTGGCCTCTTAAGCTTCTGAATCCAGCCTGGGGAAATGTGTGTTTCTGGCAGCTGCTGCTCTCCCAACACCAGATCTGGAGAGCAGACTTAAGCCCCAAATGAAAGAGCCACTCAGTCATCCCACAGACCCATGACCCAAAGATCACCGAGAAAAATAGCTAATGTTGTAAGCCACTGAGGTTTTTTGAGTTCTTTATTATACACTATTATCACAGCAAAAGCTGACTAATGCATGTCTTTCAAAGAAAAGGACATGGTCACAGTATGGATAGGACGTAGAGGGAACATCCTTTTTTTCTCAAGTTTAGGCATTTATTCATTCAACAAATTCTTAATGAGCACTTCCTGTGTTCCAGAGATGGCAATAGAGATTTACAATGAATACCTGCGTATGGGAACCTGGGTAGCTCAGCTGGTTAAGCATCTGCCTTCCGCTCAGGTCAGGATCCCAGGGTCCTGAGATCCCTGCTGGGTGGGGAGGTGCTTCTCCCTCTGCCTCTCCCCCCACTCATGCTTGCACTCTGTCTCTCTCTGAAATAAATAAATAAAATCTTTTTTTTTTTTTAAAGGCACAAGATATATAGAGCAAACATTACTAGAACAGCAAGGAGAAATAAACAAATCTTCAATCTCAGTTGTAGATTTCAACACTCCTCTCCCTGTAATCCATAGAATAAGCGTACAGAAAAAATCAGTAAGGCCAGAGGAAACCTCCTAACACTATCAACCAACTTGACCTATCAACATTTATGGAAGACTCCAAATTGTCAGCATATGTTTAATTTGTGAAATACACATAGAACATTCACCAAGGTAAACAATGTTTTTGGGCAAAAAACATACTTCAACAATTTTTAAAAAGTTAAATCATGCAAATAATTCCTAAAACCACAGTGGAATTAAATCATCAAAAATCATCAAAAATATATCAGGAAATATATATCAATATGTATCAAATCATCAAAAATTATATCGGGAAAACCCGTAAGTCCTTGGAAATTAAACAGCGTATTTCTAAATAACTCATCAATCAGAGAGTATTTCACAAGAGGCGTTAGAAAATATTTTGAGCTGAATAAAAATAAAAAAGCTTATGAAGTTTGGCAGATGCAACGAAAACAGTGTAGAGGGAAATTTATAAGATTAAATATTTATATTAGAAATAAAAAGGGTACAAATCATTTATCTAAGTTTTTGCTTTAAGAAACTATAAAGAAGAAGAGCAAATTACACCCAAAGAAAGCAGAAGGAAGGAAATAGTAAAGATAAAATCAGAAATCAATGAAATTGAAAACAAAAAGCAAAAAAAAAAAAAGAAAGAAAGAAAGAAAGAAAGAGAAAGAAAAGAAAGTCAATGAAACCAGAAGCTGGCTCTTCATCAGGATCAGTGAGATTACTAAGCATCTAGCTGGACTGATCAAGAAAAAAGAGACAAGATACAAATTACCAATATCAGGAACAAGAGAGGCAGTATCATTAAGGATTCTACAAACACGGAAAGGAAAAAAAGAGAATCTTGTGAAAAATTCCATGTCAATAAATTTGACAAGTTATAGAAGAATGGTTCAATTCCTTAAAAAAGATAAACTACTGGGCGCCTGGGTAGCTCTGTTGGTTAAGCGACTGCCTTCAGCTCAGGTCATGATCCCAGAGTCCTGGTATTGAGTCCCACATCAGGCTCCCTGCTCCTTGGAGAGTCTGCTTCCTCCCTCTGACTTTCTCCCCTCTCATGCTCTCTCTCACTGTCTCTCTCTCAAATAAATAAATAAAATCTTAAAAAAAAAAAAAGATAAACTACCAAAACTCTCCAAATATAACATCAATAACTCCTTATCTATTAAGAAAACTGAAATTTCAGTTTCAAAACCTTCACACAAGGAAAACTCCAGGTCCATATGGCTTCACTGGAATTCTACCAAACATTTAAGGAAGAAAAACGCCAATTCTACAGACTCCTGCAGAATACTGAGGAGGAGGACATTTTCTCAAATTCATTCTATGAGGCCAGCATTACCCTGACACCAAAACCAGACCAATGATATTTCAAGAAAAGACAGCTCTAGACCAATATCCCTCATGAAGACTAATACAAAAATTCTAAGCAAACTTTTAACAAATCAATAAAAATTGGATAAACTCAGTGGGGTTTATCACAGAAAAGCAAGATTGACTTAACATTCAAGATTCTCCCTGTTAACAAAAAGAAAGAAAGAAAGAAAGAAAGAAAGAAAGAAAGAAAGAAAGAAAGATTGTATGGGGCGCCTGGGTGGCTCAGTGGGTTAAGCCTCTGCCTTCGGCTCGGGTCATGATCTCAGGGTCCTGGGATCAAGCCCCGCATTGGACTCTCAACTCAGTGGGGAGCCTGCTTCCCCCTCTCTCTCTCTGTCTGCCTCTCTGCCTACTTGTGATTTCTGTCAAATAAATAAATAAAATCTTTTAAAAAAAGAAAGAAAAATTATATAAGCACTTCAGTAGACTCAAGAAAAACATTTTATTAATTCCAACATCCATTCCTGACAAAAACTCACAGAGACTAGAAACCTCTTCAAGGTGACGAAGAGCGGCGATGGAAACTACAGCCAGCGTCACACATAATGATGAAATAGTAAATGTTTTCTCCCTGAAGTTAGGAACAAGACATATTTACTATTTCTATTTCTATTCAACATTCTACGGAAGGTTCTAGCCAGTGAAAATAGGCAAGAAAAAGAAAAAGTCACTGAGTTATGAAAGGTAGAAGTATTTATTCCTGAATGATCATTTGATCATCTGTGTAGAAAATCTGAGGGAATCTGTTAAAAACTAGTAGAACTAACATGTGAGTTTAGCAAGACCACAGTACATAAGATCTATATACAGAAAGCAAAGGTATGTCTATATACTGGCCATAAATAATACAAAATTGAATTGTTTTAAATGTTGTTTACAATAGCACCCAAATATGAAATACGTGCCAATAAGTCTGGATACTTACACATATTGCTGAAAGTAACTGAAGAACACCTAAAAAGAGATACAGGATACAGTGGTCAAGGGTCAAAAGACTCAGTGTTATTCAGAAGTCAGTTCTGCTCAAACTGATCCACCAATTCAAAATAATTTCAATCAGAATGCCAGCAGGGTTTTTTGGTTTTGTTCTTGTTTTCTTATTTTTCTTATAGAAATTGACAAAGTGATCCTAAAATTTACAGTGAAAGGCAAAGAATGTGGACAAGCCAAAGCAATTTTTTTAAAAAGATTTTACTCTTTTATTTGACAGAGACAGGGAGAGAGGGAACAGAAGCAGTGGGAGTGGATTAGGGAGAAGCAGTCTCCTGTGGAGCAGGGAGCCTGAGGCGGGGCTCGATCCCAGGACTCTGGGATCATGACCTGAGCAGAAGGCAGAACTTAATGACTGAGCCACCCAGGTGCCCCCCCAAAGCAACTTGTAAAAAGAACAAAGTTGGAAGAGCTAACATTACTTGATTTCATGACATTATGAATTGACACTAATCAAGACTGTGTGGTATTAGACTTGCAGGAGATAAATAGTTCAGTACAGCAGTAACAGAATATCCACAAATAGACACACATAGAGGAATAACTGATTTTGACAAAGTGCAAAAGTAATTCAGTTGAGAAAACATAGTGTTTGTAATAAATGCAAATTTTCTTTATGCAAAAAAGCAACTCAGTACATACCTTGCACACACACAAAAATTAACTCAAACTTGATCTTAGACATAAATGTAAACCCTGAAGCCATGAAAATATGAGAGAAATATCTTCATGACTTTAGAAATCTTGGGCAAAGATTTTTTAGATACAGCACCAAAAGCAGAATCTAGAAAAACACTGATAAATTGGATTTCACCAAAACTACAAAGTTTCTGCTCTTCAAAAGACACTGCTAAGAGAATAAAAAGGTAAGGCACAGACATGGACAAAAATATTTGCCACGTATAAATCAGTTAAAGGACTTACATCCAGTAAATCTAAATACTTCTCAAAATTCAAGAAAACAAAAGCCCAATTTTAGAAAGTGGACAAATGATCTCAGCTGGCGCTTTACCAAGGAGGGCATAAAAATGGCAAATTAGCATACAAAAAGACACTCTACGTCATCAGTAACCAGGCAAATATTAAAACTACTTCACACCTGAGATAGGGCTTCACACCTCTGACAATGGAACGAATAAGATGACTGTCAGGACCAGGTGCTGGTAGGAATTCAGAGCAAGTAGCACGCTCATACGTTGCTGGCAAGGATGCAAATTTGGAAAAACAGGTTGGCGGTTCCTTCTAAAGTTACCTACCATATACTTGCCCGATGATGCAGGACTTCACTTTTAGGGACTTTCCTGGGGAGGAAGGGATAGGGGAAGGCGCGAGTACAGGTGACTTTTCGTCAGCAGCCTTATTTTGATAGTCAAAGACTTGCAATCGCCCGCATGTACGTTAGCTGGTGTGTGGTTAAACAGTCTGTAATGCTTCCATGCATGAACACTTTGCTAATATAAAATGCCCCCCCCGATACATGCTACAGTTACTGATAATTGTCCAGTGCATCAGGCCGAGTGACAAGCTCCAGATTCAGAAGGCCACACGCTCAATTTTCCGTGTATAGGATGCCATAGACGGCAAGTTTGTGTCCCCGAAATTTATGTGTTAAACCAGAACCCCCAGCGTGATGGTATTTGGAGCGGGGGGCATCGGCATGAAGGGGATTGGGGCCCTTGCCCCTTGGGTCACGCAAGGACTCGGCGAGAAGCACCAGGAAGCAGGCTTTCCCGGGAGGTTGAATCTCTTAGTACTTCCGTGTCTTGAACTGGACCAAACGAATTCTGTTCTGCTTAAGCTACTCGGTTTCTGGTATATTTGTTGTAAGAGCCCTGATGATGGACTAAGACATAGGATGATCTGAAAAAAGGCAGAATGATAAGAAGGGCAAAACCCAGAGCGATGTTGCTAGAGCGGGGTGGAGAGCGGGGCTGACGGCCAAGGGGCATGAGGGAATTCTCGTGCAGTGACAAAAGGGTTCTATGCCTCCGTCGTGGAGGTTACCTGAGCGTGTGCACCTGTCAGTATCAACAGGGGCCTTGAGAACTGCCCATGGCAAGTCTGTCAGTGGGGCCGGACCCACACCTGGACTCCCTGGGTGACCTTCCACGTGGTCTAGTGAGAGAAGCCTGTGCGGCGACCCTGGTGTCTGCTCTGTGTGGGGACGGCCGAGGCACCCCCTCCTCCCCGTCCTGTTTTCTCATGTGTAAAATGCCTCACTTGAACTATAAGTGTCAAGCTCAGTCCAGCTCCAAATTACTGATATTTTCCCCAGGGCTCTTTCCTTGGGTGAGAAAGAATAGCTTTGCCTGTTCAGCCCCCATCTGTCTGGCTTTCAGACTTTCCAGGGCTGTCACAGACATCAGCTCACTGGCCCTCACAAAATACTGTGCAGTGGTTCATTGTCCCTGTTCTGCTGCTTAAGAACTGAAGCCCAGAAAGAGGAATGGATTTCCCCAGTCATGAAGTTCTCACAAAAGGCAGGGGCAGTTCTCCTATCTCCTTTTGAGGGGCCTTGTCCCTACGGTAGGTAGGGCCAACTCTTGGGCTCCAGATCTTTCTAGAAGTCTCTCTGTTCTCCATTAGGTTTAGGGATCTCATGAAAATCATGTATGTAGTCCAGCCATTTCCAAGTCAGGTAAGCAAAAAACTGACTACACAGAAAACGGCATTTATATACTGTGAGGCAGACGGGTCTGTGGATCCAGAGTGGGACATGCGGCTGTGGCCACCGAGTTGCTGACGGGAAATGCTGCAATAACGGGAGTGCTCAGTAATCCTGAATGTCGACTGCGTGCCAGGCACTGCTCTAAATGTTCTGTGTGTGTTATCCCATCACATCTTCCCAACCGCCCATAGTCACCACCGTTAGCCCCGTAACCCACATAAAGTGTGGAGAGCTGAGCTCAGAACACGGCCCATTCTCTTCCTGTTGTCCATTACTACATGTAGCCGCATGTTCATTTTTTAAAATCATAGTAAGTTCTATTCCACTGGAAAAGTAAACAAAGGAAGGAAAGGAGTGGAAAAGGGAGGGAGGGAGCAAGGAAGAGCAGGAAGGCCAGCGGGCGGAGGGCAGGAGCGGGTTAAAATCGAGTGAGTCAGGGCACCTGGGTGGCTTAGTGGGTTAAGCCTCTGCCTTCGGCTCAGGTCATGAGCTCAGGGTCCTGGGATCGAGTCCCATATCGGGCTTTCTGCTCGACAGGGAGCCTGCTTCCTCCACTCTCTCTCTCTGCCTGCCTCTCTGCCTACTTGTGATCTCTCTCTGTCAAATAAATAAATGGAACCTTAAAAAAAAAAAAAAGATTTGTTATTAAAAAAAAAAAATCGAGTTGAAGATGAGCATCGGCACATCTATCTGGGAAGATGGCGGTTGCCTAAGAGACTCATGGGAGGCCCAGGAAACAGAACAGAGGAGAAGGAGGCAAAGGGCTACCGGGTACCCAGCACCCAACCCCACACAGGTACATACATGCACAAACACACACACATCCAAACACATGCACACACATCCATACACACATTCAAACACATTCACACATACACAAATAGGCACATACACACTCTCACACACACACATACACACCCGTGCCTGCGATCCTGGCCTCCCTGACCTTCCTACCTGCATCCTTCACATGGGACTGCCCTGGCTTGTCTCCCTTGTGTGTTTATTTAACTTAGGGCCTGCTTTAAAGGGCCCTCCAAGAAAGGCAGAGGGGGAGCAGTGAGGGAAACAACTCTTTAAGGGGAAATTACTGGTCAGAAATGAGCCAAGATTGTAAGCTCAGAGGGATACAGCAGCCTGGGAAGCCAGCAAAACCCTGCAGGAGGCCTCCCTGCATTTCTGCCCTGCCCCCCACCGCCCCTGTGGAGCCCACCCCGCCCTCCTTCCTGTCCTCTCTCTGCAGTGGGTGGGGGTCACCCCTAACGCCCCAGGCTTTTCCTGTCATACTTGATTTTGTGTTGAGTGAGAAAGTCTTTTTAAAATAGTATCTACAGCAAACTCGAAGCCCAGGTCATTACAAAGCCCAAGTCTGACGCCAGGGAGCGTGGCCTCTCTCCCCCTGCACCACGTCCTGGGGTGCTGAGCCCGCAGTGTCAGGCACCCGGAGAGAGAGCTTATCTGAATGTCGAGAAGAGTAAATCCTGATCGGGAGACCCGGTGTAGGGGAGGAAAACTTCCTTTCTTCCCTTCTAGGTTCTTTGGTCTAATAATTCATTTGACGCAAAACAGATCAGCAGGAGGGGGAAGAAAGTAAATGTTAATTTTGGATGTAGAGAGCTCGTAGAAATATGAGACTGCGGGAAGCGACCCAAGTGGACAGTTTTAGACCTTACAAAGAAACAGTGAACTTGTGACAAGAAAAAGAATTGACAAGACAGAGAAGTTTGGGGTAGTAAATTAGTGAAGGAAGACAGTAGGTTTACATCACTTTCTTAGCCCTGAATTCCATATCCCTGGTGATAGGCCTGTCTCTTTACCTCCTGGTACAAGGAAGGTACCTTTCACCAGGGAGATTTATTTCCTACTTTCAGGGGAACGAAAGAGGGTCAGAGTGTCCTTCACGCACTGTTTCTTGAGTAACTTAAATTCAAAATTATCAATATCCCAAAGTGGCCTATGTGGGGTCAGCCCTCCCTGAAGCCCATCAGTTCCCTCCTTAGAAACTTCCCTGGACGTCTTGCCTATTAAAACCTGAGCTAACATCTGTGGAGAGCAGGGTCAGGTTAGGAGCTCAGTAGTGGATTTTTCTGTCTCTTACTGAACCAGTCTCAGTCCTGAGAACGTTGTGACTCATTTCAGGAGCAGTGAGGCGGGTGGCTTCCCAAGGTTAGGCCTATATTGTCCAGACAGTGAGGTATTTAAAAGAGGCATGTCTACAGAAACAAAAGGAAAATAATCGTTCATTATTAGAGCAAAGTAGAAGCCCATTTCTGAATTCTGAGGTTAGCTAGAGGAGAAGATTTCTAAATGTGAGGCTGGCAGCGTCTTCAGACGGAGGGCAGACAGCAGCCATCTGACAGATTTTCCTGGTTTGCAGTCTGCATGTCTCTGGTGACCTTTCCGGGTGGCGCACATGTCAACAGCCATGAAGACGGTCTCTGTCTCTATGAGCTGCCGTGGTAATTTCTCTGGACTTTTTATGAAGTTGTGTAATTTAGCTTGCATGATGGCTTTGGAAAAAAGACAGGGGGAGGGGCAAAGGGAGAGGGAGAGAAAATTTCAAGCAGACTCCATGGTGAGCAAGAAGCCTAACTCAGGGCTCAACCCCAGGACTCTGGGAACATGACCTGAGCCAAAATCAAGCGCCAGACGTTTTACCAACTGAGGCACCCAGGCGCCCCTCAGATTGGACTTCTAAAAGCTTCTCAAAGCTAAGAAACCAAGCCAAGGACTTCTCATCAGACTTTGCCTAAAATACCTGTAGATTTGGGTTCATTTCTCTCTTTTCAAGGTCCCCAAAATATCCTGAGATTCTTGCATCTGCGAGGAAGTGACCTTCCTTGCTCACCTACTAAGGGCTGCTGGTAACCCTGTAAGCAAGGCACGAGGCTGATGTTTCTAGGGGAATATATTTGCTCCATTAAAGTCAGTTTTAGTTCCTTAAAGCTATCTGGTCATATTTGAGTCTTTGTAGATCTCCCTCAAACACGACATTCCAGTTAAAGCCTTGGTAATGTAATCAGTGTTTCCCAATTGTGTCACGTTACAAGAACAATAGTTTTTGTAAATGCATGTAACTAACTGTAGTGGCCTGGAAATGAGTTTCCTCCCTGAGAGTTTCTGAATTCTTGGGGAGGCGGGGGGGGGGGGGGGGGGGGGGGGGGGGGGGGGGGGGGATCGGGTGGGGAGAAAAAGATAAACGTTTCCTCTTTGTTCACAGAGGTCTATTTTACCAAATTGCTTTAAGTCACAGGTAACTTCAGAGAAAAGAGAAAAAAGTGTATTTTGAATTGGAAAAACGTATTAAAAATAAAAGCTATGTTTTAAGCAAAAAGTCAAAAAAATTATCAACATCCTCCTCAGTTTATTCAGTCCTTTGTTTTGCTTGAATCCAGTTTTTCTACTGGTTCTGCAAAGTCTTAGTAGGTTCAGGGGATTTTTAGTATATAGTAAAGATGTCAGACACCTGTATTCTAGAATGCTCTGTATGAGCCTTTTGCAAACACTTTTGCAAGAGCATCGGAGTGAAACAGTAACCATATGTAAATGACAAAGGACTTAAAAAGGGCCATAATCCAAGATCTGTTCAGAGTTCATTAGGAGCAACTGACAAGGAAATTTGCTTATGTCTCTGACACATCACATTTAGAGATAAAACTGGAATTATGACTGATAACATAATACCAGGACATATTGGACTTGTGGGAATTTCCTACAATTTGTAGAATCCCTATTCCATACAACACGAAGAAGACTTAGTATGACTTTTTATTTGGCAATGCTTCTCATGCATTTGACATACCAAATAAGCCAAATTAGTTTAACACGTCCTTTTTTATGAGAAGAGCAGACACCTTTTTTGAGATGTTCTAGGATCCTCAGAAATATCACAAAGTTAGTTCAAGGTCAAAAAGAGTTAATGTAGCATTTGATCTGGGGGAAGTGGGCAAAAAATATCATAGAGGTTTTAAAATATTTCGTCAAATAGGATCTTAGGCCACTGGGAAACAATACTTAGTTATCCATTTAACTGTAGCGGCAAGTAAAGACTTCACAGGCAAATGCAAAAAGTTAAATAGTTATAAAAAGCAAACAAAAACCTTAGCTCTTGTAACAGGGAAGACTCAGGGAAAACTCTGTCCTTTTAACAGAGAGAAAACCAAATTCTAATTTCGTACCAACTTATTTTTGATATTAAAATTTCTTTAACTTAACTAATTCGTTCTAATCTTAGCTTGACTACACATTAAAAGCCTTTCCAAAGATTTCTTTTTCCATAAACTTTCTACAATTTTCTTCATACATTTAGATTTTGTCTTATGTTTTTCCTCTTTTCCATTTTGAAACAATTAGCCTCTCTTTAGGACAGAATTATTTAATTCCCCTCAGCAAAATAAATATCCCATTCCTCATACCTTTTTTTTTTTTTTTAACTGAAAACACACACCCTGCTTTCTTGGCATTTAAAGATGTTTCCTTTATTATTTCCGGTGGCTTTAATTACATACATTAGCATTTTTAACCCTTAAAAACCTTAACTTTTTAGTTAAAATAAAGAAATAAATGATTATTAACTTTTATATTAGCATTCTGTGTGTTGGCAAATTTACAAATACTTTTTTACAGTTTCTGGAAATATGTTTTCTCATAGTAAATTTTTCAATATGTCACAGGGTGTATTTACAATTGGACCCAACTACCTTTAGTTTCTCTATAGAAAGGAAGCCTGGTTTTATCAATTAATGTCTTAGTGTTTTATCTTATTTGGAAATGATCTAGATAATAAAATTCTGTCATTTAATTTAACATAGCAAAACTTTTAACAGTGGAAGTTACCAAAGAGATTTGAGTAACTATTTTTAGGTAGACATACCATGAAACAATCATTGTAAAAAATTCACTTAAAAACTATTACCTCCCTTACATCTATTTAATTCATTTGTTCTTAAATTTCATGAAATATTAAAGAAGTTAGCCTTCATCTTAAGTTATTATTATTATTATTTAAGATCTTATTTATTTATTTGACAGAGAGAGAGATCACAAGTAGGCAGAGAGAGCAAGGAAAACAGACTCAGACTTCCTGCTGAGCAGAGAGCCCAGTGCTGGGCTTGAGCTCAGGGTCCTGGAATCATGACCTGAGCCAAAGTCAGAGGCTTAACCCACTGAGCCACCCAGGCGCTCCTATCATTATTATTATTATTTTATGCTGACCAATTTTGTAACAGAGATAGCACCCACTTATTTGACTTCTAGTAAATCTATGTAGAATAAACATATTATACTTAATGCTCGACAGTTTAAAGCCATGCCTTTATTAATTAAACCAACAAACTTAAACTACTTTTGTTTACTAAAACTTATCCTAGATCATGTGCACTTGAAAAACACTTGGGTTAGTTTCTACTATGTTTCTAAAATTTGAAAATACTTAATTGATACACACTTATTTTTAAGCCAATTAAATTGAGATATTTTACAGAGTAATTTTCACAATACCATGCAGTGATAGAAAGATATCCCGTTTGGAATGCACATACATAGACATACATCAACAGACAGACACACACCAACAATGATCTCCTAGCTTTAATCCCAAAACTTTAGCCGTGAATGGGGTATAATGTAAAACTGAACTCATTTTAAAAGAAGTGTGTCCAAAAAAAAAAAAAAAAAAGGAGAAGAAGAAGCATGTCTCTGGCAGACAGAACAAATTAAGGTTACCCACTGAAAGGGGTTTGGGGGGTATTTGTTGTTGTTTGCTAGTATCTGTGGAGAAGACTTTTAAAATTTGAATTTGTCCTTGACAAGTGATCTTAAGGAGGCTGTGGGCAGGAGAGCCTGTCTAACAGTTTGTAATTTTATTTTTTCTTAAGTTTTTATTTTAACTCCAGTTGGTTAACATATGGTGTTATATTAGTTTCAGGGGTACAGTATAGTGATTCAACAGTTCCATCCATAAGTGTCCTCCTTAATCCCCACCCCCCCCATTTCCCTCACCCCTACCCTCTCCCCTCTGACGACCATCAGATTGTTGTCTATAATGGAGAGTCTGTTTCTTGCTCTGTCTCTCTCTCTCTCTCGTTTTTCCCTTTGCTTGTTTGCTTTGTTTCTTAAATTCCACATGTGAGTAAAATCATGTGGTAATGCCACCCCTATCAAAATACCAACAGCGTTTTTCACAGAACTAGAACAAACAATACCAAAATTCGTATGGAACCACAGAAGACCCCAAGTGGCCACAGCAATCTTGAAAAGAAAAGGAGGGGAAAAAAAAAAAAAAGCAAAGCTAGAGGCATCACAGTTCTGACATCAAGCTCTATTACAAAGCTGTAGCGATCAAAACAGTATGGTGCTGGCACAAAACCAGACACACAGATCCATGGAACAGAAAAGAAAATCCAGAAATAAAACCCACAATTGTGTGGTCAGTTAACCCTCGACAAAGCAGGAAAGAAAATGCGATGGGGAAAAGACGGTCTCTTCAGCAAATGGCGTGGGGAAGACAGGACAGCCACACGCAGAAGAATGAAACTGGACAGCTTTCTTATACCAGACACAAAAATAAATTCAGAATGGATGAAAGATCTCAGTGTGAAACCCGAAACCAAAAAAATCTTAGAAGAGAACGCAGGTGGTGACTTCTTCGACGACAACAACGGCCCGCAGCAACTTCTTTCTAGGTTTGTCTCCTGAGGCAAGGGAAACAAAATTTAAAAATGAACTATTGAGACCACATCAAAATAACAAGCTTCTGCATGACGAAGGAAATGGTGAACAAAACTGAAGGCAACTTCCAGAATGGGAGAAGATGGTCACAAATGACATGTCTGATAAAGGGTTAGTATCCAAAATCTATAAAGAATTTCTAAAACTCAACACCCAAAAAACAAATAACAGTTTGTATTTTTAAAAGGCTCTCCCCCCTTTTACTTTTTTTCTCCATTCTCAAGTGAGTTTTCATTACCACCTGGGGTATTTACATTCTAAAGACCTGGTAAGATTTACATCTTTAAGGGACAGAAAGAATGCAAACTCTGGGCGGAAAGATTAGGCTGCAGAGCTCTATTTAAATCTTGTAGGGAAAGAAAGGGTAGAACTGGCAGCTGGGTGTTTTCCTGGATTTTTCTAGGGAAGGTGGAGGAGTTTGGGGAGCTCAGGGAATTTGCCAAGGAGATGAGAACAAATTTAAGAAAGGGAATTCATATTGGATGTGGACTTTAGTTTTAAGTTTAATTTCCATTCTTTCATCTTGCTAAGAGGCTCCCTAAGGCTAGCTGTTTTACTTCTTTGTATCCGGTCTTTAATTTGCACTTTCCATAGGTACCAAGAAGACAATTGTTTAGGATGAGAACTCTCTAAAGAAAATATTTCTAATTAGAAACTTTTCCAAATCAAAATATCCATCATCTGCCCATTTCAATAGTGACTCAGACCAATATGGCTCCTTATAGTTCAACAGAGGAGGCAAGAGACATCCCAAAGGAGAGTGCAAGAGATGCAGCCCCCACAAGATCCAGAAAGTTCGCACCCAGGATTGGTTAGCCTAAGAAAGCAAAGGCGTGTGTGGTGTAAACTGTGTCTTCAGTCTCTCGTGAAAAGGTAAGACGCCTCCAATCACAGACCCACTAGTCTATGATACCCGGCAGGCACTCCTGGGACAGGACTTTCCCTGCACTAACAAGACAATGAAGGTTGAGATGACAAAGGCCCCTATGGACTGGGACCCCTCATGACCACGTTCCCTGAGAGCTGGCACAGTGGGACAGAGAGAGGGCCGCTTGGGACTCATGTCTCAGAACCCCAGTCTATTCGACTGGCTACCAGATGTATACAAGTTCGTGAACCTTCCAGATGGTGGAAGCCAGAGAGGATATTCTCACTGGCCACAAAGCCAAGCTGTCAAGCCATAGAACAAAACACAAGGAAAACCTCATCCAGTTTCTTACAGAGGGAACCCACAGCAAAGTTCATCCGAGCAGACCCCAGGCTAGTGAGAACTGGGAGTTCACCCGTCTATGAGGGCGGCTCCAATGGGCTGATAGGGCCTATGCCTCCGTTCTACCCTCTGGTTTTCCTCCTTATGACAAATGACACGAAAGACAGAGACAAGAGAAAACAACGACCATCTCCGGGAAAGAACAAGATTGATAGAAATCGAGGGGACTATATTAATTTGATTATATCAAATCTTTACCAGATTCACTATACCCAAAGAATTGTTAACACAAAACTCTTCCCCTGGTAATCCTGGTAAATGAAGAAAAAAAAAAAAAAGACTCTGGCAGCCACTCGTGCGTACACCATACTTTGTAGGCAGAAACACAGAAGGCTGGTGTGGTAAGAAGGTCATTCTTATTTTCTGCCTGCTCTCATCTGGGGTCCTGGGACTTCTCAGTGGCCACAGCAGCAGAATGAGCTGTGCCCAGCCCGTGAAATGCCCCCCACTGGGCACCAAAACTGGAGGGGAAGGAAACTTTTTCTTTCTTCCCTTCTAGGTTCTTTGCTTGGTCTGATGAAATAGACACAAAGGAGATTAACAAAGGAGAAAACAAATTGTAATTCTGTACGTATGAGAGCTCATAGAAATATGAGACTCAAAGAAGTGACCAAAGCAGATGGCTTTTCTACCTTTTAGACAAATAGTATATTTGTGAAGAATTGACAAGACAAAGAAGTTTGGGCTTGGGGTACTACATTGGTAAAGTAACAGTGTTTGTTTATATGCCTTCTTGACCCTGAATTCCCCGTCTTATAGGTAAGGCACCATTCATGCGGGAGATTTATTTTTTGCTCTGAGGGGGACAAAGGAGGATCAAAGTGTCCTTCCTGCATTGGCTGTTTCTGAAGTAATTTGAATTCAAAATAATCAAGATGCCAGAACACTGTATCTGAGGGCAGCCAGCCCTGAACCCCATCACAGGGTTCCAGCCCCAGCTTTGTCACCGTCTAGCAACGTGATCAGGCCACTCAGCCTCTAGGGACTCATACTCTTTATCTGTCTGAGAGTGACATGTGTCCTGCCCACCTCACAGGGTGGTTAAGGGGAAAAATGAGATAAGGCATAGGAAAGTGCCTTCCACAAATGAGTTGATGATAGGTGCCCCGCAAATGTTTTGTTGATTGACTGACTACCCCAATGATTGATAATGCCTTGGGGGACAAGGCCTTCTTGCTTTTTTTAAAAACACTTTTTACCAGAAGCTAAGGGATAATGGATATAGTCTTCAGGGGGAAAGACATTATTACAAGCATCAAACTGGTTTGATGGTGTTTTGGCCAAGGAGTTTCCTACTCCCTCCCTCCTCCTGTGGAATTCCTGACCCATTTAATGTGACATGTCTGTGATGGAGTCTCTAATTAAAGACTTGCAGGAAAGATAAAAAGTCATTATGTCTCATTTTAGGAAGCACTCACATTACTTAGGGTTTTCAGTGAGAAGCCCCAGGGAACGTCTGTCTTCTGAGACTTGGCAAACCTACTAGCTTTCCTAGACTTTTCTGTACTTGGCCACCAAGATGCAGACAGTAGGAGGCTCTAAGGGCCTCACCAACCACCCTGTTGGGTGCAGTGACCCTTGTCCCAGGCTTCAGGAGGAGCTAAGAGAGAAGAAGCAAGACCCACCAGTGTTCTAGGCCATGGAGAAAGAGCAGGTGTGTCACTCCTGGGGAAGGTGAATCAAGACCCTGCCATAACATAGAGGAGGAGAGAGAAGAGGAGCCCTTGGGGCCATGTTTGACCTGTGTCTTAAAAGGATACCATGGAGATGAGAACTGGGAGTGGGAAGAAGAGAGATGCAGTGGGGGCAGGGAGACAAGTCGGGAACCCATGGCAAGGGTTCTGTGGGGAGATGGTAGTCGTGGGCACCAAAGTCCAGAGTGAAGAAGTGAGAAGTAGGTGTGTTAGTGTCCATCTCAAAGATCTCTACTAATGTTCTCCTTTGAAGATCAGGAACAAGACAAAGTATATCTACTTTTACCCCTTATTCAACATTGTACTGAGATCTTAGCCAGGGTAGAAAGGCAAAAAGAAAAAGAGTAAAAGGAAAGAAGGAAATGCATGTAGAATGGAAAGGAAGAAATAAAATTGTCTTTATTTGAAGACATGATTCTGTATGTAAAGAAAAAAATCCTAAGGACTTTATTTATTTTTTGTTTTAAGATTTTATATTTACTTTAGAGAGAGAGATTGGGGGAAGGAGCAGAGGGAGAGGGACAAGCCAACTCCGTGCAGAGCACAGAGCCCAAGGCAGGGCTAGATCTCACTACCCTGAGATCATGACCCAAGAGGAACACAAGAGTCAGATGATCTGTCGACTGAGCCACCCAGGCGCTCCTAGGGAATCTATTTTTTAAAAAATGACCAGAACTAATGAAGGAGCTTAATAAGGCTGCAGGATAGAAAATCCGTATAGAAATATGTTTAGGTACGAACAAGAAACAATTGGCAATTGAGGTAAATCACTTTACAATAACATCAAAAAATAATATCTTATGACATAATTTTAACAAAATATGTGTAAAACCTGTACAAAACTCTTGCTGAGAAAACTCAAAGCAAAACTAAAGAAAGGCAGGCATATGCTATGTTTATGCAGTAGAAGATTCAATAGCATTGTCAGTTCCCTCTAAATTGATCTATGGATTCAACAATTTGCCAGTCAATATCCTTACAGCCATTTTTTTTAATAGGAATTAACAAGCTAATTCTAAAATTCATATGTAAGGACAAAAGATCTAGAATAGCCAAGCTGCTTTTTAAAAGAACAGTGTTAGACACAATACAAGATTTTAACACTTACTATAAAGCTACAGTAATTAAGAGAGCCTGGTTTTGGCATAAGAATAAGGGGGTAGATCAATGCAACAGAAGAAGGTCCATAAATAAACCCACTCAGATATAGTCGATTGAGTCTCGACAATGATTTCCTACAATGGAAAGAAGAGTGTTTTAAACACATAATGTTGGAAAAGCTGGATAGTCATATGGGAAAAATGAACCTTGACCTGTAATTACACCGTATCCCCAAATTAACTGGAAATGCTAATAGACGCTGAAAGTATAAAAATGCCTGGAGAAGAAAACAGAAGAAAATCTTTGTAATTCTAGTGTAGGCAACGATCTCTTAGGACACAAAAACATGAGTCACAGAAGAAAAAAACGATGAATTGACTTCATCAAAATTAAAAATGTTTGCTCCTCAAATACATTAATGAAAAGGCAAACCAGAGATCCGGAGAACATATTTACAATACTTATTTCTGATAAAGGACTTGACTCCAGAATATAAATAACGTTAAAACCAAATAGTAATGAAATAAGCAACCCAATAAAAATGGGCAAAAGAGGGGAGCCTGGATGGCTCAGTGGGTTAAAGCCTCTGCCTTCGGCTCAGGTCGTGATCCCAGGGTCCTGGGATCCAGCCCCGCATCGGGCTCTCTGCTCAGCGGGGAGCCTGCTTTCTCCTCTCTCTCTGCATGCCTCTCTGCCTACTTGTGATCTCCGTCTGTCAAATAAATAAATAAAATCTTTAAAAAAAAAAATGGGCAAAAGATCGGACACTTTACTGAAGAAAATATATCCAAAAATGCTATGCTTTTTTCAATCCCAGTGAGTGTGTTGTCCTCAGGTGCGTGCACATGGGCGTACACACACACACACACACACACACACATGCACACACTTCCTCCTTGACTGCCTAAAGTTCACTTATCCTTCAAAGCCCAGGTTCAGTGTCCCTTCTCTTAAGTCATACCCAAGGTCCTTCTTTTTTTTTTTTAATTTATTTTATTTTATTTATTCGACAGAGAGAAATCACAACTAGGCAGAGAGGCAGGCAGAGAGAGAGGAGGAAGCAGGCCCTCTGAGGAGCAGAGCGCCTGATGCGGGGCTCGATCCCAGGACCCTGGGATCATGACCTGAGCCGAAGGCAAAAGCTTTAACCCACTGAGCCACCCAGGCCCCCCCTCAAGGTCCTTCTTTTCCATGCTGTTCCATATTCTCTTGTATGAGCTTTTATCCTAGAACTTGCCTTGCTTTCTTATGATCATCTGTTTCAGGGTCAGTTTCCTCCACTTTAATGTAAACCCCTTAAAGGCGAAGATTGGGTCTTCTTTCTCTTGTTACCTCTACCACCTAGCATAAGGCGTGGCGTAGAGCAGATGCTCAATAAATGTTTATACGTGGAGAGGTAAAAACATTTCTTCTTTATTTCTTGGAATGCAAATTACAGCCTGGTCCTCTAGGTGTCTCTTAAATTAGGCTCTTCAGGGCAATCGGCAATCTTCGAGTCGTGAAACCATAGTATTTTAGAGCTCAGAGGACCTCAGATGTTGACAAATCGTGTTCTGCAAACCTGAGGAGTTTCCCCAGAAGCCACCTGCCAGGATTGGTGGAGATCGTTCTCTGTAACTTCACTTTAAAATCCCCTCCTATTAGAAAGTCAGATGTTTGTCAAGGTTCTGCTTTGGTATCTGGTACTAGAATGGGCCTCTGGCATGTCAGACTAATGAAGTCTATGATCCTTTCCAGTCCTGACCACCTAGTAATAGATGTACCCCAACTCCAATCCTCTCCTGCAATTGGCTTTGGTATGATTTTTATTCAAAGCCAAGTAATAAAGAGTGCATGAGCCAAATGATAGTTCTCCTTGAGGTTCAGTAACCCATGATCTTCTGTTGGGTCTCAGACACACTCCTCAGCGTCACCCTAAAATACACGAGGACCTCCTCTGTGCTTCCAGCCACCCCCCACCTCCCCACCCACCCCAGTCCTTTGCCCAACCTCCTGTAAGCACCTGTGCACCTACTTCCCTTTCCTACCTTACTGATTTGGGTAAACACCAAAGAGCTAACTGGCTGCAGGAGAGGTAAGAAAGTCCTCTCTCTGGGTTTAAAAAAAATAATTTGCTTTCATACCATAAAGTAATGAATATCCACTCCAAAAATGTAGGTAGTTTGAATAAGAAAAAAGAAAAAACAGTGAAATTATTATTAATATCATCTTTTATATATATATGTGTGTGTGTGTGTGTGTGTGTGTGTGTACAACCAAAATGAGATTGAAGTGTTGTGGAATCTGTTTTCTCTTCTCTAAACCACATATTGAACTTATTCCAATGTCATTAAAATTTTTCTATAAATTTTTTTTTCCAACAATCCCCTGCCACTGGACATACAGCTTTTTTAAAATTTGGCATCACTGTAACAAATTCTCCAGGGAACATCCTTGTACCAGTAGGACTAAGAATCAGCCTGATTATTTCTTTAGGATAAACTCCTTAAAGTAGAATTCTGGGTCAACGGGTATGTAAAAAATTTGAAACTACTCTTTTATTCCTATTTCGGGAGAGACAATGTCTTCCTTCAGATTTCGTGAGAGGCCTTCATTAGCACCCACAGCTCCTGAGCTTAGCTGTGGTTGGTATTTCCCTTCTGCCAAAAGTCTCCAGAAGGCTGGCTTCTCCGGCATCCTGTTTCTCGAGTCCTCCTGGTTGCTCAGGACCTGGCCATCCTGCTTTCTGCCTCCTAGTGGATGGGTGTGTTTGAATCACGCTGGCTTCTGGATCTCTGCATCTCATTGGTCCCTAATTCTGTCTTTTAAGGCCAGGGGCATTTCCACTGGTAGGTCTGTCATTAGTTTCTCTCTGCCAGAGTTTGTAACACCTTATAATTTGGTCGCCTTGGCCAATTTCATCCAAGTGTTTCCACCTTATGGATCATGAGTCCAGATTAAATGGGCCACACCTAAGCGGTCCGCCCAGCCCCGCCCAGGGCCCCACCCTACATCAGTTTCAGCCCGGACTTCAGGACACTGGTGTGTTTTCTGATTTCCATTCCGGGTGATCATATACGGACTGAAGAAGCCGGACTCCATGGTCAGCCCACAGAGTGCCTTTAGTGGTGACCACACCTAGGAACTTGAAGACTCCACCTCACTTCCCCCCAGGCTGCAAACTTTCCATGAACCTTTCCATCTGCATGCTCCGTCTTTCTCCCTGCTTGCTCTAGCCCTACGGGGGCTGACCTAGAGGGGCTGCCCTCAAGAGACTCCACAGCCCTCTGGCATCCACTTGGTTTCAGGCAATAGGGAGCACTAGAGGGAATGCGGGGGAGGGAGGAGCGTGAGGCCGGGGCCTCCATTCACTGAGCTATCTCCCTTGGAATTGTTGCCAAGTCCTTCCACCAAAAGTCACTGCCCTATCAGGGAGCCCTCTTCTCCCAGCTCTCTCTCTAGGCTTTTCCACCCACACCCTCTCCTTGCCCTTTCAGTCCCAGGGGTGGTACAAGCCCTCGGGCTTCCAACTCATCCCTGGGGCTCCCTGACACCTTGCCCATCCCTTGTAAATAGTCTCTTTATTGAACTCTCCTCAAGTTACCCAATAAGAGAGTACCATCTGTTTTTTACTAGAACCCTGACTGATAAAATAGGGCTGGGATAATGCTATTAGGGGGCTGGGCTGGACATGGCCTAGGTCCGTCAGACAGACTGCAGGGAGCCCAGATCCCTTCTGGAGTTGAGCCTCTCCTCCTTCTCTCGGATCCATAAATGTTTAGCACTTTTGGAGTTCTCACATTTTTTAAATATAAAAGAACGACATTCTCTTAAGAAGAGCTATTGCTGGTGTTCGAGCATTTTCCGTGCATTCATTTAACAAATATTTATTGAGCACCTCCTACGACGTGCCAGACGCTGAGCTCGACAGCGCGCACACAACTGTGAGCAAAGCGGCCCTGCTCCGTGCTGGCATGGTGACACCAGTCACCCTGAATGTTCTGCAGAGAATTGCTTCCTGCAAAGAGAGGTGTCTTGTGTTAAATGTCCTTCCACCTGCCGAAGCTGAGCAACACCTTTTGCTTCTGAGAGTTTATATTCAACATCTCGTGATATCCGAAAAGAACTTCTGGAAGATGGGAAGGTAATGCAACTGAACAAAAGGAAAAGTATGGAAGGGAGGAGAGCCTCCGTGTCCTTGCAGTCCAGGTTTGCCTGGAGCGCCCACAAGGCTGAATGGTCTTGGCACGGCTGTGCCGCTGTTGTCACCTTCATGTCATCTGCCCCGCCTCTGCTCTTCCCATGTCCGCCTCATTCTCACCCCTGCCCACCCAGCCTGTTAGGCAAGGTGTGCATGCCCCAGAATGCTGGCAGCGATGGCCCCGTACCCCCTTTCTTCTTCCTGACATGGTCTCCCTCCCAGCCTGTGTCTTGAGGAGACTGAACCTTGCATGCGGCCACCATTACCACCACCACCCAGGGCTAGGAAAGTTGGGGTCTCTTCTCAATCTCTCCCTCCTGGTCCCTTGAGGCCCAGCTCCCAGCACGAGCTCTGGACCACCTTCTTCTCTGAGAAGCCCCAAACCCAAGAGCTCTTCTTTTAATCAATCCCCTGTTAATATCTCCTCTTCTAATGCCTCAAAAAAAAAAAAAAAAAAAAAGTTCTCTTCGTTTCTTTCTTCTCTACTCTCCCTCTGGGCCTTCTCTCTTTTCTCCTATCTATATTTTTCTCCATTCTCTACATTTTGCCTCTCACTCTCCTAAGAAGAGCTACAACAGTTCTTTGCTTTGAAGAACAAAGATTCTCCTGGAGATTAAAAGTAAGCAAAACTGATGGGTGCCCAGGTGGCTCAGTCAGTTAAGCGACTATCTTCGGCTCAAGTCATGATCCCAGGGTCCTGGGATTAAGCCCCACATCAGACTCCCCCTACTCTGTGGGGAGCCTGCTTCTCCTTCTCCCTCTGCCTACCACTCCCCCTGCTTTTGCTTTCTCTCTCTGTCAAATAAATAAATAAAATTTAAAAGAAAATAGTAAGCAGGGATGCCTGGGTGGCTCAGTCGGTTAAGCATCTGCCTTCCACTCTGGCCATGATCCCAGGGTCCTGGGATCTGAGTCCTGCATTGGGCTCCTTGCTCTGTGGGGAGCCTGCTTCTCCCTCTGCCGGCTGCTCTCCTCCCTGCTTGTGCTCTCTCTCTCTCTGTCAAATAAATAAATAAAATCTTTTTTTTTTTAAAGTAAGCAAAGTTGAAAACATTTGAAATTCAGTCAACATGTTTAAAATAATGATGCTGATGTTGATAATAATAACAATAACAGCTTTCAGTCACTACATTTTCTCCATCCTAGGCACTGCCCTGAGAACTTTATACACATAGGCTTATTTAATCCTTCCAAGGGTCCTAGAGTGAATACTATCATTCTGCCCAGTTTACAGTCAAAGAAACAGGCCCAGAGAGGGCCTGTGACTTGCCCAAGGTCACACAGCAAGCAGTAGGGCTGGATCTTCAACTCAGGCCTGCTAGATTCCAAATTCCAAATTCCAACCTCCTTGCCTTCGCTGCTGCACGGAAGGGATCCTGTTCTAACTTCTCTTGAAAGGACCCAGCTTCTGCTGCAGAAGTAGCCCCCTCCAGCTTCCCACTTTGTAAGTTCAAACTTTATGTAATAATGAGCTTCCCTCGGCAAGGCACACCCATCCTCCTTGCTGGGTGGGGGAAGCCTCACTAGGTGAAACCTCCTAGTTACTCCCCATCCCAGGCTGGCCCCATGCTGGGTGGGGCAGTGGGTGGGGAGCCACCCCAAACCACCTCCTCACATCTGCTCACCCACAAGGAGTCTCAAGGCTGACTCTGGCTGCAGACTGCGGCCCTCTTGACAGTGTCACCCCGCAGACGGCAGCGAACGCTCACCTTGGCCTAGGGTCATAGCTTCCGATCATGGAGAACGTCCATCCTGATCTGTGCCTCTAAAAGGCGTGACTTTCTCCACGATGCAGAGAAAGGCCGTGTGCCTGGTTACACTGAGCTGTAACAGTTTAATCATTCACTCAACAAACATGTACAGAGTGTCCATCATGTGCCAGGCAACGCACAGGTATGGGGCTCTCTCTTTCAGGAGTTCATGCTGCCATCCGAAGAAGGATGTGTCCCTCCGGTAGACTGAATTATAACTTAGCAAATACTCCCTCTCCCCTCTCCCTCACCCATTCTCTGCCCCACCGAACTGGGATTTGGCCCGGGGTAAAGCACTTTGGCCAATGCGGTGTGGGTGGAAGGGAGAACATGCCAATTTCAAGTAAAGCCTTAAAGAGGCTTCGCAAATATCTGCGCCCCCACCCCCGCCACCGCCCCGTCTCGAACACCTGCCTTCCAATATGTGACACTGCTGGCCACTGGGGAGCCATGTTCCTTCAGCCTGGGTCTCCGAAGAAGAAGACATAGGGGAGGAGCCCTGAGCCATAGCACCAACTCACGGCCACAGACAAATTACACAAACAAACAATACATGTTTGTTCCTGAATGTTCCTGAAGGCCACTTAAACTCGAGGTTGTTTGTTCCACAATATTATCACAACAAAAACTGAGTCACCCAGCTCCATACATGGCAATACTCCACACCCATCTTCTGGCCTTTTTCTTGCTTTTGGAATTGAAATCTACAACATCCTATAGTGGTGAGTTTCCCTCCTCCACCCAGGGTATTTGCAGAGCTACTAGTCTGGTGGGGGAAGCTGAACAAAACTTACTGATTTTCGTGTCATATTGAAGTTCCTGCAGAAACCCCATGGAGCCGAGAGCAGCCCTTAGCCATGGACTATTGTTAATCACGGCTGCCCACAGACACTTTGTTTTCTGTTGTTCATTATCAGTTTCTAAAGTTAACATTAACCACATCAAGGGCAAGCAGTTGTTTAAAAACTCTGAAGGCCCCAACTCAGTTTAATGTTTATAACCCCAAACCAAGGCTCTTCAGGAAGACAGAAAAACGGGCACTCTGGCTTTAGACCCTTCTCTGGTCAGCATCTGGCATACTCTAGGTGTTTAATCATGTTCTTTCAATATCCTTCAGTTCAACAAATATTTATCGAGTACCTCTTCTATGTAAGGCGCTGTGTAAGGAGGGGAGAAGGCTCCTCCCTCAGCTCACTCACTTGCCATCTCACAGGAAGAATGAGCACTTACAGAACTAGAATCAAGGACAACGCCATGTAAGGTATTTTGGAAGAAGTGCCAGAAAAGGATTGTATCCCATCAGAGGGAGTCAAGAATAGAGAGCATTTCACGCCGAAAGAACAAAGATGCAGACAGGCTGCATGGAACAGAACATGAAAGATGGAGAGTGAAGATGAGAAGAGGAATAAAGGCCAATTGTGAACAGCCTCCCATGCCAGGCTGGTGAGTTTGTTGGCAAACCCAAGAATGACTGAACATGTAATTAAATCCATCACGTCCGTGTTGACCACACCCTTCACTGGGCTCAGAATTTGGATTTTTCTGAGAATGTCAAGTTGCTAACAGCTTGAAGCTCCACAAAAACAACCAGAGGTAGAAGATGCCGCCCAAAAGTAAATATGACAACAAGATGGTTTCCATGACTACGACCAAGCAGAAGTACTATAAACAGGCTGTATGTTGGGGGAAAGAAGAAAAAGAACTTCTCAGCAATGGGTACGCTTGCAAGTATTTACACAATCTGGACTACTGTCTGAACGGGCTGGGTAAAGAGAGATGGAGTAGTGCAACGGGCTGTCTTGAACCTCATTGCTGGTGTTGAGCACGGGTTCTTGCCTCTCCAGCAAGTAGCACCCCTGTAGACCATGTATGGCACTGCCAAGACCCCCCCCACCACACCGTTCCCCACACCCACATTTTCCCCAGGCTGTGCCTGGCCGCTGGTCTCCCCTGCCCCACCTAATTACACCCATAACTCCCACTGGCCAGAAAACACATCGCTATCAGGCGATTACAAAACAAAACAAAGATATTCAGGTAGTACCAGGTTCTGGGCCTTGGCTGAGCTCGTCTCAGGCCATCTGTGTGCTGTGATCATTCTGCTCCCACACCCTACCAAAATGACCTGGTCATGGATCCACCTTCCCCTGACACCATAAGCTGTGGACTGGTAGGGCCATGTCTTCTTCTCTTTATGCCCCATGCCTTGTCCATGGGCACCACACGTGTAATAAACCATTTTCTCACATATTAGGTGCTGTCTCTTCACCTGCCTTTGATAGATGATCTCGTTGAATCTTCCAACGAGCCAACCTTACAGGGCAGGTATTAACATTGCCATTTAAAAAATAAGGAGCTTGAAACTCAGAAGGGTTAAGTAATTTTTCAAGGGCATGCAGCTGGGAAGTGGAGCAGCAAGATCTACCCCAATGTGAGGATCCCCCCGCCTTTTTTTTTGCCTTCAGCTAAGACAGCAGAAGAGATGATTTATTGTACGCAGGTTACACTGAGCCACAGATGAAAACAGGATCAGTCCTGAAAGTCCCAGGTGCAGAGCAAAGGCCCAAAAAAGACGGCTTCAGTTTGAGCAAGGCAGGTCTCCCAAGGGTGGTCCTTGCCATCAATGGATGGCAATGGATGTTCTAAATCCCTGGAGGCAAGCTCTAGAAAGTAGGCATGTTGTCCAACGATTGGAACTGGCATCCCTGGCCTCTGGCTTTCCTTATTTCTGCCCCTATGGCCTCCAAGGGTGCTCAGGCCAGCGGTCTACTCGGACCTGGGCCTCATCTTTGTTACACTGCAACCTGCACATTCACTTCTTTCTCTCATGGTGCGGAGGTTTCCAAAAAGATGGCACCAAGGCCAAGAGCATGTATAAGGCCCTTGTTCCAGAAGAAGGTTTACATCCATTAAACTGAACTCACAGCCACATTTCTGGAAGAGCAAGACTTAGAGTGTCGCTACTAGATCAACCTTTTCAGAGAAAGCTTCCTTCAAGGACCGGCCCTCGGGGAGCTCACCACAGGCTGATGTTTAGTTGTCTTCTAACTCTGTTTCTAAAACTGAAGTTGAATCCATAGGCTGGGTTCTAGGGAGCGTAACGTGAGAAGTCCCCTCAAGAAAGGCAAGACCAGGGGTCCGGACAAGTGACAGGGACTTGCTGACCAGCAGACAGGCCTCAAACACGCGCTGGATGCCTCAGCCAGTGCCCCAGGTCACAGGACAGCACTGGTGGGAGAAGGGCAAGGAGGTGGCTCTGGACAGAAACTCAAAGCACGGGCTGAAGGTTCACATGAGAGCTGGAGTTAAGCATATCGGCTTCCTCACGCTCACATGAATATTCCAAAGGCCATTTGTCTCAGGGAAGTCTTTTTGAATCCACCAAGAAATGAAGCCACAACCCATCCAGATTTTTCCAAGAAAGCAGCTCAGGCTTCCATCCCTGCTGGATGATGACCAACATCTGTTTTATTCAGAACCACGTTCCACAGTCCAGCGTCCAGATGTATCACGAGGTGTGTCTGAAGCAGCCAGGTTCACTAGCATGCTGACCCCGGGGTCAGGAGCCACAGATAAAGAGTGTGACTCCAGGCTCTCACCTTGAGCTCGGCTACCAGCAAGCAGGGCCCCACCCTGCTGACGCCAGTCCTGACCGTCCGGTTCATCAGGATGAAATTATTTTTGTTTTCAGCCACACCCACGGCTCCACCTCAAAAAACAACAGGCAGCAGCCCCAGATCTAGTTTGAAACCTGCCCAAAGCCTCGCACCCAGAGTGCCAGTCTGCAGCCAGACCCCAGAGAGCATGGCTTCTCCGGGCATCCAGGGGGTAAAGGGGAAAGCCTGGGACAAAGGGAGGGGCTAGCGGGCCCTGAAGCATTTCCTTCTCTCCTTCCAAGGAGACCAGTTAGGGAACTAGTGAATGATTTACAACTCAACTGTTTATAAGAAAGGAGCACATTAACTTTCTGGATCGTTGGTCGGTAGTTGAAATGCAAGCTTCCAGAAGGCTTAAACTCTAGAGCAGACAATGGGTTACCAACTGCAACTTTTTTTTTCAACCTTTGCCTAAATTCAGACACAAACTAAAGAAATTTGCCCTGGTATTTTTTCAGACAAGCCTGGAGCTCATTAAAACCAGAAGCGCTGTTCAGAGTAAGGACTAGGCTAATCAGAAAAGGAAGAGCAAGGTGCCTTGTTATCCCAGAATTCTAGATCCTCCTGTCTCTCCTCTTGCTCCCCCATCCCGAAAAACAATGGAAAGTTGCAAGTCAGGTCACCCATTTGTAAATGGTCTTGTTCTAGGAATGCAGGATAAACGTTCAAATGATTAATTTAGCAAACACATTTGAGAGAACTTTGTGAGTCTTGCTGAGTTAAACTGTTTTCAATTAACATCGCTTTTCAACTACACTGATTGAGGGACAAGCTTGGAGTAGTTATCTTTCTTTTCCTAGCAGGAGTCGCTTTTTGTATTTATTTCATGAACAATGATGAGTCCAAAATGAATTGACTAATATGAAATGTCGGGGGAAAAAATTGGGACGGGCAGTATGATCCTGCTTCAGAATGTGTTCCCACCGTTAGAATAACCAATTACAGAAGACATCATTCTGGAGATACCCTTGGCTCTACCTGTAAGCCATTCAAGTCAAATCAAAAGTGAGGACAGAACACCCAAGACTAGAACACATGTTCAGCTTGGTTGCCCTGATATGGCCAGGCCAGGGCCTACAGTTGTGCAGTGCACAGACCACACAACCATACCATGCATGCTCACCGATTGCTTATGTCTGGCATCTTTCCAATTGTCTGGTGCCCTTGCAGGTTGTTAAACATTATGATTATCACTCTGTCAAGGCCTAAGACCCTGCTGGTTACACTGAGTTCTAATTTTTGCTCATTCTCCCTTTATGACTTGGGCCTTACTTAAAGTTTCTTCTGCCAGTTTGGGGTTGGGGTAGGGATCTGTACCATTGGTATTCAATCTGCACACAATCACTTAATCCCCCTATTTCAGCCATGTTTGCCCATCCACCTGATATCTCTCAACTAGGGAAAGATCCTCTATTTTTCCAGAAAATGAAGTTCTAAACATCTTTCAGGTTTGTGTAATGCTCAGAGGCTTGGACTGGAGAAGGTGATCTAGAGATACAATAACTTTTCAAGTTAGTTCACGCTACTTCCTATAGGAGCTCCTCCTTCATGCACAGTTCTAGAAGTATCTATGCCTTTTGTACAGGTTGGTTTCCTCACTTTCTTCACTGCCATATGGGCTATGGCTTTTTCCAATCTGCTAATTCAGTTATTACATGTTCATCTATCGCCCAGCTTCCAAAATCGTGTTGCTGCTGTCTCCTCTCCTATTCTCTCTGTCCTTAGGAGTTTTGTGGGTTGTTGTTGTTGTTATTGTTGTTTTAAGTCTTTTCTTTCATTTCAGTTGCGTTTGGGGAGAAAACTAACTTAGATAAGTATGTTGAGTCCACCATTCTGAACATGAAGCCACAATCCTTTCCATTTTTAGGCCTAGCTATACTTTCAAGATTTCCCGGTAAGATAGTTAGTAATTGGTTCTCTTAAATAATCTTTAAGGGTTTTTTAAATTGTTATTAGCATTATTGTTACTGTTATTGCTCAAAGAATAAGAAAGTCCAAAATGCAATACAAATCAGAGTTCCTAATCCATGGTTCAGAATGGTTTAGAACTTTATCAGAATGTTGGATCTTACTCCTCCTTCTCCCCCTTCCTCTCCCCCTCCTCCTCCTCTCCCCCCCTTTCTTCTTCTTCTTAAGATTTTATGTGTTTATTTGAGAGAGAGAAAGAGAGCATGAGAGCAGGGTGAGGCGCAGAGGGAGAGGCAGACTCCCCACTGAGCAGGGAGGAGCCTGATGAGGGGTTCAATCCCAGGACCCTGGGGCTACGACCTGAGCTAAAGGCAGATGCTTAACCGACTGAACCATGCAGGTGCCCAGATCACTGGATCTTCTTGGTGGTGTCCAGAATAGACTGTTAGTCTCTTGACAGGAGAATCCAGATCATATTGTGATTGTAGGCAGCAGTGAGGGTGTTTGTCAGACCAAGATCAAATACAGAACAGTTATTCATTCTGGCATGGCTGGAAACAGTTGGGAAAGGTAGCTAGGATGTTATACATGTGGATATGTCCATGGCATAAGAACCTACTAACTGAATAGCCATTAAAGTTGTCTCATTCTCTTGAGACAATAATACAAAAGAGCTAAGCCATTCATAGTAGGAAACAGAAGAATTTAACTCAGAGGTGGGTTTGTTCTACCCTATGCTCCTTGGCCTTTTTACTCATTCCTTAGACCCCAATAACTGCCACGGGCTACAGCATCCCATAATAACCATCATCCAGAGTGTTCCTCTCTGGACCTCAAACAGTTCATTCAGCCAAGATTTAATGAGTCCCTCCCAGGTCTAGGCACAGTGCTAGGTCAAGCAAACAAAAGAAAGTCACTGCTCTCACAGAGCACTTACTCACATGGGTGGTAAAATAACACCCTTGACAAATGCGAAGGACTATGGGAATTTAGGAAGAGCAGGGAACAGACGGTGATGAGAGAGGTCTGCTGTTTGGGAGAGAGTGTGTAAGGATGTCCTCTCTGATGACATGATTTGAACAGTTGGAGGAAGGACATTCTAGGTGTAGAGGGGACCTGAAGCAGGCACACAGCACATTTCAGAAACAGCAAGGTCTTTGTGGAGGTGAGAATGACAGGGGATGGAATCAAGAAGGGGGAGAGGGGCATCCTGTCAGAGTTTGAAGGCAATAGGAGGGGCTTCTCATTTCATCCTGGAAGATTAAGGAAACCCCTGGAAGATACAGAGCAGGGAATGACAGATTTGGCCATCGTTCTGCCTGCTGAGAAGACGTCATGCAGGTGGGACAAGGACAGAAACAGGCAACTCAGACGCCATTACAAGGAGCCGCGCAAAAGATGGTGGCGGCTCAAAGCCACAGTAGGGTGGGGAGAGGCGCGTGGGTGAATTAGGACTGTATCCGCAGTACCGCTGAGGCACTGGACATGGAGTTGGAAGGCAAGAGAAGCATCCAGAGAACTGCCAGATAACTGGCTGAACAGCTGAGGGCTGGATCTGACATCCTGGGGAGCAGGGCAGCTAGGGGAGAAGCAGGTGTGCACTGCACAAGGTCAAGGGTAGGGTTTGGACACATCAACCTTAAGCTGCCTACCAGACAGCCACCAGAAAATATTAGATAGGCAGCTGGAAATAGGAATCCGGCATTCCCATGATACAAAATGGACACAGAAAGTGCGCCCTGGGCCCCTGCCCCTAGCTCCAGAGGACGGCGCTACAGGGCGAGGGACACATTCAGGGAGCAGCAGGACACAGCCCGCCGTAGGGTCCCAAGGCTTTGTCCATGGCGGGTTTTCAGAAGAAAGTGTAGATAAATTAAAAACTTGAGTCAGGATCCAATGACAGGACATCTGGCTTCAAGGACCCCCTAATAAATCAAATACATGAAGCCAGAAGAGGGAAAGAACTGGCCATGGAGAGCCCCAGGGACAGAGGAAGCCTGCCCCCTCCCAGGCCTGGTCGCTGGTCACCGGGCACCTTGCTCATTGTTTTCTCACTTCCTCCTCCTGGGTAAACGCATTCCTAGCTTCCTGTGACACTGTGACCGTGGGGTGTGGCTCTGTGGCAGGCGGGTACCTGAGATGTCTCCTCTCATCCATCTAACTACGTGATCCTTTTCTTTTTCTCAGAATTTCCACATCATCCCTTTGTTTACATTGTAAATATTTTTTGAATCGATAACCTCAGGTGCCTGCTTACCTCTACACAAAACCCGCGTTAGGCACGGCAGCAATGCAAAAACAGCCTTCAGAAACAGAACTGCAATCGGAAACAGGTTTAAGAGACACTTCGAACAAAGCGCAGGAGGGTTTGTAGAAGAGGGAAGATTCCTGGCAGGGATGATCGGGGCAGACTTCTGAGAGGGATGCCCAGTGGGCCGGGCTTTAAGAAATGAGTGCCTTTCCCCATTTGCCTTTAGAGAAGACGGAGGGAGAGGAGAGCCATCTAGGTGCGATCCAAGTGTGTATCAGGAGACTTTATACTTATTTTCCCCAGACTTTTTAAATTCATGCTTTCTTGGTTGCATGTGCCTTGTTATTTAGGGTACAAACTCACTGCTAGTAGATAAATCTGTCCTGGAGACCCAGGGCACAGGATAGTGAATCTAAACCATATTGTATTATGATTGTACAACCGGCAGAGAGATTAGATCTTAATTATTTCCACCACAAAAAAAGAGACAGTAATTATATAAAGTGATAGAGGTTTTAATGATGGCTACAGTGGCAATCATCATACAAGACATTAAATGTATCAAGTCAGCACGTTATATACCTAAAATTGGCACAATGTTACATGTCAGATAGACTCCAGGATTCATTCACTCACGCATGCTTTCTTTCAATAAACAGAAAAAAGCCACATCCTCATTTAATGTTATTTGAATCTCAAAATAAATTAAAAATCGGGGGGCCTGGGTGGCTCTGTCGGTTGGGCATCCTGCTCTTGCTTCCAGCTCCGGTCATGCTCTCAGGGTGATGAGGTTGAGCCCCATGTGGGGTTCTACGCTCAACAGGGAGTCTGCGTGGGATCTCTCTCTCCCTCTCCTCTGCCTTTGCCCCTCCCCTTGCTCATTTTTTTTCTCTTTCTCTAATAAATAAGTCTTTAAAAATAAACTAATTAAACATCAACATTTACAACAAATTGAAGTAATTAAATAAAACAAAGTGCTTAAACTAAATCCTACCCCCTCCAACATTCTCTCTCTCTGGCTCTGGCTATCTGTTTCTGTCTTTCTCTCTCCCTCGCCATACACCCACACGATTCTCATTAAAGGAACAAATAAAGTGAAGGTGATCCTCTCCAAAGCCAGAAAAGTAGGAACTAAACAGCTCCCATCCTGCCTCCCTACCTCTCCATGGCATCACAAGCCCTTAAAAAACCCAAAACCACACATACACATAATTTCAGGCAATGCAATGCAGGCAACGGGGGGGGGGGGGGGGGGGGGGGGGGGGTGCGAGGGGTGCTGGGCTCAACACGGTTCCTGGCAGGAGGAGGGGCACCACAGAAACTGAAAATCAGACTTTTCATTTTCTTGCTGGAATTTAAGCTGACTTTACCTAAAACTAATCACTTGGCAAGAGCACCTCTATAGACCGCCTCTTTTCCCATTAAGTACAGAAAAAGTTCGAAGAGTAAAAACTCTCAGTTCGCTGTAAGAAAAGCAGACATTTTTAAAGAAAGAGGCCCGATTCATTCGAAGTACACAACGGCCTGGGCTGGGTCTAGATTTGGTTAGCAATCCATCATCAAGGGACTTTTACACAAAACACTGAAAGGTCCCACGGTGACAAGCCTCAATGCCGCGGAGCAAACAGAGGCCAACAGAACTCCTTCCTCCAGAGGGACAGGAGGCAGGCCTCCCAGCCCCACGCCTCGGGAAAAGGCCTGCCCTTCGCAGAGTCCTCTCACTACAAAGTGAGACAACCGGCCCCAGGATTCCACCACCCAGATAAATACAGGACTCGTTTCTGTGTCTAATGGTTAACACGAGGGGCAAATGCCATGGGTCACATGGGTTAATTCAGAAAGAAAACACGTATGATCGTGCCATTAATCATTGACGTGAAATCAACTCCCACGATAGGCTCAGTTCTTAGACTTTCTTCCAAAGAACAGTAATAAAGGAATGTGTGTGAGGGGTGGGGGGACAAATCAGCTCCCAGCAGCTTTTTAATCAAAAAAGATTGCTGGAGTCATGGGTCTAACACTGGTGGTTAAGCTTCGTGAGCTAAATAAATATCCAGGCCTAGTTTAGTTCCCCTCCAACCCCATAGTCAATAATTCCCTCCGTGGGGACAGCATTGCTACCACCACGACAGCTGACTGTAAGTGTTGCAAAGAAAGTTTGCAGAAGTTCCCCCTGAACTTGGCAGGCCCAGGCGGGGCACTTTGGCTTTCAGCTTTGGATTTCAGTCTCTAAATCTGCCCTCAGGATTCCGTTCTCCAGAGGATGGGTTGGCAGCAGGAAGGCCCCTCTGTGCCCGATTTGTTGGCTCCTCTGCCTTCTTTACAATCTTGCAGACTGTTGTTCCAGGGAAGAAAAGACGGTTCCATGGAATCAGATCTCATGTGGCTTGACATCTTTGGCTGACCTTGTAAGCCTCTCCCCCAACCCCATTATGTTTTGGAGCCTGTATGAAGAAACGCGGAAGGAGCTGGTTTGGAGGATGTGAGTGGATGAGACATGATTTGGGGTTGTTCCCCACCCCCCACCCCTGCCCAAGCTCAAATCACCTTTGTCCTCTAGGTCTCCAAGCACGGGGGTGGGGGGTTTGGGGGGTAGGGGGGCAGGACAGCCTTTAAGACAAAAAGAAGGATGGGGTAGGGGTATAGCTTCAGGGACGGTACAATCTGTTGCTCTAAATAGACACTAAGTAAATATTTGAGTCTACAACCACAAGGTCTGGTCATTTCTTCCATGACCTGAGGGCACTTTATAATCACCAGATCAAAAACATGGTGAGCTCTGTCTCCAGCAGAGTAAAATCTAAGAGTTTCCACTCTTTGATTCTTATGTAGCTTTCTAGTCTTATCTCTCACCCCATCATCCTCCCCCAATTTTGTCATCCCCACCCATCCGCACCCACAGTGACCTTTAGCCCTTCCCCACCTGCCCACCCGAGAACGCTCTCCCAACGCACACCCATGAGTGCTCAGTGCCCACACACTTCTTTTCAAGCATTCACTGAGAGCCTCTGATGGGCCAAATACTGGGCTAAAATCCTCCAAATAAACCTACTAGGTAGGTACTTTTTAATGTCCCCACATTAGAGATGAAGGAATTTAATCAGAGAGATTAAGTGACTTGGGTGAGGTCACACAACTGGTAAGGACATTAGACGTGGGGCCAGAGCCCAGGTCTCTGAACTCCTGAATAAAAACACCACCTGTGTCTCCTCCCCACACCTCCCACAAACCTGTCTGTTCAAATAGAGTGGTGTTTTTATTAGTACATCACGCTAGAATGACTTCCCAGACTCCCACTGAAAACTCACCTCTCTCCTGCATTTCCAGTGTATTTGGATCTGGCCCTGAGTAGGACACTTCGTGCTATCAATTTTAAGTCAAAGAGGATCCGTATCTGCCTCCCTAAGGATATTGGGCATGGACTAAAGCCAGGGTATGTGGAGTCTCCACAACGCCTGGCACCTTGCTCTGCACCCAGCACAGGCTTAAAAATATTTGTTGGCTCTACTAGAAGAAAAGACTTTCCCACCACCTTCAGCAAAGTGAGCATGACAACGGAGAGTGGGAAAACCTCAGCCGTCCCTATTTTGTATTCTAGATTTTTCTCCTTACTCTTGAGCAAGAACCAGCACAGCTTACAACTGGCACCCTCATCGACTCTGAATAATCTGTGGTAAACCATGGTGGTCTGGGAGAACCTTGGGGAGCCCAGCAAACCCCATGTGGAGACAGAAGGAAAACTGTGTCTCCGTGGTCGCTCCTCTCCAACTCGTCCCCTTTGTTTGCTTTGTCTTTGTAATCTAGAACATCAGCAAATACATTTCAGGAGGTCAATTACTCCATCGGTAACCGAGGCCTGGCCAAGGAACAATCCCCCAATGAACTCTACTCAGCTGAACTCACTACAGTGGCAGAAAAACAACCTTAAAAGTGATCTGCTGGGAAGCAGAGAAGCAAACAGAATAAATATATACACTAATCAATTTTACAAAGGATAGAAAGCAAAAGAGAGGAAGAGAGGTGGGGAACTTCTGTCAAAAGGCTGTGTAACATAAGCTTACCTAACAGTGTAGGTTGTTGGAGTTACCCTTAGTTTGAATTGGAGACCTGCCAATTTTTAACCATGTAACCTTGGATGAAGTATTTCATTTTCTCTATGCCTCAGTTCTCTCCTTGAGGAAATATGAGGTCCCCTCTCCTAGACTTTTATGATGGCGAAATAGGACAGTGCATGCTAGATGCTCAGAACAGTGCCTGGCCCATGGTTAGCTTTCAACAACACTGTATGGTTATGACCAAAATTCTACCAAGAGTTGAGTCTATGGAATCTGGGAAAAGCACAGGCCTTTGAGTTAGCAGACGGGATTCCAGTTCCAGCTCCGCAAAGGGGAACCCTCCTACACTGTCGTGGGAATGCAAGCTGGTGTAGCCACTCTGGAAATCAGCATGGAGGTTCCTCAAAAAGTTGAAAATAGAGCTATCCTATGACCCAGCAATAGCACTACTGGGTATTTACCCAAAGATATTAATGCAGTGATCCAAAAGGGCACGTGTACCCGAATGTTTATAGCAGTGATGTCCACAATAGGCAAACTATGGAAAGAACCTAGATGTCCATCAGCAGATGAATGGATAAAGAAGATGTGGTATCTATATACAATGGAATACTATGCAGCCATCAAAAGAAATGAAATCTTGCCATTTGTGATGATGTGGATGGAACTAGAAGGTATTATGCTGAGCCAGATAAGTCAATCAGAGAAAAACAATTATCATATGATCTCACTGAGATGAGGAATTTGAGGAACAAGACAGAGGATCATAGGGGAAGGGGGGAAAAATAAAACAAGGTGAAACCAGAGAGAGAGAGAAACCATAGAGACACTTAATCTCAGGAAACGAACTGAGGGTTGCTGGAGGGGAGGGGAGTAGGAAGGTTAGGGTGGCTGGGTGATGGACATTGGAGAGGGTATGTGCTATGGTGAGAAAAAATAGATAGATAGAGAGATAGATAGATAGATAGATAGGATAAATAAATTTCCAGCTCTGCCTCTAAACAAGCTGTGTGGCCTTGGGCCAATCCTAGCCCTCTCTGAGCTTTCACTTCCTCAGCCATACGTGGACTTCTCATCTCTCGAGTCCTACTCTATTTGTGGGGAAAGGGAAGGCACTTCCTTGTCAGTCTACTCCCCTCTCTTTCAGTTCTCACCTTGGGCTCCAAGTCAGTCTGTAGTGACGTGAGCTGTCCCTGAATATGGGATGGGTCCCAGGTGTAATATTATCTCACTGGTTAATTCTCACTGGATGGTCCTTTAGCCAGAAGCAGATTCTCTCGCCATTGTGAGAACTGAGTCTACCCAATCATAAGCAAAACTTCTTCACTTCATTATCCCCTATCCAGGCTGGGGAATCTTGGAGTAAATACCTCTCACCCAATGGCCCTGGGGCCTCTTTGCTCTGACCTATAACCCTAAAGTTGACAAATACCTTTCAAACTGAGACTGGAAACCAGAAAGACATCAAAAATAAAAGATAAACACATTTTACTATGTAAACATCCTTATACATTTGTGGGCCAAAAAAAAAAAAAGTGCCACAAATAAAATTAATAGAAAAGTAAGATATGGGATACAATATAATACACAGAACAAACCAAAGATTAACACCTATAAGACAAAAAGGGCATCGACAAACTGGCAAAAAAAAGAAAAAAAACCACTCAGAAAAATTCCCCCCCCCAAAAATAATAAAGAGACAATTCAGGAAAGAACCAATCCAAATATCAACACTATTTAAATTAATTACGGTTGGGAAATGCAAATTTATGCTACAATGAGATATCATTTTATTCCCATTGTATGCCAAAATGTTTTTAAATTGAAAGCATCAAGTGACTACAAATGGAGTAAAAACTAGAGGATGCAGTGAGAAGGGCACTCTCCTATATTGTGATAGAAATGTACATTGTCACAGCCTCTTGGAAACAATCTGACAATGTCTATTAAAATGCAATAAATATCACATACCCTTCTCCCCTTCAATTTCACTCCTGGGAATCCATCCCATAAACATAAAACTACTGGTACAAAGGACATGTTTACAAGAATATTTATTGTAGCCTTGTTTGTAGTGACAGACCCAGAAATAATGCCCATCAGTAAGGGAATGATCCCATAAATTATGTATATTCTCACAAAAGGAGATTTTTATAACCATTAAGAGAATGAATTAGAGCTGTATCGGTTGGTTTTGAGGGATTTCCATGAAGCATTACTGAATGAAAAACTCAAGTGTGCATAATATGAACCCATTCTTGTAGAATAAATAATGGCGGATCGTCAATGGTATGATTACATGTGCATGGAGAAAAAGCTAGACAAATACATCCTGGGCTACAATATGTTTTATTTGCTGGAGGCTGAGATCCGTGGGTGATGAATAAGGAAGAGCTCAGGAGAGGAAAATCAAAAACAAGGAAAATGACGAGAACAAAAAAAGACTACAGAATATGTTCACATTTATGAAAAATTCGGTTCATGAATATATAAAGAAACTAAGTGTTTGTTACCTAAAAGTTTAATTGAAAAAAAAAAAAAAAAAGGACAGCCTTTGATTTTTTTTTTTTTTTTTTTTTTTTTGCTTCCTCTTCAGGGAGAGTCTGCCCTGTGAAGTTGGTCTAGAATGGCTCCTTCCGCTATGTGGAGTAGCACTCAGAATGTCTCAGAGCTCTAGAGACAGGCTGTGAGGGACGATGTGTTTTACACCTACCTCTCCTCCTATTCCTTATCTCTCCCCAGCTCCGCTCCCCTGACTCTCCAGGATAAAGAAACAGAAGGGGCGCCTGGGGGGCTCCGTTGGTTAAGCATCTGCCTTCAGCTCAGGTCATGATCCCAGATCCTATCAGGCTCTCCGCTCAGCGGGGAGTCTGCTTCTCCCTCTCCCTCCGCTCTTCCCCCTTCTTGTGCACTCCCTCTGCCTCTCTCTCCCTTTCAAATAAATAGATAAAATCTTTAAAAAAGAAAAAGAAAGGGACGCCTGGGTGGCTCAGTCATTAAGCATCTGCCTTCCGCTCAGATCATGATCCCAGGGTCCTGGGATCGAGTCCTGCATGGGCTCCCTGCATAGCGAGGAGTCAGCTTCTCCCTCTTACACTCCCCCTGCTTGTGTTCTCTGTGTGTGTGTGTGTGTGTGTGTGTGTGTGTCTGCCAAATAAATAAGTAAATCTTAAAAAGAGAGAAAGAAAAAAAAAAAAACAGTGTGAACATAATATGACCTGTGAGTGAGATAATCTTAAAAAAAGAGAAAGAAAGAAAAATGCAGGACTCTTCCCACCTTATGAGGCTGCCATAACCTGTACCAACAACCAAGGTCAGTTTGGAAAAGGAAAACAACAGGATAATTATACTCATGAATATGATGCCAAAATTATAAATACCATCAAACTGAATCCACATACACATCATAAAAGGATAATAATAATTGACTATATAACAGATCAAAAGAAAAATATCTCCTGATATTAATATCTTACTAGATATTAATATAGACATATAGACATAATAGATATATGACTATATAACAGATCCACATACACATCATAAAAGGATAATAATAATTGACTATATAACAGATCAAAAGAAAAATATCTCCTGATATTAATATCTTACTAGGTGCAGAAAAGCATTCAATAAAATTCAACATTGATCCTGCTAAAAAATAGTAAACTCGAAAAAGAAGAAAATACTCTTTTTAAAACCTACCCTACACATAATAGCAAGCAGTGAGTTCACAAGTCCACCCAAGGCTGACTTTGTGTCAAAACAGGTTACGGGAGCAGGGAAAGTTTCAAGATCATTTCTGCACGCTACGTAAATTCAAGTCTTGCTAATTGTCAGACATTCACACACAGCATGGCATTTTTGGAGGGATGTGTACTCGAGGCTCACTGCCCGGGCCATGTTACAGGTCAACTAAAAAGTAGTATTAGGAGAAGCAAAATTTGCTAGAAATTGTGGAAATGTTACAGTGTATCCAGCCTTAGTGAGTCAGCGCTCAGTAGGCGCTGGGAGTGCAGGGACCACAAAGTTCAGAGTCTGCACTATCCCCCAGGGGGTTAGGGGATGGAGGGCACTGCCTGCCTCGCACACCCTTCAGAGCTCAATAAAGACCAGGACTAACTAGCAAGGGGGAAGACCCCTGTCCTGGAGGAGCTAATTTCTACAAACACTTGGTAGAAACAAAGTAACAACCGTGCCCCCAAAAAACAAAAACAAAAACGAAAAAACACCCATATGTGAAGTAAAACCACTTTTCAACCAACATCATCTGTTCTCATGGATACTCGGTCTGAGACCTTCCCAGTGGCTTCCTGGAGTTGGAGCATCTCTCTGAGATCACAGGATGCCATCAGGAGAGCAAAACGGAGAACAGACCCCTTTGGCCATAGAACAATTAGAAGCTTTTCCGAACACATAAGATAATGCAAATAAAGTTGCTTTTTCGGCGTTAAAGCAGGGTGTCTGTACCGAGGTCTTATTTTATGACAGTATTTATTCCCGCTCAGTGTCCCTTTCAAAAATAGAACTTCCCCTTTCCCCATCCAAGTGTGTTTTTATCTTTCACCTACAAAAAATATTTGCAATTTCTAAAGTTTCTCAATGTTGACAGTCCCCGGACTCCAAACTAAGCAAGGCTTTCTGTAACAAGCTGGTTTCCAAGTCTGGGGGGATTTTGGTGCTTCTGACAGCTCCAACTCTGGGGCTGCTTGAATTTCCTTCCTCTTTCTCTTCCACATTTTTGCTTCCTTGACCTTTGTGATTGGAGACATTTTTTTCCTCTCCAAGTCACAATCTCTTACTGTTAAAAAAAAAAAAATCTTATCACCATCACCTTCACATTCCTTTTCTGGTTCCTATTGCCAGGAGTCCTTGCAGCGTTCCAAAGATAGTAAGGGACGCCAGTAGACTGGAGTCAGGAGAGCGTGGTTTCATGGTGGTTGGGCTGGGTGGGAAAAGTCCTGGGTTCAAGTCCTAATTTACCTCATCTTGGCCAAGATGGGTCCCCTCTTGGCCTTCCATTTCTTCCTCAACTGGAGGAAATATCGGGCTACAGCAGGGATTCCGAAGCAGGCGGCAGATGTAAAGGAAGGAAGCGCAGTGAGTGTCAGGAAAATCCTGGTGTCCAGAAGGCAATAGGGGGTGGTGAGGACTGCAGAGATCTCTCACGGGCACTTCCTAAGGTGAGGACTTCTCCTCAACCACAGCACTCAATTCAGTTACTGTAAGAACGCAGACTGTGTCCTTCCAGTTGTCTGATTTCTAAAAAGAGCCCTGAAATATATATTTTTATTTGAATTTCAATTTTTTTAAATTGCTTGCTCAATATTTGTAGATCATCTCTTTTAAGTAAATCCCTAGAGTCTCTCTTAGGTCAAATGATCCTAAGAATATGCCTGGTGGTTCTGCCTCATGGAACTTTCAGAGAACTTTCCACATGCCTCCCTCCAGTTTCTGTGAATGTTCTTGGAGCTTTGTATCAGGGTACCTCAGTCCATAGGGCTTTGTTGCAGATCTGGGAATGACGACCTCATCCTCTGGGGAGCAACATTTTGGAGCTAGGGTTTCCTCACAGACAGGTTTCTCCTAAGTCTGATTTCTTGGCTTGGAGTAAGCGAAGGGAGAGCTGGCATTGAAGGTTCTGTCTCAAGACCCGTCTCCCCTCTGGGAACAGGCCAGCAGTGTTCCATTCGCAAACTCCAATGTTGGGATTCTTGGTCTTTTCCCTGCTTCATTTTCTCCTGTCACTAATTCCACCTCAACTACTCTACATTGTCCAGCTCATCACCAGGAAACCTGCCCACAATGGCTGGCAGGCCCTACTAGCCCCAGCGCCTCAGGTCCCTCTCGCATTTGGTTCCTGACGCCTGCCCCTCCTCCGGCCAACATCTCTTAGCTCTGCTTAGCCTTTGAGTCAGCTCACAGGCAAACACCCTCTGACTTTCCTACAAATCAGGTCTCTCCAGCACTACAGCTGGTAAGGAGACAGATAAAACAAATAAGACAAAATGGCTAAGAGCCCAGGCTTTAAATGCAGAAACACCTGGGTTTGAAGCCATGAGGGCAGAAAAGCCCACGGCTGCCACTCACTGGCTTTGTGATCTCAGTCACACAGCTTAGTGTCTAAACCCCAACGGCTTCATCTGTAAAATGTACACAGTCATACATTCCTGGGATGGATAATTTTACACATCAGCTGGGCTGCGCTACGGTGCCCAGTTAGGTAGTCAAACGCTATTCTGGATGTGTGCATGAGGGTGTTTTGGGATGAGGTTAACATTTAAGTCATTATAGTTTGAGATTGCCCTCCATAATGTGGGTGGGCCTCACCTAGTCAGGTGAAGGACCACATAGAACGAAAAGACTGACTTCCTCGGCGCAAGAGTTCTTTCTGCCAGGAGACTGCCTTCAGACTTCATCGACAACATCAACCCTTCCCAGGTCAATCTGCACACCCACTCTACAGAACTGGGGCTTGCTGGCTCCATAGTCGCATGAACCAATCCCTCAAAATCGCTTTCTCTCAGGGCGCCTTGATGGCTCAGTTGGTTGAGCGTCCTACTCTTGGTTTTGGCTAAAGGTCAGGATCTCAAGGCCATTGGATCAAGACCCATGTCAGGCTCTGTGCTCATTGGAGAGTCAGCTCAAAGACTCCCTCCCTCTGTCCCTACCCCTGCTTGTGCGTGTTATACTCTCTCTCTAAAATAAATAAATCTTTAAAAACCTTTCTCTCGGGGTGCCTGGGTGCCTCAGTGGGTTAAGCCTCTGCCTTCGGCTCAGGTCATGATCTCAGGGTCCGGGATTGAGCCCTGCATTGGGCTCTCTGCTCAGCAGAGAGCCTGCTTCCCGCTCTCTCTCTGCCTGCCTCTCTGACTACTTGTGACCTCTCTCTTTCTGTCAAATAAATAAATAAAATCTTTAAAAAAAAACTTTCTCTCAAATATGTATATAAAATATATGTAAATACATATACAATATAAACATATGTACACATATATATTTGAGAGTAGAGATCCAGATATAGTAGATGATAGCTATACTCTGTAAGTTATGTATATAGAGAGACATTATCTATATCATGTCCATAACTACACACACACACACACACACACACACACACAGAGTTCTATTGGTTTCTGTTTCTCAGAAGAACCCTGACTGATCTATGGATTCTTTTTTTTTTTTTAAGATTTTATTTTTTTATTTGCTAGAGAGAGCACAAGCAGGCAGAGTGAGAGAGAGAAGCAGGCTCCCCACCAAGCAAGGAGCCAGATGCAGGACTTGATCCCAGGATCATGACCTGAGTGGAAGGTAGCCGCTTAACCGACGGAGCCACCCAGGTGTCCCTGATCTATGGGTTCTTGTAAGGATTACGTGACATAAGGTTGGTAAAAGACGAATTACATAGTTCCTGGCATGTACACATCTCTCAATAAGGGCTAAAAAAGGACAAATGTTTCTAGCTGGCTCCATGTCTTCCCTCTTTCTCTCCACTCCCTAGAGCCCAGAGCCCCAGGGGCTGGCAGCCTCACCCCTGCACGGCTATGACTTAGGCTGTTGGGAGACGCTCAACTCACGTTGAGGCTGGAGGAGGACAGGATAACATGCCACTCTTTCCGTAAGATTCTGGGAACAAAGCCCACTACTTTGGAATCAGGGGTTCAGATGTTACTGGGGGTCACTGCAGGTGTGGGGAATGTGACAGCAGCATCTGGTACCTCCTAAAACTAGAAAAAACCCAAGTCAGCCTCCTCAAAGACCACCAGCCTAGCATGACGTACCACTAACAAGAGATCCAAATCCGAAACCCTCTCCAGATAGTCAGACCCCAGGCTGCCATCCGGCCAAAAGTAAAAACTATCACAGCATGTATGCGAAGCAAACAAACCAGAAAAGGAAACAAGGAAGACAGAAATACATTTTCCGAAAGGTGAGCCCTTACGCATCCTTCCTGCCCTTTATTTACATGGGGTCTGGACACCCCGCCCTGCTGGGGATCAGCCAGACCGAAGAGCCTCCCCGCACTCCAAGCCTTGCATTCTCCACCGTAGACCCCGTTCTCAGGGTTCCCGAAAACTCTCTGCCCTTCTCCTGGCGAGCTGCTTCCTGGGAGCAGCAGCTATAGATCCCTGCCGCAGGTGTTTCTGGCTTGGACGACCTAGGCTTCTAGGTCCTCCTGACCACTCTGAAGTCATTTCTGTCCTGGATCGCCATCCCAGGCCACTGTACTTTTTTCCCCGTCCCGCGCTGCTTAACGGGCAAACTGTGAGAGGATCACGCCTTCCCGGCACCCCTGGGCCACAGGCAGGATGAATGAACCTGAACGACTTCTAACTGCTGTCCTATAAGGTGCCCTGTGACTGTCACAGGAATGCGGGGCTGGACTCTATAGACACCATCTCTATCTCCAGGACGGGCTGCCTTGAATCGGAACTGGTAGGTGAGGATGTGCAGGTGCCCAGCAGGGAAGCCGGAAGCGGGCTGCGGTTTGCACAGTGAGGTACGGATGGGGTCCTGAGGCTCCTAAGTCAGGTAAGCTACCAAACCCCAGAGCAGGTGGCCACAGGCCTGACGCCCTCCTCCTCCCCCACAACCCCTCGCCAAGAGTCCTTCCCCTTCATGGACAAGCGGCACCCCTCTCCCCCTCCTCCTCCCCTTCCTGGAAACCCTGCTCCCAGTTGCAGTTAGGGACTTGCACTCACCGTGGCCCACGGTAGTCAGCACCGAACAGGTGACATCAACAGTCCTCATCTTAGCTCAGACCTCCCGGGTGAAAAGATTTCAGGGCCTTGAAAATGGAGGAGGGGTTGAAAAGGCTAATGGTTGATTAGAAAATATTCTTCATTGAAAGGCACGTTCTTATTTCAGGAATGTTAAAAGATGGGGAGGAGGGGGTTCTAAAATGATACAATACAATGTTAAAGACCAGGTAGTGTTTTAGCAGGTGAGTGAGTTGTTTGGGGTACAAGGCATATCTATTCCGTCACCTTCTATCATTGATAATGTGGACGGCCATGAACATCGCAGGACTATAGGACACTTTCATCGTGTTTCCCACTTCACAGCATGTGGAAAGGCTTCATCGTCCTTCATGCATCCAAGAGAAATCCTAAAGTTGCCGATCTGATTTTCCTCCTCCATCCAGAAAGACTTCGTTCTTCCTGGAAGAGACGCTAAGTTCATCCACAGAAAGGAAGAACAGACGGTGTGGACGGAAGAGAAAAATAACAGCGCATGCAGGGGAGGGGAAGGGTTTGGGGGGGTCGGGGGACTTGAGCCGAGAGTGTGAAGTGTGTATGTGTAAGGAAGGGACTGTCTGTGTGTTGTGTGCTTAGATCTGCTTTACTGCCCTTCAGGAGATAGGAGAAAGGAGTAGAATTCCCTTTTAATTATTTTGGCTATTGTACTGGGCTTCTTAAGTATGATAATTTTTTTTTTTTCTCCTTAGAGAAAGGGAGGGGGAAGGGCAGAGGGAGAGAGAGAACTTCAATAAGACTCCACACAGAGCCCAACACGAGGCTTGATCTCATGACCCAGAGATCATGACCTGAGCCGAAATCCAGAGTCTGATGCTTAACTGACTGAGCCACCCAGGCGCTCCAGTATGATACCATTTTGACATTGAACCACTCGGGGCCAGGCTTCTAAGGAGAACATGAATTTTGATGCTGTAATATAGCAAGGCAAACATCATTTGGTGGCGTATTTAAAGTATTTAAAACATAGTTTAAAAAGATGCTAATATTGATCAATTTTCACGGAAAAAATACATAATTCTTCACATATTCAAAATGGCAGAAGAGGCCATGTCAGTTCAGAGATGCAATAAAATATCCTGCTTCAATGAAGATACGACTAAATTCAACTAAGTGTTCGAATGTTTGAATCGAATGATCAATTGCCTTTGCAAATTGTTCCCCAAAGTTGCTCATCACGACACTGTTAAGATGACTATTAAAAAGACTTGTGCCTGGGGCACCTGGGTGGCTCTGTCGGTGCAGCGCTGGGTTCTTGGTTTCGGCTCAGGTCATGATCTCAGGGTCCTGGGATGGAGCCCTGTGTCCTTGGGCTCTGTACTCAGCAGGGAGTCTGCTTCTCCTCTCTCTCGCCTTCTGCCCCTGTCCCCTCGTGCATTATCTCTCTCTCTCTAAAATGAATGAACCTTTTAAAAAAAGACTTATGCCCACCAATTTCACACTTAAGAATTACCCAAGAGATTAAATTAGGACGTGCAGAGAAATGGGCGAAGCTGGCCTGTGTGTATGGGAGGGACTGTTAGCTGTAGGAATCGTTCGAAAGACAAATAGTGACGACTGAAATACGGGACAAACGGGCCACAGCCCTGCAACTGATGAGAACAGAAAGGAGGGACCGTGATTCACAGAAAGGCAACAACCTGCATGCAAGGCCAGAGGACCAACATCAACTTCTGGTGCCTATGAAGTTAAATTCTGGAGATCGGAAGTTCATATAGAGTCCAAGGTCAGTATCTGAACCTGTAGGTGAGATGAGGGGACATAGTTTCTGGCCATGATGTTTTGCTGCCCTCACCGCAGCATGGTGGGTAAAGTCCCTATCATAGGAAGATTTGGTAAATATTATCTACTATTGTACAAAATAAATCAATCAGCTTTACAATCTCTTGTTCCAGGAGAGTTCAGTTATCGCTCTAGGTAAGTGCTCGGTATCTGGACATGGTTTAAAATATATTGCTTTGAAAATACTTAATTTGTTTCTACGTTTAATATATATAAATCCGTGTGTCTTGTTTAAAGTCATTTTTATGATACCAAATGAGTACACTTCCACGGATAAGAACTTCAAAAACCAAAAGACACACCTGGTCTTGGTGAGGATGAAAACGAACATTAAATTCTGGGCAAACAGTAGTTCCTCAGAGCACCCAGAAGACAGAGGGACTCAGAAAAGCAGAACGCAACACCAAGAAAGAAATTCACAAAGGTACCCGCTCCCAACATTTCTGCACTTTCTTCCACCTGCCCCCCTTCTTCTGTCTCCTCTCCTACCAAAACGCCCAGGAAGTAAAGGAAAGGAGGTGAGTCACTCACTCCACTTGCCTATTGGAATGACTCCAGAGAGCCACCTCCTGCAATCTGAGATGGTCCCCAAGGGGTACACCAGAATAAACACGGAGCTAACCCTATCTGGGCAGTGTCCAGAGGAATCAAAATCCCCTCGAGTCTCCTGGATTACTGAAGCCAGTTCTTGGGTCCAGAAAGAGTGAGAGTATGGGGCCAGTGATTGGGACGACCCTGAAGCTCGTGCCTTTCCACCATGCTTCAGGTACCCCTGAATCAGACCGGGAGTTGGTAGCTTTATGAGAGTGGGGACCAAGTTCATATTCCTGTTCCACCTCCAGCAGGATGAACTCACCAGTTGCCTGGAGGAGGCCAGGCTGGGGAGGAGAAGGTCAGCTCCATCCAAGAGCGAAGTGGTGGGCTGTGGCACAGATCTGGGGACCCAGGAGTGATGCTGAGAGGCATTCCCATGGCAGCCAACCCGTGCTTGTATATTTTTAAAAATATGTTTCTGTTTGGGGCGCCTGGGTGGCTCAGTTGGTTAAGCGACTGCCTTTGGCTCAGGTCATGATCCTGGAGTCCCGGGATCAAGTCCCACATTGGGCTTCCAGCTCCACAGGGAGTCTGCTTCTCTCTCTGACCTTCTACCCACTCATGCTCTCTCTCACTCTCTCTCTCTCTCAAATAAATATTTAAAAAAATATATATGTTTCTGTTAATTTTCTCATTTGTTTTGGCCCATTTTGAAGAGTATAGAATCTGAAATCCAAAAAACCAGAACATAAATCAGGATGTCCTGTAGTATAACGTTGAGGGATCATAGGGAATTTATGTAAGTCCCACCTGAAATGAGGATCATTGATCATAGCTACCTCATGGAGTTGTTTAGAAACTTAGAGAAGATCATTCTTTAGAGAAGGGCTTTGCAAGTTTCTGTATATGTTATTATTTTAATAAACTTTGGCCCTGGCTTTTTGTGTGTGTTCACTACTCCCCCTTGCTTTTGCCACTCCCCCACCCCACCAATTTTATAAACCAGCCTCCTGTATCTTCATCCAAGTTGTTCAAAGAAAGACAAAGGAGGGTGGGGGGAGGCTGCGGCGAGGTGGGGGAGGACCCGGACAGGATCTGGCTGAGGACAGAGTCCCATTGTTCCATGCCAGCAGCCTCCCTCAAGCTGTCACTAATCAGCACATCTAATTAATGACAGCTAAATTTTTTAACCAGCCAAGAGCTACTCTATTTGTCCTAAATCAGCCTGTATTCCCCAATCTTCTAAAAGAGATCATGAAAGGATTTGTCAAGCCCCTTAAAAATCCAGGACATTACCCTCATGACCCTCCCTTGATCTGCCAGCCCAGTCTTTTCACAAAGGAAATCAGATTTGCTAGACCACGTTCATCCTTACTGAACTCATGCTACATTCGTGAATCCCCTTTAGAAGTCCCTACAGGCCACTTGTTCTAAATTTGTTCTAGAATGTTCTGGGGAGGTATCTCTCCTTGGGGGTGATAGGATTTGGGAGAATCCTGGTGGTGTGCCAGGACAGAAGGGGGCCAGGTGCCAGGCAAAGCCCAGGATATTACGCAAGTCAGGGAGGGTTAGCAGCTGGAGACTAAAGGGCCATTCACACAAGGAGCCCTCAAACCACCCCTGAATGGACCCAAATCAAAGGTCCAGGGAATAGGTTAATTGAGAATTAAAGTAGTCAGGCATTAAAGAGCAGCACCTGACCACAATAAATAAATAAAACCAATACTGGGAGCAGAGGAGATTGGCTGAACGTTGCCCACCTAAGCTGAGGATTAGCATGAGGAAGCTCAGAAGAACTCACCAGTCTCCTACCAGAATCCAGCCTGATTTGTTGGCCCAGGCACAGGAGTGATGGCTTTTTCCCTAGAGGCTTCTGTAAGACATCCATCCATGACACAAAAAGAAACTCAAGCTTATATACAGATTCAGGAGCCCACTTTCTCCTACCTCTTAAAAATTCATCCATTTGGAGGTGTCTAGTCTTCTGGCCCCTTCTTCACCTGCCAAAGGTTCTGAAAATTTTCTGACAACTCCTCTTCCATCATAGCTGTTGGTGGTTTCAGTAGAGTTGAGTCGGGGCTAAGAATATGGACTTTGGTGCTCCAAAGACCTGGGTGTCTGTCCCCACAAGGTCATTGACTTCAGTGAGAAGTTGAGTGACTAACCAATTTGAACCTAAATTTTCTTGTTGAAAAATAAGGGTAACAGTAATCCTACCAAATGGGATCTCTGTGAGGCTTCCATGCAATCATGTATTCAAATATTTGTTTGTTTGTTTATTTCAGAGAGAGTGAGCTCAGGGAGGTGGATGGAAGGACAGCAGGGGAGGGAGAGAGAGAATCTGAAGGAGACTTCTCGAGGAGCACAGAGCCTAACTCAGGGCTCAATCTCACAATCATGACCTGAGCCAAAATCAAGAGTTGGATATTTGACCAACTGAGCCACCCACGTGCCCCTAAATCATGTATTTAAACCACATGGCACAATCCTTGCAGGCCATGTGTGTTTCATACATGTTCCTACGGTCAATTGCACCATTACTCCCCATCATTCACGCCTCCCTTTGCCATGTGACACTGCAGTTCTCCATGCTGGAGATGGTATGTATCTCCCATCTCACTGGTGTGGAGCTCGGCTGCATGTGACTTGCTTCAGCCACTGGAACGTCAGCAGAAGGAATGATGGGCCCCTTCTCAGTCTAGGTCCTGCGTATCATGAAATTTTCATCCTATCTGTGCACTGCCACCACCAAGGAAAGGGCATGTCCCAGAAGGCCCACTGGTACCAGCATAATGCAACACTCATGGAGGAAACCCGGACCCAGTCCACAGCTGGGAGCCACACCCGCAGAGCTCAGCCTCGATCAGCCAAACCCCAGCCAGCCCACAAACACACCACCGAGAAAGAAGCACTCATCGTCCTCCACAGGTTTTGGAATGGTTTTTTAGGCGGCTTTATTGTGGCAATAAATTATACTTACCTTTTCCAGGGCTTGGAGATTTAAGCTTATTTAAAGCAGGTAAAGGTTTCATTTCTCCCTTAGTCTGGTTCCTGCCAAGCCTCAATACAATACAATAGAAAGAGTGTGGGTTCTGGAACCGGAGAGACTCCATTCACATCTAGCCCCCTGAGTAGCTCTGGGCAGGTCACTTGACTTCCCTGAACCTTGACTCTTCATCTTTGAAATGGGAATGAGAAGACCAGCCCCTATTAGCGGGACAGCTCGATGGCGTCTTTTATGTCACAGGTGCAGACCCAGCGCGGGTTCTCCAGGAAGGTGACTAACTCTCCTCTTTTCTTTATAAGCTTATTGTCCTTTGGAGAGCTTCATGTCCAGATCTGGACAGAGCAGACAGAAGCAACTAGAGTTTGGATACCTCCCCCAGAAGAGGGGGTAAGCATCTGGCTTCGTTGCAGACTTAGGTTCATTCATTCACATGTGTGTGGCACCTGTCATGGGCCAGGCTCTGGGAATCTGGTGGCCAATCAGGAAAATAAAGTCACTACTCTCATGGAGCCTACCTCTTAGAAGCGCTCAAAGTGGATAATGAATGAAAAAACAAGAAACCGACTACCTAATTCCAAGCAGTGATAAATGCCATGCATGATGAGATAGAGACAGAGTGGGGGTGGGGGGCAGCGGTTAGGCAGACCCTGTTGAGCCAATGATAACCCTCTGCTTCCCGAACAGCAGAAACATTCCTCTCCAGCCTTCCTTGCTCCACACTTACCCAGAGAAGCTCTTGCCGTCAACACTTTAACAAGTTACATTTTTTCTCTTTCCTTAGCCACCTGCCGCTCTTGGTACAGATCCAAGTAACTCTTCTAAATTCATGCTGGGTCGCGTGTTCTTCCTTCCTCCTTCTGTGCATGTCTGCATTCCAAAAGTTACCTTGGGCGGCCACACCCACCTTTTTGGACACCCTCCTTTTCTTCCTCGCTGGAACTGTTTTGGGTCTCATACATAGTCGAGGTTCTGTTTTTAAAGACTCTCACCTTGTCACGCCATCTTCCCTGAAATAACCTTGCATCATGCTCATCTTAGAAATCTGCTCCTCTCTCGTCTTACGGTACCTGACTGTCCCCCAAGCCCCCAGCTTAGCTCTCAAGAACTCCAGGTTAAATGAGAAGATCACCTTCAACGTCCCAGCTCATGTCAACCTCAGCCTTCTTTGCAGCCCCAAGAGAGCTCACACAAGCAGTTTCTCTCCCTCTTGGTGGATGAACTTGTCGGGAGCCTGTGCCAGTAATTGACTAGAAGTCTCCTCCACCTTTAGCAAAATGAACTCCCGGCAATTATCTTGAGTAGACGGGTGATTCTGAAAATGTATTGGCTAGACAAGTGACCCGAGTGGCTTGGCAAAAATATGGATTCTGATTCCGTAAGGTCCAGGGCCAGGCCCAAGACTCTGCATTTCAAACACACTTCCAGGTGCTGCTGGTGGGTAGAGCAGACTTTGCACAGATCCTCCCGCCATTGTGACTGCCACGTACCCCGAGGCTGGATTTATAATCCGTGTGAAGAAATCCTCTCTACCTCTAGGTACCTCCCCCTAGAAAACAGTCTGGGGCATGTGTCCACAGCAGTATTTCTTCTTTCTGATGTTCGGGTTCAGTCCCAGGGCCTCCTCGCATCCCCATGTCCTCCCTTCTATATATCGTTCTACAGTCCTGTTGATTTTCCCAGTTCACTGTCAAGGAAAGGGGTTCATCTTACCAGGGCAGGGAAGAACAAAACAGAAGAACTGCCTGCATGGTTCAGAGAACATAAATTGACACCTGAACCTGAAAGGAGGAAAATGTACACCAAAAACCCCAAACCACATTCAAGGGAAAAGCATTCACTTATACAACCAGAGGAATAGCCGTGAGAAAGCACCCAGTCGTCATTAAGGATTAAAAAAAAAAAATTACGAAAAGTATTCATTCATTCATTCATTCATTCATTCAATTCAGTTAATACTCGAGCATCTATTAGAGCCTGTGCCGGGCTCTTCCAGGCACTGGGTATGTGTGCTGAAAACAATAGAATCCGTCCCTTTCCTCATGGAGCTGACATCCTAGGGGACAAAAGGCACAAAGCAAGGCAGCCAAGAGATACATAATTACAAATAGTGACGGGCTACAGAGAAAACAAGGTGTCTCAATAAAGAATGAAATGTCAGGGACCCGCTGTGCAGAAGGTGGTGAGAGGCCCCTCCCAGGAGATGGTGTTCAAGCCGAGAGATCAAAGAAGCAGCAGGACATGCAAAGAGTCAGATAGGAGGTAGAGGGCAGAAAGTTCACTTTGAGGGGAGGCAATGGTATCTGCAAAGGCCCTGAGGTGGGAAAGAATCCAGTGGGTCTGAGGAACTGAAATGCATCTGCTTGGCTAGAACCTAGCACAGTGGGTGGGGACGGTGACAGCAAGGGAAATTGAAAGGGTGGTGCAGAGTCTCGGACATTTATACCCGTGGGCTAACCGTGGCTAGTAAACAAAATGAACTTGAAAGCTTAGTGCAGGAGGGTAAATCTATAATTGGGTGGGATGGGATTTGTTTCAACAAATATTTCCAGAGTGTCTACTTGTTCCAGGACTGGTATATGGAAATAGATGGTAGATTAAACAGAAGAAAAGGATTCGATCGAATGGAAATGGGCAAGACCCTCAGTCACTGTTGAGAAAGTTGTGGGTTTACTTGGATGGATGGGAACCCAAGAAAGGAATGTGGTAGAGAGTGTCTGCGGGGATTGGGGCGGGGGTGTGTGTGTGCAGACATCAGTGTAGCCTTGCATTGGGCTGGTCTTGGATCACAGAAGCAAGAAGAGGCTAAACATACTGCTCATGCGTGTGCGTGTGTGTGTGTGTGTGAGAGAGGGGGGGAGGGAGGGAGGGAGGGAGATTAGAAATATGTATCAATGATATTAAAGAAAACTTTGAAAAAGCAAGCCCTCCATAACCTCACCAAGCTCACCCAACCTCTTTCATTCTGGCCACACCTTTCTAGCACCTGTTTGCACATGTAAGTGGCCCGCGAGCTGTGAATGTCGTACGGGTAACACGCTGTCATCCCAAATTGTCACCACAGCACACACAGCCACACAAAGGCGGCAGAGTCCTAGACTGTGTTTCCGTGGTCTCCACGATTATATTTTGGGAGATACTCCACATTCTTTTCAAGAAAATTCTCTTCTCCTTTGGTGGTCATGAGGCCAAGTTTTGGAGCCAGGCAGGCCTGGAGTCAAACCCATCTTACCATCCGGACAACTTGGGTGAAACTGGCCTCCTGGAAGGGCAGCTTCCTTGCCTGTAAAGAAGGACTGGTGACCCTTCCCTCCCAGGTTAGCTGTGAGAATTACAGTGTCGGATAGAAACTGAACATGGAGAGGGGTCCATGGTGAGAAATGGAAGCTCTTTTATTACCAGTACCATTTTTAGTATTCTCTTTTGGCAATTTCAAACAGGATCTAGCACAGCAGGGAGGAACTCTGAGGAGTGAAAGCTTCATTTAAGTTTCTCAGCAACAGACAAGACCAATTGTCCTCCTGGTGGGGGGTGGGGGGGACGGTCTTTCCTGCAGATCGGGCCACCACAGTGCCCAGGCACTCACACCACACCATTCTGCTACTCATCCCATCTCTCCGCACCTGGTTTCCCTCCCAAACAGGGATTTACCTGACCTAATCCCACTGTTCTCCCCCGGGGTCCGTGTATCAGACCTTTGGTAAAACCACATTAATACTTTAGGGACACCAAAGCATTCACCAGTCCCCTGAAGCAAAAACATCTACCAGAGCTCACCTGGCGAGGATGGAAGAACTGACCCAGCTTGGAAAAGCAGATCCTTTAGAGACAGAAAGCTCCGCCTGCGTGGTCCCTGCTCCCCCCCCCCCCCCCCCCCCCCCCCCCCCCCCCGCCCACCCTGCGCGCCCGCGCGTTCCCTGCTCAATTCTGTTTTCTCTCTAAAGGCCACTAAGGCAGATCAACCCTTTGGTCGAATTTAAGGGCGACTGCTCTTCACCAAGTGTGCAAAGTATTGGATACCTAACATAAAGACAGCAAGTTCTGTGTGTATAAGAGAGTCAAGATGACGCTTACTCCTTCCGCAGGAAGGAGAAAAGAACTCGGTGTAATTCTCCTCAGCAAATCAATTACAAAGCGCGCACTCATCTGACACCTTTTTACTGAACACCTATTATGTGTCAGGTACACAAATACTAACCGGGCACAAGAGCCGCTTCTGGAAGCTGACGGCCGAGGAAGAGAGCCAACATAGGTATAACGCACACAGGTGGGGATGTATGTGCATGTGTGCGTGCACTTGTGTGTGTAAATTCCTAAGTACAGAGAACAAGCAGTAATAGCAGAGGAGAGGCGCAGAGACAGTACACTGGTTGTGCGGGGAGGGACCTGTCCACTGTCCATTCCCATTGAGGCTTGCCCTCACCCCCCTATTTAAGATCACGAGTGGCCCCAACTCCCATTTCGTTTTCCCAGCGCCCTGATCCCCACATAGCTGATTTATTTATTATGTTTTATCTGCCACCCCTGGCCCCAGAATGTAATTTCTTTCCATAAGGGCAGAGACTTTTTGTGTTCTGATGTGTCCCAAGGCACATAGTAGGCACTCGATAAATTTCCCTGAAAGCCAGCTGAGCAGGACAGGTGAGGTGCAAGACAACTGTCTGTTCGTTCCCCCATTTAATAAGCATCTGCTGAGTAGCCTCTCTATGCCAAGCATTATCTCAGGCCCCAGAGATGCAAAGAGAAGAAACTTTCTGCCCCTTCCACAGGCAGGCAACCTGGACAGAGGACAAGGACCTCCTGATGAGAGAAACGGTGCGAGCCGAGGCCCCAGAGGCACAGCTACAGGGCATTTTGAGAGAAGGTGCCACTTGGCTGTGGGGGGACATCTGGGAATAAAGCCAAAGAGGCACAACGGGCACCGAGCCCAGAGGGCTGAGCCATCCAAGCTGACAGCTGAACCCTTACACAGCTCCGAAACAGAAGCTTCATTTTTAACCAGCTCGCTCAGGGACAGAGCTAAGGCTCCAGCACAGCCAAATAAATCAGCCTTAACCCGAGAGGCGGAAACTCAGAGAGCGGAAACGCACCGAGCTGTCTTCCTTGCAGCCCAGAGATTTTCCTGCTCCACGCTTTGCCCACTTTCAAGCCACAGAAGAGCGGGGGGGCACACGTGCAGACACATACAGAACGTGCTCGGGCTGTGTCCAGCGTTGCACCAATTTTCCCAGCCAAGAGGCGACAAGGCCAGGTGGGGTGGACACACACACCTGTCTCGCCCTTTGATTGCGGGGCCGCCTCGAGAGGAAGAAAAAGACTGCGTCTCTGAGCAGCACGTTCCCGGAAAGACCAGGTCGGGGCGGCGGCTCTAAGGCACCCATAGGACTCCCCTGGCTTGTATAACTAGCAGTCAGGATCCCTTGCGGGGCCTTGCAGAGCGCCGAGCTCGGCACCAGGCACTGGGAAAAGTCATAAATGTGGTAGAAGACTCAGGAAGAGCTCATGTCTGACCCCCCGGGAGGGAGAGAGGAGATGTTATAAAAATAAATGCTTACAGGCAGCAGTAGATTGGATGGCTGTTCTGAGCTCTGGGGGGGGAAAATTGCATATAAAAATAATTCTGTTATAAACTGACTCTTTCCTATATATAGCCAATACAAATAATCATCCACTTCCCCTGTTCATCTGTTTTGTGAGTTCCTGTTTTTACATGTTGGTTAAAAAACTCACCCACAAGCAGAAGTTCTAGCGGCCACCCCAGAGAAATGTCCAGCCATCAAGGTCACCTGGAGGTCCCCGAGGGGGAGTGGGCGTGGGGGAGGGACTACGGCAGGAACTGGATGATTCATCATCCCCAGGGGAAAAATCAGGCCACTCGGGCAAAATCAAAAGCATGCGTTCCAGGTTGCTGCTGCAGCTGGGCTTCCGGTCCCGCTCCCTGACAACCGGAGAATTCTGCAAGGGAGTGGACCCCAAAGTGCTCTGCAAACACTCCTACCCCTCCCCCTTTGCACCTGCTCTGGCGCTTCTCAAGAGCCTCACTATAAAATGCCCGGGATCAACAGGAGGGAGAAACCTCCTCCATGAGGTGGGCATCAAAGCATATGGAGAAGACAATCTCCAGGGAATTCTATGGTTCCGGGTCTGACGTGTGGCTGCCCAGGGTGCCTTTCCCTGGGAGCACAAGTGTGAGTGACAAAACCCAGTTTCTCTTCCCCTTAGCAGCTCAGCCAAGGCAACGAGGCCCCTGTCGGAAGTCCACGCTGATAAGGTTCTGGCTGCAAGGAATGCGTGGCGGGAGGGCTCAGGCAGATGGGAGGCCTCTCTCTTCCGACTCGCTAAGAGAATTCTGGGCTGAGTCTTGTCAGGAAATGCTACCTGGTGTTAAGCCTTGTAATTCAACCCGAGAAGCCTCCATTTCTTTTTAATTGTTTCCTCCCTCCATCCAAGGGAGCAATTTAAGTCACTCTGATTCCCCACGAACTGCCTATTGGATGACAACAGACCAGAAAAGAGAAGACATTCCAGAAATAGAAAACCACTGTGAAAAATACCTGCTTCGAGCTCCATGAAAGCCTTAAGAAACAGGACCGCTCCCTGGTAGTGCCATTGTTGCGAACGGAAGGGGATCCGCAATAGCGGTGGAATGTATTTTTGGTGGTCTCCGGGCTGCTCCGGACAGGGAGCTCGGAGGGCGGATGCCGTCAGCAGGCAGGCACTGAGTGTCTGTCCTGTGCTATAGGCATCGACAACAGCTGATAGCAGATACCTAGCCAACACTTACAGGCCAAGTCCTGAGTTAGTCCTTACTCGGGATATATTATCTAATTTAATCCTCCCAAACGCCTACGAGAGTCTTGTCGTTGTGACTCCCAATTTATGATCCAGCGAATGAAGGCGCTGAGAGGTTAAGTAATTTCCCCAAGGTCACAGAGCTGAGTCACAGAAAGCTAGGATTGTACGTAGCCTAGGCTCCAACTTGAACTGCTGTATTTCTTGGCCCCCACGAGAGATGTCCAAAAAAGATTGTGCAACCTGCCTTTGCAAATCGATTCCAGGCTTTGCCTTCAGAAAGTCCCTTAAAGGGAATTTCGATTTCTCTACTTCCGTCACAGCGTATTTCCTCTTGCTCGGCTCCAACGGGAGCTGCGGAATGAGGCATCGCAGCTTCTGAGAAGGGGAAGGGGAAGGGCTGGGGCAGGTCTTAGCGCAGGTGCTGAGGGGACAGATGGGTTCGTCACCCCTGGAACTGGAACACCTCCAGTGGGGGGTGCCCGCAGCGCTGGGAGCCGACTTCCAGTCTGCCTGAAGCCTGCGCTCCTCCCACCCTCTGAGAGCAAAGGTTCGTTTGCCCGCCGAGAAGTCAGAATTCCGCCTCAGATGCAACACATCTGGCATGCTGTCAAGCGTCCAGTGCTCATGGAAAAGGGCAAAGAGGGCTTTTGTCTCTATTCTGAGAAGATGCCCTTCGTTGCCTGTGTTTCCCGGGCCTTGGGACCCCTACACACCTGGGGACTCAGTCCTAATCATCATGGGTCATCATGGCTTAACAGCGGCACAGTCAGCCACTCTCAGGCCCCCGAACCAAAGCATGCCCAAAGGGCTTGTCCCAACACCGACTGTGTTTCCAGCACCATCCCGCTGCTTCTGCGGGGCTGGGATAGAGCCCCAGAATCTGCATTTCTGACAAGTTCCCAGGTGATGCTGTTGGTCTAGGGACCCTCCTGTGTGTCTCCAGAGATGGCTCCGTGCAATTCTGGGGGCTGTGTTAGCACCCGCGGACCCATTCCTAGAAATCCCTGCTGACAACACAATTCCAGGACAACGTGATTCTTACTAGTCCAGAAGCACAAGTGTGAGAGGCGAAGAGGGAGGGTGAAGAAAGGGGGACATGTGGAGCCCAAGCAGAAGGACACTTAAGAACAAATCTGTCAGGAATGGGAGGCTGAGGAAAGAGGAGGCCGAAAGAATTTGCAGGAGAGGATTGTTTTATAGGCAGTCTTTCCATCTCACTCCTAACTGTCCCGGAGCTGGTCTGGGCAAAGCCACCCCTGCCCTGCCCAAGCCCAGACCTGCCCAAGGTGTTCTCTCCTTCCTTGGGAGAGTAAATTTACCTCCCAACCGCAGATGTCTGCATTTGCATTCTCTTCCCTTGGGAAAGCTGGGGACATCTGTCCACACTGCCCTACTAGGTCATGAACATAGCCTTCATCAAGGTCCCTGCTACAGCTGAGGTTTCAATACAAACAGCCAGAAGGAAGGGCTCCTGCCCCACAGGTGCAATCCCTTACAGTTCTAGAAAGCCCGGAGGTCTAGATCTAGAAAACAGAGTAGGGACGTGACGCAACCCACTGAGGGACGCCACTTTCTCTTCTTGGATCCGAGGGAACGGCGCCCCTGTTGCTCTTTCTGAATGGGAACCCCTTCCCCTTCCTCCTTGGGCTTGTGGGGAGCTCCTAACCTTCCTTCCACGCTCATCCCAGGCTTTCTGGCTTTAAGACATGGTCCCTCAGCACCCCAGGGAGCGTTGTCATTCCTTCCTCTCTGCTCACTCCTTGTACCTCGTACCTTGTACCATTTCCCCGGTTCCATATTGTCCACAGGTGGAGTGACAGGAAAGAGATGATTACCCTCTAAGGATTCCCAGCCTGTGTCCCCTTCCTCACCAGCTACAAAGGCTCTTCCCACTTCGTTGCTGCCATTACTACCATTGTACCATTGCTACCATTCTAGCACTCCCAAGGATTAGAGATTGCCAGAGTTTTTACTTTCTGTGATACAGAATCAAAGGCTGGGAAAGAAAAATAAAGAGATAAGAGACATGGGATGGGGGGGGTGTCAAAAAGATGTGTTCTCCAGGATAGGAAAAGCAAGCCGGCATGGACTGGGCAGTTTGGGGGAAGGGGGGGTTGAAGAAAGAGTGCCTGATGGGGGGAGGCTCAGGCTGTGAGGACAGAGAAAGGAAGAGGTTGTATTAAGGGTCGCTCAGGACTGGCCACATGGATTCCATTTACAGAGCTTGAACATGCAAGTAAAGGACTTAAATTTCTTGGAAGTATCTTTGGGTCACTAGGACTCTCTTTCTTGGATACTGCTCTGGGACTGCCCGGCACGGACTACCCTTCCCCTGGGTTCCATCCCGCACATCTCGAATCTTCTGCTTGGCTGCTCCTGGTGTGTGGCCCAGAGCCTGCACAGGAGAGATGCTCAGAAAAGATCAGCTTTTCTCCTCCCTTCTTCCCCTCTGTCGACCCTGAGCAGCCCATCAGGCATTAATGATGGCGGAACGGTGGGCAGGCTGACGGGGCAAGTTGGGGGAACGGGGCAAATAAAACATTCCACCAAGTCTGCCTAGACCAAATGCCAGCAGCACAGCACTGATCTTGGCTAGGAGCCCACCATTGAGCAGCCCCCTCCGGGCCTCTGGGGTATGGCTAATTAAAGACATGGTTACTCATTTCATTCCCAAGTCGCTATTTAAGGAAGTAGAGTCATGATATTCCTATAAGGCCTCTGACCCTGCACCAGAGGCAAACAATGCCAGGGCTTGTCCAAGGGGCTGGAAGTACAGGGTTGTTCAAAGAGCCCGGGAGGAGGGAGCAGACAGCAGGCCTTACTGCCGGCTCAGCTGCTGGACTGGTCCTCTGTCCACGTCCTCCTCTCTCCCTCCCACCAAGGGGCCAGGATCTGGGGGCCAGCCTTCCCTGAGCCCCCTGCCAGGGCAACTCCTAGGTTTTCTGGACACATTCAGAGTCACACACTGACTCAGGAAAACACACACACACACACACACACACACACACACACACACACACAAAATCTCCTTTTGGATTTTAAGCAGTAGCAACTTAGAGCTTTTGGGATTCTTCAGTTGTTTTTTAAGAAGGAAAAAACAAAAACAAAAACACAGCACTGCTTTTCATTCACCAACTCTTACTGAGATCTGCTCTATGTCAGGCCCAGGGCAAAGCCCACAGAAAAGAAGTGAGTGAAATTCATTCCTGCCCTCAAAGGGCATCCAGTCTTACAGATGAAATAGATGCACAAACAAAGAAGTTACACGGGCGTGTAATAAATACAAGAGTAGAGTTACAGACTCTGCGCAGTACAGAGAAGGTGGTAAGACCCTCTAATGTGTGGGGGAGGGGAGGTACCGGTGTGCCAGAGGGTGGGAGACCTGAGGTGGGTTTTGAGGCCAAAGTAGAAATTCATCAGTTACCCTAGAAAGCAAAGAGCATCCCGAACAGAGAGAAGCATATTAAAAGTCATTTAAATCAAAGAAAACCAGGCTGAACCACTTGTTTCAATGGGTCACCAATTTTCTAACAAATAATTCCTAACAGTGGTAACTGACGGTGGGCCAGTCTGAGGCATCCAGCACCAACATAAGATTTCTTTTTTTAAGATTTTTTTTTATCAAAATATAATCAATCGGCCTATAATGTTAGCTTCAGGTAGCGTGAAATTTCTCAGATATTTATTCTCATTTTTTAAAATTGTGCGAACCGTGTGTTATAGTTTATAACAGTCTCACATTTGGACATTAAAATACTGTTTTCCATTTCAAGTCAGTACGATGATCTGACTTCCCAAACATACCTTGTCAAATAAAATCTGTCCTCCATGGAACAAGAAGTTTTTGTTGACCCCTTAGGGGAGGGAAAGGCAATGTTTACCCAGTCTGAAAACTGGAAAGCCTTTAAAAGATGCTCAGAGACCAGAGCTTTGCCTCTGATTATATGAATACTTTTTCACCCTCACATGTAGGCTTGTTGCCTGAGTTTGACCACAGTGACAGCATCTTCCAAAAACCCTCCTTCAGGCAAGTTTGTCCCAGTTCCCTTGAGCCCTCGCTGTCCGCCATGTTGGTTGATTTGAGGAAAACACCACGGGAGGCCCCTGGGAGCCCACCCCCAAGGGCAGAGTGAAAAGAGCGGGATCTCTTCCACAAAACCAGAGACTTCGAGAGCCTCTCCAAGCTGAGTTTGCCATGACCTCGAGCTCGGTGCAAGCCACCATCTGAGGTTCTACCTTAGGTGAAAGATGATGAATGATTCCCTGATCCCTGTGCCTGGTTAACACTCCAGGCCAATGAAGGCAGAAATTCTGGGAGTGGCAGCCAGGTGTTAGAACTGATTAAACCTCTAGGGTGACTCCAGTGTGTGGCCAGTTTGAGAATCAGTGGGCCGGATCACCGTGGTTCTTAACCTTGGCTGAACATTAGAACCCCCTGTGGCGGTTTTTCTACATACACTGGGGGAGTCTGGCCGCCAACCTGGTAGATCAGAATCAGAATCTCTGGGGCTTGGGTGTGGCATTGTGGCCCTCAGACCTGGGAAGGAAGCCGGTACTCCCCAGCTCTGCATGCTGGGGAGATCTCGTGGCAGTTTTCCCAGTTCTAGGCAGGTGCCTGTACCCCCAGGGGGCCAACACAGTTGTCCCCTGGGACCAAGAGGCAGATGCCCTCAGGGCTCATTGTCTCATGATGTTGAAGTTGCCTGCTGCACTGTTTCTTACAGGAGAGATCAGGCTGCTGGTGGCACTAACTCCTGATTTGGGGTGACAATTCATATCAAATATGGAGTACATCTGGGGTTCTGGTTTCCCTACCGCCCACCCTGCTGGAGTTGCATGTGTGGAAACTACTGTGGTTCTTGCCCCTCCACCACTGGGTACACGGCACTGCGGGGTATGGGCAGCACCCCAACTCTGTGATTTCCCCTGCCCACCGCACGCTGACACATAGGATGACCAGCCACCTCCAAGGCAGGCTCTGCATTCTTCCCAGGTGTTTTTCCAAGCTGTTCCTCCTTGATGTCAAGGATACTGTTGGTCAGTGTCCTCTCTTATCTCCCACGGGTAGTGACTTCATGCTGACCACGTCTTCAGCTGTGCCCGATGAGGGTGGGTGTTTTTTGTGGGAATCGGCCTGTTCTCACCCTTTCTGCATGCCGTCACCCTCTGTTCGGCAGGGATGTGGTCCCCACGGAAGAAGATCCCTCTCTAGGAAGGCGATGATTGCCGCCCAAGGAGTTCAGAACACAGTGGAAGATAATTTCACATTTGTGCTGGGAAGTTTCAAACAGCAAATTGAATGTCACCAAAAAGGAATTTTGTCCTTTACTCTTTTTTTGTGTGTACTGGGGAATACCTGCGTTTTCTTCCCATCACCAAGAGAGAAACAGAGTACAACCTTTGAGAGAACGGAGGGCAGCTGATCTTCACCCAGAATGCAGCAATGAGATGGTGTACCAGGAACAAAGTAACAACCTTAAAAACGATGTCGAGTAAAGCTGAAGAGAGATCTCTTTCAATACAGACTGGCTTTGAGGAACCCGGTGCTGTGACAACAACGTTCATCCCTTCCAATGGTGGGACACATGCAGTTAACCAGGGATGGTGCCTTGGACAATAAAGAACAAGAAAAAAAGGGTGTGTGAACCCCACAAAGAATTCCTACGTGCAACGACCAGATAACAAATTAATATATAATGTAGCTCTTCTACCCATAATTCTAATTTTTCTTCATTAAGTCACTCCACCTCACATGGGCCTGTGAATATTGTAATACATTTTGTAATCAACTGGTTTTATATTTGACAATAAATCTGTAAACAGATTTTTTCTACCTATTATTCCAATGCTTCCTCAATAAATCACTCATAGGGGTCCATGAACTTTGCAATGTGTTTTGTAATTGACGAATTTCATAGACAGGAGCCCCACCAATCAGTATGAGCCCAGGCTGCTCACCTATTAGGGGCCATCCTGTTGGATCTTCCATTTTGCTGTTTTCTGGGGGGTTTTTTGGGTTTTTTTAGTTTTTGTTTTTTTATTTTTACCTAAGGCTCCCCAGGTGATTCCAATTTGCATCCCCCGCTAAAAGTTCCTGACCCAGAAGCACGCCGATGAAGGAATGTCCCTGACTCTGGTTTCCGCCAGTGACGGGGAGGGGCCTCGGGTGGAACCAGAGGTTGAACGAGCCCCTCCCCCACACACTCGGATTCACGCGTGGAAATCCTAACCCCCAGTACTTCAAAACGTGGCCTTACTTGGAAATAAGGTCATTGCAGAAGTCATTAACTAAGATGAGGCCATACCGGAGGAAGGTGGGCCCCTGGTGCAGTATGGCGGGCACCATATATAAAGGGGAAATTTGGACACAGTCCCCCACACAGGGAGAAGGCCATGTGAACATGAAGGCGGAGATTAAAGTGATGAACCTACGAGCCAGGGGAACGCCAAGGATTGCCAACAAACCGTCAGAAGCCGGGGGAGAAGCCCAGAACACATCCTTCCCTCAACACCCATAGCAGGAGCCAACCCTGCTGACACGTTGAGCTCGGACTTGGAGCTTCCGGAACTGTGAGAAAATACGTTCTACCACCAGAGCCTTAGCAAACCACTAAGGGGAGAGCCCGCCAAAAAAAAAAAAAAAAAAAAAAAAAAAGCCAACAGAAGTTCGATACACAAATGTTCCAAATGGATTTAAAAACAAGAACAAACAGAAACCCAGAATCTCTCTGGGTAGTGAAATCATTGGAAAGTATTTGGAAACACAGAAAAATCATTTTGTTTTGTTTAATGCACCTCACGCTCCGGCAGGAAGCATCATAAACCTCAAAGAACACCCCTGATCTGCTGAGAGCGAGTGAGAAAGTAACTGGTTGTGGGTCCCTTCCTACACTTTCTCTCCCTTCCTCATCCCAGCCTCCGGAGAAGGACAGCTTTTTTATTAAATTACTGGGCAACTCAGATGCTCTCCTTTTTAGTGTTAAAAGAGCCTTTCTCTCTAATCAATTAAAAATCTGAGGTCTCCCTGGCAAGGAGAAAAGTCTTCAAATTAGAAATTGGCCAGGAGCTGGATTCAAAGGGACAGTTTCTGGATATGAAAGAAAGCTTCAGGGGAACCTTCATCAGGCACCCAGCAGAGGACCTCATGGGCTGGCGCAGGGGGTCCTGTACAATAGAGGCTTGTAGTCCTCCCACCAGATACTGAGTCCCTTGAGGTCAAGGACTCCATCCCTCACACCTCACCGTAGACCATATGTTCACGGCTGTTCCATTGAATTCTCCTACCTAACCTTTCCTCGGGCACAGAAATTGTTCTTCCTTACTTGATTCCTATGCAGGGAGCAGGTTAAACAAAGCTCACAGATTGGGGGGTGCAGAGAGCAGATAGGAAGTGAGCATCTCGGCAAGGCACTCATGAGTTCTCAGGGTCACGCAAGCCAGATAAAAAGACGACAAATGGAAATTTAATTAGGGTCACTGAAAGGAGAATGGGTGTTGAATGCAGTGATGAATTTTGCTTTGTGACAATGTAAGTAGAACCTCAGAGCCCTTTGGCTCTTTTGACCTATGGAGATGGTTTTCTAATGGAAGAGCATGAGACTCAATCACCTTCCTATATAAGACGTAAGCAGATCTCGTGAACTTTGGATAAGGCTCTTTAAAAAAATAATAAATGCAAAAGAAGGACATTCATATCTTCCATCCTTCCATTCTTTTCAGGTCCCCTCCTGCCCTAGGACTTTTCAGGGGGTAGATGTGGAGGAAAAGAAAATTTGAACATGAAATTATTCACCTTCAAATCAGCTTCATTTTCTAGCTGTCTGGTGGGTTGCCTGGAGGATCAATCCCTTGTCCTCTAGCGCCCTAGAAATGCCTTATTCAAAAAGTCACAAATACCCTGGTTACTGTTCTGAGATGATCCCTTCTTCCCACTTGGATCCCTACTGCCGAGAGAAGTCTGGTCTCGTGTAGGGAGTGTCCATTCTCAAGTCCCAAATTTGAATTCCAGGTCCTTCCCTGGTACAGGTTAGTTGACTCTCTAAGAGTGGAGAGGAAATGAGCGATGGGAGCATCTTCTTTTTTTTTTTTTTTTTTTTAAGATTTATTTATTTATTTATTTGACAGAGAAGGAGAGATCACAAGTAGGCAGTGAGGCAGGCAGAGAGAGAGAGGAGGAAGCAGGCTCCCTGCTGAGCAGAGAGCCCGATGCGGGGCTCGATCCCGGGACTCTGGGATCATGACCTGAGCCGAAGGCAAAGGCTTAACCCACTGGGCCACCCAGGCGCCCCTGGGAGCGTCTTCTTATCCTTGTGAGCATCCGATAGAAGAATAAGAAATAGAGCTCTGTTGTGCCTATCAGGGGAGTAACATATTAACCAAGTTCCTGAGGCGCCCTTGAGCATGCTCAGGGAAAGGGCCTCCACTCTACTGTCTGCCCTGCCGCTCAGCTGAGCTCCTGTCCTCTCCAGGGCACACGAGAGAGGAGAGGGGTTGGGGCAGGTGTTCTCCCCGGAGGTGGCTCTCTGAGGCCTGGCTCCTGTGCCCTGCCTTCTACAGAAGGAGCCCTCGCTGAGAGAAGACTGGTCCTTTCCATCTCAGGGAATGAGATAAAGGGGAATCCGTGTGCTGGACTTGAATTCCAATCAGTAAGCCTGGGCTGAGCACAGACCTGCACGCCGACCCTATGCTAGGAACCAAGGATGAAGCCAAGGGCAACCTTGGCCCCTTCCTCCCAACCTCCATACATTTTGGCGTGCGGCTGTTCAAGAATGCAAAACGTCTTTCAACGCATCGACTTCCCTAAGAAATGGCAGCGATTTTATATGTTATTATACTACTGGGGCTTATTTTTTATTTTAATAAAAAGATTTACATGCAAAAGAAACACATTATTTTTTCCTCTCTCTTAATCCATAAACCTCATTGATATTTAAGACTGAATTAATTTCTAATAATATAAACAAGAAGTGACTGTTCTTCCCAGGTTGCTAAATAAATAAAGCCAACCATATTTTCACTGAAATATCTGATGAGACAGTTTTGAAGTCCTGGAGAAGAACTCCTTCTCTAATTGTCTAATTAAAACCCATTTAGTGTAATAAAGTAGAACCTCTAAGGGCCTCCTCTAATAGAGAAAACTTTCTTAATCTGGGATGAGTTACAATGTGAATGTAGAGGCCTTTTCGGAGAGAACTGCCTTTTCAGAGAGAAAACCAAACGTGCTATAAGTGGGAACTCTCATTTATGCCCACCGTCTCCCCGTCTGACTGCACATCCTTTCCCAGACAGCTGTCTTCTCCAGTTCGGAACCGAAAACAGAGCTCCCTCCACAATGGCTGGAGGTATTTTTCCTTTGGGAAGCAGATTTTTTCTTCTGCCCCTTCTTGCAGCCAGGTCAACTTGAGCTTGATGTTCTGACACTTCCTCTCTTGGCCAACAGCTTCCCTTTGAAAAGTGAGACCCTTCTGGTCAACGAGGTTTGTCCGTGGCCACAAAGGGAGCTCAGTGCCGAATGGAGAATGGCGTTGTCTGATTGTCCTCCCAAGTGAGAGGACACGGCACGAAATTCTCTCTCCGGGAGCTCTTGGACATGTGGCTGACACCGAGGGGATCATAATCTTGAATGAAGGATAAGAAAATGCTCGCAGAAGGTCACATACATCTATTACGTGTGTAAGTGTCTGCAGACGACACCATGAACAGATCTCTGTATTGTCAAAACTGGAGCGTGAACTGAGGTCAACAAAAATTTCCCTGGAGCCTAGAGGTTTCTAAGGAACTTGTCTTAATTAGTAGATTAAGCAGTTGGTATTTTCAAATAGATGGTAGACCGATCGATGATAGATGCGTAGATAGGTCCATCAATCGATCAATCGATGGTTGATGTAGAAGTCAGATAGACCTAAGTTTATACCAATAACCTGCAGAAGGATAAAGTACTAAGTTCCCTCAACCTACCTTCCCTCGTCTGTAAAATGGGCTCAATTACTCTCCAGGTGGTATTAACACATAAGCGAAACAGTGCACATCAAGTACTTAAGGAAGCAACGGTAAAGTAAGCCTCAATAAACAGAAACCGCTACCACCATTATTCTCTCTGAACAACAGTTAATCTGGGGGCATCTTTGTGAGTTCAGGATTTCAGACCGGTAAGGAGACAGACAAGGCTAATGGGAAGGTGACGATGGACACACCTGTAAACAGATACTTTCCACAACAATGCACAGCTTAAGTGGGGCCGGTCACCTGGTGGTCAGGTGTTTCCCCCCCTCCCACCCCAGTCACCCAGGGTGAGACGGTTTTGCCCCCGGAACCCAGCATGATTTCCTGGTTCAAAAATCACACCTGTGAAACTCGATCCGGGTGGGAAATTCTTCTGGTTGATTCTGCTGAAGCCATGGTTCATTATCAAGTTATTTCTCTGGGTCACTCTGAGGTCATCTCTTAATTAAGTACAGCCGGGGGGAGGGGGTCACAAACCCTAGCTTCTCAGCCCCTGCCGGAAAGCCCATGGTAGCACCTTCCTTTGGTTGAACACTTCCTGGGTGCCCAGCGCCAGGCAAGCAGCGTTCTGCATGGCGGTTTACTTCAGCCTCTGATGACTGCCTCCCGGGGGGCAGCTACAAGGATCCCCATGTCTAGATGAAGAATCTCAGGCTTGCGCAGTTCAGTTATTTGTCCAAGATCACAGCTCGTTGGTGGTGGACGCAAGCACTGGAGGTTAAGTGCCAGAGCTCTTCCCGTCAGCCTCCGCGTCACCGAAAACCATTAATCCCCCTTTTCTCTCCCCTGTCATGTGTGTTTATACTGCATCCGAGAACAAAAGATGGTTTAAAATTCTCATTTTTCTCACCTGCCCAGGAGTGGGACCGTCTATTGTTCCTAATCAGGCTAGACCTGGCTCCGGGCTCTCCAGAAGCTCCCTGCAATCCTCTTCAAGTCGCCATCTCCGCTGGCCCTCATCCCTGCTTAGGATTCTTTCTGGCCTTTCAGAAAACAACTGGCAACAATTTAGCAACTAGTTTAGATCTCTTCATTTGGGCAAAGAATCCCCCCTCGCAGGGGGCCCCTGGTTGGAGCAAAGCAAGAGTGCCACCTGGTGGGACATTTGGGTCACTGCCAACAATGTTCCCTGGGTTGGGGGGGGGGGTGTTCCAGCTACATCAAGGGCCCACGGGTGTCCCCACTGCCTGGGACCATTCCTAGACAGCTACAAGAACTCACTCAGCACGGTCCAGGCACTGACTGCATGAAGTTCAAAGTCTTACTCAAATGCAAGTTCGGGACTTTAAAGTCTTGCCTTCTGGGCTCCAAAACCTGGTGGGATTAGGGTGAGGTAAGAGGCAGGCCATCCACTCAGGACCAGGACGGCATCTCATCTTTATTAAAAATTTTGAAACTTTTCATCATGGATTTTTTTTTTTTGCATTGATTTCGACTTTTTAAGATCACGTTAAAATATTAGTTACCTTAATTGCCAACTTGGAAGCACCCCACCCTTGTGTTTTAACACACTGCAAACACCCCTTGCCACACCCCCGAATGGGCTCTGCCAAAGTCCTCCAAAGAAGGATTCTGTTTCCTTTCAAAGCTCTGTCTGTACAGGAGTGACACAAAGCTCCTGAGGCTTCCTCGCACGCCAGCCTTTGCTCTGTCCTGTCTGACAACAGTCTTGGTGTCACCCCACTCCTCCCTACCCAACTCACCCACTCAAGTCAAAAAGAAAGTACTCAAACCGGGGACACACTTCCGTGTAACTGCTGAATAACGGGACCAAACACGTGTGCCCCTCCCTGACATCACAGATGTCGACCCTGGAGCAGGGAGCAAACCTGCCTGTGTTTCTGCCGGGTCCCAGCGCACCGGGCCAGGAGTCTGAGCCAAGAGCGCCTGTCCGCACCGCGTGCCCTCACCTGACCCTGGCCATGCCCAGCTGAGGATCTGCCTTGGGACTTCACTTTCTCAACAATGTCGGAGCTGAATGCCCACATCTGGCCAGATCACCATCAAATTCTGTGTCTACCCTGGGTCATGCCAGGCCCCTCCCTAGTCCACACCAGAGGCTAGGCAGGAAGTTCTTCACCTGGAATGGATGAATGGGTTGGGATGGGGGATGGTTCTGGAAGTCCCTGAAATTTCCGGCCAAATGTTGTCCATTTTCTAGGGAGATGGTGTATCACTTTCTTCCCATTCTCCAAGGAGCCCTTGATCCCATAGAGAGTAAGAATCACAACAGTCTTTATAAAGTCTAGAAAGAGCCTCTTCCCATCCCTGGCCAGGGAAACAAGAATCAGTGGCCTGATCTGCGGTCCATCAACAGTTGGGCCATCCTGATGAAGGTCCATACGTTTTTCAAAATTCAGAAGAAGGAAAAATTCCTCTCTTTCAATAAACTGGAATTTCAGCCAGATCCTGAGAACTGGAGAGTCCCTGCTGCGTCCTTTGTCTCTCCCTCTGGGCTTAATATCTCTTCCCCCCCTTTGCCATTGTTCTTAGGCAAAGTTCTTTAGCAAGATGGGGACTCACTTCTAGAAGCTTCTAGAATATCCGTCCACTCTCTAGGCCTCCTTGACTCATCCTTCCAGATCAGCTTTCTCCACATTTCCCAGCAGGGCTTGGCCCATCACACACTCCCGCTATCCGTGCAGATGACTTTTCTAGACTGATTTGCATATTTCTCTCTCCTGCCGGCAAGACCATGAGCCCGGGAGGGCAGGAGCCCAGTCTTATTCATTTCCTATCTCGTGCACCTAGCACAGAGTCCCTGTGTTTGTGTGGCTGGGAGAGGGGGGAGGGGTGTTCAGTGAACACACACACCCTCCATGCCTTCATTTCCTTGATGAGGAGAGTGAGGCTCTGGGGGACATTAGCATGCCCTGAGACTGAGCCACATGGGGGTGGAGGGAGGACCCCCCCCAGGAGCCACACCCGCGCCAGCTGCAGGCCTCCGGGCAGCTGTGCGCTGAGGTCACGCAGACAGCATCCCGCACCACCCTTCGGTGGCCGACACGCACGTCACCTTGCCTCGCCTTCTGTCTGCTGCTCCTGGGTTCAGAGCACATAGCAGGGAGACGCAAATCAAAGCGACATCAGGGGCAAGAAAGCAGTCACTGGCAGATGCCAATTGCCCCCTCCCTTGGCGGGGTCCGGGAACCCCAAATCTTCTCTGGGATTCTCTGTCATGAGCATAGTGAGGACCAAAATGAGAAACTGCTGGACTCTTTCAAACTTACTTCAACAGCAGGATAAAGGGAGCTGAATTTCATGCCCAGAAATGCATTGTTCATGAACCCAAACAGTCAGTTTTCCTTGGCTTCCTCCCTGCCAGAATAAGATTCATGAGACGTCTGATAAAATCTCGGGCAGGCCGCTCGGAGTTCTGCTCGTCCCAAACACATTTCAGACACTGGAAAGAGAGCTGGTGGGGAGGGCGGCCTCCCCAGCTGGTTTTGTTCCTGCCCTGAAGTGGGGGGAACGCCTCAGAGGAAATTCGTAGGCCCCAACACAGCTGTGGTCGTTACTAAATCATTAGATTTGCCACAAACAAGATAAAAATTTCGAACAACAAAGAGGACTTTTCCGTGGTCTGCCGAATGGGGTTTCTTATTGTGTTTTGGTTCCCTCTGGGGGCAGGGCTGGCTGGCCGGGTTTCCTCACACCCCACTGCCTTGGCCAGAAAGCCACAGGACACCCCCCACCCCGCCGCGGCCTCTCCCACCACTGCTCCTGCTCTCCTGAATGGGGCAAAGGGTTTGGCTCGTTCATTCTTTTTTTTTTTTTTTTTTTTTTTAAGTGTAGACAAATCCGGAAAAGACTCAGGGTTTTGAGTCAATGTTTCGTGAGCAACAACCTGACCTTCTCTTGTCCGCTTCTCAGAAGTACAGGTTTCTTCTCTGAGGAACACAAAAGCCTGCACAGGAAAAGAGAAGAGTATCCCAAATTCACAGCTGGGAAAAGGGAAGTCACTTTACTGTTTGTCCTCAATGGGCACCTCGTTCGAATTCTCCGCCTCTTCCTGACGTCTGGGAAATCAGCCACTTGTCCCTGATTCCACAGTTTTCTATGCTGTGCCTGTCTTCTGCATCACCCTAGACCTCAGCCTTCTTTCTGCTCCCTTTTGTACCTACTAAGTGTATAATAAATATTACTGACTGATAGAAAGCCTGGAGCCAAATTAAAGTTGTGAGGGTTTTTATAAAAACATGAGTCATGGGATGCCTGGGTGGCTCAGTCGGTTAAGCCGCTGCCTTCAGCTCAGGTCATGATTCCAGGGTCCTGGGATCAAGTCCCGCATCCAGCTTCTCTCTCCGCCTCTGCCTGCTTGTGCGCACGCTCTCTCTCTCTCTCTCTCTGTCTCTCTGATAAACAAATAAAATCTTAAAAAAATAAAAACATGAGTCATTTAGAAAGTATCACTATAGCCCAGACCTGTACATCATGTTTATCCTCACTGCAATCCTACAGGGGTGGGGTTTCTTTCCATTTTACAGATGAGAAAACTGAGGCTCAGAAGGATTCTGGGAGTGCAAACTGCTTCTTATTGGTGTGGGTAGAATTCCAGGACGGGCTCCTTTGCAAAGCTGAGCTCATCACCTCTTTGGACTTCCCAGGGTTTCAGCGGATGACCCAGGGAAGCTTTCAGTAACCAGGTCCTAAGGGATCACGACACTGTGTAAGACATGTCAGGGCTCAGAACAGAGAAAGGTTGACTAGCACGCTGAAGTCGTTCATGCTTTTCCTGGCAGAGTGGCACAAACTGCCCAGATCAAGCCCTCATTCCCCAAATCCTGCCCTTTCCTCCTAACCATGGCCATCTGTCCACTCCCATCCCACACTGAGTGGCTTTCAGGCCAAAATGTCCTTTGTCTGCTCCCCTCATTAGCCCCGAGCTGGGAGTGTGGCACAGCATGGTGGTTCTGAGGATATGTGTGACTGCCGACACTTGCCCCAGTAGTGCTCATGGCGGATATCCCTGAATTGATCCCAATACTCTTTGCTAGAGAAGATAGACCAGACCTCAGAATCCTTCTCAATACAGCATTCCAGGCAGACACCACCAATCCATCAGCATTGTCCTGAGATTAAGCCTGTCCTTATTGGCATAGCAAATGATCAGCTGAACTTAATTTCTGTTCCCTTCTATCTTTCCTGCCTGCCTTCCCCAGTGCTTCTGGGATGGATAGAGGGGTGGATGGGTGGATGGAAGGAAGGACAGATGGGTGGATGGATGGATGGATGGATGGACAGACAGATGGAGGGGTAGATGGATATGGTAGATGGATGGATGGATGGATGGATGGATGGATGGATGGATGGATGGATGGACAGCCAGGTGGATAGATAGATGGATAGATGGACAGATGGATGGACAGATGGACGGACAGGTGGATGGATGGACAATGGATGGATGAAGGGAAACTGAGTTCTCACCTTACAAGGAGCCCTGGTTCGCACCACTCCTAATTCTTCTGATTCCACTCAGTGCTGACCCTTCTTTGACAAAGCATGCTCTTAGCATGTGGCGTTTTTTTACAGGAACTGGTGAGATTCCTGGGTCATCCTGAGGCCGCGGAGGATCCTCAGCGTCAGCACTTTGTTTCTCACTCAGTCTCATTTCCTCCCCCTCTAACATATGCCTGAGCTTAAAAACATCCACTCATCCCATACTTCCTCCTTCTTTTTAAAGCTCAGGCTGACAAGAGAAATTTCTTCTCCCACTCACCTTTTTTTTCTTTCTTTCTTTCTTTTTTTTTTTCTGTACAGAGAAGAAAAAATACTTACAATTCCACCATGGGGTGCATAGGAATGGCCAATGATTAAAAACTCTTCCGTGTCTTTGGAGCAATCAGTATCCTTAACCCATAACTGCCATTAGCTGCCCAGAGGTTCTGAATCATCCTATGATTTAGCTGTGGATGGGCAAGCATGTTTTTCCAGGGCTTTTTAAGAAGCCCTGGCTTCTTAAACCAATCAAGTTATGGTGTTCTCAGAATATTCTTTCCCTAGCAAAATACCACTTAGTGTTCAAGAGGAAGAAAATGTTAAGAAATGTTTATTCAAGCCAGTTTGAAGGGAATAAAATAGCTCTTATAAAGCAACACTTTGGAGATTTGAGTACAAGTAAATCAGCAGCATATGGATTGTGTGCTGTTAAAACATGCTTTTGTTTCCTCAGGAAGGAAAAAAAAAAACTTGGGAAAAAATATCTTCTATAAAATGACATATATTGGAAAATAGCTAGGGATTTTTAAGAAAACCAAAATGTAGCAGGGATGGCCCAACTCTAGTTCTTAATATCCTGGGACCAATTAGGGAGTAAAATTAGGTGGTAAAATTATTGTACTATTTCTTAATCCAAGCTGGAGATGACATATTTCTCAGATAATTCTAAAAAAAAGAAAAATTACATATTGAGATTTATATGAGATGAGGTTTTGTTTCATTGTCTTTGTTTTGACAGTCTGATAATAATTCTTTTCACTGGACTCACCATCTGGGAAAGTAAGAGTGTGGAGGTAAAGATGGGGCCCTAGAATCAGACTGTTGGTTTGAATCACACCTCTGCCCCTTGTGCCATGAGATCTCCACAAGGCATTCACTGGTCAGTGTGCCCTAGTTTCCTCATCTGGAAAGTGAGAATAAAAAGAAGACGAATTACTACACTTACTGCCCGGGGAAAGCGCTTGGATGCACAGTCAGTTCTCAGTAAATGTTAGCTGGTGTTACTCATCATCTCACCTAGAATGCTAGCCCACTAGACAGCTCTGTGCCTCAGTCACGCACATCAAAACTTAACAAACCTGTAGGTAGGCTGACAAAAAAATGAAATGCAACTGGGGACCTAACAACTGACTGTAAAGAGATAAAAAGCATTAGGAGAGAATACAATGAACAACAGTACACCAAAAATCTGATAATTTACATGAAATAGCGAATTCTTAGAAACACACACAGATCGCCTAAACTGACTCAAGAAGAAATAGAAACCATAACAGACCTATAACAAGTAAAGAGAATGAATCAGTAATCAAACCTCCCTATGAAAATAAGTCCAGGACCAGATGTCTTCACAGGTGAATTCTGTTGGATATTTAAAAGAAAATTAACACCAATCCTTCTCAAGCCCTTCTAGTCACTCATGCCCTCCCTGACCCTTCTCTATAACTATGGTTTCACTGTCCCACACACAAATATGCATTCCCTCGCCTCAACTTATTTTGCATCATCACTTAATGTATCATATACTCATTTTCTTAATTATTTATTGACTCTCTTCTCCCTCTAGAACATGGGAGCTCTATCAGAACAGGGACTTTTTTTCCACTATTGAATGCTCCATGCCTCAGAGAGTGCTTACCACACAGTGGTGCCTATAAAACTGTGTTGAATAAATAAACTGTCTAATTATTCTTTTAGTGAAAGAGAATAAAGAGAAATCTAGAGAGGGCCTGGGTACTGCAGAACTCTAAGATCTAGCTGACTAGAACAACATGAGCCTTCAGAAAAAGATCACCAAGAAAGTGTTGTGTCAGGAAAACAAAGGGAAATGAGATTTCTGAAGAGCAGGGAACTGGTCAGCAGTGTCAAATAATGCTGAGAAATCAAGTACAATGAGAACCAAAGTGTCTACTGGACTGAGTTGCAAAAGACTGAATGACCTACCTAGCGAGAAGCATTTGGGGGTATCAAAAAGCTAGGAGCCAGAGCCCAGGCTGTTCTGAGGGACAGAAGAAGGAAGCAGCACATTTGACAACATTTTGAAAAAGTTGCTTTATTTTTTAAAAAGATGATACAGATGGAGCACCTGGGTGGCTCAGTGGGTTAAAGCCTCTGCCTTCCGCTCAGGTCATGATCCCAGGGTCCTGGGATCGAGTTCTGCTCGGCAGGGAGCCTGTTTCCCCCACCACCCCCCCACTCTGCCTGCTTCTCTGCCTATTTGTGATCCCTGTCTGTCAAATAAATAAATAAAATCTTTAAAATTAAAAAAAGATGATACAGAGATAAGGAAGTTGCTAGAGAGGGCACGAGTCAATTGAGGATATTGTCTTTAAGTGGCCAAGATCTGTAAATGTCTAAAAGCCTATGGAAGGAACTCAGCGGGGGAAAAGAGAAGGTGAAAATACAGGGGAAGGCAAGGTTCCCAAAAGGAAATGTATGGGATTGCTAAAGCCAGACCATAGGACTGACTTTAGCAAGGAACAACCTCTCTTACACCCTCAGACTGGAGGAAAACAAGACCCAGAGAGCCCACATGACTTACCCACCAGCCCAACCAGGACCCAGGTCTCCGGTGTTCTTTCTCCTATGCATATTTTTTTCTCTCTTGCTCAAATTAGAATGTTCAAGGGGCAGTGAGGAGGGGGGAGGGATAGAAACCAAAACTGGTAAGTAAAAAATGCTGACTGCAATAGATTTTGTCACTGAAGACTCTCACAGGGAAGGTACTTCTTCCCACTCAGGAGCACCCTTGCCTGCCCTGTGAGCCCCGTTAGCGCTAAAGAGCATCTCCCTGAAGCCTCACTCACCCTTCCCCGGGACAGCGGAGGGACTTACCTAACTGGGGAATCTGTGAGAAGAAATGGAACATGCACAGCCCAGCCCCTTCCTGTGTCTTCCTCTTTTTAGGAAATACCAGAGAAAAGATGATCTAGGTGGCTCTCAAACCCACAGCCAGCATAGCAGGAAAGCTCTCCACACCTACCCTATGTGGAGGCTAGCAGTGGTCGGACTCTCTCCAGGGCCAGATGGGCAGGTCCGGCCAATATGTGGGCTCAGGTTTAGGAAGTCCACGTGCCCACAGATATGTTCGGCTTTCTCTAATGTCGCCCTTATCAATAGGAAAGATGCTATTTTGGTGTCTCTCGGCCTCCCTGCTTTGTTTTTTTGCTTTTTCCAGTGGATTCAGAAAAAGATGAGGAAGAAGGGAGGCAAAGACTCAAACAGAAATGATGCTATTAAAATCGGCCTGCAAAACTTGATTCTCAAAAACATTCTTTTTAAGCTATAAAGACCAAAGAAACATATTTTCTGATAAAATTTAAAAAATGCAAGTGCATTCTTTTCAGCAAAGAACACTCAGGGGGGGAAGAGGAGAGCCTGATTGCTTTCATGGATGTGTAAAACCCAAAGGACCTGCTTTCTTCATTCAGTTGGATCAAAGTATGAAATCACAGTTGATCATTTCTTCAGCTCTTTCCAGGATTCCACTGTTTTCTGTCTGGAAACAGCCATGGCCACATCCACAATTTCAAACTTGAGTAAATGACCCAGAATCATCACAACATGCAGAGAGGTTTCATGGCAATGACCGTTCTGTGAGGGTTGGGGGTCGGGTAGGGAGAGAAACCTGCCAAGGTACATTCTTCGTTGATGAGAAAAATGCATCAACGATTATAAGATTAGGTGTTTGGCACTGTTCTGAGCCAGGGTTCTAGTTTTTCGACTCACTCCTTTCCAACATTTTCAGTGCCAAAGAGTTGATCCTAATAATCATTTCAGAAATAGTGACCATCACCCTCTCCCATGACTTCGGTCTCCATATTCCAAATTGGAAAGATATTGGCCTTGACCATACAACTTCTCTCTGCTGCTCCCAAGCTGCTATTTGGAAATTTACCACGTAATGGTTTGTTCTACCAGGGAAGACAAAGTTTAGCAGCAAAATCCCTCTTGCAATGTTTCTTGAAAGTTATTTTAAGAAACAAAAGGTCTGGGGATTATTCAAGGACTTCATGGCACATCAGACTCCGTGGGAGGTTGGAAGTCAAGGGTGGGAATGTGGGCAGTGACTAAGGCAGCTGGTAAAGGCTAGGCCGAGGCGGAAGGAGACTCAGAGCAGAGACATGTGGTCTGTGCTCTACCCTTGTCCTGCAGCCAATGGCCTCCAACCATCTTGCATTCTTGCAATGGTTGTGCAAATTCAGAGCTCCCAGGGAGAGGATCTAGCCCCTTTGGTTTCTAAGAGCAGTCACTTTCCTCTACCCCCTGCCCTCCAAAAAAACAGCCTATGGTGAGAAGCTCCCTACAAGAAAGGAGGAGTGCTATTGGAGGGGTGGGATCAGACTCTGGAAGCAGAGCTAGACGAGTGATTCCCCATGCCTGGGCCCCATGGGGGAAGTCCTGTGACCGACAGCTCAGTGACTTGATTTATCCAAGATGGTTTATTGCACGGTGATCCTGAGAGCTCCCATTCACCCAAACACCAGTCACTGCATAGCGATTAAGACCTGAGGAGCGAGGCATCAATGGACAGAACACAGGCCCTGCCTCCTCAAATCATCCGCCTTGAATTACGGGGCACTGAGTTCACCCTTGCTGTTATGAGCCCTCAGTGGCTGTAAAGGGTCCCATCCAAACCTCAGCACCGGTCTGACTGAAAGGATCCGCTGGCCTGAACTTGAAATACAAAGGACTGAGATCTCTAAGTTCAACTCATTTGCAAATGAAAAAGTGAGCTCAGCTCTGCACAGACTCAAGGAAATGCAGGATGTGATCCTGTCACTGGGGGCCGGATCACCAGCCGGCGACCCTAAGGGGTCCACAGAGGACAGCACAGCTTACTGGAAACTTTGTACCTACTGATATCGGCACACATTCATGCAAACAAACATTCCGTTTGGTAGACCCTTTTGTAAAACTAATAATTTTACATTCCAAGAATGAGCTGAGCTACCTAAAGTGTGTAGTGTGTGTGTATGTGTGTGTGTTTTCACTAGCAAGTATGAAAAAGAGTTAACTTTTTCCCCTTGTTTTTCATGGGGACATCTGGGCCTCCATGGTGCTCAATGTCATGGAAAAATCACAAGCCTTGGGAGGTTCCCGGTCTAATACTCTCAGTTGTTTATCTGTGTTCATGGCCTTGGAGAAGTTTCCTAACTTTGTCAAGGTTTGCTTCCTCCCTTATAATATTAAAATAATAATAATAATATCTATCCTTTGTCATGCACTTACCATGTGCCAGGCACAACAGTGAAAATTTATTTCTACGATGCTGAAAATTTTAAGTGTATTCTATAATATAATTTTTTCAATAATATATATAATACATATAATTCTATGATACAATATTTCCCCAAGTAAGAAAGTTTATTTTTTTCTTACACTGATTTTGCAAATGAAGAATGAGACCTAATGCAGCTAAATAATTTGCCTAAGATCATGAAGCTAGTAAGTGTGGCAGAGGCAGGATTTTAACCCAGGTGTGTCGGACCCCAGAGCCCCTATTCTCCAGCACCTCATTCTACTACCTTCTCACAGGGTGTTTCTGGCAGGACAGGTTCACTTGCAAGTGACAAAAAACCCTCAGCATTCTCCTTCACAATCATCAGGGACTGCTTTACCATTTCCAGTGACTTCCACCTCATGGTCCAAGATGGCTGTTCACATCCAGCCATCATGTCCACATTCCAGTTGGCGCAGAAAAGAAGAGACAAAAACGGGGCCTGTTTCTTCCTGTTTAGGACACTTCCTAAGAATTGCATGCAACGCTTCTGCTTACAAAACAGTGACCACACAGGCACGTGTGGCCACAAAGGAGGCTGGGCTCTGTGTTCTTCTCACAGGACTTCATGTGCCTGATTAAACAAATGTGGTATTGTATTATTAAGGAAGAAGGGATGGGTGAGCACTGGGGGAACAATCTCTGGTGTGTGGGGTAGTAGGAGCTATGAGAGAGGGGCACCTGGGTGGCTCAGTCATTAAGCATCTGCCTTTGGCTCAGGTAATGATCCCAGGGTCCTGCGATCGAGCCCCGCATTGGGATCCTTGCTCAGTGGGGAGTCTGCTTCTCCCATTGCCTGCCACTCCCCCTCATTCATGCTCTGTGCGTGTGTGTGTGTGTGTGTGTGTGTGTGTGTGTGTGTGATAAATAAATAAATAAATCGAACAAAGGAAGGAGGGAAGGAGAAGGAGGAAGGGAAGGAGGAAGGAAGGAATGAAAAAATAAAGAAAAGGAAGGAAGGAAGGAGGAAAGAAAGAAGGAGAAGGTAAATGAAGAACCAGGTCCACTGCCTGGCTCAGAGTAGGTCCCTGGAACATAACATGGTCATTTACTATGATTGACCTCTATCAGGCGTCCTGCAGAACACAGGCCAAAAACCACAAATTCAAATCAGTGAAGGGAAGGTCACAGAAACAGGGCAGGGGAAGGAAACATTTTTAAAATCACCATGTTATGATGTACTGGGCCTCTTTTTGCATACAAAAGCACCGCCTTTGCTCTTTCGCAGCCTCGCCAGGAAGGCGTGGAAGGCAACAATGAGAGGCGCTTCAGCGACCAGCCTCGCCGCCAGCAGCATCCGTGCGCCCCACGTGACCCGCGGGACAATGCTATCAGCGGTGACCGCCGGTAAGTAATTCCGACCGCCGCAGTTAATGGAAATGCAGTTTTCATTACAGTAAGAAAATTGAAATCTCAGCCAGCCTCCGTGGGTTCCATCTGACCCATTCCTCATTTCCCATAAGATGGTGTGTTGTTTTCATTCCCCTCCTGATTAACCTTTATCTTGAAAAGGTAGGAGGAGCCAAGTAATTGAAATCCCCAGGAAATCTCCACATCACACTGCCATTCAGCAAGCGTCCTCTACCATCCTGACACCAGGGCTCCCATCAAGCAGGAAAAGGCCATTTTTAATGTGAGGTGGGGATACTATCTAGGAGGGAAGGTTCCAGATGGCCGGACTGAATTGAAGTGACAGACACATAAGTGTACGAAAGTGGGGGAGAGGAGGGGGGAGAGGAAAGGGGGAGAGGAGGAGAGAGGGAAGAGTGGTGGCACCGAGGGACCGGTGTCATTGACAAGTTCTGAAAGGTAGCAGACAACTTCCCTTGGGTGGAAGGTTTGTGGGGCATGGATGCTACGAATACCTTTCCACTCAAAGTATGTTTTCAACTGACTTTGGTTCTGGCTCTTTGGTTTGCTGATGATCTGTGTCTGCACCGAGTGTTTCCTTTGTTAGAAAGAAGTTAGCTAAACATGATGCAGACTTGCTCCTTCCGAAGCCCCTTTCCTCTGGATTCACGGTCCTTATCCCTCAGCTCCTGACCTCTCAGAGCCTCCTGTCCCTTTCTGTCACTGCCAGCTCCTCCCGTGCACCGCCCACTCAACAGAGTGAGAGAGGAGCGAAGAGATTTGCAGCAAAGCGAACATCTGCTTAGCCACGCGAGTCAAGGCGCTTGGTTTCGTAATTTTGTTGAGAAAGCAAAAGAGTGCTAGACACCCCTCCCTTTGGCAGAGGCCCACCCTGGTTAAGGTTTTATCTCTTCCCTGTTTTTTCCTGTCACTGCTCATCCTATGACCACATGGGGCCTGGCTGCCATTTTCGTAGCCCGGAACTGATACTCTTATCGAGCACGCGTAAGTCATTTCCAGAAGGGGGACTCTGGTCACATCCGGAAGGAGTCATTTGAGCAGCCAATCAGACTCAAAGGTTGCCCATGACCTACAGGGGTTCTGGCCACGACCAGGGCAACATGAAGCCTTGATGCCAGGCTCCACTTACTCCATCCTGGAGGGCAATCCTGTGTGATGGCTCAAAGATGTTTGTAGAAGGAAAATCATCTGTCCCCTTATTTATTCATTCATGTATCCTCACCTTCTTCTTCTCGCCCAGTCTCTTCCAGGAGAAACTCATTTTGCCATGATTGGCAGAAGTCCCTAGGCACAGGTCCGCTAGTCTCTTGGAGGGCGTGCTCTCCCAACTTGCAGGCGAGCTAGGATTGCAGGCTGGGTATCATTCCACTGGTCAGTTGGACTCAGGTCCCCTCTTCAAGCTCGGAAGCTTCCTTGTCCCCACTCTCACTCTTGAATCCTGTTTCGCTTGCATCTGTATATGCGGGAGACATTGCAGCCTGTAAGGAGCAGCTGCTAGGAGACCAGCAGTCTGACTCATGTTTGTCTTCTCCTTTTGTGTCTCTAAATCCAGTGGAACCATGTGGTGTCCGTCCAAAAGCCCGAATACGGAGCTGAGCCCTGCCCCCTGGCCTTCTGCAAAAAGGCAGGCCAGCCATGCCAGTGGATGGAGAGTGGACCGAGGAAGGGAAGACACACAGGGTATCGATTTCAGAGCCCTGGAACCTTAGTTCCCGATGAGATCATCCATCTTTGTCACTTTACAAAGAAGAGTGCCGTGGGCAAGATTGTACACCAGCCCATGGCAGACCCAGGCAAAGAGACAGAACCTTGGGCTCCCAGTTCAGGGCTCTCCTCACTGTGCCCAGGGTGCCCGATGGAAAGCAGGTGATTTGTAGCAAACGGCACCCCCCAAACGCTAGAGCTACCAACACCACAGGAAGATACTGAAGGGACATAAGAGGCAAAACCATTGACAGAGAGAGGGGGGCAGAAACTTCTTTTTCTTTATGGCCAGCTGGTGTTCTGTTGGCCTCCTCACAGTGGGAGAACTAAATGATCTGAAGGACAGGAGGACTGCAGAAGAAATGAAGCGAGGGGCACCGGGATGGTTCAGTTGGGAACGTGGCTGACTCCCACTCAGGTCAGGATCTCAGGGTCCTGGGATCGAGCCCGGGAATGGGCTCTGTGCTCAGCGGGGAGGCTCCTTCTCCCTCCTCCTCTTCCCCTGCTCATGCTCTTTCTCTCTCTCTCAAATAAACAAAATCTGAAGAAGAAGAAGAAAGAGAGAAAGAAGGAAAGAAAGAAAGAAAGAAATGAAGAAAGAAAGAAAGAAAGAAAGAAAGAAAGAAAGAAAGAAAGAAAGAAAGAGAAAGAAAGAAAGACAGTCAGTCAGAAGAAGTACCATGGTGGCTGGGAGAGTGAGCCATGGAACCAGCCAGCGGGGGTCTAAATCCTGCTCTCTCACTTACCAGCTATGCATAATCTTTGTGCTCCAAAAGTATGGATTAAACGAGCCATTTCATGGAAAGTACTGCAGACAGAACAGGACACATAGCGAGCCATTGATGTCCTACCAGGGAAAGAAGTGTAAGGAACAGCCCGGAGAAAGCCGCAGGACCTCTCTCAGGCTGACTGGAAATAAATCCTTCTCCTTGTTTCCGGTACTGTTGCTAGGAGAGAGTGCAGCTTGATGAAAAAGGCCAGGATTTAAAAAGGGTGTTAGTCACAGGGCGCCTGGGTGGCTCAGTGGGTTAAGCCTCTGCCTTCAGCTCAGGTCCTGGGATCAAGCCCCGCATCGGGCTCTCTGCTCAGCGGGGATCCTGCTTCCCCCTCTCTCTTTGCCTGCCTCTCTGCCTACTTGTGATCTCTGTCTGCCAAATAAATAAATAAAATATTTAAAATTAATTAATTAATTAAAAAGGTGTTAGTGTGGGGCTACGTGGCTATAACTGGCCTCAAAACACCTTAACTTGGGTGCCTGGGTGGGTCAGTGAGTTGAGCTTCCAACTCTTGCTTCCGGCTCAGGTCATTATCTTGCCCTGACGAATTTGAGCCCCGGGTAGGGCTTTGTGCTCAGTGCTCAGTGCGGAGTCTGTTTTGGATCCTTTCTCCCTCCCCCTCATCCCCTCCCTGCTTGCACATGTGCTCTCTCTCTCTCTCTCAAACAAATAAATCTTTAAAAAAAAAAAGCAAAAACAAAGCAAAACAAAACAAAAAAACATGACTTCCAGAACGAAGCTTATTTCTCTGTCACATCACAATCCTGATGTAAACTGTGCTGGTCAGTGAAGGAGCTCTCTTTCTTTACGATCACTTGAGAACCCTGGTTCTTTCCATGTTGTTGCTCTGCCAAGCCCAGATCTTGTCAAACTGAATCTGCCACCACGTCTGGATTTTAGACAGCAGGCAGAAGGAAGCCAGGAGGAGAGGGCATACCCATGGACTTAAGGCCCAAGCCGAAAAGTGGCACCATGATCTCTGTTCACGTTTTAACTTGCAACAATTGCGTCACATGGTCACAGAGCCCATGGCCACTGGGGAGGCTGGGGGTGGAGTCTAGCAGTCCAGCGACGCACCCAGAGAAAAGGGGAGTGAGACCTCCATGCAAAACCAGTTTTTTCGATTACTGATGGTGTCTGGGGGCTGGTTATGGAAACTCCTTCTAGCTCTTCGAGCTCATTCATTGAACTGGCTCTCGATCGTCAGTCGTTCTTTCATTCCGCAGGTATTTCTTGAGCACCTACTACGGGCCAGACTCTGTTCTAGATCCAGGGGACGCCACTTTGAACAAGACAGACCACACCCCTTCCACTCTGAAGCCCATTCACTCTAAGGCTAATGAGGAGCCTTCCAAGGATTTTTTCTTTTCATTCTAAATCAATATTCATTTTCATGTTCTTTTTCTTTTTTAATTGTTTTTTGGAACGAGGACCTCAGATTTATAGGCTCTCCAGGCCTCACAAAATTTGGATCTGCCTCTGCTGCTCTTGTGGGGCTAACAGCTTAGCCGGAAGAAAGAAAGTCAACAGTGAACAAATGAACGTATACAACAGCAGAGGTGGATGGGTGTTGTACAACCACAGTCGGGGATGGGGAGAGAGCCCTGCTATATTCAGTGTGCCCCAAGAGCCCTTCTGGAGTCAGGTGAGCAGCCATTGAAGGAGGGGAGCTGTTCCTCATTTTTACTAAAGACGAGCGTCATTCACAGATCCCGGTGTATGCTGCTGATTGTTTTTCAGAATTTATTTCTGCTAGTGGAGTTAACGAGTCAGAAGGATGAATGTTCTTCAGGTTCTTGAAATCATGGGCTAAAACCTCTCTTTTTAGTGAGACTTCTCATTAGGATTCTAAAAGACACAGCAAGGGACACCTGGGTGGCTCAGTGGGTTAAGCCTCTGTCTTTGGCTCAGGTCATGATCCCACGGTCCTGGGATCGAGTCCCACATCAGGCTTCTTGCTCAGTGGGGAGCCTGCTTCTCCCACTGCCTGCTGCTCCCCCTGCCTGTGCTCGTGCTCTCTCTCTCTCTCTGACAAATAAATAAAATTTTAAAAGAAACAACAACAATGATAAAGACATAGATTTTGAGACATTTTAAATAACATCTTCTCAGAGCTTAGATTTGCTCCAGACATTTAAGGATGACCTCTATCTGTACTCTCTGGGCTTCTCCACGTCTGAGGTCCTAACTAGGCTTTTTTCACCTGCCACATGAAACACCGACACGCAATTCCTTATTCTAGAATTATGTCTGAAGTCCTAGAATTTTAGGGTGAGAAGGCAGCTGGGTGTTGACGAGTCTGTGCTGACTCGCCCTAAGTTTCAGAGTGAGTTAATAATGGTCAAGCTAAGCTAGAGCCTCCATCTCTCAATCCCTCCCTCCGTGATCAAAGCCAGCGACAGGTGAAATGTGCCTGCAGTGTTTTGTGACAACAGACCTTAAGGCAGAAGCTTTTAAATAAACACTCCTGGGTATGACCTGCCAGATGTACCTGCTTCATAGGCGGTGATGAGCATGATCTGGGATAACAAATGTCAAGTCCATACCCCAGGGCTGGAACAGAGACATTTCGGCGTTAGCAGTGGATACGACTTTGGTGGCAGAGCCAGGAGAATGTCCCAAGGCCAGATGTGGGCCCCGTGGGAAAGGGAGCAGGTGTGGGGCAGTGTGGGGTGGTCTCGGGGCCTGTAGGCATGAACAGAAGACCTCAGCAGAAAGGGATTGGCTGTCATAGCCCCAGAATCCCAGGAGCTGGGGAAGGAGTCACATGAGACCACCCAGAGGGAGAGAGCCCTTCAGCCTGGGTCAAGAGAACCACGGGAGACGGGGGGCCCAGCTGGAGGCCGCTGCAGAGTCTGTGACAGAGCAACTTTAATCATCTGCCAGGCCACCCCACAGAGGCCAGCTGCCGGCCCAGAGGGCTTAGGCCACCCAGCCACGTGAGAACTATCTTATTCCCTTACCTCTCCCCTTTCTGGGCCTCATTCCAAGCATGGAGGGAAACAGCAGCTAGCCAGGGGGAGGAGGTAAGTAGAGGGAGAGGCGAGGAAAAGGACCGTTCCCCCTTTCCCAGGGCAGACTTCCAGGATGAGGCAGGTCTGAGCCAAGGGAGAAGAAAAGATTTCAGGCTGAATCAGTTTCAGGGTTTTAACTATTACCTGGGACTTGAAATGTTAAGGTCTGAAGTGAGGCTGGGGTTTTTTGGGGTTTTTTTGTTTTTGTGGTTTTTTTTTTTTTTTTTGCTTTTTTGTTTGTTTGTTTGTTTTGCAGCTCAAAGGATTTTTGTATTGTCTGAATAGGACAGGGAGTTCATCGGTTTGCCCAAGTCAGCATCGGAGGAAGAGAGATTCTGCAGCCTTCGAATAAAATGTGAGGAGACCATGGGGGTGCGGCACAAAATGTGGATCAGCCTCCTGCTGCTCTCAGGGACAGAGCGATGATAGACAGATGGGGGGAGAGAGAGTTGCATTTTGTTCACAAGCCCTGTTCCGTGATTTTCCAGTGAGCCAGATATATACGAATTTGATAGTCATTCTGGCTGTGTCGCACACGTGTAATGTTATTTCCTAAATCATCACTTTCTGCTAACAAGACCCACTTTTATTCCACTCTAACTCACTCCTGAGTTAAAAGTAATTTTTGGACCTCCTTTTAAACTTCATCTTCCTGATTGCACACGTGAGAGTTTTATCTTCTGTAAGCCTTTCCTTTACCAAAGCCTCAGGGAGGTATCTTGAACGCGCTGATCGGACTCTGAACACCACATGGTCTCAAAATTGCAGCCACCGACCCCTGATGTCTCCAAGCCACAACGAACCACACGGTGTTTTCATGTTCCTTAAGGCCTTCCCCATCACTCGCCACTGATAGACTCCCTATGGTCCATTCATTCATTCATTCATCATTTATTGGCTTGGGTACCCCCTATGTACCAATCACCCTGTGGGGTGCTGGAGGTACAAACGTGATAGCTAAGAACACACACTCGCTGACCCCGAGGCACGCGCCTTCTACCATTTCATGAGTCAGTGGATACTAAGTTATCGTGATGACAGGCCAGAAGGACAATGTTGGCGTGATCTACCAGGTGCAGTGGGAGCACAGGAGGGAGTCGTGAACTCTGCTTGGCAAAGGGTCAGGTCAGTTTCACAGACGAGAAGCCCATCGGGCTGGAAGGATCAGTTAAGACTTTGCCAGGTGGTGGAAGTGGGGAGGGCAGGCAGAGGGAACAGCTTGGACAGAGGCACTGCATGAGTCAGGATCGCCTAAGTTACGCCACAGTCACAAAATGACCCTGAAGTCTTAGGAGCTAAATATAACTAAGATTCATTTTCCACTGGGATCATAGGTCCAAGGCAGGTCAGCTGCTTAGGGGGTGGGTAGGAGGAGCAGCAGGCAAAGCTGAGAACCGAAGTCAGCGGTGTCCATACACTCTTATAGTGGGACCACCCAGAACATGGGGCTACCACGTTGGCTCTGAAGGACACAAAAAGCTGGCAGGTAACCCATGGAAGATAAATTCCTCAGCGCAGAGGTGATCTATAGAATTTCCACTCCCACTGCATTGGCAAGGACTAATCCCATCGCCCAGCAGACGGTGAAATGTACAGGGCCACGTGGCTAGTCCATGAACATAGTTAACATCTCTGCTATAAGCACAAAGGCATGAAGCCATTTCCTACGCTTAGGAAACTGAAGGCTTCAAAGTGATCAGAGAAGAGAGTGCAGAGAGGCAGTAGCAGAAGGTAAGAAAGGTAAGGATAAGATGGTGGACTCTTGTGCACCGTGCACGGGAGTCTGGGCCACTGTATGTCCAAAGCAAAGCTTTTGAAGAGTTTTAAACATAGTATTGTGATCATATTTGTGGGATTTTAAAAAAGATTTTATTTATCTATTTGAGATAGAAAGAGAGAGAGTGAGAGAGAGAGAGAGAACGAGCAGGGTTCCCAGCTGAGCAGGGAACCTGCCATGGGGCTCGATCCCAGGACCCAGGATCATGACCTGAGGCAAAGGCAGCTGCTTAACTGACTGGGCCACCCACGCGCCCCCCCATATTGTGTTTTAAATGCATTCCTCATGCAGCAGCACAGGGGATGGATTAAAAAGGGATTGAAATAGGAGATGCAAAGAATGGTTTGATTCCTACAATCGTCCAGGTTAGAGGTGATGGAGGAACTAAACTAGGGTCGTTGGGGATGAATATGAGAAAGGGGAAAGAGACAGTCAGTAGAACTTGATGACTAATTAGCTATGGAAGAAAAAGAAAAATAGGTTGACTTTCTCTTCTTCTCTAGATCCCACTGAGTGGCATTGATTAAGATGGTGACTACAGGAGGATACTGAGCTTGGGCAAAAGACACGGAGGGCAATTTGGGACCTGAGCGAGAGTTACCCAATGTGCTTGCTATGAGTTGAACTGTATCCCTCAAAAAGAAATGTTCAAGTTAAACCCCCCAAGAGCTCAGAACATGACCTTAGTTAGAAATAAGGTAGCTGCAGATCTAATTAGTTAAGATTAGGATGAGGTCCTCTGGAGTAGAGTGGACTCTTACTCTAACGTGACTGGTGTCCTTATAAGTCAGACACGTGACAATGGAGGCAGAGATTGGAGTGACACACTTACAAGGCAAGAAACACCAAACATCAGAATCTTGAGAGGATAAGGAAGGATTCTCCTCCGCCTGTTTCAGAAGGAGCACTGCCCCGCCAACACCTTGATTTTTGACTTCTGGCCTCCAGAACTGTGAGAAAATAAACTTCTGTTGTTTTAAGCAGTTCGTGGGACTCAGTTATGGTGGCCCTAAGAAACAGACACAGGCATCTAGGTGGGGCTGCCCCACTGAACGTACGGTGAGATCAGACCAGTCTTCTAGAGGCCCAGGAGGGATCCATAAGGAGCAGAGAGCGGGCTGGGGCACGTGCTGCGAGAGATTTATCTTGCCCAGGGTAGAGGGGAGGAAAGGGGAAGGGACAGGGAACATGTAACAAAGATAACACTTAAAGAGGGCTTTGGAGAGTAAGCTGGGGTCTTTTCCTGTCCTAGCTGATGACAAACTCCTGGGAGCCAAGACTCCATATCTGGGAAGTAAGCATCTGACAACATTCACTGGGCACCTTTGTGCTGGGCTCTGTGCTAGGCACTGAAGATATGATGGAGAGCGAGCAGGCACAGTCCTGATTCTCAGGCAATTCTAATCCCCTGGGGACACAGACTAATGCAGCTCAATATCAAACAACCCCCCAGAAACGTATACAGGCACTCACCCTGATAAGTGGTACGAAGGGACATTACCGAGTATTAAGAGAACCTATTGCAAGGAAGTTGTTCAAGCCTGGAGGCTCTGAAGGGCTTTTTGAGGAAGTGAGGTTTGAGCGGAGATCTGAAGTAGAGGAGATAATTTTAGGGGAAGAGGGAAAGGGAGGGGACAGTCCAGGAGAAGGCTCTGGAGCAGGAGGGGAGGCTCATGCAGATTTGAGGATCTGAAAGACAGCCAGGGTCACTGCAGCTCAGAGAGGAAGAGGAACTGACCCTGGGAGCAGGCAGTAGCCGTGGTCTGCAGGGCCTCCGATGGTTTAGTCGTCATCTGAGAGCAATGGATAGAAGGGGGAAAGCCAGTCAATGACTTTCAGCAGGGATCCAGAGGGGCAAGATTAAAGTTGTATTTTTTTTTTTTTTTTAAGATTTATTTATTTGAGAGAGAGAGAGCATGTGCAGGAGTGAGGGAGGGGCAGAGGGAAAGAATCAAGCAGATTCCCAAGGAGCTCAAAGCCCAACCCAAGGCATGACCTTGTGCTCCATCTCCCAACCCTGAGATCATGACCTGAGCTGAAATCAAGAGTCGGATCCCTCACCAACTGAGCCACCCAGATGTTCCCTTTAAAAAAAGAAAAAATTAAAGATTTATTTATTTTAGAGAGAGAGAGAGCGAAAGTGAGCATGATTGGGAGAGGCAGAGAGAGAGAGGGAGAGAATCTCAAGCTGACCTCATGATGATCACAGAACCCAACAAATCTCATGACTATGAGATGATCACCATTGAGACAATGATCTGAGCCAAAACCAAGAGTCCAATGCTTAACTGTGCCACCCAGGCGCCCCCCCTTCCTTTATTTTAAAGACCGCTTTGATGAAAATGCCTGGAGAAAGTCAAGAATGCCTGGCTCAGTCAGTAGAGCAAGCAACTCTTGATCTCGGGGTCGTGAGTTCGAGCCCCATGTTGGGTGTAGAGCTTACTTAAACATTAACTAATTAATAAACTTTTAAAAAATTTTTTAAATATTAAAGATAAAAAAGGAACGGAAGCAAATAGAACTATTAAAATTATCGCAGTGTTCCAGCTCAGAGAGCGTGTTGGCTTGAACGAGGTGGTAGCAGTGGAAATGGCAGATTTAAGAAGGACTTTTCTAGGCACTCATTGAAAGGAAAAAGGAATTAATGAATGAAATTAACTTTCTGAATCTGCCGTTATTCCATGCTCTTCTCTGTCTTCAGGTTATAAAATACTGTCTCTCTGAGGAGTGACATTGATGCCTGAGTACAAAGCATCTTGACATCTGATAATAAAGACTTAATCTCTGAAGAAGAAGTTGTTCAACATTATGCAAAGGAGACGATGATACTCTTTCTAGTTGGGGAAGGGAGGCCCATTGAAGAGAGAGCAAGAGGTTTGACCCCTGGAGGATTCCACAGGTCGGAGAGGTCCCAAGACAAGGCTCTATCTGAAGGACCTTCAGCACCTGCCAGCCCCAAGCTTTCTCTGACCTCATATCCCTAAGGAGCATGACTCACGGGCACCATGTATAGAAGGAACATTCTGTACAGTAGAGCTCCCCCAAGGCACCCTGCAAGACACTGGTATCACCCAGGAAGGGCTAAAGCTCCTGTAGGGAGAGTTTCCTCCTCTGTTAGCCTATGCTTTAGACACGGGGACAAGCGTAAAGTCCAGACGGTGGCCTTTGCTTTACGTAGGAGGGTGTGCTTCTTCCCAGGGGCCCGGCACGCACCTGACGCTCTCCTCAGCATCAGATTTCTAGCTCCCAAAGAAGGCAAAGCTGTAGTCCCAGGTGCCAAGAATCTTGGCCCACCCTTGCAACTTGGGATATGTGAAGTTCAAATTGTTCGCTCAGTTGGGGACCTGATTAGATGTAAGATGCTGCACTGGGTGGGTCTTGAGTTCCTTTTCCTTCTCCATCATGCCAAGGAAGGATGGAGTTCAGAGGAATGAAAGGCGCCAGCCATCTTGGAATAGCCGGTAGTGTCTCCCAGCTGACAGGATCTGAAGACTATTGGGGAGGAATTGCTTTGACTCTTACCTTGTACTCTTGTTCAAGAAACGCTGGAATTGAATCTGTGGAACCAAAAAAAAGCCAGACTCTTCACTAGAGAGAACAAACTGGTGGTTACCAGAGGAGAGGTGGGTGAGGGGATGGACGAAATAGGTGAAAGGGATTAAAGAATACACTTACCATAATCAGCACTGAGAAAGGTGTAAAACTGTTTTTGTGTGTGTGTGTGTTTTTTTTAAGATTTTATTTGTTTATTTGACAGAAATCACAAGTAGGTAGAGAGGCAGGCAGAGAGAGAGGGAAGAAGCAGGCTCCCTGCTGAGCAGAGAGCCCGATGCGGGGCTCTATCCCAGCACCCTGGGATCATGACCTGAGCTGAAGGCAGAGGCTTTAACCCACGGAGCCACCCAGGCGCCCCTAGAACTATTGAGTTAATATCATACACCTGAAACGAATGTAACACTATACGTCAATTATACTTGAATAAAAAAATAATCAAATCAATCAATAATACATTTTCATCCTAATTAACCATGCAAGAGCTACTAATGAAGTGACACAAATGATTCAATATTACTTAATAATGACATCATATTCATATGTATGCCCCAATTCCAATGACTCTGAGCTCCCCTTGCCAAACTGGAGGACCTGAACCTCCCTTTGAAATCTTACCATTATTTTCAGGCAACTGCGAAGGGGGTGTCGGTGTCTTGGCCTCAGGAACAACACAGAGTTCTCCACTGGCTTTTTCGGCAGGGAGTCCTCAAGGCTGGAGTCCACGAAACAGACCCTTCACAAAACCTCCCACCGCTGGCAGTGCCAAGACCGTCTCCCCAACTCTCTGTCACAGCTTGTCATTTGACTGCTGAGGCCAATGCCCAGAGCCTCACAAAGTCTTCAGAAAGACATTTCCTGTAGACCACGGTCCTTACCCATCTCTGTGGTGAAAACGTGAACCTGGTTCCAAGGAGGGTTGAGGACAAAGGCCATAACATCCCTTCCCGGTCATCCCTTTTCAGTCTGTGGGACACCCTGCACACCCCAGGTCCATCTCTCCACCCCAGGCACATCCACAGACAGCCAAAGAACCCTTTTCACTAATGACATCAGAGCCTCATCCTGTCCGCCCAGACACACGCAGGCACGTGTGCACTCAAGCACGCGCGCATACACACACACACACACACACACGCACGCGAATTAATATATGTATAGAGCAGGAGCCAAAACGTCAAACATCAAGGAATTTTCATAATGACGATGATCTCTGGAGGGTGAGTGCTTAGGTGTCCCACACTTTTGTCTGCTGACATACCCATTTGCTTTGCTTTCTTGTTCTTATTTTATGATGTAATGCTTTTTTTAAAATTGCATATTAATATATATTTTACATTTTTTACCTAATGCTTTCATTTTTTAAAGTCCCTTAAGATACTAACATTTGGCCGATAACTGGACACCCTCCAGTTTATTTCTGGTCTTCCTCTAAGTTGCTTTGGAACCTTCAGGAACTGCTCCCTGTCTCAACCTACGTGGAAGCTGGCGAGAGCACGTGGGAGCCCTCGCTGCGTGCCAGGCTCTGTGCCCGGTGCCTTCCATACACTGAACCAGGCCCCCCTCCCAGGAACTCTGGGCGGGCACTGTAATCCCCACCGCGCTGACCAGGACCCTGCTTTTGAAAGCCCATACAAAGGACAAGGCAGGAGAGGATGCACAGGGCGGAGACCCACATTCTCCAGTAGAGAAGAGGCCAGAACCCTCCCAGGGGGTATCTGTTTAGGGTACCAGTTTGGGGGCTTCCTCTTTCCCCAAATTCCTGCGTCCTGGAAGAAACAGAGAAGGGCTGGGTCTTCGGTGAAACCTTGCCCAGCCCCACCCACAGGCTCTCGCAGAAAGTCAGCGCGACTCAGCCAGGCCCTTTCAGAGCCCGGGGGCCCTACCCGGCCGCCCCACCCAGCCTCCTGCAGGAGCTGAGGGCAGCCGGGGGGCTGAGAACCAGCCACCAGCCAGCCATCCTGGGCCGAGGAGAGGAAAAACCCCGGCAGCCGCCGCCTAATTGGCGTTGGAAACAGGGAGAGGCTTCCAAGCGCAGAAATGAATTAAACGAGCTTTTTTTCCCCCTCCAGGGTGGAGTACCAGCTCCAGGTCTCCGCCCGAGTCCCACCCCAGCCGCCACTATTTATAAGATCTAAATGCCAGATGGAACCTGCCAGGGTGAAACAGAAAACACAGGGCTGGGCCCAAGGCAGAGGCCCCCGGAGGCCCCTGCGGGGAGCAGAGCAGGAGCAGGGAAGGCAGGGGGAGGGCGCAGGGGGAGCCGGCGCCTCCGCGGCCCCTCTGGCCCCACCCAAGCCGCGGGGGCCCCAGCCAGCTGGGAACTTGGAAATGCGGGCGGCTGGATGCTTCCCCGACATTCCACAGCCTGGGGCGCAGGACTGGGTGCCGGGCAGGGACTCGGGGTTGTACCTGTTGGATCAGGCGCAGCGGGCAGAGTCCAGGAAAGCCGCCGGGGCCTGCAGCCAGCTGCGGGGTGGGCTGGCGGGCCGCCGGGGAGTTGGGGGGGGCGGGTCCCCGCAGCTGCGGGAACAGGGTGGGGCACGGCGGGGGCACACGGGGGGCAGAAGCAGGGAGCAGGAGGGGCAGCCCTGCTTTCTTCTTCTCTTACCTGGTGGAACCTCAGGCCTGTTGCCAACCTCCGCTTCCTTGTTTGTGACACCCGGGCAGTCATTAAGCCCACTGGGTAGGGTTTTTGAGAAAACAGAACAGACAGCACGGGCTTTGGAGGGTTCCCCAGTGTTGGAACAATACCTGTTCCTCTTGGACTTTGCGCCCAGGTGCAGAAACGCCTCTGTGTGGGCCACTGTCTCTCTGGACCAGAGACTTGCAGGGCAAACACAGGTCCCTCTCCTTCCGTGGGGCTCAAGGGCTTGGGGACAGATCACATCTCGGCTTCCCAGGTCTGGGTGCCACGGCGCCCAGAAAGGCCGGCCTGAGCTCCGGGGTCATCTGACACACGCGCCTGACAAAATCCAGGTGAGGTCCCAGTGGCTTTGTAAGTTTCCTAGCAACCACACGCATCAGTTAAAAGAAGCAAACAGTGAAGTTAATTTGAATGTATTTTATTTAATGCAATATATCAAAAATAGTATAATTTCAGAAACACTATTAATGAATGAGCCACTTTACATTCTCTGTTTCTGTCAGGTATCCCCAATCTGCTGTGTATTTTATACTTCTAGAATCTCTATTCCCACTAGCGACATTACAAGTGCTCAGTCTGCTGGTGTGGCCAGCCTGGACCGGCCAGCGTGGTCCCGAATTGTTGGCTGGATTTGCCATGGACCGGTTTGGGGTGGCATCTCCCTGAGACTGGGAGGCCCCCCTGGGCCGCTGAGACTTCTGCTCTCAGAGGACACGGTTTCTGCACCTCCCCCCAAGTTCACAGCTGGAGGGAGGCTTTCAGGGGAACCCAGGCTGTTATGGCTGGGGAAGGAGGGGATTGGATAGGGGAAGAAACCAAAAGAAAAGAATGGAAGGAGAGAATCTTCAAACTACCAGCCATCCGGCCGGCCGTGGCAGGCTTTTCACACAGCCTCGGAAACTGGAAAAGTTTCTTTGGCTTCCAAAGTGTCTGCAACATTGTTAGGCTTGCTTGGTGTGCCTCTGCATATGAGAAAGTTTCACGTCACATGGAAAATATTTTCTTGCTGGTGCTCTGAGGGCCTGAGCTCGCTGAGGGCTGATCCTACCAGTGAACATGGAGGAAGGCACTCCCTGACCTATAAGCCGCCGCCTTAGCCGCTGCAGGCACGCCTGTTAAACCCCAGCCTTATGGTCCCTGCCTTGTGCAGAAAATGCTGGAACTCTCTAGAAGACTCCGGATGGGGCCAAGATGGGACTTTGTGGCTAGTGCCTGCTAGTCTTGAAGTCACGGAGGTGATGACCCATTGATTCACACAGGTCCCCACCTGCCAGGAGCCTTCCCAAACCTCGGGTTGGCCTGGCTTTCTGACTCATCCACTCCTGTCTCTTGACTGCCCATCATGCAGACAGCCAAGCTAGTTACTGAGATGATCTGGAATCTGGGGAGTAAGAAAAATCACCAGTTACACTCCAGGGAAAGACCACGGGGGCCAGAATGAACCCAATGACCTCTCTGGGCATCCTTGACTCCAGTGCAGCCCAGCCCCTATGGAGGCACAGTGACCCCAGAACCCAGCCAGTGGGCAAAGAGGGGGGGACAGTGCCCCCTTGATTTTGTCTGGGGTACTCCTACCCCCATCCAAAAAACCCCACATGGATCCCTTGTCCCAGAAAATATCATTTCCCAGAGAAATTGCTACAGCAGACTCCCTTGAAAAATAATTTGCTTTCTTTTTATCACCATAAAAATCTCAAAAATTAACATGCTGAGGAAATGGGGTTCTTCGGATAACTGGCCCCTTCTGATTAACAGGAAACTGTTTTTATTTTAACCAGTGATTCTGAAAATCTCCGTCTCATGGACCAGTGCCTGGCCTGTTTTTAATCACACAGGACCCTGCTGGGCTGCGGGCCCTTGTGAATCCAGATGCCACGGGCCAGCGACGCCAAACAGAGAAGCCACTGAGTCCGGCTGGTTCCGGGCCTGCTGCTGGCGTTTCGTTTGTTTGGTTTTCACCAAACCCTTTAGATGAACTCATTTTGTTGTCATGGGTCCCCTTTCTCTAAACCCAAAGCCTAAAAATTCCACTAGAGGGCTCAAGGGAACCGGGTCCCACCAGAGAAGGGGCTCTCGGAGCAAAATGTCCGGCCCCCACCTCGCGCCTGACCGCAATTTGACTACGGGATGACTTTAGCATTCGCTTGGCAAGGGCATTTCCATTTGGCTCCCCATGAAGTCACAGAAATTCTAGTTATTTCTGTGGTGTGCTATTGCCTGCTTTATTTATAAGAACCAGCCACTGGGGCTGAGCTGCTCTGTGTCTGGAGGCAGTTATAGTATCACAGTTATGAAATGTTTATTTTCTTAGATCGGCTTAAGCTGATACAGCACTTTTGAGCCATTAAGAATCTTGTAAATCAAGATAGTTTAGATAGGGGATGATTTCTCTGATGAGGCCTAGATCAGCCAGATCAATGCTTCTCCCTTGATTGGGCTCTTACATTAAATGGGTGGGACTGTCACATGTTCCTCGGAGAAAAAGTGTCGCCTAGTTAGGAAGATTGTGCTGTCAGCCCACGTTGTTTCTTCTGGCTCACACCCCAGCTGGGAAGTGACGCTTCCAGGACCTGCAGAGCTGAGGCCGCCCCAGCACCCACAGGAACCCGTGATGAATATTTTAGGGCCACTATTTGCTAAAACATCGAGGACAAGAAGCCCAAAGAAAATATGGCACATTAACGAAGGTTGCACGGGCTCGTGACTTGAAAACCGAAACACAAATCTATCTAAGAGGGATCTGGCCGTGCCTATCAGACGAGGAAGATTGCACCCGTGCAGCAAAGATTTGAGAGTCTCCCCTCGCGAGGAGCTGTTCCAGAATGGTGCAGTGAAGAAAGCAGGCCTTGCCCTCGCAGACCGTGCTTTCCTGAGTCAGGGACAAATAGAGAAGGAGACAGATGATGCAGCACACGCCGCTGACAGCCCCGAGGGACAGGGACAGGGGAAGCAGAGGAAGGGGAGAAAGACCACAGGGGTGGATGGAGTGGGGGGCTCCCTGCTGGGGTGATGGGGGGCGGCCCCTCTGAGGAGGAACATTGGAGCTGAGACCAGAATGAAGTGAGCACAAGCCGAACGACTGTCTGGGCCAGGAGTTTCCAAAGCAGAGGGGATAGCACATGCAAATGCCCCAGGCGAGCTGGCAAGGGAGTGGCAAGGGAGCTGGGTGTACCTAAGGGAGGGGGAGAGGTGATGAGGGAGAGGAGACGGAGCAGGGCGGGGCAAGATCCTCTCTTCTTCTTCTTAGTAATACAATCCCTTGCTGTCTTTTCGGGGTTCACGCACACAGCACTAGAAACCCCACTGGGTGTGGCTCCTCCGTGGGGTTCTTGCCAGCTGGCTGTGAGTGGAAACCATTTCTGCTACTTCTGCTGCTTCTTGGTTCAGTGTTCACAGGGTGGGCAGGGTTGGCTCTTGTCCCTGCCTTCTGGCAGCACCAAGAGCAGGCACTAGGGAGCCCACCTGGCCCAGGAGGACAAAGGGAAGTGCCCCACCCTCACCCCAGGGAAGGTCCCAGGCAGAGGTTCAGGGGATGTGGTCCTGGACCTGGGACCTTGGCATCACCTGGAAACTTGTAGAAATGCAAATTGTGGGGCCCCGCTCCAGACCTACTGAATTAGAAACATAGGGGGCGGGGCCCCGCAATCTGTGCTCTAATAAACCTCCAGGGGATTCTGATGCAGTTGGGTTTCAAAACCACTATCCGAGAGCAGCATTTCTCAGCCATCAGCCGAGTTGGCTCTGGGTCCAGAACTCTTTGGCGGGGGGGTGCTATTTGCAACAGCGTCTCTGCCCTCTACCCAGTGGAAGATAGGGGCACATCCCACCAGTCCCCCAGTTTTTTACAACCTCAAAGGCTTCCATGAGCACACATATAGGTGTTTCCTGTGAGATGCAGGTCAGTTTTTGGAAGAAGAGCTGATAAACTAGTAAGGGGAACCTTTGGGTTGTAGCAAGTGGGAAGAGGGGCCTTTGGAGAACTTGGCTTTTACTTTGTATGTTTCTGCGGTGTGTTTTTATCATGTGTGTGTAACAGAACACAGTCATGTGGGAATATGTAGGAAGACTGCACATTGGGAAAGTGGACACTAGGTCTCTTTACTATATAGGAGACCAACTCCAATGTGGGGGGATTTTGCACAGCACCAAGCAACTCCCAGACAGTGGCCGGGGTGCCCGCAACTCAACTGTTTGTTCACTGTCTACCCAGAGACGGTGTCAGATCCCACAGCAATGGACTAGGACCTATAAGACCACCCCCAACCTCCTCCATCCCATCAGGCTCCGTCCTCAGGTCCAGGCTGTCACTGTGATTCTGACCCACTGGCCACAGATCCAAGTCCTCCTGACCCCTTTCTTGGAGTCGGTCAATTTGCTCACAGAACCCAGGAAACCAGTGTTAAGTCTGCTTCCTACTGGTTTATTATAAAAGGCTATACGGGGCGCCTTGGTGGCTCAGTGGGTTAAAGCCTCTGCCTTCAGCTCAGGTCACGATCCCAGAGTCGTGGGATCAAGCCCCACATCAGCTCTCTACTCGGCAGGGAGCTTGCTTCCCCATCTCTCTCTCTGCCTGCCTCTCTGCCTACTTGTGATCTCTCTGTCAAATAAATACATGAAATCTTAAAAAAAAAAAAAAGCTATACATAACCCAGCATCAGTTGGGTGAGAGAAATGGAGAAAGGAGAGGAGATGGTGTAGAGCTCCCATGCTCTCTCTGGGCATGGATTCTTCCAGAATCTCCACGTGTTCACCAACTCAGGAGCTCTCTGAACCCTGTCCATTATGGGTTTTTATAGAGGCTTCCTTTCATTGGCATGATTGATGACTGATTCGACGTGGGGAGGAGACCTCTTCCCTCCTAGGAGGTCAGGGAGTAGGACCTGAACTTCCAACCCTCTAATCATGTGGTTGGTGCCACTAGAGACCAGCCTCCAGTCCTAGGCACTTTCCAAAAGTCACCTCATTCACCTCACAAATGATAAATTTATTGTTCTCATCACAGGAACTTCCAACACTTTTAGGAGCTCTGTGCCGGGAACCAGGATAAAGAACAAATATGTGTGTCTCTTATTATAAATCACAATATCACATCTACTACAAGACTTAGAATCCTTAACGCGTGTTAACATGTGTTTCACCTCCAAGAGGAGCACATTCAAAATGGCGTGCCCCAGAACAATTTGGGACACTGTTTCCTGGAGCCCTCCAAGTGCAAGACACAGTGAAAAGTGGCAAAGTCTGGCCACAGCCACCGAAAAATCTGTTCTGGGCATTTCATTGGAATGAGACTGTTCCTCCCACGTTCAGCTGAGAAATGCGCCTTGAGATAGGACAGTTGTTACAGGCAACTTTGACTGGCTCCAAGCAATTCACTGTCCAGAAAAGGCCCCCCCGGAGGTCTGGGTTTCTCTGGCCTGTACCTCCCTTTGCATGTGAGCTTCCCGAAAGTTCTCCAGGAGATGCAGGAGTGGGGAGTGTATGGGCTCCACTGCCCAAGGCGTATGCTCACCCTCCACACCCCATTCCCACATGGCCCAGGCATGTCCATAAATGGTCCCTGGAACAGGGCCAGCTGTCTGCCTTGCAGGGCCCCTCCTTCCTTTGCCTTCTTCTGTTCCCTCCAATGCGTTGAGGCAGATTTTTCTTCTCCACCTCACCTGTCCATTTTCAGAGAATGGAATGGAATGAGGGAGGGGGGTTAAAATTTAAATCCTGGTGATCATTTATTCTTACTTTTCTTTACTATTTACCCAAAAGTTCCTCGGGCACACGGCATACCTAGTGACCTACTGAAAACCCTGGAAGTTAAAAAAAAAAAAAAAAAAAAAAACCCTGGAAGTTCACCAAGCCCACCCTTCAACCCTTGCTACTGAACCACAACAGCCATCCCTTCACAGCTGCAATAGATCAAAGCCTGACTGGGCCTTCCCTCATCAGAAGAGTTCACACTCATCTACGGGGCTCATCACAGTGCCTGGCATCGGAGCATCTGGTGACGGCCGCTCTTTTAGGGACTGTATCACCATATCCTACACTCAACATTTCTCACTATTTAACAGTTTCTGGAATTATTCGGATTTTCTGTGAACAGATTTACACCCTGAATGAGGTCCAAAGAGGGAAGCCCATGGCCCAGCCGGCAAAATAGGAAAGGTCTTCATAGCAACAGGAGAGCGAGAATTAAAAGATCACTAATCAGGAGATTAAGATAACAGGTCACTAATAAAAAGATTCTCTTCACAGTGTTGTTGCTAACACACATGTCTCCCACTCAGTATTTGGCCATTGGGATTCCCGCCCCCCCATCCCACAACACACACACACACACACACACACACACACACACACACACAATACAAGTGGTTGTCAAGCCTTAGAGCCGCCAGAATTCCCCAGAAGACTTTTTTAAAAAGCTTGCCAGCTCCGCCCTCTACAGTTTCTGAGTTAGTAGATTGGGGTAGAGCCAGAGAATTTACAGTTTCAACAAGTTCTCAGATGACACTGATGCTATGAGTCTGGGGATTACACTCTGGGACCCACTGCCCACCACATGGATTGAGACCTTGACATTTAACAGAGCATTTTGCTCAAATCAGGTCACAGGTCTGGCTTGTCAACATCAGTCACGGTCCGTCACGACATTCATTGCATTTGTTTTGTGATATCCGGGCACCCAAGGGGTGTGCACCCCAGGTCCTTCTGTAGGTCACCACACGAATGCCGGTGGGGTTGGCTATGGACAAAGTCCAGTCCGATGGTTAAACCCCTAGCTTGGAGGCTCCCTTCAAGCCATATAATTACAGCAGGGGTTCTCAGTTTTGGTCAAATGTTAGAATCAGAGGGGAGCTGAAAAAAAAAAACAAAACTCAACAAAATATATGACCCCTCTCCCAGCCCAGAGAGCTGGAGTTGATCAGCCCAGACTACCACAGGCACTGGTGAAACAAAGGCGCCTGGGTGGCTCAGTCAGTTAAGCGTCTGCCTTTGGATCAGGTTATGATCTGTGGTTCCAAAGTGTAACCTGACCCCGGAACTACCATCTAGAGTCTTCCTGTTTTCATCTGTGGAATCAGCCCCATTGAACTGTCCTCTGTCCATGTAGATTTAACTTATTTAAGCTTTACTAAGTCAGATAAGCTCTTAGTTATTGATCTATGTGGTTACAAGCTTTGCTGAGATCAAGGTATGTGTTCCTACAGTTTTCCATCTTCTTTTTGGTCATCCCACTTTCAAAACCATAAAATGATATTGGCCAACTAGGAAACGGTCTTAGGGAATCATACTAGTTTTTAAAAGATCACCTTTGAACTGTGATTACAATCTGTTGAGGAATTTTGCCTGGGGCCCATGCCAAGCCCACAGAATTGGATACACTTCGTTTATATGATCCTAGTGCAATGATAGCTAATTTGCTCCTTAACTTTGTCTCGGGGACGGTGCTCAGTGCTCTTTATAAACATTCAAATAACCCTATGAAGTGGCTGTGACGATTCCTATTTGACGGCCAGGGAGCCGAGGTTGGATCCGGCTGACTCCAGAGTCTGATTTTCACCGCCAGATTTTGCTTGTTTCTATTTGCCAGTCTCCATCTTGTTCCTCGAATGCTTTACGGCGACTTTTAAAGATACTAAAAATGCGAGAAAGCATGAAATCACTGTAGTAAAGTAAGACCAGCCTGGGTCAAAGTGAGTCACGGTTCAGAACAAAATGCTTGCACATTTGCTAACTGAAGGATCACTGATTTGGCTTTGAGGGTTCTGGAAATGTCAGTGCAACGTTCGGTTGCACCGCTAACATAATTAAACACAAACATCGCTCAAGAGAAGTACCCACCCGAGAAGCCCTGGGGCTTCTTGAAGAAGACTCTTGAAGAAGGTTCCAGGGATGTCTTCAAGAATATTCTCCTGATCTATGCAGACAGGAGCCTCGCAGGGCTCAACAAACCATCATTTACACCATCCACTTCCTCCCTCATTTAAAAAAAAAAAAAAAAATGGGGAATTTTGGCTAGTTTTATAATTCTTCCAAGATTTCTGCATTCCCGTTTGCAGGACCTCTTCCACCATCCTCGACCCATTCCAAGAGAATATTCACAGGAACTGGGTGATTCTTTGCTCACATTTCCTCAGTACCCCGGAATGGCATGTGAGTGGTCGGGATTTACCTATGGAGAGTTTCACAGTCTCTTGACTCATCTTTCCCGTTGGATTCTCAGGCCATGAAGTCTCACTGAACCTAAGGAACGTCTCCTCCCTGCTGGTTTCCCCTTGCTGATCGTCCCAGCAAGGAGCTGATGGGGCCGTGCGCACAGGCTGTGAGAGCGGCAGGGACCGCAGCAGACTGACAAAACCAGGTCTCTCCCTGTCCAATGCCCATCACCGTGTCATTTCACCACTCATTCCTCCCTGTGGCTTCATGTGAAGTCGGGAACAGCAGATTCCCTCCGGTCCATTGAAACAGTCACTGGATGAGACAGATGTTTTATCGTTTATATTTACGGGACTATACAGTAATGGGAGTTTTCTCTTGAAAAGTATTGGTATTTCCTAGCCATCTGAAAAGGACATAGTGTTAAAAATGCATTGGAAGGGCGCCTGGGTGGTTCAGTCAGCTAAGCGTCTGCCTTTAACTCAGGTCATGATCCCAAAGTCTTGGGATCGAGGCTTGTGTCCGGCTCCCAGCTCAGCAAGGAGCCTGCTTCTCCCTCTGCCTCTGCCTGCCTCTCCCCCTGCTTGTGCTCTCTCTTTCTGGGCCAAATAAAAAAAAAAAATTTTTTTTTAAAGTGCATCGGGACTTTTTTTTTTTTTTTTTTTAAGATTTTATTTATTTGAGAGAGAACATGAGCAGGGGGAAGGGCACAGGCAGAGGGACAAGCAGATTCCCTGCTCAGTGGAGCTCGATCCCAGTTCGTTCATGACCTGGCTGATGTCAGACGCTTAGCCGACTGAGCTACCCAGGTGCCCCTGCACTGGGATTTTAAAAAGGTCTCTTGTACAAGATTCAACATTAGCATAGAATTATGCAGCATTTGGAAAGTACTCTTCCAACATCAAGCTACCAGACACTCTCACCCAACTCCTTCTCAGCTGCTTCCTTTCCTTATTCTTGGGCTCTCGCCTTGAATCCCAGGTCCTCAGCTGAGCCTTCTCTGACCAGTCTACGCAGGGAGCCCCACATCCCCTGATTGATTTGTTTGTTTCAATTACCTATGTTCCCAGCTGAACAAAAGCTCCCTGATGACAGACACTTACCATATAGTCCCAGGACTGCCATCAGGGACTGGTTCAGGGAAGGGAGCACAGCAACTATTTGCTGGCAAGAGTGAAAGCAGGCAGGCAAGCAAACCCGGTATGAGGCTACAGAGACGGGGCTGGGAGGCGGGCGCGTCCAGTTCTTCTTGATGGGAAGACAGCAGGGGATAGTGATCTCAGAATGAACACAGAAAACAGACGGGAGGAAGAGAAGGCTCTTGAGTGAAAAAGCTCAAGTCCTTTCTAATAACCCAGCCGTTTAGATGATCTGAGCATATGAAATCTAGGAGGAAAGTGATGGCCACGTACATCAAGGGAAGGAGAATGGATCATGCTGTGCTCGGTAGAAAGTACCGGAACGCCCGCGGAGGGCAGAAATCTGATGTCCTCAGATGGACCCCTCCCCGCCCAGCTCAAGCAAGCTTGCCTCTACTTCCCTAATGTGCTGCTTTACCATCTGCAGATTCCTCACGATGAGACCTGGGAGGTCACCCTGCAGGGGGCTGACAGCCCCAGCCAGAGTCTAACAGTAACCAGTCAGCTTTTCCTACAGTTGGAAGAAATCGGAAACAAAGAATGTTAGAAAGAAATGCCGAGAAGAGCAGGAAGAAGACTGGGAAAGCTGGTTGACGTGGATGTGCATGTGGAATAAGGCAAAAGCAGTGGCAGGACACAGCCAGGAGGCTGAGGAAACACAGCTGAATCTGGGGGAAACGAGAGAACTCTGGTCCCCAACTCTGTCGGACAGTCCAGGCTGTCTCCCCGGTTCTAAGCTAAGGCACTGCAGCAATGAGGTGCCGTGAATCACAGGTGCTATTTTTAACGAGCGAGCCATCCAGCTCTCTCTGCTCTCCTGCAGGTGCTCTGGCCCCCGGTGGGGACGGTGGCGGGAGGGGGTGGGGTGGGGTGGTGGAGGGCAGTGAGATCACGTGTCCACGGCAGGCACGCGGGCCTGTGAGGGGGCAGACCCAGAGCCGCAGGCTAGAACCTACCCCACCCCTGCCCCATTACCGACAGCGGAGGGCCCCGACGCGGGGAGCCCAAGACGAGACTGCAGGGAAGTTCTGTGGAAAGAGCTTTTCGGAAAAGGATGTTTGGAAGTGTTGCTGTACTTAGGTCATCTCTTGGCCAAAACTCATGTAAACGTTGCTCAAACAGTCTTGGAGATGCTTTTATAACTTGCTCAAAACTTTCCAAACGAAGAGTTTGGGTGTTTTAAAGTCCTTGGTTTAAACACACACACACACACACACACACACACACATAAAACTGTAACATGTGGGGTGCCTGGGTGGCTCAGTGGCTTAGGGCCTCTGCCTTCGGCTCAGGTCATGATCCCAGGGTCCTGGGATCGAGCCCCGCATCAGGCTCTCTGCTCCGCAGGGAGTCTGCTTCCTCCTCTCTCTGCCTGCCTCTCTGCCTAGTTGTGGTTTCTCTGGGTCAAATAAATACAATATTTAAAAAAAAACAACTGTAACATGTTTCGACTCATTTGCCTTAGCCATGAGAGAGGATGGAAATCTACTCTCTGGATTTCAACAAACACCTGCACATAATTGGTGAATAAAAGTGAATTAATGACCAGTAGTGCCCTTCATTTAGAATGCAGAAGCCATCTTTTTCTAGCATTAAAACCAACAATCGAGGGGCACCTGGGTGGCTCAGTGGGTTAAAGCTTCTGCCTTCGGCTCAGGTCATGATCCCAGAGTCCTAGGATCGAGCCCCACATCAGGCTCTCTGCTTGGCAAGGAGTCTGCTTCCCCCTCTCTCTGCCTGCCTCTCTGCCTGCTTGTGATCTCTGTCTCACTTGTGATCTCTGTCTGTGGAATAAAAAAAAAAAAAAAAAAAACTTTATAAAAAAACAACAATCGAACTAGGCTGGACTTGGGAACTGACATCTGAATTACTGTGTCACAGTCTTAAAAATGTATTTAAAAATGATCAGGGGTTCGTTGTTCTCCTTAGAAGCACTAGAGGGGTGCCTGCGTGGCTCAGTGGGTTAAATACCTGACCTTCAGTTCAGGTCATGATCCCAAGGTCCTAGGATCCCACTACATATTCAGGCCTCACGCTTAGGGGGGAAGGGGAGTCTACCCTTCCTCCCATCTCATGTGCGCACTCTGGTATGCTCTCTCAAATAAATAAAACCTTAAAAAAAAAACAAACACTGGATATCAACATTATAATCAATGTTTTTAAACTATTTTGTTTCAACTTAGATTTTTTTTTTAAGATTTTATTTATTTATTTGACAGAGCGAGATCACAAGTAGGCAGAGAGGCAGGCAGAGAGAGAGGGAGGAGGAAGCAGGCTCCCCACTGAGCAGAGAGCCCCATGGTGGGCTCGATCCCAGGCCCCTGGGATCATGACCTGAGCCGAAGGCAGAGGCTTAACCCACTGAGCCACCCAGGTACTCCGATTTTGTTTTTTTGATAAAACTTACTCATGTTCAAGGTATTTTAATATGCATACAGTGGCATAAATTCAAACTTTGCTAATAAGAGTTTACAACCAAAATCATTGGTTATTCAGTTCAGAGATACAAAGGCAGGTGCTGTGAAGCCTGGATACCAAGAATATTCTTCCTCATCTTTTGTTACCAGTTTCAAATTGCCCAAAGAACAACTGTAGGGGTTGCTCCAGAGCTCTTCCATTTTCCTAATCATTCTGATCTTTTCCAAAGATGGCAGCAAGAAACTTGACATAAATGGAAGATTTCCCTTCTATAAAACCAAAGGCAAATCTGGTTGTTTTAAATACATTACAACGCAAGGGTTTTCAAAGTCTCAAGGTAAAAAGGAAACGTCTGTTGGGAGCCAACACCGTACCTAATTTAGACACTGGTGAAGTAGGATTCCTCTGTGTCCTTGACCACAGATAAGAGTGAGCTGGAGAGTGCCCCCCCACCCCGCCTTGTCTTTAACTCAAGGCCCCTGAAGACCCTGCATTTTAGGAGAGAATCTGATCGGGGGTCCTTACTAATACGGATCATTGTTGCTCCGAATCTTGCTTGAGGTTGCCAGAAATGATTTCCAAAGGTGGGCGGTGTGGACTCTTCAGCAGACGGGAGACTGGGGATCTAACTGACCCTACAGCTGATCATTAGGGGATCTCGAATATCTCATCATCTCACTCAGTGTTTTCCTCTATCAAATGAGGTCAGAAATGGTTTTCTAGTAGGAAGCACAAGTTTCCCTCTGGCTTTCCCAGTCCAAGATTACTTGGAGCCGTTACAAATCCTTAAAGTAGTATCAATGTAAAGACAATGAGGCCAGTAAATTATTTTTACCACATAGAGTTTCTGGATCTTAACCAGCAAAACATTTGGTAACACTTGACAGAGGGGAGCAGACGAAGGGGGCGGCAGTCCGGGATCCCAGCAGACTCTTGTCTCCGCGATATTTCACCATCGTGACTTTCAAAGTCAAAATCAGTAGATGAATCCGAATGTTACAGGTCACTGACCAGACACGTGGGTGGAGGTCTTTCTAATAACGCCCCCATTCGCGCCTGCTTTCATTCGTATCAGGCAGTTTCCCAAAATTAATCATGGTAGTTTGTTCTATGCAAGCTTGTCCCAGAGTCCCTTTCCCTGGTGGCTCTAAGTCAGACGTGGCTCAAAGACATGCTTGTGTTGAGACACGGAAAACAAAAGGAAAGCAAGAGCCATTTTCTCTGAAGGCCATGGTAGTTAAAAGTGACTTCTCTACTCCACCTCTTTTACCCAAGTGTTGACCTTCCATGTGTTGACCCCAGGTCCCCCACTGGACACCCGGCTGTAGATGCTGAAAGACAGTCACCATGTGGCTGCAACAGCGTCCCACAGAGCTCCCTGCATGCCACCTTGCCCTGGCCCACTCTGGCCCTACATGTGCTCTGCCTCTCGGATGGACCCACAGGTGACTCCTCCTAACTCAAGTAGCTCCCTCTGCACCCTCATTTTCTCCTGCTCCTTCCACACACAGCCCTAAGAGGGGCCTGGGGCTGGGTGTTCGTCCACAGCACCGAGTGCCAGCACATAGAACACACGCATGTTACGCATTTACAAATACACGTGTATGTAATAGTGTGCTTCCGGCGGGCTCCTAGCGTCCTAAGTCGAAGGAAACATAAATGGTAGCAAAAGAAAGACAACCTCGATGTGCACACACACACGCACACAGCTGGGTGTTAGAGAAAAACAGAACACGGTATTTGCCTCCGCAAATCCTCACACAGTAACGTGAATTGGCTTTATGGAGGTTTCTTTCCCTGAGTCCCGCACGGGCTGGGCCTCTGTCTGACCTGTACCCGAGGGCTTGCGCGACCTCCCAGCACCCACGGGCCCTAGCGACTGATGGGGCCTGTCTCATCAGGGCTACCACTCCCGCTCCTGCCGAGGTGCCATACCGTCACTAGCACTTGGGTAACGATACTGGGAGCACAAGGCGCCAACGCCTCAGATGCCTTCGCGGCTTCCCTTCTCTGGCCTGAAAAGCAAAGAACTAAAGTCAACAAGTAAAACAGACACCATAAAAGTGTGGGCACAGATTTATTGCTCTTTTGTTCCTTATTTAATGCCGGGTCCATGTTTTTTGAGTCATGGTAAGATGATGTCCAAAATTCAACATTATTAAAGACTCAAACAGTGAAATAGGTGGAAAGAAGCTCTCAGATATTAACTCCTCTAAATTCTGTCTGGTGGAACAACTCGGGATAGACGCTCCTGGGCTGGGCATCTTGATTTGTGAGGAGAACCACTATCCCCCACGCAGGAGTCCTGAATGTTGGCCAACTTTTAGGCACTGGGGAGTGCGCGTGTCACCCTCGGAAATGTCTGGGGCGATCTGGGATGACTCTGAGTATGAAAATCCCTCCTTTCACCTCAGGCTGAAAGAGACGCGCACTGCTGAGAGTCCCAAGAGACGAGAGGGGACTATGATGGCAAAGGCCGGAGTGATCCTGCTGTCGGAAAGGGCCCTCAGAGACCCTCTCTGCCCCGACCCCTAGTTCTGAGAGCGCTTGTGCGAAGGCCTCACGCAGGGACCTGAGGAAGCCGTACTGGCTGTGAGCGGCTTCCTGCTCGCTGAAAGCATAGGGTTTTCATCCCCCAAGGGAAAGGGTCACCATGTTGTGAGTCGTAGTCAGAACACACCCGCCCTGCTCTGAACAACTGTGCTCAGCTGCCACTGTCTGATTGCGGTTTCAGGCTGATGGCTTTTTTCCAAAGCCATCTCTCTGGCGCCCACGACAATCCTGCCACACCAGGCTACTTCTCTGGGGAATGCGGTTCCCAAGGGTGTGCCCTCAAAGGGACTCACAGCGCCTGCCTCACACAAGAGCAAAAGTAAATACCCGGCCCTGACCGGGCGACAACAACCCACAAAGAAATACACGCATCGGAGTCCACAGATGCAGGTCGCTCCCTAGCAACACTTGGTGTGAGCCTAAGAACTGGTGATTTACCCAGAAAACACTGATCTACAATGACTTTGATACTTAAGGACTAAGTAAAAAAAAATGAAAACTGTTTTTGTTTTTTTAAAAGACAGACTTCAGTGAATACCCAGGAGAGTGCTAAATTCGAGATGTCCTGACGGTTCTCTGGGGCTTCCGCAGCCAGGACAGACAGACAGGGGCCAGTTGCATCGCCTGCCTGCCGGGGACCAGAGGGTGTGGTCCCACAAACCCACATGGATGAGCGCCGGCCCCACTTCCAGGCCGGAGGACTCCCCTCGAGCCCCTGCCCCGGCCCCGGCCCCGGCCCAGGACTCGCTGTTCTTCGCAAGCACAGTGCTGCTGAGAAAGGAGGCAACCAGGAAACTCGAAGGCGCATTTATTCACATCCGTGCCACCTAAACCTACTGGGTACAGTAATCGGGACTGAAGAAGGGACGGATTGCAACTTAAACAACAACAAAAACATTGGGACCTCCGTCCCCATGACTCGCAAGTTCTAGTTCAGAACAGTCTGCATGCTGGCAAGCCAGTGTCCTCCCTGAGAAGCACGCGTCATGCCTCGTTCTCTCCCTCCGGCATCTTCTGTCCCTCTCAGTTAAGGCCTGGACAGCGCGAGGACGGGCCGCGGAGGCTCCCCTGCAGCCGTGCTCTGGCGAGGGGCTGTGTCCTGTGCCGTCAGTCACCTGCGGGCCCGGGCCCCATGAAGTCCGGCTCTGGCCCATGCGGTTCTGCCGTCCCCTGCCTCCGGAGCTCCTCCACCGTCTGCAGCAGGGCTGACCGCTCCAGCTCCAAGGCGAGGGTGGCCTGCTTCAGCTTGCTTTCGCTGCTCAGAAGCTTCTCAACCGTAGCTTCCAGGCTCTGGATCCTCCCGTTTGCCACCTGGAGAATCAAAGAAGCGAGTGTGAACTGGCGGGCGAGAATGCGGAGGGGTTGGGGGCTGGCAGGGATCCACTCTACACTCCACTGGCCAGCCTCGAAGATGCTTTGGAGCCCTGTTTTGGCAGAGACAAGCCTATTTGTTTATTTGTGGCCTGGTCTTCTGGACACACAGAAAGACTACATTTCCCAGGTTCCTTCGCAGGAAGGCTGGGCCAGTCTGAGAGCCTCCAGCATCTTCCCTGCTGTGGCCTCTCTGAGAGGGCTGGCACCTTCACAGTGCAAAGGGACCCCAACAACAGGGAAGACAGCTCTGATCCAGGCCAACACTGCTTCAGGAACAAGGGGCGGAGCTTCAGGGACAAGGGGACCGCTGCTGGGCCCCGCCCCTGAGATCTGGAGCTTTGTGAACCACTGCCGCAGAGCCTGGCCCATCTGTACAACCACACACACTCGTGTGCACAGACTGACTTCAGACCGAGAGGCCAGTGGCTCCCGTGGGGAGGCCCCAGCGGTACCAGCCCTCTCCTCCCAGATCCTTTCTATTCTCAAGGTCAGCAGGTCTCACCGCATCCAGGGTCCGGGCGTCCCAGCATCAGTCTTGCTGACTGGTCACCACCGCTGCCCCTGAGATAAGCGGTGTCCCCCCTCCCGCCCAGCCCACATCCTGGGCACCGAGCACACGACGGCCGCACACAACGGAAAACTTACAGGGGCTTCTCTCTAGCAACTGCCCCTCCTAGTTCTCAGCTACCAGGGCCGGCTTCCCAGGCAACCAGTGGGCTCCAGGGAGGCTGTGGGGTTTCCTGAGAAAGCCACAGCCAGTCCGACCTTTAAAGGCAGCCGTCCCCAAGGCCTTCCCGGCCGGGTCGTTGGTGCACAGTGACTCCTGCGGCGCTCAGCTCCCTGAGTCTGGGAGCCGCCGCTCCACCTAGCCAACCCGGCCCTGCTGCACACGTTCCCGCTAATTTGGGGTGGGGAAAATGGTATTTGTATTTTTTTCTCTCTCATTTTCAAAACAAGAGAAACAGGTTTTTGAACAAGACAACACTTGTGCAAGACAGGCACCTCACGACTCAAAGTCTAGCTCCAGCTGTGCCGCTGGAGCGCCCAAAATAGGCGAAGGAAAGACTGCGTGTCCAGGTCGGTGTGCCTGCCAGGCAGGGGCGGCCGCACCGAGTGTACACTCGCAAGGGGTGCTCTGTGAACCTCACACTCCTTCCCATGGCCGGGGTCTGGGGCAGGTCCACTGCCCCCACGAAGGACCGCCCGTTCTTGAGGCCCACGGGATCCCCACGTGCCACCCGGCTTCGTGGTGAGTAGTTCTGCACAGCTGTCACTCTCCTCCATGAGACCGAAGCGCTTTCATGAAGAAAAGCAGGTCTCCTGTACACGGGTTTGGCCTCCCGCAGCACCTAGATCACTGGCACTTGATGACTCACAGACGCTTAGTATAAAAAAAGCATGTCCATTATTATGTGGCACCATTTGGTGGGTGTATGCAATTGTCTTCTATCGTCTTGCCCTGCTGGACAAAACAGGGAGAACCCTTTGCTCTCAAGCTGCTAGATAACATTAAGTGTTTAACAGGAAAACAAACGGGATCTTGGTCTCTCTGGCAACTAACAGGAACAAAGATAGAAAACAGGTCAATTTTGATACTTTGGAAAAAAACAAAGATCTATGGTCAAAAACTATTATAGTTAACACTATCTTTGGACTCTGAAAACTGTTTTTTTTTTTTTAAAAAAAAAGGTGTGAGTCTTACAGAACATGGATAAGTGTGGCTGCAAGACAGTAAGCCCATGTGACTCGCGGAGGGAACTGGGAAAACGATCTTCAAGCTCCCGCAAACTGACACACCGTCCTCCCGGTCCCAGGTCTTGGACAGCAGCAGTGTCTTCTGAGTCTCGGGGGCCCTGGCACCTGGCAAGGCGAGGGCCCCTGATACTGGTGGGCTGGCACAGCAGCAGCCTTGAATGATCCCTCCACAGAGCACAGCCTTGGTGAAACACCACTGCAAGGAGGATGTCCGTCATGACTAATTACCACTCGGGGTCCCTCTTGAGGGATTTCGAGATCTGAGCAGCTTTGCACAGCTTTTCTCGTCACGAAAAGGGTATAGTATCAGAGAAGCAACATGAAATTACGTGCACCCTTTACCATGAAAAAAAAAAGCACGCAGGCATTAGCCCAATAAATGGAATCTTCTACTTCCATCCTGCCTATCTTCATGAGCCAAGTGCTTCAAATGCTAGTCCGAGCTTTGTCAGAAACGTTCCTATTACATTCTATTTCAGAGACCTAGTTTGTTTGGAAGTCACTTAAAATTACCACCTCCCATGCAGACTGTTACAGGCCAGATAAGGCTCTTTATCCCTGTGAGCCTCCCCTTCGAGGACAGCCAAGACATCCTGGAGACACTGTACACAAACATCTTTCCAGTTAGGATATCTCAGTTGTAGGGAAAACAAGAAGCTAAATTTCAGAATGTGCTTGGTGGTTAGGACTGGGCAGGGAAAGCATTTTTCTTTGTTCCTCTACAGTAAATAGCCACTAGGTCTCCTGGGATAAATCCCTGCTGGGAGGAATGCATTTTGGACTAGGGTTGATTTATTAAACTCTCAATGCTGGCCTTTCTCATATCACTGCCAAGCCTGTGTCTGCAAAGCGGCAACTTTCTATGGAGAAAACTAAGAGGCTTAGGTCGGGATGGAAGGCTTATTCTAAGGTCAGCCCAGGAACACCATAAAATACATGCTTTGGGGACAAATATGTATTTGTGTTTGCAGCAAATAAAGTTTTTTTTAAATCCCTCCAAACAATTCCTTGACATTAATAGCATTACCACCCATTCATGGCATTAAGAAAGTAGACCGTACCATTATGTTATTCGATGTGATCGGTAAAGGAGCCGTGCTAAGCCGTCAGGGACTGTGTCACACAGACGCAGCAATCAGGACCGTGCAGGTCAGTGGTCTGCCCACTGCGACAGTGTGGAGACAACACTGGATCTGGCGGAAGCTGGGTTTCTGGACTACATCCCCAGGCTTACCCCATCTCACCCTTCTGTACACATGGTCTGTTTGCCTTTCTACCACATGTCCTCACCCACATTCATCCATGTTAAGATGGAAGCTTCTAGAGGGGAGAACTGTGTCCCTCATGAAGTAAACTTTTGTATTTGCAGTAAGGACTCTCAAATCATGACCACATGCTCTGGTTTGTTTTGTTAGGTAGATCTCTGCGTTACTCCCCTCCCCTAATGTCCCTCCATGGACCTAGCTGGTTTCGCTCACAGAAGCCCAAGCCTTTGATTCTCTGGTTATTCCTCAAAGCACAATTGATGGCATTCAGCGAACCCTCGGCATCCTGGACCGCAGTTCACCGCTGGGCCTCCCTCCTAAAAGGGTTAAGTGCAGAGACAGCCTCTCAGAAAGTTCCAGGACTGTCTGACCTCAGCAAAGGATAATCTGTCTGCTCCCTAATAAAAAGGACCAATTCTCCTGGGCTACCTTTGATCCCAATTATAAACAGACTGGGGGGCTGGGGGAGAGGTACCGTGGTCATGGGAAAACCCAGCCCGCCGGTGCTTTGGTGCGCTAATGATCTACCCCACGCTCAGGGCTCAGGAAGAGGCTTTCTAAATATGCTCTACCTGCAGTTGTTCAAGGAGGTCAAGGTTCTGTTTGCGTAAGCTGCTGTTGGTCTTCTCTAATTTGTCCATTCTTTGGTTGTCACTGAGAGGAGAAGAATCGATAAGTTCTTCTTGAAGCACGTGGTACTCGACTTCGTAGGCTTGTAACTGTTTAGCGATATCCATCTCAGACACCTGTTACGTACAGACAAGCCGTCAGGCCCCAAGAATGAGACAAATCCCACCTGCATGTGTGCGTCCCCGTCAGCAAGCATCCCCCACACACCGACTCCGGGCCTGGTACTGTCAGTGAGAAACAAGGAAAACTCCCTGCATTGAAAAGGTAACAATTCTACTTGGGAAGAAAAAACAAAAGAAGCACTGAGACATAAACCCAAGGTACCAATAGGTATGGGTCTTGGATAACTCATTTTCCAAAGGCCCAAATCTTACTTTTTTTTAAAAAAAAAAAAAAAAGGCTTTTTACAAAAATTTATTTTTAGTTCCTATTTCAGCACAGATTTCCTTTTTCTCTGAAAATTCTATTGTGTTAGACACATCAGCTAAGGTCAAAGAGGGAGGAAAAAAACAAAACGAAACAAAACAGAAGAATCATAGCCCTATTTGCCCAGTCACCGAGTCAAAGTTTAATTATAGTTCACAGGGTTTTTAGAGTTACAAGAACAGCTAAGTAATGGAACTGTTTACTAAAAAACCCTCCTTTGCACATAAGATATGCAGAAATGAGCCAAAACCCAAATGTCGCCCACGCAGATGAGTGAACATGAAACAATGCCTTCCTGCCCATAATAGTAACAGTGATCGAGAAACCACCCGTGTGAAAAACAGCCCCGAAGTGCCCAAGTGAGTCGTTTGTGTTTGGACTTTCTCTGAGGGAGCGGGGTGGGAGCTGCAGAGGGGTCAGGAGCGGCCGCGGCCTCTCTCCTACAGCTGCTTCTGTGGGATCGCCCTGCGGGCTGGGGCTCTGAGCGCCCGAGTCAAGTCCCAGGGAGGCTCTGCGTGTGGGTCTGGGCGTCCGGTCATGCTGGCTCGGTGGAAACAAGGCCAGCATCCCAGAACACACACTTGGAAGATGAGGTTAGGCCTTATAAGAGCACAAAGGAACTCTTCACTGCCTTCTTTAAGAAAGAAATTCCAGTGTAGTGCGAATCAATGGAAAGCTCGCATTCCCCGACGGCGCCCTGTTAGCACTCAAACACGGATGAGCCCTATCTTCCCTGAAATCGATACTAAAAAACCATGTTTACTTTCTCACCATTCCTAACAATCTTCTCTGCTTGGAGATTAATTTTTCAGCTTCCTGCTTTTCAACGGAATTCAATGCACAAGACCAATTAGGCACAAAAGTCATTCTATGCCCCCAAACTACTGTGTATTGTATTTGCGGTGTGGGTGTGTGTGCAAGCTTGCTGTGTTGATGGGCAATCCTCTGTTGTCCCTCCGAGTGACCGCGAGGTCAGCAGGGCTTACTCTCGCTGCCGTTCAGCCAAGAACACGGACTCAGCCCTCAAATCAGGGCTCCCCTGGTGATGCCCTGAATGACCTTGAGCAAGTCACGTGACTTCTCCCGGCCTTGGCTCCTCGCCCCGGACACGGAGGTGAGAGCACCCACCTCCAGCATCACTGTGGGAATTCCGTGAGGCAACTCGTGGGAGTTCCCAGCACACGCCTGGCAGCGGGGAGCAGGTGCTCATTTAGCTAAGGAAGCTGCTTCCACGCGCCTGTTATGAAACCCTCACGTTCAACCTTGTGCTTCAGCAAAATTACAAAGGATGCCACATCACGGAACCTCTGAACAGCTCAAATGGGGCAAAAACCGCAAACACTAAAATCGAGACTGCCATGGCACTGGTGTATAATTAGGGTGCAGAATAAATGTACAGTTCCTTCTCTCTTTCTACTGAGATTTAGTTTTAAATGAGCTACTAATGTGGAAAACCTGGGAACAAAACCTGTGGCCCCTCATACAGATTGACGCCACGCTAAGGTTAATGGCTCTCAGCTATGCCCAAAGCTGTATACTCTTTCAGGGACCCATTAATTCCCAGGAACCACCCTGGGTCATCCTGCTTAATTGCATCATTATCTCCAGGCGGCTGAAATCCTTCCAGCCCTGCGTTTTGCAGCTATGCTCTAGAATTGATCCCAAAGCGTGGCACTCTGCGGCTGATTGGGAAGGCAGAGCCCAGGTCCTCAAATGAGGCTTTTTCAAGTTGCTCTATATTCTTCATGACTGTAATTACAAGTGGATTCATTGTTCTACCTACTCGACATGTCATAACCCCATTAATCCATTCGTCCAGTGCTGGGTATCTAGTTACTTATAAAGTTTCTGTAGTTATAAATGACAACTCTAAACATCCTTGCACATATGGCTTTTCCCATATTTTGGATTATTTCCTAAGGATACATTCCAAGAAATGGGATTACTGAGTCAAAGGCCATGAATATTTTACTGGATTGTGATACACATTGCCAAGTTGCCTCCCAAATGGGAATAATCAATGTACAATGCCATCGACAACAACACATCAATGTGCCAGACACAGTCTACCCCTGGCGCCCGGTACCGACCTTAGTATGTTTCATTTTGTTAATCTAGCAGGTAGAGCATTGTATGTTATTTAAATTATGCATGAAGGTAAATATTTTCCCAGATATTTGTTTACTAGATGGATCTCCTCTTTAGTGAATTGTCTGTTTATGTTCTTGGCTCGTTTGCTCCTGGAGACACAGTGGGTTCCTCTTTGCAGTCTGTGCACACTCTGTATAATGAAGCCATTAACCCTGACGCCTGCAGAATTGGCCACAAACTTTCCACCTTCCCAGCCTCCAGGCCCTGCCCCCAGGTCTGTCCGTTTTGGTGGCATCGCCAGGGCTGGAGAGAGGAGCAGGGGCCCAGGGATCGGCCAGGAGGGGCTATAGTGCCTGTAGTGAATTTAAAAATAAGAAACCCAACTAAAAACTGGTCTGTTTTTTATTATCACCACATGCAAGCAATTCTAAACAACATCAGTGGTAAAATATTCCTCCTCACTGTACCCAACCTTTTGGTACGGCACTGACTGGCCTTTGAAGAAAGTCTTCGTTGTCAGCCGTGCAAACTGCCCGAGCTGCGAGGGCTCCTCCCGGCCCAGACGAGGCCATCTCAACGCTGTGATTCTGAGGAGCGGCTCCGGAACAAAGGAACCTTGTTAAGATTCTGGTTTCTATTCTACAAGCTCAACTAGAACAGGGAATTGTCTAGTGTGTTCAGTGAAGCTGCCCACAGCAGAGCTTTTCAAATGTTCCAGTGTGTGTGAATCCCCTGGGGATCTTGTTAAAATGCAGATTCTGACTCAGCAGGTCTGGGGCGAGGCCCCAGATTCTGCATTTCTGGCAAGTTCCTACAGAGTACAATGACAGGTGCAGGCCTGGGGCCACACTGTGAACACAGCCCCAAGAACTCTTTGCTCTGTCTCCCAAAGTCCCCCTTCAACTTGGATTTTTTTCCTTAACACTGAAATGAACCGGCAGAGGCAGACAGCACTCCCCGAGGCAGACAGACAACCTGACCTCCTTCTCTGTTTCTGTGTCTTCCCAAGGTTTCCCTCTTGTTGGGTCAGAGGATTTTTATGGCTCATATTCAACTGACAGTTAAACGGAGGACCTGCCACAGACTTCAGAGACCCTTCTCCTTCTGCCCTGGGCTCTGTCAACTCTGGACCTGCCCTGCTGTAGCCGCTCCCAGCCTGCCCATCCGGAGCCAAAGCCGCAGAGCCCTGTCCTTCGCTCCCTCCCTCCCATCCCAGCTGCACGCTGTGTCCCGCTGCTGGAGCTGAGGCTATCTACAGAAAGAGCATCGAATGAAATGAGCCAGAACTACCCCAGAGGACCATCAGGACGACACCCACTCACATACACGACAGCTGCTCTGACGGGTGCAATGAATGCGTCTGTCACTTGCACCCTGTGGACCTCCAAGAGCTGAGCCTGGGGGCCCTCTCAGGCTGCCAAGGAGTCGCACTGTACCTCAGGCCTCATCTCCGAGTGGGACTTAAACTAGGGCACCCTCTAGGTGGGGAGGGGGCAGTGAGCATGGAACGCATGGGAGGGCAAGAGGGCAGAGAGCTGGGCTTCCCATCAAGACTCTTGGCAGGATGTAAACCTGGGCCCCAAAATGTAGATTCTGCATTCCCCACACTGCTGCTCCCAATCCACAACCACCCTTCCCTTCCAAGTTCAATGCAGAGGCATCTTAGATTTCCCTCAATTCTCACTCCCATGCCTCTGATCAGGAATCAGCAAAGCACCACCTATGGACTGAATCTGTCCCACTGCATGTTATTACAAATAAAGTTTTATTGAAACAATAGTCACTCCATTCATGTGCATATTATCTTTGTGCTGCAAAGACAAAGTGAAGTGACTACAAGAGACCTTCTGGCCCCCAAAGCCTGAACGACTTACTATCTGGCCCACTGCAGAAAATGGGTGCTGACCCCTGCTCTTAGCTCACTCCTTGGGCCTACTTGAATTCATCTCTCCCAACTCCCAGTCAGCAGCGCTCACCCCACCAGCCTGGCTCCCACACGCCCTTGCACGAGCACCACTGTGGCTCTTACCACACTTGGAATTACTGGGTTCCATGCTTGTCTTCTGCCCAAGATGGGCTCTGCTGTCAGAGACCCATCCCATTCTTGGCTCTGCCACTGCAAACAGAGTGTTGGGCATGTTACCCTCTCCATGCCCAGCTTCCCTGCCTATAAAAACGGGGATTATAACACACATCCCAGGTCTATTAAGGGGTCCATGGAAAAAAGGACCCCAAGTTCAAGACGGCTGCCTGAAACAAATCAGGTGCACACACACAAAATTCTACTCTCTCCATGTCATGTCCATTTCCAGTCCTCCAACAATTAAATAGACCCTGATACTTTGAGTAAGTATTCTTTACAGAAAAGGGAGGAGAAAACAGGATTCTTTTCTGGGGCTCAGTATCTAGGAGGTAAACTGAATGTTCGCTGAGCCTGCCTGAGAGCCAGGGGAGGCCCTCCCTGGGCACGGACTTGAGGTAACCATGGTGCTCTGTCTGCCCCGGCGGCCAGAGCACGTAGGTTTACGCCGTGAGAGCTGTAAAGGCAATCGGTGAACATAAACGCCAAACATTTAAGAATCAAAAGGACAGAGAATTCAGTGTTAACATACAGGTAAAATACAGAAAAGCCTCTGGAATTAAATGATACCGCGGTGTACCGGGGCGCTGCAAAGCTGCGAGGTCACCACCCCCTCGACAGCAGGGCGACCAAGGGCTGGTGAGCCTGCCTCTTTGTCCCCTACGGGCCTCACGAGTTAAAACCACCTATCCTGTCAGGACCGCGGTCATGACGAAATGAGATCGTGTGCATATGTAGATTCACACAAAACCTGGCAGGAAGTAGGACCTGAATAAGCCAAAGCTATTCACATTGAGAGAAACGTGCCAGGGAAGCAAAATACGGAGAGACGCATTGATTCCCTAAGAACCAAAGCGCAGAGTGGGAAAGCAGTGCCCTTTGGCAGCACAGGGTAGGAGACGAGCAGAGATCCAGAGTCCCCCGGGGCTCACAGCGGCTCCCCTCCCCAGGCCACATCTGCTTTTTTCTCTGTGCGCCACACCACAGGAGGGGCGGCAAATAAAATTGGAAACACCGAGTCTGGGTGCAGTCCACAGGAGTCGCCAGATTCCTCTTGGACCATGAGAAGTCCTCCGAGTAAGGACGTGCTTAAAAAACAGCTTTGTTTCACGACTTGTTTTTATCTGACTGCTCTATGCTCTATGTTTTCGTCGCATTGGGAGCAGGTGAGGCCTGAGTGCTGGCCGCGATGCAGAAATCCCTGCCAGAGCATCGTGAGCCAGCCCGCCCCTGGACGCTTACAGCGGTGACCCACCCCCTGCTAAACAACCCAGTCCTTCGGAGCCAGCAAACGTTACTAGAAGGTTCTTCTTTATACAGAGTCAAAATCACCCCTAAACTAGACCACGGAACTGATCTAGTTGTAATTCTGGCTTAACCCACCCTTGCCCCTAACGTTTGAGAGGAATGGTCCTACTGGCTACAGAAACCAGAGGTGCTCAAGCCACAGATGTGGAACTGAATTCTAAAACACACACACACACACACACACACACATCATGGAACAAACTCCTAGAATATATACTATAGTGATTTTGCTATCAAAGGGTTATTTTTAGAAAATTCCAAATACTCCCACACAGCTGAAAAAGAATCAAAGCTCTCCCACTGTAGGGCCGGCCTGATTGTGCACGTGTGTTTCAGAAGAACCACCAGGAGTGAAGCCCCTTGACTAGAAGCAGTTGCCGACAGCCTGGGCCGGTTCTCCGCCCTGACCGCTGCCCCCTTGTTTGCACGTGGCATAGCCCCATCACATTCCCAACGCACGCGCATTGGGACATGCGCTCAGTCACTGACCGCGTACTTGGCCATGTGCTTCCTACCTGCCCGGCAACACACAGGGTGGTGCCCACAGGACCAGTGGTAGGAGACAGGTCCCGAGAGAAAGAAAGTTAAGCTCTCCAAATCCAGGACGGCATACCCTTTGGAAGGCCGGACTGAAGCGTACCTGACTGATGGTCTTTTCCATTTGCACCAAGCCCAGGTTGGGAAGGGTGTTTTTTATAAAGTCAACTATGGTTTCTAGGTTTTCATGTTGCAGAATCAAGGGCTTATGGCTTCCCAACAGACTTAAAGCCACTTTAAATATGACCTCTGATCCCTGAAGAAAGATCATATCTGGGAAAACACAGAAATGCAGAAAAGTTAAACCAGACCAGTTTCTGATAAAGTAATATTGCGTTTTCTTGTTCACACATCAGAGCAGGATGGTGGGAATCATGAACCCAAATTGCGGACTTTATTTCCTTTTTAAGTGCCTGATACTTCAGATAAGGTTGTCAAGACAATATTGCAAATAATAAAAGAAATACAGATAATGTACTGCTAAGATTTTTGTCACAGGTTCAGATAAATCTTTTTGGTTATTGTTCTAAAATATGTTAAGTTCAAAAAAGCTTCAAAAGTTAAGAGAAAACTTTTTATTACACTGTTTTTCTAGAGATGCTCTAGGGTTTTAAAGGAGTTACAAAACACATTTTTGTGAGTAAAACTGGAAGATGTTTAGATACACAGCATCAGAAATTAAGATAAAGTAAAAAAAAAAAAGCATCTCTTTTTGAAATAAGGAATTGAATTAAAAGACTGCTAAAATCCATAAACCGTCTGCAGAGTTGCAAAAGTACATTATTATACTTGCCCGTATGCTGGGTTTTAGCATAACAATGGAGTGAAAACCATCTTCCTTCAGAAAAATTCAAAGAACCCTGTCAGAGTTATTTTCTAGTTCTTGCCATAGTTTTTTCTTAGAACAGTTGGCCAATGTTAGCAACCCCTACACGGACTGTGACATGGTAAGAGGGAGGGCCAGCGGCCCAGGCCACGGGGTGAGCATCCGGCCTCGCCCCAGCGCCCCCTTCCTCACAGAGCTGAAGCCACTTGAGAAAGAGATCGTCCCGGGGCCAGAGCACAGCCCTAGCAACTAATTGTTTGATGACTATATTCGGGCAAGTAACCTAACAACTGGAATTAAAAATACAAGAGAAAAACACACTTTTAAAAATGAGGGCATGGATCTAACTAGAGGCAACGGTCAATATAGGGGGGAGGGGCTGCAGGGTAAGGCGAGAGACAGAGAAGTGGTCCTCCGGGTCATCAGGTCCTGGAAAACAAAAGCAGGTGAGAGGAAGAACCCCCAGCAGTGGGTTTCTCTAGGTGGTTTAGTGTGACAAGGCAGAAAGACCACGAAGAAACAGGAAAGGCTGGAAGCTGCTGCCCACAGGGAAGGGGAAGGTGTCCGCATCGGAGTGATTTGTGCGAGAGCGCACAGGGCAGGCCCTGGGCACCCCCGGCCGGCCAGGTCAGCCCTGGGATGCCCTGTGACCTTCCCCAAGGCCTCGGCCACACCAGCAGACCCCGTGTCAAGGTGCGTGTCACCGGTCTCTCTCAAAGAGCTCAGGGCCACACTGTTTCCACAAACATCACAAGTGCTCATTGTGCAGATGGCCCCACGAAGCGAGGAGGAGGAGAGCGGCCTCCTCTTTAGGTGTGGCTGCAGAGGCTGGAAAGATAAATTACAGAACTGGTCGTATCTTTGAAATCTGAGCCCTCGGGGGGAAGTACTATGGGTATCAGAGAGCCCACTGTAAGAATATTTTTGTGAAACGTCTGCTTCATGAAATACACCAGTTTAACCACGTAAGTCATCACTACAGAAAATACAGAATGTCTCAGACAGCACCATACCTGAGATGTGTTTTTAAAAAGAAATATTTCCCCAAATAAAACAAACTTGAAGCTTCTGTGGTTTAGACAGCAAGGTTTCCTTTCAATAGATCCGCTTTTAGAGCTGAACAAATATGACGGCATCTATTGGAAGAAATAGCAAGTCTTTTGAGCAAGGGTCCTGGGACAGGGCTGTGCGACAGGCTAACTGTCACGGCTCAGGGACCTTAGTCTCTGAGAGACATCTAACTAGTAACCAGATAGCACCTCGTCTAAGCCAAGTAAGAGAAGTAATTATCGGGGAAGTTTTATGAGCACAAACATGCAACCCATAGCCACAGTCTCTTTAGGCAGACAACTGGGACCTCCAAATTTTACTCATGGTTTTGTTGTTGTTGTTTTAGAAAGGGGGTTGGGGAGCAGAGGGAGAGAGAATCTTACTCAAGCAGGCTCCACACCCAGCATGGAGCCAAACCTGGGCTCGATCTCACGACCCTGAGATCATGACCTGAGTTGAAATCAAGAGTCGAACGCTTCACTGACTGAGCCACCCAGGCGTCCCAGGATCTTGGTTTTTATTTTATATTTTTATTTTTTTAAAAAGATTTTATTTATTTGAGAGAGAGACAGAGTGAGAGAGCATGAGAGGGGAGGTCAGAGGGAGAAGCAGAATCCCCATGGAGCTGGAAGCCTGATGCGGGACTCGATCCTAGGACTCTAGGATCATGACCTGAGCCGAAGGCAATTGCTTACCCAACTGAGCCACCCAGGCGCCCCAGGGTCTTGGTTTTTAGAACAAATCTGTTTAGCGGAGTGCTCCCCAGCATTCTAAACTCTGACTTTTCTGGGCTGTATCAAGAAAACAGAAAAAAGCTGAGAGAGGTGTTTTGTTGTTGTTGTTTTTTAACCACTCTTTGAAAATATAGCCCTGGATGTATTTGTCTCATTGGGTGTGTCTGCATTTAACAATACAAATGCTCTTTCCTGTTGCTATTCCCAGGGCCTTAAGAGCGCTCTTCTATATGCTGAGAAGTTCCTCGCATTTAAGTCAGCAGGCATTCACTGAGCATCTACTACATGCCAGGCTTTGTACTGGGCACCAGAGATCGAGCCATGAACAAAGAGCTCAAAGAGAAAACTGCAGAAATCTGTTGGTTTGGGAGAGTTAGGCCCTGGTGTCAGGAGAGCAAGAGGGATGAAAACATTCTAAGGAAAGGTGGCTGCCAAACCCAATCTTGAAGAACCCACAGAAGCTTGTGAGGTCAGGAGTCATGAAGGAGGAGGAAAAGAAGGTGTGAATGCCCAGGGGTGTGGAAGCCGCACACCATGTCCGGGAGCCTGAGGAGCAGGAGAAAGCAAGAGCTCGGGCTCGGTGCGGCACCGTGTGGGGCTGTGTCACCAAGGGCTCTCCTCCATCCAGACATCAGCATCCTGATTTACCCAGAGCACAGCAGGGGTCACCCAAGGCTTTCTGTTCCCTTTGATCCGAGTAGGTCCGTGCCCAGGTAAAGGGATGATATTAATGAGACCCGTGAGTCTGATCTTGCCAAGGCTACTTAGCTTTAGACAGAGAAGAGTCGTCGCAGGTGAGAGGACCCTGACTCCCACCCGCAGACTCCCGGGGGCCTGCTGCCAGCCCGAGATGCTCGCCCAGCGGTCCTGGAGGCCCACTCCAGATGCCCACCCTCCTGAGGGCAGGCCAGCTGGCAGGCTGCAGAAGCCCTGCTGAGGGAGCCCGGCCCCTGAAGCTTGTCAGCCTGGGAAGGTCTCAAATAAGGACTTCATTTGGGTGCTCGATAATGAACCGTGCCAGAAAGGTTAAAGGAAGGACCGCCCCCACCCTCCACCCTCCTGCCTGTCAAAGTTTTGCTTGGAGGCTGGGACTACTCAACTGATCTGACTAGCCTTGGGGGCAATTATCTGTAACCCTTAAACAATGGATACCTTTTTCTCCCTCTGGAAATTTAAAAACTTAAATAACTTTTAAAGACTTGTAGAGAAAAATGCTACCTATAAACTCACTGCTCCAGCTCAATTATTTTCATTTTTGTCCATCTTCTAATCCTTGTACCTTTATGTTCTGGAAATTAAACAAAAGAGCCTCCGTGGAAAAGTGAGTTCATTGCCTGCACCTGAAGATCACTGCACGAGACAGCGGACTGCCGGAGCCGCCCCCGCGGCCCCCAGAGGCCGTGCCCCCGGCACTGCAGCCAACTTCCCTTCCCTCCTACTGCAAGCCACCCAGAAACAGGCCAAGGGTTTTATCAGGCAGGAAGTAAAGGGAACCTGAAATTCAGCTGACTCAGCCACTTTTGCAAATTATTTGCTGAGAACAATGCAAATAACCACTTTCCTTTGAAGACGCTTCAGCAGTCCTATTGTTCTGTTATTGTGTTAACCTATCAGAACTCTGTTGGAAATGCCCATGACCTAAAGGTGCCCATGACCTAAAGGTGCTGTGTTCCTGGGGGGGAAGGGTGGGCAGTAAAGCAAACTTATTCTGCATCCTCTTTTCCAGGCACCTTTGCTGCTGTCAAGGGCAAGCGCTCTCCTAACTCTCTCCTGGGAGGCTGGGGTGCTCTGGGTGTGAGGGCACCCCCTTCCCCCCAGGACCAGGTGGGAGGGACATGAAGGATGACGGCAGATCTGCAGCAGGCCCGCAGCACAAACAGATCATGCACAATCTCACTTCCCGGCCATCGGAGCACGTTCCCCGGGGGATCCTTTTTTCTTGGCCCTTTAAACCATCTTGTTTTGCTAAGTCTATTTTAGTCCTAAAGCCTCTCTGAATCCTTCCCTGTATTACAGGTGGCTTCTGTGTTTTCTGCCAAACCCTTCCTTTCTGCCCTCCGCCTCCTCCCTCAGCTGCTCAGCAGCACACCCTCTAACACCAGGAGCCTCAGACCACAGCCGCCGCCTCTGGCAGGAGCAAACCAGGTCCTATTTTTCAGATGATGTTTTACCCCAAAGGTAGGTGTGATGTGAAGGTGAACAGAGCAAGCATCTCTCCCAGGACCCCTCTCTACCCAAACTAGAAACACGCAGGAGGAGGCTATTGTACATTCTGGGACACCCACTCAGGAGGGCTGACAGTGATCACCACGGGAAGGTTAGGGCACACCCATCGCAGGCTGGTGTCCTCCAAGGAGAACGTACTTCATGCCAACCAACCTGTTCAGTAATATAGGAGCTATGCTGTCTGCAAGCTCAGAATCCGGCACGTCCAAACGAAATGTCAACAGCTGACAAAGGTCCGTTTGTTTTTAGGGTTTATTCAGGCCAAAAGGCTTACAATGAAATGGGCTTCAGGCCAAAATAGACTACAGTGTACGAATGGCAGGTTTAGGGATTTAAAACTAAGCTATCCACCATCATGAAGCTAAACAAACAAGGTTCAAGTCACCACTGCTAAATGCAGAAGTGGTTTTTAGAAAATCTTCCCGTGGAACCTGCTAATATGATGGTTTGGTTTTACGTACTGGTAGATGGAACAGATGTGCAAAAAGAAAAACAAAACAAAACAAAAACAAAAAATGAAAAAACCCAAATCAAAAAACCAAAACCAAAACCAACAGTTTTTGCAAAATGACATCACACACAGTGCTGCGCTGAGCTGCCACTTCCTGCCTACCATCTGAGGAGCCTCAGCCAGCTGGACACAGACCCGCTGAGCACAGCAGGGGTCTGTGGGACCCCAGAGCTTCCACACACTGGCGTCTTTATGCGTAACGTAGGAGCGCCTCCAAGACTCACCACCGATTACATAATATAAATATCCTGCTCTTGCCGGATTTAGCTTTTAATTTATGAAGTCGTCAGAATGCGCTTTAGAGCAGCACATATTCTCTAACAGGAGGGCTGTCGACTCCAAAGCAGAGTTTATGCCTCTGACTTATCTGAGTTAGGCAAGGACAGGCTCTCTCCCAGAGTTCTGTGGCCCTGGGGTCCCCAAGGGTCCCCAGAGCTCCCTGCGAGGCAGCAGCTGAGGGCCCAGGTGATGAGCCCTCCCGTACTTGCCCTCGCATCAGAATCTTTGCAGAATTTTTTCTCACAAATGCTGTAATTCGATGCTTGAGCTATTTTCAAACCATGAACACCAACTTCTTCCCTCCTACCTCTTTCAGTCTTCACTCCAGTTACCCAGGTTTTGAAAAATACAGTAAAAAATCAGGAGAAAAACTGGACTAATGATTTTCTTTTTAATTTCTAGAGTAAGAAAAGTAAAAAACAAAAACAAAAACCACAGACATTTTTGGTAAGAAAGACTTCAGCCTACAGCTAGAGATCTTATAATTTTGGTGACTCTTCTGTTAGTAAACTAAGCAGACAATTTTCAGGCTTTTTTTGTTGTTGTTTTTAATTATCTTCTTTTTATTTATAATTTTTTTAAAGATTTTATTTACTTGAGAGAGAGAGCGCACGTGTACACGCGTGTGAGAGCATACACAAGCAGGGGGAGGGGTAGAGGAGTGGGTAAGTAGACTCCCAACTGAACAGGGAGCCCAGCACAGGGCTCCATCCCAGGGGGCTGGAATTAGGACCTGAGCTGAAGGCAGATGCTTAACCGAATAGGCCACCCAGGCACCATTATCTTCTTTTTAAACCCTGGTTTAAACCCTTCATGAAATCTCACTAATGATTTATTAAGAAGAGATTTAGTGACAGAAAGTAAGAATCAGTTTGGGGAGCGAGTTATGCAAAAGGGGATGGGGGCTGTGAATATTTTAAGAACATGGATTCTTCTAGTAAAGCTCAATGGGACATTCTTTAGAAGTTCTCGTGGATAAGAATAAGAATAAAAATCTCGTACTCTGGGGGAAAGAGATGCAAAGATCAACTCAGTGCCCACCTTTGTTAAAAAGCAAATTTCAGGGGACGCCTGGGTGGCTCAGTTGGTTGGACGACTGCCTTCGGCTCAGGTCATGATCCCGGAGTCCCGGGATTGAGTCCCGCATCGGGCTCCCAGCTCCATGGGGAGCCTGCTTCTCCCTCTGACCTTCTCCTTGCTCATGCTCTCTCTCACTGTCTCTCTCTCAAATAAATAAATAAAATCTTTAAAAAAAAAAAAAAGCAAATTTCAGGATTTCTAGAATTTGGATCTACAAAGCTGTCTTTCCCAAGCATGCCAAAGGAGTGCTTTCCCAATAGTGCTTGGCACACCCTCCCCCTTGAGATGTTCTCTAATTCCAGAAGCAAATCTAAAAAAAGGTTGAGAAGATTACAGATTTTTAAATTATAAGGTAAATGAACATTAATGACACTTTAAAACACTTGATGGGTGATGATTATTAATTCTCTAATAACCTCCAAAGTAAAAAAAAAAAAAAAAAACACCTGAATTGTCAAAACGATTCTTTCACTCTGAAGCAGGGAAAACCCACAGTGCAAGAACTGCCCGTGCTCCCAGCGTCGCTCGGCTCTCAGCGCACAAGTGCACGTGCTTCCTCCGCCATCTCAAGGCCCCTGAGGCTCTGCCCGTGAACACATGCTTATCTCTGACGGAGACAATCTTCTCCAAAATAAATCAAGGAAGTAGGAGATGGTGTGAATTGTGAGCTGCCTATGGTCGCAGTGGGGCCCCCACGTGGAAGGCGCTGAGGCGTCTGGGAAGATGGGGCGGGGCCTGTAAGGGTGGACCCGTGAGTCATCAGCATGGGGGAGAGGGGTCTTTGCAGAGTGACCTGGCGGAGGAAATGAAGAGCCAAGGGCAGGAAGAAGAGAAACAGGAGAAGATGCGAAGGGAATCGAGAAAGAACAGGAGCCCAGGAGTCCCCTGTTGAAAAGTCTGAAGGAGCCATCGGTGCAGTGTCTCGGGCCAGAGAGGTGGAGGAAGACGAGTCACGAGAGGCACGTGCCTGGAAGACATGCACGGGGTCCCCGGCCACATCTTTAAAGATGTGTGGTCTGGGGAGAAACCGGTGGTGAGGGATCGGGGCTGAACTCCACCAGACGATGGCGCCCAGGCAAGCCCGGCGAGCACGAGAGGTGAAGTCCACAAACCCAGTGCCAACTAGACTCTGAGTGTCGACCGCCACCCTGTTCTTGCCGAGCACACAGCTCTCGAAGCGCGGAGGCTTGGCAGGGAACCAGAATACGTGTTTCCCACCTGCCAGGAGAAAGCTGGTTCGGGCAAATGGACAGACACACACTTACCAAAGACTCTGGCTACAAATCCCAGTGGGAACTGGGAGGCAAACACGGTGAGAAACCAGGGGGCGGCGTAGAGGCTGGGCCCAATTTCGTGCTCCTCAAGGTGGTTGTAGAGGTCTCTGTGGTAATCGTGAAGAAGCCTTGAGAGCTGGTACATCTGGATCTGCAGGGACACACACACACGAGGGGCTCAGAACCGGGTACCTGCTGCTGGGCTCAGTTACGTGTCCCACTCACAGGCCGTGGAGAATTCTTACACTGAGAGATACTCTGCTTGGATTGTGATAACCACACCTCCGGCGTCAGACCACTGTTGACCACTCACTTACGCAAGGAGCACCTGCCAGAGGCCTTGTGCACAGGAGGCCCCAGCCAGGAGGAGCCCAGAACATGCACGCCCAGTCTTCTCCTACCGCTTCCTTTCCTTCTACTGCCCCCTGTGTTCCTTGGCTACTAGAATCTAAAGACCTGTCTTGTGGGAACACTTCACATATTCTCTTATAAAATACACACTCCTAGCAAAAGTCACACCTGGGGGAATTCAAAATGTGAAAGAGAAGTGGGGGCGTAGGATGATTCTGTAGAAGGACCCCATTAGACCCATTCACTTAGTAAATTTGTTCTAGACTCCCTCGAAATTACTCAACAGGCAGGACAGGTGTGACTTCCTTAGGTTTGTGACATATGGAATTTACAGATCCTGGGCAATTTAAAAGAAGAAGACAACTGTTTATCTCAAGATGGAGAAAATAACTTCTAAAGGGTCCCCTCTCTAGATTGTGTCGGTCCTAGAGGGAAGCCCACGATGGGTCCCACGGCGTGCAGGGCTCCTAGAGTCAGCCCGGGGCTCGGCAGTCTGATGGCCTGAGCCCAAGGTACTACCACCTAGAGAGGGTCCGAGCCCCATTGAGATGCTACAGGTTGGACACATACCACTCAAACTGGCAAAAACAAAACAAAACAAAGCTATTTCCAGGGGCCCAGACAACACAGCCCTTAAGCACCAGTAGAGTCGTGAACTAAATTAAATTGAAAATTCCACTCTCTCCTATGGCAGGTACACCTATATCAAAGCTAATGGGGAGAACATCAAAAGAACTGACAGGGTCTGTGGGAAGTGTTAGGGGCTCCACATCCTTTAGGTAATGAAATGGCTTCCTTCGATGAGATTTGTGTTCATGGGGAGGTTCATATTCACAGGTGGAGGTAAAAGGATTTTTAACCACCCAGTCTGGTCCTCTCAAAGAGTCCTTGGATCTGAGGCACCTGGGTGGTTCAGTGGGTTAAAGCCTCTGCCTTCGGCTCAGGTCATGATCCCAGGGTCCTGGGATTGAGCCCCACATCGGGCTCTCTGCTCAGCAGGGAGCCTGCTTCCCTTCCTCTCTCTCTGCCTGCCTCTTTGCCTACTTGTGATCTCTGTCAAATAAATAAATAAAATCTTAAAAAAAAAAAAAAGAGTCCTTGGATCTAATGAGTCCTTTCTTAAAAAAAATACTAAGGCTCTGAAATCAGAGTAGCCTGCTGGTAGAGAAACGTGTATACGTGGGATCTCACATTTAGAAATATTCCCAGAGCGGGATCCATAGTGTTCCCACCTCTGACAAAGGCAGTCACAGGGTTAGGCACACACTGCCCTTTGGATTTCCTTTGCTCTGACCTACCACTGTTCATTCAACAGATACGCACTGGGTGCCTCCTTCATCTCAGGCACTGCCCTAGGAACTAGGGAGGCGGCTCCAAGATAGTTTAGATCCCTGCCTTCTTATGAGATATGCTTAGGAAAGTCAGAGAGCAATCAGGTCAATGAATAAGGGAACAAGGTAATTTCAGACAGTTAGTGTTCTACGCCAAAAGAAACGAGACAGGATACATGAAACACATGCCTGGGTGGAAGGTGGTGGGGAGGGGGATGGGTATAACATGAGGATGGTCAGAAAGAGCCTCTCCCAGGATTTGATATTTGAGCTGAACCCTGGGTGACAAGGGCTAAGGTGGAATGAGGGGGATGCCTGGCAAAGGAAGTGACAGATACAGTGGGTAAAGAATTAGATCATCTGAGGATGGTTTGACGAAGGGTAAAGGGAGAGTCCTGCAGTCAGACAGGCCTGGGCTGAAACCCCAGCTCAGCCACTTGCTAGTCGGGTAAACTGAGTTAAGATGAGTCCTCCCATCTGTAAATTGAGCTGCTTCAGTGTCTTCCTGAGGGTTACCGGGGCAGTAAGTGCAGTATGAAACGCTTGCCGTCATGCCTAGCACAGAGCTAAGTGCTCAGCAAAGACAGCTACTCCCATGTTAATGGAGGGTGGGGAAATTTTCTTAGAGAGACCTGGAAAGGGATCCGAAACATTTCTGGCATTTGTCTCTAGCAAATACACAAGGAACGCTCTCTACCTGTAAAATAATCATGTCCGGCCGATACTGTTTCCGCAGTCCCATTTCAAACATCAGAAACTTGAGCATGGTAAATGCCTCTTCCTCACCCATGTGAAGCAGCAAAATGCCTGCTACAAAGCTGAGACCTTGGCAGTATCCTACTTCCTGGTCGAGAAGCGAGTAGGCCTTCAGGATGTTGTAGAGAGACAGCTGCCCCGCCCCGAGCTGGGCAGAGAAGTACGGATGTGTCGGGAAGGTTCTCCCTGCAGAAACAACACGGGTTAGACACAGTTGAAGAAAGCAAGCCCATGGAACCAAAACTCTGATGTGCTTCAGATGGAGGAACAGACCTCCGGGAGCTCGATCATAAGTCAGCTTTGGACAGGAGGGTGGGCTCTTGTTATCAGAACAATGGGGGCAATTAGAAATCAATTACTGATGCTTTTTCAATGGTGGTTCAAGGTGAAAGACACTAGGACTACCCTGGGTCCTGCAGGGATCTGGATTTCAAGCTTCAACAGAAAGAAAACGGTTGATCCTCTAAACTCACGTCTACCCTCCAGAGAAGCAGATGGCCGCGGCTCGTCACCGCCGCCCTGTCCCCCAGCACCCGCAGGCAGCCCAAGGCCCCAGAGTGCTACGGACACAGCCCGACCAGCTCTTCCCAGCCCGTGCACAGCCTGCCTGCAAATGCTTCACACCCCACTTGGATTTCTGTACTTTTAAACCACAGGCGTGCTTTGAAATGGCTTAAGAAGCAGCAGGTGTTTTTTTTTTTTTTTTTTACACAAAACAGTAACCTTCCAGAAAGGTAATAAAAAAAAAAAAAAAAGAAAAACTCTCAACATCCTGATTATTTTCACAAAAAGCTGGTGTTCAGATAAGGTTTAAAGACTTCTTTTGTCCAGGGGCTTTTGGGGCTGCTGTCTGTCAAATCCCACCTCACCCCCCTCCTTCTGGAATGTGCCTGATGGGGCAGTGTGTTTCCAGGGAGAAAAGTACATGACTGAGAGGACAACCATCTAGAGCCACGCCAAGGGCCAAGCTTGGACCCAGGGGGAGAATTAGGGCCTCATCTGGATTAGCAAAGGCAGAAGGTACATCTAGTTGCCACAAGGCAACTGTTCACCTTAATCATTCAGCCTTGGCAAAGGGAGCACGAAGCATTCGTGGGTTCTTCCTCAGCCTCACGAGAAAGCATTTAATCAATCCAGATCAGCTTGTTTGATTTTGAATCAAGGGGACACCAAGAGTCTAACTGCTCTCCTGATTTCCTGTCCTGCATTCATTTTTTGCCTGCTCTACCTCCTTCCCCCAACGAACTGTCCCCAAACACACCCTGAACATGTCACCCGCACTGCTAGAAAGCACTCAGCAGCCCCCCAGCGCTCAAAGAACAAATTCTACACCCCTAGCCGGGGAGCTCTGTGCATCTCCTCACCCATTCCCCCAGCTTCATCCCCTACTCCAGGGCTGGCCTCAGAGTGGGCAGGGGGTGTGTGCAGAGCAGACAGTGCCTGTGTGCGCGTGTGAGGGGGGTACTTACCCCCGTGCACCCTCCCAGTCTACAACAGCACGTGCGACTCAACTGTAATGAAACATTCTCCAGCAGCCACGGGCAAAAGCAAGAGGTAAAACTAATTCTATGTCCGTTTGTTTAACCCAAGGTATGCAAATGTTATTTCAACACGTAATCAGTACACAAATCATTGGGACATTCTGCATTCTTTTTTCTTGCTAGGCCTTTGAAACCCAGTGTCCTCCTCACGCGGGTGGTGCAGCTCAGTTTGGAGCCACCGTATTTCCAGGGCTCCGTAAGCACCCGTGACTGCCACACTGAACGCACAGGTGTGGCTCTCTCCCCAGATTCTCCGAGGGACGAGGGCAAGAGGATACAGGGGGCTCTTCACGCCATCACCCCCAACCTGCCGCCCAGCAGATGGCGCCCTGCCCACCTCTGCACATTTTGCCCACGGCCCCACCCCAGCCTGGCCCACACCCTTCCCTCTGAAGGCCTCTGGGTCTCCCAACAGGTCTGGGTGGAATACACACAGGCCACATGAGGCATGCAGTGCCAGGAAGGATCTGGTTCCCTTTCCATCGGTCCCCGCAAGCATCTGCTTACCCAATACCCTCCGGTGTCAGATTCCGCCCCCTGCAGAAACAAGAACGGATACTCACTGGCCCTGATGGTGGAGTGAGCCTGTTATTATTCTGGTTGACATGCAATGTTACGTTAGTTTCAGGGCTACAATGCACTGATGCGACAATGCTTCATGTTATTGAGTACTCAGCACGATGAGGACAGTAGCCACGTGCCCTTACTACTATCCTGTCCGCCACACTGCCTATGCTCTGCATTTTATCTCGGACTCATACTGGCACTGGACATTATACCCTTCTCTTCGTTCCATTTGCCTCCTTCCTCTCCCCTCTCCTCTATCAACCACAAGTTCCTCTATGTCTATGAGTCTTTTTGTTTTTTAGATTCCATATGTAAGTGAAAGCATGTGGTATTTGTCTTTCTCTGTCTTCCCTTAAGCATCAGACTCTCTAGGTCCATCCATGTTGCAAATGGCAAGATTTCATTATTTATTTTATGGCCGAATAATATTCCACTGTACATATACCTCACGTTTATCTATTTATCTGTTGATGGGGGATAGTCCTCATTTAAGCTTTGCAAGTCTCCCGGGAGGATGAGCCTGCAGGCTGGGAGGGACTGGTGTCACTTAGATGGCTCAGTAATTGTCAGGTTGGGGGCAGGGCAATCATTTCCTGTGTGATCAATGGCTCTGTGCCTACAAGGGTTTCATGCTGGGTCTAATGCTCTGCTGTCACAGTCTCGACATTCTTAATAACTCTTGAACAAGGGATTCTGCATTTTCATTTTGCAACAGGTCCCGCAGATTATACCCTGTCTGAGGTGGGCAGCCCTGGGTAGTTTCCTGTGGTGGCTACAGCCATGTCGCCCACAGCTCTACTACCAAGCAGTTATGAGAAAGCAAACCTTAGGCCAAATTCCACCAAACAAATGATCTTTATTAGCACGCTGATGTGAAAAAATAACCGCACAAGAACGTCTCATGCTCTGTGTTCAGGCCTCCAAGCAAGTGCCTCTTGGGAAAGGTTCAGCTGGAGGACAGTACTATGGCAGTCTGATGGCACAGCCAGGCCACCAACTGTCCCACAACGATACTCCGTGGAGCGCAGGGACATGGTCTCAGTGGGCTTAGGGACCTTCCAAATGCCAACTGAGCACACTAGGTGGGAAAAGGATTAATCCTACAACACCATCCATCGCCTTGGTGATACCCCATGAAGCATTTTAGTCAGGTCACCGCACAAACAAGAACATCACCGTTGTTTTATTCATGGGAAAACATGGCAGGTGGGCGTCTCAGCCCTGCCGTCACACCGCCCAGCTATGAAGGGGCAAACCCGGGATCCGAACACTGGTCCCGAGCTCCAGACATGGAGTTCTCCTGCAGATGTCGAAGTGAAAAGTATGAGAACTGGGGTAGCACAGCTCCTACCACTCACAGTGTCCCCAGCTCACCTCATGAGCTGTTGGGAGAGCCAGGGTCCTGCATTCCTTTCCTCCCGGTGAGTTCCCGTCCTCCACACGCTCAGCCAAGCCCCCCACTCTGGGGAGCCCCGGCTCCTCTAGCGTGTGTTTTCTGCTTTCCTCCTCACTCTGTGCTTCCACACGATCCCTGGGACCGGGCACTGCCTCCTCCTGTATTTGTCCTGGCCATGGGACCGCGGGTACTGGGCTAATTCCCCAGCACCTCCGCTTTTTGCCTGCGCTTGCTGGGGCCCCCGTGACGGTTAAATGCAGGTGGGTGTGCGTGCCTGGTGTTATGCCACACGGCTGGCCCTAACAGCCGGAGAAGGGGGTCGGTGCACTCCACATGACCACCAAGCCGGCTTTCTGAAACACAGGGCTATTCGTGTAAAAGAGCTTCTTCCCAAGCAGCAGCACACAGCAACACACCTGCTCCCTGCCCCGAAGACTGTGCAGACGAGATGTGGGCTTTCACAGTACTCTCGTGAGCCTGGTGACAGAAACACCCGCCCTGCACTCAGAGCTCCCCGTGTGACAGGAACTGTGCCACGGAACTGAAAGACCAACCCTTTCCTGGCCCTTAAGTAACTCAGAGTCTGGTAGAACAAAACAGATAAATCCAGAAAATTCAAGTATTTGCTGACCGCAGGACTTATACAGAGTGCTGGGCCCAGGAGGGACGTCGCCCTGCTTGCATGAGGCTTCACGAGAATTGGTTCTAGTGGTTCTCTTCCATCAGGTGGCCGGTAACAAGCACGGAGAAGAGAGGTACAGAAGTGCAGTTTACGGAGACGAGTCCCAAAACCGAGAGGCCTGGCCCAGACACAGGGCAGCAGTCCAGGAAGGCTGCCTGGAGGAAGTCTCTTCAGCAGAACCAAGCAGGAGAAAGAGGCATGAACAGAGCGGGGGAGGGGAGCACGCAGGCAGCAGGAACCCCACAGGCCGGGCACCAGACTGCTAATGGGCACAGCCAGAAGCTCTGGGGCTAGCCATCAGGGGAGAGGACGGGAGAGTTCATAGCAGGGCCTGTAAGAGAACAGCTTAGACGCCAGGCTTAGCCTGTGGGCCCCGTGAAGGCCATGGAGTCAGCACAGGCCACGGAGAGGTCGGAGATGTGTGCTTCCTCGCTAAAGAAAACTCGAAGAGCAGGCCTGCCAAGATAGCCCAGGGCGGGCAGAGACCAGAGGAGGTCAGCTGGGCCAGGAGCCAGGAAGCAGTCACAGGCCCTTAACTTGGAGAGCGGTGGTGGGGCAGCCAATGGGGCTGGACTGCGGACTTACTCTCCGGGCAGCCTTAGAATGAGAAAAGGGTGTGCAGATGGTGGAGTTTCTAGTATGGGAAACCAGACGAGTCATCAAAATGAACTGCTCAGGAAGGGCAGACTGGGATACAGGGTAGAGCACCAGCAAATCCCTATCTGGACCTGGGGCACACGGGTGGCTCAGTCATTAAGCGTCTGCCTTCGGCTCAGGTCATGATCCCAGGGTCCTGGGACTGAGGCCCACATGGGGCTCCCTGCTCAGTGGGAAGCCTGCTTCTCCCTCTCCCATTCCCCCTGCTTGTGTTCCCTCTCTTGCGGTCTGTCAAATAAATGAATAAAATCTTAAAAAAAAAAAAATCCGTATCTGGACCTATAAAGCTTAGGGAATTTCATAACTGACCAATTCAGCAGAGTTCTGAAATGTCTCAACCAAAGCCCTTGAAGGAAATGGGTATCACAATTCCAAATCTGTGAATTTTAGAAAGATGACACAGCACATTGGTTATTACCTAACCCCTAGCAGGGCTGAGGACAGCAGTCCGGAGTGAGACACACTTATGCATCCACAAAGACACAGGAAAAGCCACACTGAGGAAAAGAGCCAAGTCTGCTAAAGGCCTCCTGGAAGTTCGAGTCAAATTTTGCCTCCAAAGGGTTCAAGACTCACTGCATTCTGCCAAAATGAGTTACAGGAAAACTTCTGGTTTTCATCTTTTCGGTTCTGGAATTGCAGACACAGGGTTATGGGCCTGTGTTAATTTCTATTACAATTTACAGATTAGGTGAGAGGAGAAATCATAGAATATTTTTAAGGGAAAGTACCTTTTCCGCTTCTGAACGCATCGCTTGAATCAGGTTAGCAAGAGCTCTTCAACCTTGCTCCCGGAGGACTCACTTTTATGAAAGCAAAACCAGGCTAATTACCTCGACAGAAGAGACTCCCGTGGTAAGTAGGAAGCTCGGGGGGCATGTGTGAGGAACAATCAGGTTTTATTTGAAGGCCACGGACACTTGATAGGAAGGAAAGGAAAGAGACCATGGGTGTGGGGTGGATATCTCGGACCGGGACGGAACTCAGTTCTCTTATTTCACCCACAGCCCCCGAGGAGGAGGCATTATGCTTCCCGATTTGAATAGTGGAGAAAAACCCAGTGTTTTTAGGATTTAGCTGATATATTCCATACAACATCACATATGAGCTCCGCTGAATGGACAGCCTCTTCCTATGTGGGTATGTCCACGAGGCAGTGTGACCAAGCACAGGGCAGTGGCCCGCGATCCCAACTGTAGGATGTGTATGTGGCTCAGTATGGCCCACCCAGCCTCTCTGAACCTGTCTCCTCTTCTCGACAGAGGGCAGAATACATACTTTGTGGCGGTGGCAGCACAAGCGGGTGTAATTAATGGCGTTCCAGCATGGGCAACACTGGGTCAATATGCCCCAGAAAACACACAAAAGCCCAACTCCCAACCAAGACACAGAAAGAACAAAACAAAAGGAACACGTACAACAGTTTCTACTTCAAGGTCAAGGTGCCACTACCGCTCTACTGACCACAACATTCCTCCCAAGCCTGAGAATCTCACGTTCTATCAGACTTCCAAAGGCAAAGGAAAGGTTGAGCCCAGCAACTGATTTCTGTGAAACTGGGAATTCATACACATGGGGAGCTGAAAGCGGATATGAATTCCAAATAGTAACACTACTGAACGTCATCACCAGCTAGATTCTACCGAAGCACCTGTGAAGGGCAAACTTCCAGATCTTTAGTTACTACGCAAAGCAGTCCACTCTCTCATGATGCAGTGTCAGAAGCTGTCACTGACTTTCTTTATGCAAGCGCCCTGTTGACACAAACGTGACCGAGATGAAACAAAGGTCCCGTGTGTTCCAGGAGATTCCCGATGCAACTCTGGTTCCACAGCATCTGGAACTCAGCACAGCAAGCAAGACAGGCCCCTACTCCCACTCCCAGGCTGGAAATAATCAGTCTCCAGCGTCCAGGTCCTGGCTGGAGGAGAAGAATGACTGCCCGTCTGTCTTCGTCATTATTACAATTATTACACTTCATAATATTATGCTGGATTCTATTTGGGGGAGGAGGACACTTTTTCTCCTACACTGCATTCTTCGAGTCCCATGGTTCTCAGTGTACGGCTGGTCTCTCCGGGCTCTGTGAGCTGCCCCCTCCGCTCTCTGTGTATCTATCTATGCAAGTTTAGCTTTTCCCTCATAGATTTCCAACAACATAAATGCAACAGATTGAATGCAGAAACAAAAATGAAAAGCCAGTTAATTCTATTACCCCAGACATTAAAATGTAAAACAATGCCTCTCACTAAATTTCTTTTATTTTGGAAAATGCGTTGTTCATAATGATGTGTTCCTATGTATGTGTTTATGATAGTTCTTTTAAAATACCACCACGGCTCACCCACGCTCCTGAGTACACACCCAGTAAAGGGAGGAGGCGGGCCTCGTAAGCTGAAAAAGGACCAGGCAGATGAACTGTGTTCCCAGGCAGCCTGCCTCTGCGTTCACACAATCCAGGATCTGGTACTGCCACCCCCCAGCCCCATCCTGAAGGTACTAAGTTAGCACCGCGAAAATAAAATGAAGAACTCCTCTTAGGAAGACGGCATCTCCCCACGTGAGTCCCTGGCAGGGTACTAGAGCCTTGAGCACATGCGAGAACATGTTCAGCCCCTTGTACCTCACTGCTCCATCACTGCTCACTCAAGGCACATCAGCGACAAGGGAAATGCAGTTTCCCATTCATGCTCGCAGCCTGGGCAAAGTCTGTGGAGTGACAGCCAGACTCAATGAGACGGGCTGGGGAAGGCGGCCCCCTGCCCACCTACCTGGGAGCAGCACCGAGACCCTGCAGCCGAGGAAAAGCCCCTCGCTCCGGCCAGCCTCGAAGGAAACGTGAAACCCTTCCTCTAGACCAGATGCTGCAAGCGACGGGACGGGCCTTCCTTAGCCTCCATGTGATGGTTTGCAGCCAAGGAGAGAAATGAGGCCCCTCAGACTTCTCTCCAGGGTGGAGGCTCCCTCACACACTGGGGAGACAGCCAAGTAGCCAGAGTCACACGTGGGCATAAAGGAACTCCTGATTTGTATTAAAAAGACCTGTGATGATTCTGTGTCTCGTGTGTCTGCATGGAGCCACGTGCTGGAGACCCACATTCGGATGTATTTCTAAACAACCCACAACTTGATTTCACGTAGTGTTCAACAATGTAAGTGCTCACCCTTCACAGGGATGCTTCTCGGGGATGAACCTTTCCTTCTAGCAGTTTCCAAACACGAACCACATCCAGGATCACCTGAGTGCCTGGGGGTGCGCACACCCCGGCCCCCACCTGTGCTCCTTCGGTGGCACGGCGGGGACGGTGGCCTCAGGAATGTGATTTTCACCAGGTCTTCAAGGGCTCCTGCATGTGAGCCCTGCCTGGTCCCAGGAGAAACATGATTCCAGCCTACTGTCTCCATGGCCCACCTGACTTCCTCTCGGCAGAGACCCCGGACCCTGCAGTTTTGCTCACTTGGCTGCAGCTGCTCCAGGAGGCCACACGGGCCACCCGCACAGCTGGTCAGTGTGCAGCAGCCCCACGGCTGGCAAACAAGTTCCTTTCTCTTGCCCCTTTCACCAAGAGCCTGGAGACTTCTGCATCCCCAGAGGGCGGGGGCAAAGCAGCCCTCTGCTGGGACCCTGGGCCTCCCTGCCCCTCGGCTTCCGCATTGGCAGAAGAGGAACCCTAACAACCCAACCATCTCCAGGTCTCCTTCCCTGATGAGACACGTGAGCCGAAGTTGTTCTTAAATTGCTGTACTTAGCGCTGAACAGAATGTGAGAAGGACTGGAGAAAATAATAGGCTTTGTATAACTCCTCACAATTTTTATGAAATAACATGGTTATCAGTGGTTTTGTGTCTGTCTTCCCCACCAGAACACGTGTTTCTGAGAGGGCAGGCAATGTACAGGTGCACTGGAAGGATCTGTGGGATCGCTGAGGGAGATGCGGTGGAGTCGACGGTGAGGCAGAGAGAGAGTTCTTCTCTACAAGATTATTTTTAGGGGGGCGCCTGGGTGGCTCAGTGGGTTAAAGCCTCTGCCTTCGGCTCAGGTCATGATCCCAGAGTCCTGGGATCGAGCCCCGCATCAGGCTCTCTGCTCGGCAGGGAGCCTGCCTCCTCCTCTCTCTCTGCCTGCCTCTGCCTGCTTGTGATCTCTCTCTGTCAAATAAGTAAATAAAATGTTAAAAAAAAAAAAAAAAGATTATTTTTAGGAACATTTGACTGAGCTGGGTGAGCCCTGGAACCGGTTTCTCCTGTGTCCGGACACGTCTCTGCTAAACCCCAGAATCAGTGACCCCAGGTAGGTAGCTCACAATTAGCCAAGGTGGAAGCAATTACACTGTGGACGATTGGCAAATTCTACATGAGGACAACTTCTGAGGGGTATGGGGAGCTGGCTGTTGGCCAGCACGCCACAGCCGGGCAAGAAGCATCCAGGGAGAGCTCAGACCCCACGAGAGGAGAGGAGATCGCCCCACTTCAACATACCCACACTCAGTTCTCTGACATTAAAGAGTGATCACTGTGCCATTTAGATGACAAATACATTATCATGATATAGTCTTGATAATACCAGCGACAATGACAGACCCTCTGGAATTATGCATGTAGCTCATGGTGCAGGAAGTTATTACACTCAAGTTGTGACCGTTCAACTCACCTCTGTAAGGCCAAGGCCCCAACTGGACAGACATGTGTTCTAGAACAAGATCACTACACGGCAAATTCTAGGGACTTTTCTGGGTTTTGCCATTAATGCTTCTTAGTTTCTCGTGTAGTACTTGAACCCAAAGATGACACCCAAGGTGGTGCTTGCCCTCAGCCCCCACGTGTTGCTCAAGACCGCCCATCTACTTCCCCCAGCACTCAGATTTTGTGGTGCGGCCAAGCGAGGCAAACTACTAAAATATAAGGGAAAACCCTCTGTGCCTTGCTGCGGTCAGTCTTCCTCAACATCCTCAGCCCATCCTTCATTCTGGAGGCTTTCCTCCTCCTCCTCATCTTTTATGGACTCTAAAACAGCAAGGAGATAATTCTTCTTTCTCACACTTGGATTATAGTTCCTTTCCTTTATGATACCAGGCAGGCTTTATATCTTTGGGTAAAATACATTAAGTGGAAGCAAAGACCAATACGACAGCCCCGTGCTGGCTTGCGGAGACAACCACGTCTCTGGATACGTGCTTTGCCTCTCAGGGAAGCGTGGGCATGGCTAGCTGCGTTCAGGGCCACTGATGGAGGGTCTTAGAAGGCCATCAGAAAATACTACCTCTGGTAACCAAAGACTCAGCAGACCTCTGCGGAGTACATACACTCTGCTACCACTGTACTGACCCATGGAGCACAGATTAATAACACAAGCCATCGATGTGGGAGGGTTAGGGGCAGTTCCAGTCTCTGCTCTTGGATTTCATGGTGTTCCCAGATTGCTGGACCTGCTCACGTTTTGTCCCGGCTGAATCCGTCCTATCAGGGGAGAGGCTGGAGAGCCTCGGGGGTGGAAGTTCTGACTGCCGGAAGGGGTCCCGGCTGGGATGTCAGGGAGAGGAGCCCCTGCGGTGGTGGAGGATAGAGGAAGGGAGCCTGAAAGGGCGTCTCCAGCTGCTGCCGTTCATCACGGGCAGCTTTTCGTGTGGGAGTGGGAGGCAGGATGCTGGGCTGTCCGTGCTATCTATTCAGCATGCAGAACCAGAGAAGAGACGCAGTCACCTGCCGGCTGCCCAAATGATTGCAGGTGGAACCAGACTTAAAGGGTGGGGCAGGTTCCTGAACTAAGAAGGATTTGCTAAGCTTCCTCCGCGTAGCCTGAGAGAAGCTGTTTTCTCGTGGCTGGGTGTGGTCAGCTCTGAGAGTGCACTGCCACGTGACGAGAGGCAGGGAAAGCTGTGTGGGTATGGAGTAGGCTGATCCAAGAAAGAGAGAACTGTATGGTGTCCTGGAAGGGACAGGATACAGAAACTAAGATGACCCAGATTCCAGAACTTTCTGCCCCTGAGTAGCTTGTCACTTGGGCAAAGCACACACCTCTCTGGGCTTCCTTTATCACCTCTACAGTGGAAACAACATGTGCCCAATTTCATAGAGGGTTGCATAAAGTTGAAATCGGACAAGGCTTAAGAGAGTAAGTTTTACAGGCTATAAAGCAATGCCTGACTCCAAAGTCTGCCATTCTTCCTCTTTGGAGGAAAAAAATCTTACGGAAAACTGATTAACAGCTAATTTCAGAAAGTAAAACAAGAGGCAGGAAAACAGAAACTCATGGAGACCCAAAATACAACCAACTAACGGGCATTCTGTTCTTCCGGCCCGGGAAGATGCCACCTCCTCGAGAAACTGAAATACTGATGCGGGTTTTTTTTTTTTTGCTCGGCACAACGCACCTTTATTGAGCCTCGAGTTAGCCACGGCGGAGACCAAACAACTCCCTGGGCAAACGCCAACCCCTCGTGAGAGGAAAGCGGAGAGGCCGGCGAAGTCTGCGGGGACGCCTAGGCGAGCCCTCCCTGCACCCGACAGAGCGGAGCTGGTGGGTCGTGCGCCCTGGGTGCCGCTGCCGGATGGTTCCCCCAGTTCAGCTCAGGAGAGAAGCTGGGCTCTGCAGAGGCCCTGGTAAAACTTACGAGAGACACACAGAGGTTACCTGGAAACTATACTGTTGCTGGAAAGAGCTTTTGGGCTTTGGGTGGGTATTCGGAGGGTATCCAAAGGGGCGGCTGGGCCAGGATGGGGGGAAGAAGTGAGCTGGAGCAGCGGCCAGTGCTGTCGGGGAGGGGCACTTGCAGCTGGCCTCTGGGCGGGGGTGGGGGTGGGAGACAGGTGAGCACTAGAGGACAGGAGGGCCACCTGGCTCTGCCCGTGAACCAGAAAAGGCAGTCTCGGCTCACACAGACCCAGTGGCAACCAGGGGACAGTCTGCAGTGGGCTCATGGCAGGGGAGGCACCCCCACCCCGGGCCCTGGTGCTGACCTGACCCTGTTGTCCCCCTCTGCAGAGAAGGGAGGACATGCGAGCACCAGGAGGCAGAGGGCCGACACTGCCCGGGGAAGGGGGAGAATACTGAGGGAAAACATCTTCCAGAGAAAAGAACATCTGGGTTGAAGAGTGGAAAACGTGCCCCCCACTTCCCTCCTCCTCCCTCTTCCAACCCAGAAAAGAGTGGGGGCAGGGAGAGACACTGGCTGTACCTCCCACCCCCTTCCACAGCTTACTCTCAATTTAGTTTTCACTTCATTTCACGTGATAGGAACATAAAGTCATTCTTCTGTTGCTCATCACATCAGCAAACACAGCAGCCAGTTCACAACACTGCTTTTCTGGGGGTCAGTGCCAAATGGGCTCCAGCCCCATGCCTCACACTTTGTCCCCAAGGGGTAGTCACGGCCTGTCAGCGTCACCCTTCACCCGGCCAGCCGTCTCCATGGGAACCCACGGGGCTCCAGGCTCTGAGGGGCCTGCCTTCGATAGGGGGGCGAGTTCCTGCCCTTTCACCGTGTGTCCCTGCCCAACTGCAGTCCCCCAGTGCCCTGTGTGCTCTTCCTTAAGAGGATTCAGGGCCAACTCCCAAGGCTGTTATGGGGGTCATGTGAGATGGGGGCGCTAGCAGGGGTCCCTGCGGTCAACAGCTCCGCTTCCTCCAGCATCCACAATGGGACAGGCTCTGCCCTCAGGGCTGGGGGCACACTGGGAGATAGGCCCAGTCCAGCCTACAGGGGTCTGCTTCCCTCGGCAGGGAAGGGCAATGAGAAGGCGCTGCTGGATCACTGAGGACGGTGGCTGGGGGGCTGCGGGGAAGAGCATGGGCTCCACAGTCACCATGCTCAGCACACAGGCTATGGGATTCCCAGTACATTACTCAACCTCTCTGCTGTTCCATTTTCTCAACTCTCAACAGGGACAGAACAATACTTACCGGATCGCGTTGGTAAGACTAAAGAAGGGAGTTTAACTCTCCACAACGTCTGGCCCCAGGTAAAGTTACGCATCCGCTTTAACTAATAATGATCATCATAACAATAAGGAATGTGGGCAGTATCATGGTGGGACAGCACGGGGTGGGACAGAAAGGCTCGGCAGAAAGACCAAATCCAGTCTGAAGGTGGGAGAAGAGGCTAGAGGGTCAGGGGCAGTTTCTTGGAGAGGACATCTGAGCTTGGACCCAAAGAAGACCTTGTGTGCAGTTTTCCCTTTGATTTGCTATTTGGCTAGACAGGACTCCACGCAGTCTCGTCTAGCCCACACCTCCAGCTCCTGGGCAATAGCCTCCTTCCCTCCTGGCCACTGTGCTGCAGGGACCTCAGAGAGCCAGGCCGCTGCGGGCCCCCGAGCACAGACAATAACTCCGGGGAGCCCTTGGTGGCAGGAGCTGGGATGGCCATCCCGGAAGCAGGACCACATGCTCTGAAAGCCGCAGGCCCAAGCTCCTGCCACCTGGGGCCAGCAGGGTTCCTGGGAGCAGCCACATTTCTACCGTGGCTCACAGCCACGGACAGGTCCAGGGCTGCTCCATACACCCTAGTGACAGATATGCGGACCCCGCGAGTCCTTCACTGGGGCACCTGCAGGTCCAGCCAATATACTGGCTCTGCCTTAGGGTTGTTACCACTGTTCAGGAGACAAGGTTGCCACCCTGTTCCCAAAATAAAATGGCCCAAAACACACTCACCAACTGCTTTCTACAATTGTGCTAGTAAGTCCTATCTGTGATTAGTAAAGACTACGGAGTGGCTCCTTTAATTCAGCCAAGCATCAGTTCTGACTCTTGTCTTCCAGCACGTTCCTTCGGTGGACTATACAACCTCCTATTGATATCAGAATTACTGAGCTGAACCACGGTCACGACCAGAGCCTTCCAGCAGAGCAGAGTTAACAAGCTGCCCAGACAAGAGAGGGATTTTTATCTACTTGAAGGCATCTGTGATTACTCCAGGGCTTTTCCAATTCAAAGACTCAGTGGTAAATTTTGATTGCTAAACCGAAAGGCAGATCACTAAATAACTCAGACAGCCTCTTCCCGTTTGCCAAGTGAGCGAAGCTTCCGCTTACATGTCACACTGACTGCAGACTTACCGAGGTCGATAAGAATCGCATGCTGTTGGGAGGTGAGCCGTTTTAAGAGTTCTTTGTATGGCGTGTCCTTTGGCTGCTGTTTACTGGGAAACTGGTGTTGAAGGCGGTATTGCTCTGCTAGGAATTTCCAGATTTCCCCCCGGAGATGACGTGGCACACCTACGGGGAGGAGGGGTGGCAGAAAATATGTTTCATGCTCAGAGTACAAACTAATAATGAGTTAAATTTCATTCCATTGACCCGGCCTCTTGTTTCATATGGATTGACAGCACTGAAATGGAAAGGAAGCAACCAAAAGTCTGTTCTGTCTACTACTCCCCTTCTTCCCTCTGTCATTCCCCCATCAATCCCCTACTTCCCCGGCCTCTCACTTTCCTTTCAGCTCTCAAATGCATACTATGTTCGGACGGAGCTAGACTCAGCAGGGCATGAACTGGCGAATGGCACAGGCCCCTATCTGGTGCCAATTAGTAACATTCTAAGGAAAGACGTTGGGCGCATGAAGTTACAGTGCACAATGTCTCGTACAAGGGATGTGAGCTGAGTGAGGGGGTTCGGATGAAGGAGAGCAAGAGGTCATGGAATACTTCACTTGTGCCAAGATGTCAGAGCGTGGGAGGGAAGAGAGAAGATGAGTCGCAGGAAGAAACTAGAAATGTTTCCGAGCCTCCGGCATGGCACGCACGTATGGAGGAAGCAGGCGGCCGTCAGGCTGGAAGGGTTTTATTAAGAGGCGAGATTAAGGGTAAGCAACCTGCACCTTATTTGGCAGCTCTGGGGAGCTATGGAATGTTTCCGAGCTGGGGAGGGAGCGACCTAATTGGGGAATACTGCTTAGACCCCGTGTGCCAGGTGGGTGGAGATAGGGAGGAGAGGCTGGACACCGTCCACATAAATGTGCCTCAGGGAACATTCAACCAGGACCTGAAAACAAGAGAAGCTCTCCGAGAGCCGCTACTCCGTGTTTTAAATACACTGATTTGAATACTCCAAGTGATTCAAAGTGGCATCTGAAGTGTCATATGAAAAGTTCTCTTAAAGCCAATGATGTTATTTAAGGCAAACTTCAGCAGCAAAAGTGATGGTTTTGATTCAAAACTTTTTGGTTCACCATTCTGCTGTTGTTACGAGGCCCAAACACAGACATGGGGAGAGAAGGGAGCCTGCAGAGTAAGACACCAAATCTTTCTCATCTCCCACAGGAGCTCTCTTGAGAGAAAAGGAAGCTCTGATTTAGGGACTGAGCTTTTCTTCCATTCAGGAAAAACTGTGACTGCTTTGTACACTTCCTGCTACTCAGGGTGCCTGCCCAGGAAGACTGCTTCCCTGGCTTTCCATTGGCCACGCCAGAGAGAAGTCTCAGCAGCGGGTGACATTCACCATGAGGTCACCGGGCACTGCCAGCATTCTACGCACTCTGTCACCCCCACGACCTGCTGAGGGAAACAGGGCAATGATCCTCATGGTAAAGACGAGGAAACTGAGGCCAACAAGCACAGATCCCTCACCGGAGATCAGCCAGCCGCTGGTTCGGAGCAGAGCCGAGAAAGGGACTGCTGTTTCTCTCTTCATGTCTTCCCTGTCACAACAATCAGACAAGCTGCTACTGGAAAAATGTATGTTGTGTTCCTGCCTGGCAGTTAGTAATAAAATCATCGTGTGTGGCTCTGAACCAGAGAACAACCAAGGTCGTTTATTATTACCAAATCCATAAGGAACTATTTAGAATACTCAGCTATCTCTTAGAAATTCTCTAGGTGGGGAGGCTCGGTGGTTCAGTCGGTGAGGCATCTGAATCTTGATCTCAGCTCAGGTCTTGATCTTGGGGTTGTGAGTTCAAGCCCTGCATTGGGCTCCACGCTGGGCATGGAGCCTACTTAAATAAATAACACTTAAGGTATAGTAAGTAATTTGATTTTTCCCTTACACATACCAGATGTCAAAGAATAAAAAAGGTGAGCCTGTGGGAGAAACCCAGGGCCACACTCCCCGTGTAGTGGGTTGAACGGCGGCCCCCCAAAACGTATGTCCATATCCTAACCCCCAGAACAAGGGAACGCGATTTGGAAAGAGTTTTTAGAGACTATAATGAAGGCCTTGAACTGAGATCATCCTGGTTCTAGAGCAGCCAAGAGGAACAGGCAGTGTGTCCAGAAGGCAGAGACGGCAGTGATGCAGCCCCAGGTCACTGACAGCCTCCACGAGCGGCCAAGAGCAGCCCTGCAGACACCTCCCCTCTAGACCTCCGTCCTCTAAGAGTGGGAGAGGAAATACTTCTGTTGTTTTAGCCACCCGTTTTGTAATCATTTGTTACAGCAGCAACAGGAAGGTAATATACCCTGACGTCTGCCTTTTTATGTTATTCCGTTCCTTCTCTCCCTGTCTCTGCTCAGAGGAGTACCTTACGCTGCGAGTACACATGCACACGCATGTGCAAGCCCCCAACATTTCAAACTATATTAGAAGCAAATGTGGCTTGAAAAACACTCAACGCGTTAAGTGATTTATAATGGGGCTTTTCACAAAGGATTTTTTTCAGACTGGGTAATTTTCCCAAGGTATGAGATGACCAATTTCCTCTTATTACTAAATCATTCCCATTATCTTATCAGACCTTTATCTTTTGGAGGAAAAGATACTGCTTGTGTCATCGGACAATACCACATATTCTGGTATTGAAGAGAGCTTAGGTTTTGTGATTTAAAAACAAAGAGTCATGCGAATTGGAGCCAGTGCCTCTGCTGAGAAAGACCTGGCACCCCCTTCCCCAGGCTCAGTTAACCTCCACTCATAACCCAGTCTTACCCCGGGGCTGTAGGCAGGGTTCTGCGTGGATAGGACGCCACTCTCCCCCAAATGCGAATACCTTTTTATTTTTACTGACTTTAAAAGTAATTTGTGCTCACCACTTTTTTTAAAAAAGCCCTTCTAAAAATGCAAAAGATATAAAGAAAGTGAAAAACCACTCAGAACTAGAGTGAACATATAATTCACCACCCAAAGCAGGAAGCTCTTGAAAGCAAAGGGAGAAAGGTATTAATTTTATGGTCATCCCGCCTATTACTTGGATATCTGCAAATGTGTCATACGTGGCTTCCTACATATGCACGTGGACACAGAAATATACAGCTGTATGTGAGACCATGCACTGCTTATCTCAGACACCTTCCGCATCAGTAATTATAAACTGACTGCATCATTTTCAAGGGCTATGGCATAGGATGGGCACATGGTTGGGGTTTTGGGGTTGTGTTTTGGTTTCTGACTCTCCAAGGCCACAATAAGCATTCTCCCTACTGCAGTGCATTTCTGACTGATTAATTTCTAGACTAGGTTTCTAGTCGTGGTGTTGCTGGATCAAAGGTAAGGAGTGTTTGCTTCTGGCTCTTATTGCCAATTGCTCAGGTGGCCTTTTTGCAATCTCCTTCCTAAAAAGTACACTCTGGTTCGTAAAGTTCTACTTTGCTATCTTTAGTGAAATCACTTAAACCCAAACTAAGCTTTGAGTTATTTAAAACTCCACAGAATTATTCTTCCTTCTCCCAAGGTGACACCTTAATCCTGCTGCGTTGGTCCAGTTCTAACTGGGAAAGCTCAGAACTCCCTTTCTCCGTGTCTTCGGGATCCTTAGGTCATTAGGAGGAAGGGCCTCATCACCCCTAAAGGACTGTCTTCTAAAGGCTCTGCCGTAACCTGGCCTCTACCTAAAAGGCCAAAGGGGTGGTTCTGATTTAATCTCCTTTTTTAGTCTGAGCTACAAGATGGACCATGGGCATTTGTTTGGAGTCATTATGTCTTACATATTGAAACCAGCTGAAAAAATGACAGAGCCCTTCATGCACTTAGAAACAGAGTTCCTGCCTCAGAAGGCGATATGGCCACGTCTGCGGATCCAGAGGGAATTCCAGGTTTGGCTCACCTCTGCATACAAACTACACGATCACCTATCCCAAACCTCGCTACACAGGCTCCAGACGCCCTGAGTGCTTCCGTCAGGTCCCCCTTGTAAAACGCATAATGGAAACCACCATATCCAGATGCCGGGCTTCTGAGAAACTCCAACATTTGGAATGGCTGTTACAGACCCATGCGATACCTTTAGTGGAAGCAAAGCCACCTAGAGACCATCATGCCGTCAACAGTGGAAAGGGAAAGAATAGACTCATTTCCTTCTCTGCTTTTTCCTTTTTCCAGACAGCAATCTGGGGCCATTTGGTGCAGTGCTAAGCCTCCAGCAACCACTAAGGGCATAAAGAATGTGAGAACTGGAAGAGAGTTGTGAGACCCTCAGTATGGTCTATGCCTCTCATTCTAGCAGCCAGGAGGCCTGTGCCCAAAAAGGCGAGGACACCTGCTGAAGATCACACGGGGAGCCACTGGCCAGCTTGGAGCCCGACTATTCACCACCCACCACATTTCTGATCTCTGAGAAGAGGACTGTCGAGGCAAGTTCAACCACAGGTAGTGTGGCAGTGAGAACTCCAGCAGACGGTTGTGTGTGCAGCTCTGTGGCCCTAGGCCCATTACAACTGAGCAATGCTTCCTTATCCATAGGAAGGGGAAAGTCATAACTAGTAATAACCTCTTATTACTAAAACGGGTGCTGTGAAATTCAGATAAAGGTCAAATAATGCCTGTAGGAGGCTACAGAAAACTGCTTTGCCCCACTGTCTTAGAGATGAATTACACTTGTGTAACTTCTTCCACTGAGCTGCTAATAAAGTCAGAAGAAAACTGTAAGCTTCATACATATTTGTAAAGCTTGGTCTGAATTCTTGTTATTCATGACTGCATTGACCAGAACTCAGCGATCACTAGATCAGACTCCAAAAGTCTCTGATCTTGCCAGCAGATGCTAATATACATTTACTTAAAAGAAGCAGTTGAACACTAATCTTCAAGGTTAAGATGTAAACCTGAGCTACTCAAACTCGCTGTGATGAAGGACCAGTTTTTGTTTTCTTTTGAAGTGTTCCAATCCACCACTGATACTTTTATAAAATACACTAAAAGTGAATTTATAGAAAAAATGAAACAAGAAAAAAAAGACTGACATAACAGAAGTCCACTTTTTTTTTTTTTTCTTTTAAGGATTACCCTTATCAAATTGCTGGAAAAGTTTCTAAATGCTTTGTCTCAAGTTCTATGCTTAGGCGTCGTGTGTGGACTGGCACACAGTCAGCAGACCGCACTGAATAACAGCAAATACTGCCCACCCACCTGGGCCTCCCAGGACAGCAGGCATGTGCAGTGGGCTTCCAGGGATCAGCTTATCTACTGCTCAAAGCAATCACTGTCAACACCCACATTCACACATGGGGAAAGTGGGGCTCAGGGAAGTCAAACCATTTGCCTAACATCACACGGCAGATCAGTAGGGCTGGGATCTAGACGTGGGACTACCTGTCTGAAGTCCACACAAAACGCTGTGTTCTCTCTCCTGAGAGTGTTCAGAGAGAAGCCTGAACAATCGGTTTTCACTTTACCATTTAATTCAGAGTATGTCATCATTACCCAGGTTGTAGGCAACCAAGCCCTGTTTTCCTATTTCTTCCTGTTATCTGGGCTTCTGGGCATTTTAATTCATTAAGAGGAATCCTAAAGGTGATAAAACTTACATCAGTTAAGATATCTGGAAACAGATTAGGGAAAGACATGGTAACTAGGAGAGAAATGGCCACCAAAATTAAGACTTGAACATTTTTTTTTTTTTTTAATCCATACTTTTCCCCAATCATCAGTGCGAGGTAAGGACAGCTGGACAGATTTCCCACAAAGCTTACCTTGCCCAACAGCTGAATGCATTTTCTCCATGTCAAACTTAATTTTTGATCTTCCTGGAGTGCTAAGCATCTTTTCCCACACTGCGGTTACTTCTTTAAGACAAGGAGTGATTTCCTCATAATCCAGCTTTAGGCGCTTATTCAGCAGGTCATTTTCAGAGGCTAGAAGAGATCATTTAAGAACACACGTTAGAGAGAACGCCACGGCTGCCTACTCACATGTCACCGCTGAGGTGCTGAGCGGTTACAGTGAGCTAGCTTACTCTCCATTTTCCTTTAACTTGGAAAACACTAAATGCACGTAGGAGGTACCCTTGATCTCTCTTGCCCCTTCATTGGCTCTACTCCCGAAATATGCCCCCACCTGTCCAGTTCTAGCAATCTCCACAGCTGCCCTATTAAACCACAAATACCTAGAGGACAGGAGCTCTGTGTGAAAATCCCTTGTGTCTGGCATGGTTAGAGACCAACAAAATTTATTCATCTGAGCCAGAAGAGACACCCCCCACCCCAAGGAAAGTTCCTCCTTGTTTAGAGCCAAACCTCCTTAGATAGATTCTACTTAGTCACGTTTCTGCTTCCTGCAGCTCAACAGAAGAAATCTGCCCTTTTCATAGGACATCACCCCAAATACACGAAGGTAGTTATTATTTCCCACCAACCTTATTCAGCCTAAACTGCATTAAGGGTTGTACCTAAATTACCAAAACGGGGAGCGGGAAGTGGAGGGGGATCAATATAGGAAAAGTTTAACTTGACAATTCTTAGGATTAGATCGGACAACTTCACTGCCATCCAAAACCACTCTATCCTATTTCGACACAGGGGTAATGTCAGCCCCCAAATCCACTCCACCTCATGTCTCGGATCCTGACTACGAGTTTATTAGGACAATAGGTCGGAGGCATAGCTAAGTATAAGCCAACACCTAGGCTTCTGCAGAACTGATCAACTACTGTCTTTTACAATATAATAAGCAAAGACTAAGTCCTCAGTACTCTATATTTAGCAATATTTTATCCTAATGACTCTGAGGCAGGGTTCTGGGTGAGAAAACCGAGGCACGGAGGCTGAGTAGCGCCTCCACGGTCCTCAGCAGGAGGGGGAGGGGCCTGCGGCCCTGCCCTTGCCCTTCTCCACTGTCCAGCAGGATTTGCTGTTATTATATAGTTTTTCTGGGACGAGGCATGTATCTATCAGAGGCCTTAAATGTTTGACAGACTCCAGTGGAGGTTTCTAGGCCTAGAGTTTTCCGAGTGAAAGATTTTCAACACGAATGTGATCTCTTTAACAGATACAGGGCCATTCAGATCTTTTTCTTCTCATTTCAGTTTTGGCAAATTGCACATTTCACGAAGTTTGTGCATTCCGTCTAAGCTGTTCAGTTTCCTGGCATAAAGTCATTCTTAGTCCTAGAGACACTGACAAGTCAATGCAAACATCTCATGCGTCTGTCCCCCCTCCACCCTGAAAGCACATTTTCTCTCCCCACCCCAGCCCCACGTTATTCTGGAGAGGAGGCTCCGACTCTGCCCAGGGCCATAGAAGTAGCAGGTGCTGGAGGCAGGACCTACCTGAAGACCCCTGGCTTACCCACTACACTTCTGAACCCCAGTGCCTATTATTTTTAAGACGGGAATTATGCTACCGTACTGAGTTGCTCTGATGAGGATTAAAGGAGATGAGATAGACTCAACACCCACAAAATGTCTACTAATCAGGAAGTGCTCACAAATTATCAAAAATATAAAGGCAAATAAGGAAAAGCATAAAACATTGCTTTGCAAATTTAGTGCTAGAACATGAAATAAAATATTTTCTTTTTCCACATTAGAAATTGAGCAAAGGCTGGCTCCATTAATCTGGTTAATACTCCCCTAACGGGAAGACCTTATTCCTTGGATGTGCGGATTATGTACTTAACTGACCCAATTACCGCCTTCAAGTACAAATGCATCAAAAGATGTGCTGAAAAGTGCTGAAGAGATCCCTCGTCCAGCCTCTCATTTCACGGACACAGACACTGAAGTTCGAAGCGAGCACAGGGCTTGCTCAAAGTTATTCACCAGCTGGTGGGGCGTCAAGTGATTCTGGGCCCGGGGCTGCCTCACCTGCGAGTTTTCATCTACTACTTTAATCTTTTCCTTACTTTGAATAATACTTTTTTTTTTTTTTTTTTTAAGGTCCCACTAAACAACCCTTGGGACAAATCGGGTTCAGGACCAGCTTTGCTGGGGACAGTGACTGCAGGTAGCAGTGGACTCTCAGTGCCAATGGACATTTCTCCGGCTGTGAGCCTATCGGGCTGCATGGAAGAGCCCAGCAAGCAACGTGCGGAACCCGCTCTGAGGTCAACAGAGCCATACTATCCAGCTGGAAGATTCGGTTGAAAAAGCTTAATCCACGTATTTCACGGTTGGCCCAAGCACCGTCCTGCTGTTTGAGTATCCCAATGCGGCTGCCCAAGATCTGAAGCCTCCAAAATGTCTTATCAAGGAAGCCAGTTGGTGAATGCTTGTAACAAACATCAAGGCTCCCAGCCAAGGCCTTTAGATACAAGACCAAGCTGTTTAAAATATTAAATAAGGGTCTACAAACCCATGATTTTGCATTTCTGGGGCAAGAGCAACCAGGACTACATGAGATCAAACGGAACTTTGCAAAAGAGTCCTCAAGACATATATCGCCATTTGCCATGGATGTAGGAGTGAACATGGACTTCAGACTAATAATCTTCAGGTCTGATTTACGCCCATTACATAGGGTGGAACTGTAGCTGCCCGCCCCCAATCTTGCACCATTAACACTGCCTTCACAGATAAAATGTTCTTCCAACTGCAACCATCTCTTAAAGACTTAGTAAAGAAAGGCTAAGAGGCTGGATGCATTAGTGGTTAAATGACCTCCAAACCAGTAGAGATTTTGGAAAAATCAGATTCAATCTTTATTTTTTTTTATAGCCAACATATTGCACTTGCTCAACCAGGAAAAAAAAAAACAAAAACAACCTTTAAAACATACCTTCAGTTACAATTCATTTAAATTCAAAATTCAATGTGTTATCATACCATTATGCAGATACAGTATCTTTAATATGAACTTTAATATGAAGCATGAAATTCTGAATTCATGAAGTCAGTTCCACAAGCAATCGTGTGCTGTCCCCAGACCATGGCTGTATTGAACCACACCCTGTCCTACATGAGGCTGCCTGTGTCTTCATGTATAACAGGGGGAGAATGGTGTTGCAGAAGGGCACAGCTGAGACTGCTGGCCCAGGAGGCAGGCAATGCCTTTTAGTCCCAGCACCACGAAAAGTCAGCTGTTTAACTCAGGGAAAATCAGAATTCAGCTTCCAACTGCCTACAATGGAGTGAAGTGGCTTTAGATCATGTGATTTGGTTCTTTCTCAGATGCAATGGTTCTGGAATAGTAACAAATACTTAACCCACATATTCAAAAGCCAGGAAATAGGCTTAGCCATAGAAGAACCCCAGCATACTGTTCTTCTCATTTCTTTCCCAAACAGCAAGCAATTCAGCTTTAACATCTGATCAATTTCAACCACTCTCAGCTACCATTTAACTTTCCTTTAAAAAGCAACTAGGAGTGGCACCTGGGTGGTGCAGCCGGTTAAAAGGGTGACTCCTGGCTTCCGCACAGTTTGAGATCTCAGGGTGGTGAGACTGAGCCCCTCCATGCTCAGGGCAGAGCTTCCTTGAGATTCTCTCTCCCTCTCCCTGCCCCTCCTACTTGTGCGTGTGTGCCCTCTCTTTAAAAGAAAGAAAGAAATCGGGTGCCTGGGAGGCTCAGTTAAGCGTCTGCCTTCAGCTCAGGTTATGATCCCAGGGTCCTAGGATGGAGCCCCGCATCGGGCTCCCTGCTCAGCGGGGAGCCTGTTTCCCTCTCCCTCAGCTGCACGCCCCACCCCCAGCTCATGCTCTCTCTCTCTCAAATAAATAAAATAAAATCTTTAAAAATATAAATAAATAAATAAATCCTTAAAAAAATTAAAAAACCAGCTTAAAAAACCAACGCAATAGAATGACTGTTTCTAATACACAGTACACTCCTAGTTGGTTCTGGTCAAATCTTGCTTCTGTATTGATTTAAAGATTTATTTATTTAAGAATTTATCTATGTGTGAGAGAGAGAGGGAGAGCGCACACACGCGGGTGAGCATGGGGAAGGGGGGCAGAGAGAGCTCCAAGCCGACTCCACGCCACGTGTGGAGCCAGGCTCAGGCTCGATCCCACAACCCCAAGATCAGTGATCTGAGCCAAAACCAAGAGTCAGATGCTCAACTGACTGAGCCACCCAGGTGCCCCCTTTTTTCTGTATTTAATGTGAAAGTTCTGCCCCCATCCCACCCCAACAAAGCTTACCAAATATTTTTTAGGCAAGTCGTGGTCAGGCTTTTATTGATGACTAAGCTCTCGGCAATACAGGTACTGTACCGCCCTGAAACCATGCTTTCTAAATTACATTAAAGAAGCTTATTCTGCTTTCACCACAAAGGTAAACATATGTTGAACTTTACAGAGCTGGGAAGAGAAATTAATTCAAACAGCAAGAACGAAAGACCAGCCGGGACTGGCCACTGCCAGATGAAATGAGGATGCCGCGGGATGGTGCTGGCACGGGCTCGTGCACGCCATGCCACACCTGGCAAGGTGTTCAAGGTAACCTGACGAAACTTTGCTGTTCCTTCTTGTCTGTCTAGCCTTCCTACACACAGCTTTACAAAAGCTCTGCTTCCGTGGCACACTGATCTTGTCACATCAGTGGCAGTCACGACGTCTCCCGACATCCCAGGAAGCCAGCCAGCACCATTCCCATCTTACAGCTATGGCCTGATTTTCCACAGCTGTCATTTTCAAGAAGACTAGTCAGGGTAAGTATTAGGATTTACGACCTACGTGATGAATATAACTGCCTCTCCACTTTTCAACAAAAATCCCAACCAACAGACACACGAATATGAGGGCCGTGCTCCAGAGAGGTCACTTAGCTCATGGCACACTCTATGATGTCATCACAGTCAAATCTCTTCTTGACATTGGCTTTTTAAAGATTGATTTAGACATCCGCTTTTAGAACGGGCTTCAAGAACACACCAGAAAATGGCAGGAAAACAGAGTTGGGAGAAAACCGCATTCAGTGCGTAAAATCCCCTCGCTGCGGCACCCCTTCCACTGCATCGTCTGGGGACGACCTGTCTGCCTCAAACGCTGGGTGTGAAGAGCCCACACTATCCGTGTCCATCAGAAGCCCATTCCAGCCACCAAGCTACTTTCTTATCAGAAGGTCTTATTAAGGGCACCCAGGTGGCTCAGTTGGTTAAATGTCTGCCTTTGGCTCAGGTCATGATCCCAGAGTCCTGGGATCATGTCCCACATCGGGCTCTCTGCCCAGCGGGGAATCTGCTTCTCCCTCTCCCGCTCCCCTTGCTTGTGCTCTCCTGCTCTCTATCAAATCAATAAAATTTTTAAAAAACAAACAAAAGAAACCAAAAAGGTCTTATTACTTTGCATCTGACTTCTTGTTTTTGGTCAAAGATGATACACTTTTTGGACTATGAACCTTGTTCGTCAGATTTGGTGTCTTAATAACCTTCCTCTATACAGATCTCAAGACAAAAGATGAAGATCTGCAGTTAAGAAGTAAGTTCAAGGACATGTACTCTACTTGCACAACTGGCCTGGGCCAGGGCAGCATGACTCGGTTGCCTGCGTGGTCTCCTTCTGAATGAGAATACCTGACTTCCTGATTAAATGCCCATTATTTCCTAAGCAGCCAGCGCTCTATACTCCAAGACCCATGTTCTTTCCATTAGACTGCCCACTTGGCTTCTAAGCTGCTATAAAAATGTTTTTTGGTTCGAGCAACAGTAAAGAAACAGGAAGTGAACAAAATCTAAACTTGCAAAGTTCATGTCTTATTTTGATACTGATATAACCCCTGGCAAGAACTTGGCTGGTCTGAGTCTCAGTTTCCTCTTCAGGCTAATACCTGCCTTCTGGAGCTGTCAGTAGCATTAAACATGTCTGTTTATATAAAACCTTGGTTATCAGTTCAGGTAGAACTCAGCTAATGCAAAGGTTGGTCCTCTTCAGATCCCCTGCAACCCACTAAAAATGCACATAGAGCGAGGTTAGGTACTTAAATGACTTGTATAGGATTAGTTTGTACCTACCAGCGAAGCACAGACCATGGCTGAGGGCAAAGTAGGGAGAGAGAAAGAGAAAACAAAACAAAACACACTCTTCAGAGGGTTGAAGCTTACATTTGAAGTTTGTCTCCTGGAAGTTCTAGATGTTATGCTAAAAATGACCATATAGGAATAATTTAATATAGTTGGTGAGATTATCATGAACTCTCCAAAAAGTAAAGAGCATTAACTCAACTTTGAAAAAGTCTATTTCATATATATACATATGGATGTATGCATGCTAGAATATTCTGTTTTTCTTTTTAAAGACAGCATACTTATGTCAGATGTGATTCAACTCAGAGCCAAGATAAACGATCAGGCCTGATCATTCCAAAAAATGGTAAACCAACCTTGCAGCTTCTGATTTTCCTTCTCCATTCTGAGGAGCAGTATCTGCTGTAAAATAGCCTTTTGCCATAACTCTCGCAGCTCTCGAGAGGTCCTTTTCTTTTCCTCTGGGACGGGGCAGAAGGGTCCATCTTCGCAAACTGGTTCTAAAGGAGATCGTGGCGGAAGCTCTCCCAGTTCGGAATAATCTGGGGGAGGAAAAGGACATTTCAGAATGGTCATTTTTTTTCCAATATAAATTGAAGCACAGCATCAAATCAGAAAATTTCTGTTATTATGAAGTGATATCACCAGATTCAAAATTTAGGTTTTAATATGCACTGAAATAAGTTAGGTCTGAGCCACAACCATCAAATTAGACAGCAAACAGCAAGTGAAAGTTGGAGGACCTGAGGTAATGTTCAAAGATACCTACTTTTAAAGGTTTAAAATTCCTATTTTTTTCTGAATTAATGTATTATTGGTGATAGCAAACATTCACAGAGTGCTCACTCTGTACCAGATTGTTCTGAAGGCTTTATGGATACTAGTTTATTTAACACTCAACTACCCTAAGATGTAGCTACCATTACTATTCAGTTTTAAAGAAAAGCAAACAGAAGCACATTTGACACCTGCCAAATGTCACACAGCTCAAAGTGCAGAACCAGGATCAGGGACCCAAGCTGGCTGGCTTCCATGTGCATTCTTAAGCACCAGGTTCTAAGGCTAGGTATTCTGGAAGAAGATTAACATGTATTTAATAGCCAATAATAGCCAATAATAACAGTGACCATTAATGGGTCCTGTACCAAGTGCTGGGCACCATGCCAGGTGTTTTATATAGACAGCCTCATTTAATCCTGATGACAACTCCAGAAGGCAGGGATTTGCCTGAAGAGAAAACTGAGGCTCAGAGAAGCAAAGGAAGCTGCCCAGGGTCAGACCGTGAATAAGCGCGTGTGCTGGGATCCCAAAATATGTCTGCCTGACTTGGAAGTTCATGCTTTCGGCTCAATATGCCTATAATTCAAATGTTTCCTATGTCATCAAGTTTCAAGTTTCTATTTATTGGCTGAAATCTCTTTACATTTCACGAATTTGTAACTTTCTCAAGTGCAGACCCCATGTGGCTGGGACACAGGGCTGTTCCAACTCACAAGTACCTTACAGACAAGCAGAAAGAACATCCCACCTGCTTACTCTGAAACTAGCTAAAACAGCGGAAGTTTTTACGTGGAACACGACTCAGCCATCAGGAAGGATGAATGCCCACCATTTGCACTGACGTGGATGGAACTGGAGGGGACTATGCTGAGTGAATTAAGTCAAGAAGAGAAAGACGATTATCACATGGTTTCACTCATGTGTGGAACATAAGGGATGGCATAGAGGACCACAAGGGAAGGGAGGGAAAACTGAATGGGAAGAAATCAGAGAGGGAGACAAACCATGAGAGACTCTGGACTCCAGGAAACAAACTGAGGGTTATAGAGGGGAAGGGGGTGAAGGGATGGGGTAACCGGGTGATGGGCATTAAGAAGGGTATGTGTGGTGGTGACCACTGGGTGTTACACACGACTAATGAATCGTTGAACATAACCTCAAAAACTAAAGATGTACTATATGTTGGCTAACTGAACATAATAAAAAAAGGTTCTACCTGAGTGGGCCCCATCTGAGGCAATGTATTCTCGGAAACTTCCCTCTAAATTGAACCTATACAAAATCACGGTCCTAAACATTTTGTGGAAAGCCCTTCACAGACAACCCGGATCTCACAACCACCCAGATCACAACATACACTCTCTTCCAAGGTACAGTTCCAACAAAATCCCACACTATAATTAATTTCCAAAAGAGTTTCAGCATTGACTGCTCATTATCTAAAGGTGGATTTGATTTCCTGTTATGAAATCTCTGAAACCAACACAAGCCACAAAATGTTTCATTTCCTAAAGTGACTTGTCCATCTTAACTCTATTAAAGTTACTGGATGAAAAAAACTTATCTCTGATAAGCATTAAGAATGCTTTGTCATCTCTGTAACCATTTAAATGCTTATCACATTTCTACCTACATCTATTTCATTATGATCCTTTAAATGAATGAACAAATAAAAATTCTTCTTTTGGAGGTAGTTCATGCATGTTATAGGAGAACCCTCATGTGTAATGGTCAGTATAGAAGCAGGAATCCCAACTGTCTGCATTGGATGATCTCAATCTTAAAATTATTATGAGAAGCGGGACTGTTCAGTGACCAAAAGGTCAGACTCTGGAGCCAGGCTGTCTAGATTTTAATTAAGGCTCTGCGTTTTTTGGCTTTGTGACCTTCAGCAAGTTGCTTAACCCCTTTATGCCTCAGTTTCCCAATCTGCCAAGCAGGAATAACAGCACCTCCCTCACAGAAGTGTTACAGGGATTGGGGCACCTGGCTGGCTCATGAGGTTCAGTGTCAACTCTTATTTTCAACTCAGGTCATGATCTCGGGGTCAAGAGATCTGTGCTCCATGTGGAGTTTGCCTCTCTCGGGCCCCTGCTTGCATCCTCTCTCTCTCTCTCTCTCTCTCTCTAAAATAAATAAAACCATTTTTTTTTTTTTTAAAGAAGCGTTACAGGGATTGAGTTAATACATATCCTAGGAACTAACTGAAACAGGGTCAAACACACAGGAAGAGCACAGTGAATACTAGCTTCTCATCGTTTGCTATTCCACAGTCCTTAATAACAAAGAAAAAAATAATGGAAGGAAACACATCAAAATTTAGCCACTCGTGGTAAGCTCTAAAAAGACAAGACAGGCCACTTGTCAGGGAGGGTCTGCCTGGCACCCAGCACAGTGCCTGCCACCCAGCAGGTGCTGAGCGGACAGTGCCGAAGGAGAGACACAGATGGGTGCTAGGTTTGCATGTGCTGGCTGCTCTTCCTTGTACTTCCTAAATTCGTGACAATAAATGTAATTTTTAGAACCAACTGAAGAAAGGTAATACACATCTGTTCCTGATTTGAATCAAAGATTGCAAAATGTTCTGCAAAACACTTAGAAACAAACGAATCCCCCCTAACTTGTGCACTTAGCATGAGTTGGTCCCGACGGAGCCGAAGTGGATCCTTTTTCCAGGAGGCGTTTCAGTCCGTATTCTTCTTCAGTCTTATTCTGCAGCCTGGAGGCTTCCCTCTTGGCTGTTGAAACTCTGCTGGACACTGTGGTGGCAATTCAAGCTCTGCTTCACCTCATCGGAAGGAGTCACACTCCCACCGGATGGCAAGGGTCTCGTTTCCCAAAAGTGATGGCGGGGAGACGGCATCGCCATGGGCAGGTGCCATGGGGGCAGCCGTGAGCAGCGCCGCGCTTTCACGGGCACGCAGGAAGACAGCCAGGGACCCGTCCCAGTGACAGCAGGAGGCACGGTGTAGACATTTCCCTCACCCTCAAACCCTGGTCATCAGTCAAGGGCTCCTGTCACCTAGCCTCCTGCCCCCAGCCTCACCCCTGCTCTTCACCACTGCCCTTCTCCTCTGCTGTGTCTGGAAAATTCCTACGACGTTACTTTCAAATCCTGCAACGTCATGAACAGAGCAGGGGAGACCCAGGCCGGGCTGATGGGACAGGTCTGGGAGTTGAGGCTTCTTGGTCCCCAGATCCACTCCTCTCTGCTGGTTGGCATGCTGACGAAAGCCAGAGTCTAAGGAAGCACAAGGTCCGCAAGGCTACAGGCATTTTTTGGCGACGGTGATACGCGCTGTCTCCCTAAAGTCGTTTCCCTAATGTTCTCGGCTTCTGCCTACTTTTTACTGTTGATCGCAGCTCCGTTTGTGAAGCACTCACTCTGCGTCCTTGACACCAATAAGCTTGTCTGATTCTCACGACCACTTCATGAAACAGGTGACCCTACCATCCTCATTTTATAGCCCAAATAATTAAGGAGCAGTGAGGTTTTGTAACCTGGTCAAGGTCAGAGCCATCACGTGTAGACACGCAAGCATCATGCAGGGATCTTGCTACACCCCAGATTTTGATTGAGGTTGTCTTTGGGGGTGGGCCTGGGAGTCTGCATTTCTAGCCAGCTCCCTGGTGAGGCTGCCACTGCTGGTTCTCAGAGCACATTCGGGGGCTCTACACCGCAGCTCCCCTCTTCATTCACTCATGTGGTGCTCTGTGCCCCATAGCGTGTCAGCTCCTTTCCTTTCCCTGCCGCCATGGAGCACAGGGCAGGCACTGTCGGTGTCGGCTGCCTGAGTCGAGGCATTCACTCGAGGCACTCACATGAAGAAAGAATGAACATGAAGAAAGAATGCAAGTACTAGCATTAATTTCACCTCTCAGTATACGAAATAAGTTAATCCACTGTAAAGGTCACCAAATAACCCTAACAGTCGACAGCAGTGTTTTCTCAACTTCTCAGCACTACTGACATTTTGGGCTGGCTTATTCTTTGTCATGGGGACTGTTTTGTGCATTTTAGAGCATTTTGCAGGATCCCTGGGCACTACCCACCAGAGGACAGTAGCATCCGCCCACCCCAGTAATAAGCATCCAAAATACGCTGACATTGCTAAGCATGAGAAGGGAGAGGACACAATCACCCAGAAGAACCCCAGGCAGAATAAAAAATTCCATCGCCATTCCTCTCCTAAACCCTAGGAAGGGGTAAAAATATATCCCCTTCACCCAAGTTCACTTTAGGTGCTATCAATTACCCATGTTCCAGTTTGTAATTAACAACTTTTAAGTATATCATCCTTTGTTCCTATTAAGTGTAGCCTAGGTACAAAGTAGTTTAGTAACTTACAAAAAGGCTGATAGTTAAATATCGGTTTGTTCTAGATCTGGCCTGACTAAATGAACCTGAGTGGACTGTTTTCTGATCAATGCAAAATGACCCAGGCTTGGGCTGAGGGCATAGCTTTCTACCAGTCCTCTTTCATGGGCACATGCTTGGGGGTACAGAGTGCTTGGGGTATAGTCTTGTGAGACGTATACTAAACATGCATGGAGATGAGGGGAGTGGCCGGGTGAGGATAATATGAAGATGTTGGTCAATGGTCCGCTGAGACCCTTATTCTAATAATAAATATGTGCATTATTTTAACTTGGATCGCTCTGGAGCCATTTACACCCGTAGTTACTGAGTCCCTTATATGTACCTGGGATGTGATGTGCTAGGTGGTCTAAGAGAGGCTCCTTTGACGTTTCTAACATTCTTCAGAACAACACTGGGGATCTGGCTTCCTTCCCTGACTTACACTCTTGCTGAGAGGCTGCTGTACAGAGGCTGATAGGAATGAGCACAGTAGGAGCTGGGCTAGGGACCCTCCACCTACTGGCCAGCTTGGCGGTCCCTCTTTGTACACCTCTGTAAGCACGTCCTCCTTTGGGGGTTCCCATCCCTCGGTGCAAAGTGTGAGAAATGATACTCACCTCTGACTGCCCCAACTGTGGAGCCCGCAGGCACTGACAGACTTCTACATCTGCTGGGTCCCGAAACCAAAGAGCCGCAATGACACGCTAGCCTGGGATTAGACTGTCTTATTCGGACATGCCCTGTGACAGGATGGAGCACGCGGAGATCACAGAGCCTTTCAGAAACAAGAGGCTTCAGAGGGTTCTGAGAACTTTAAGACCAGCCGCTTTAAACCAGGCAACTGCCTCGCCTGAAATCCTTGCTGTGACATTCCCATCAGGGAGGTAAGTATGACCTAGGTTGGTGTGTCAATACTTTAGCGGCTAAACTGTTCTGAAACTGTGCTGCTCCATCCTGCCCTCCCCGTCTCTGCACACAGGTGTGCGGGAAGCGCAGGACTCCGCACCATAGGTGTGAGCACGGCTGACGCTGTGACCAGGCGGAGGCAAAGGAACACGGCGCACACAGCCTCCCAGCTATCCCGCGCGGACCCACAGTATGGAATACGGGGCCACTGGCTGGTACTGTCACAAGACACTGCTAGCAGGTTTGAACTGCTCTCCTCCTTGTAGAGACAGGACAGTAAGCCACACACTAAATGCCCTGTAACAAAGGGGAGCTCCTGGAGGAACGTGAAGGCCCCGCTTCTCCCAACATCTGGGCTTTTCTGTTATCCCATAGCAGAGCATTTTAGAACTCTCTCCTTCTCAAAAATCCAGATCTCTTGTGCCAAAAGAGAAAGAAATGCTTAAGATTCCAGTTTATTCTGAAACCTCTGTTTTAGCAACATGACTAGATTTTGGAAATGAGAATTAAAACTGAACAAGAAGCCTCTGGAGAAAAGTTAACAATAACAGGGAATAACATCTACAGCATCTGTTGTTACCAAAAGCTGAAGACAATTTCTTTAAAAACCAGAGTAAAATAACGGTGCAGACGCAGGAAAGGAACAGGCAGTCCTCCGTGAACGCTGTCAGACTGTTTACAAAGCACGAACAACTTTACCTCTCCTACGACAAGAGGTTGGTGTGGGAGAGCAGGGACTTCTGTGTCCCCTGGTCAGCCCCATGCCGGGGAAACAGCAGATACACACGGAACAGTCACTGAACAAAAGGATTCATTTACCCAAGACTGCCCTACACCCTGCCGTGTCTTCTTTGGAAAATAACAACAGTAATAATAATAATAATAGAACTTTGTTACCTTCTACAGTTGCATTATAGAATGGTCCAGCCACGGGGAGACAGGATTTCTTCTTTTGTTTTGTTTTTTTTTTTAAAGATTTTATTTATTTATTTGACAGACAGAGATCACAAGTAGGCAGAGAGGGAGGCAGAGAGAGGATTTCTTCTTTTAAAAATAGTATTTTGTGGGGTGCCTGGGTGGCTCCATGGGTTGAGCCTCTGCCTTCGGCTCGGGTCATGATCCCAGGGTCCTGGGATCGAGCCCCACATCGGGATCTCTGCTCAGTGGGGAGCCTGCTCCCTTCCTCTCTCTCTGCCTCCCTCTCTGCCTACTTGTGATCTCTGTCTGTCAAATAAATAAAATCTTTAATAAATAAATAAATAAAAATAGTATTTTGTTAAAAGAAATATTTTTGAGTTTTTACCACATGCCTGCTAGAAATCCAAATATGACTAGGACATAATCCCTCAAGTTTCAAAAGGGTGATTAGGAGAAATGTGTGGTTGCTAGGTAGTACAAAGAAAATGTTCTAGAAAATTAGCAAAGAAAATGACTCTCTTGTCAGGTCAAGAGCGTGAGCCCTGGGGTCACACGTCCGGGGTCAAATCCCAGCTCCACCGCTAACCCAGCCACTCAAAAGCAACCATGTGGTCTGACACTTTACACTCATTGCCTCATCTGCAGACTCCTCTGTGGAATCGTGTGTGTGGTTAAGTAGTAAATGTGTGAAAAACACAAGCCGGGCACAAAGCAAGCATCCAATCAAACAGCAACTACCATCCTTCTTATCACCGTCATCAGGACCGGGTTTCTGGAAGTGGTGGTGGTTCTTGAAGGACAAGGAAACGTCACACAGGTGGAAATGACGGGAGCCATTTCAAGTAAATGGGACTACACAAACAATGTGGCCAGGTGACTATCAGCTACTCATCCAGTGACCCGTTTCAGCTAATGAGCAGGTGTATGTGTGTATGTGAAAATAAGACAAGAATGGTTAAGCCCAGATTGTGGAAAACATTGAATGATTAATTTATGTATTAGTGGGTAAGGAAATGGGAATCATGAGAGATTTGAGCTTTTTACAGTTTTTAAGGAAAATGTGTTCCATTTGTGTGTTCTTCAGCCCTGGGAAGAGACCGTGGCTGTCAGGGAATGCACAGCTTAGCAGATCAGACAAATGAAGGGCTAGTACAAAACCACGTGAGAAAGCCCTGGTCCGGGGGCGGGGGGCTGGGGGGAGGGGACCTGGGAAGACAGAAGAGGGAGCCTAACTCTGCCTGAGATGGCGTGCAAGGGGAGGAGAGGATAAGTGCTGGGGAGCTGGGCACTCACATTTTATTAAAAACTAGCAGCCCATATATGTAGAAACTAGAAACAAGAACAAGGGTCTTACAGGTCTCCATCCCTACACCCTTCCAAGTTAGCTGTTTGGGGGTGGGGGGAGTCTCCAAGACTCTATGGAGCCAAAAGCCCAAGCCCCCCTGCTCGGGGGCTCTTGAGGATGGCTCCAAGGAGCAGCAGTGGAGGTGGCATGAGCTGGGAAAGTCCAGCCCAGACAGCCGGGCAGAGGGACCAGGACTGAAGGCAAGGGGGACAGGGGATGCTCCTGGGGACTCTGGGCAGCCCGCCATGCCCCCAGCTGCCCCCTTCTGGGCTGAGCTCTGAGAGCAGAGCAACACCCAGAGCTTAGTTTCCTGGTGGTGGGGAGCTGGCAGGTATGGACGTTAAGGCCTACGTAAAGCTTGAAAAGAACCAAGAAAATGCTGTAGATGAATTTTTCTATTTAATGCAGGGGATAAAATCACCCTTTGAAATGAGTAGCATTTGTTTTCGCATCTGCAAGGGGAATGATACTGTACTTTTCAACAGGGCTGAAGGTCAGAGCTCTTGTTTCTTGATTAAAGTCAATATGACCATGAAGAGGAACATATATTCAGTCTGTCGGATTATAAAGCACTGAGCTTGGTCACAGGTTGCTCTCTCCTGTTACCACGTACACAGCACTGGACCTCAAACCGTGGTCCTCGGGATCTTGTGGGACACCTCATGGTGGAAAAGCACCACGTGCAGCTCCAAAGCCCCCTAGTCAGTGCCAGCAGGGTGTGTGTGTGTGTGTGTGTGTGTGTGTGAGAGAGAGAGAGAGAGAGAGAGAGAGAGGGAGGAGGTGTCCGGGGATGTCCCGCCAGCAGCCGCTGAGTGCCCACTGCCCCCAGACACTCCTTGTTCACGCTCCTTCTTTCTTTGGGACTTGGGGGGGAAACGGTCGGCATTCACAGGAACACAGGGACCCAGGGCTAAAAGGGCACCGGAAGATGACGTAGCTCAACCCCCCTCCTTCCTCAGAGGGGGAAACTGAGGCTTAGAGAGGTCCAAACTCACATTTTTTGGACCCCTGACTATGTACGTGCCAGGCCATGTGGTTTCCAAGACCCCACTGATTCCATGCTCACAGCCACCCGATAAGCAAGGACTGTTTCTATCCCCTAACAGCACAGCCTGAAATACGGAACTCGCACTCAGGTGCCGAGTGCTCGAGTTGATGGGAGGGAGTCCAGGCTGCCACTCCCTACCCAGGAGAGAAGCCGCCCGACTCTCCGTGCCTCAGTTCCCTCATCCGTAAATCCCAGACAATAACTGCCTCTGCCTTCCAGAACTTTGTTGCGAGACCAAACGAAAAATCCTTACAAACACAATTGTACGTAGCCAGGGGTAAGTACGAAACTCCTATTATCATCAGTATCTATTTTATTCTAAACCTGGCAGAATTCTTCTTCTCCACAAGGAGGAGGAGAAGAAAGACCTCCACAATCACAGTCAAACTGGGGCTGGGGAGAAAGAAGAAATCTGGTTTACCGAAGAACACCGGGGAAGACAGGAGCTTATTTTTCCCAGGGGCTCCTGCTAACAACAGGAGGTCCCTGGTCACTGCCTTAGCATGTCCGGGACCTGGGTCCCAATAGACACGGACTCACAGGACAGGGACAGCCACCCTCACAATAGCGGGGATGCCCTTCTAGCCTGTGTCTGGCTGCCACAGCCTCTGGAGAAACTCCTCTCGCCATTCCCTGCCCCATCAGATCCTGCAGCACCCCCTTTACGCTGCCCCAGCGCCCTGGCAAACATCAACTGAGCCTCCAGGATTCTGAGGACGGCATCCCTGGAGCCGAAAACCACTGCCCTGAGCACCGACAGTCAAGTCTAGAGGAGCTCCAAGAAGCGGATGATCAAGTGGCCTGGAGCATTTGGGGGAAAAGGAAGCAGAAGGGAAAGAAGAAAAAGAGGGACAATCTAGACAGAGGCGACAAGGACACATAAGTATGGAAGAGAGAAGCGAGACCCTTGGGTGGCACTCAGTTCCAGCCCAAGGAACAGGCTCAGCTCTTTTCCACAGTTTCATTCCTAAATTGTGCAAAAGCTATTATAAAACTTGATATAAACTTTATACAACCATATGTGAATATACAGAAGCCTGATACCCATGTATACACAGAGCTTTATAAGAAAAACAGTATGAAGCAAGTGTTAATCACCCCCACGACCCATCATTAATTTACCCCAAGAACAATGAAATGAAAACACCCACCCCCCGCCCCGGCTCTGTGCCCAAGGAGAGAGCAGAGGACACCACCATGACAGGTGGGTGTGTGCGGCGGCAGCAGGAGGGCCCACAGAGGGTGGCCGGCATGCCAGAGACAGGGACCAGGACAGCACTGCAGACAACGGTCAAGGGCTGAGTTCCGAAGCGTGACCAGGTGGGACGGCTGCCTGGGATGGAAGGACACAGGTTGTGTGCAGGTTGGGGTGGGGCAGGACAGGCAGATGGTAGGACAGGAGTCGGGTTGAACCCTCCCGTGCTAGGAAGCAAGACGACCGTCCCAACATAGCGCGAGGAGACGGGAAGAAACCACAAGCCACCAGGGTCTGTTTCAGAGGCTACCCTGCTGCCCACACTCAACCCTTTGATCTTGTCCATATGGAGATTCTAAAGGTGTCAGACCGCCTTGCGTTCATCATTTACGCCAGTAACTCTCCAGGACGATAGCTGCTGGTTCAAGCCTTCCTGATCCCTGTCCTCCGAACCCGGGCCCGGAGTTGGGCCCACGGGAGCAGCTCCAGGCCAGCAGCCTCTGCATCCTCTGCGTGCTTGGTGGAGCTGTCGGTCTTGCCACCACTTGGACTGACTGGCTCACAGACTCGGGCAGGGGAGGCCCAGGGACCGGGGTTTTAACATCTGGAATTCTATACACACTGAAGCGCAGGAATCCCTGGCCTTTGGCAAGTCAGCATTTTCTCAGCTTTCTTAGGTTGTAGATTTACCTTAATTGGTGGTTTCACATTATCCAACACTAGGAAGTGGAGTTACCTTTTAAATAAATTATTTCAAATTAATTAAGGACTCCATTCATTACAGATAACCTGGTCATTAAATAAAAATTTAAAATATAACATATCTTGATGGTCAAATACCAGCCAAATCTCATTTTCATCTTTGTCAAAGGCAACTGTTGGAAATAAAATTAATACCATTTTCTTAAGAAATGCATTCAGAGTCATCCCTCCCTGCTGACCCAGATCAACTACCCATGCTATTACACCGATAACAAATTTCCTTCCAGAAAACTTCCAGATCTGAACATAAATAGTCAGGAACACAGACCGATTAGTCACCCAACAGAAAGAGAAAAACCTACTACTAAAGCTAAGGTTACGATTTCTCAATCTGTGATATTGGACCCTCTGCAGAAAAGCACCTCATCTGTTTACAGCACAGCTTTTGACAACCGCCCCCCTCAATGTGAGCCCCCTCCAAAGAGAAGAGCCCCTGCCCCACACCCTGCAAGGAAGATGGGGCGGGGGGGTGCTTTTGGCATCTGCTCCTACTAGAAGCCTGGAGAGGTTGGCAACATTCTACCCTCAAATCCCCCTGACTACAGCAAAGGGCACTGCAGGGTCTGAGTTAAACTGGGTACAAGTAAGTGGCTGCATCATGGAATGAGAGCTTTCAAACTCTACCCCATGAAGCTGACAGCAAAGTCCACACAGGGGCCTGGGGAGTGGTGGGGGACGCAGCTGCTTGAGCTCAGCAGCGAGGCCGAGGGGCTGCGACAACACTGATTCTCACCGTTCCAGAAGCTGAAAGTGCAAATTCAGAGTGCCAGCATGCTCAGGTTCTTGGGGAAGGCCCTTTTCCTGGCTTGCCTCTTCCTTGTTGTGCTCCCATGTGGCAGAGAGAGAGAGAGAGAGAGAGAGCACACGCACTCTGGTCTCCTCTTAGAAGGCACTGATCCCATCATGGAGGCCTGACCCACACGCATGGGCTCAGGTAAACCCAGCTGCCTCCAGAAGGCCCCAGCCCCAACACAGTAAGTACTGGGACTTCAACATGTGAATTTTCGGGGACATACTCAATCCACAGCAGGAGTAAATATGGTTCGAAATTTCCGCTTCTCTCTGTTTCAGCAGAGCCATGGGATTTCACGGGTTTTAGGGCCCCTAAACACTTTCTTTTAAAAGGGTTGTCAGTAGCTACGAAAAAAGTTTTGAGGGTACAGGAAACAAGGTTTTATTATGACCAGAAGCAACAGGATGGTGTTTTGAGTCTTGATGGACTGGCACAATTCAGAACCTTTTTTGCAGGAGAGAGGAGATCTGGAGGCCAGAAAGGAGGAGCTGCTCGAGTGAAGGTGCCATGGTATTCTGGCCCAGAGCTCCCCTTCCTTCCGAATCCACTGTACTTGTTATCGACATCAATGTGGCAGCTGGCTTGTGCTGCCACGGGACCCCCTACCCATTTTATCTTGTGCATCTTTTTTAAGCCAGATCCTGGGATAGGGCTTACATGTGGACTGTCCTGTAATATCATGTTATGTCATGACCGGCTGGCTTCCGTGTCAGTGCAGGATAACCTGGCCAGCCCCCAGCAGGAAGCGGAGGTCAAATGGTACTTCCAACCGCCCCTGTTTCAGGGCACCATCTGGGTACTTAAACCAGGGCTCACACGAGAAGCACCACTTCCAGCGAAAATCACTCGAACACCCATAAGGTGATGAAGAAAAAGAGAACAGGACAACTCTGCAACCTCAAGACACAAGACAAACACAATCTGTTGATATAAAATCAGAGAAAATGCAGTGGACCCAGGAACAATGCAGGGGCTAGGGCACAAACCCCCACGCCGCTGAAAATCCACAAAGAACTCTGACTCCTTGAAAACTCAATGACCAACAGCATACTACTGACCAGAAGCCTTACCGATAGGCAACAGTCGATTTAACACATATTTTGTTTTATTATTTACTGTATTCTTATGACAAAGGTAGGGAAAAGGAAGTGTTAAGAACATCTTAAGGAAGAAAAAAATACATTTGTAGTCCTGTACTGTATTTGTTGAAAAGAAAAAAAAAAAAAAAAACCCTGTAGAAGTGAATCTGTACAGTTCGACCCCATATTGGTCATCAAGGGTCAAAGGTACATTCAAGGCCAAAAAAAAATTGAAGTTTTGTGAAAGAAAAAAGTCAAGATACAGTTTCTGCCACACAGACAAATATAAACAGGTAGATGTAGTGTATTTAATAAATAATATCAAGTTTGGTGTGGAAAAGGATCATTTTATCCTGACAAAGTCATAAACCCCAAATCGTTAACATCATCACTATGAAGATGAAAACCCCTCATCCCCCCAGAGGGCAGCTTTCTAATTCGGAACCTAGAAGTCAGCTCTAGCTGTACCCAGCCTTCTCCTCTCCTTTTCCCCCAGTATTTGTCATGTGTGTCTCCTACCACACCTGCACACTCCTTTATCCAGCATAAATCCACTTTCAACCCAATTCCTCTGTGCACTCAGAATATTTATAGGTTAAAGAGCGCAGTAAGGTGCTCGCATTGCGTCAGGGGCAGGGACCGTATCTTGTCCGCAGACTTCAGACTTCTGTTAAAAACTGTGTGGGTGGGCCCTGGTGATGTGAGATCAAGACTGAGTCAGGCATAGGAAGAACCACACGGAGAGGCAGAGGAAAAGCTGCTGCTGCCACCGAGGCCTGAAAGATGGGCCTGAGAGGCAGCCCAGGAACAGGAAGGAGGGGGCGGAGATAGCGCTTGTGGAAGGAGAGAGAGCTCTGCGCAGTCCGGGCCAAGGCCTCGGGGGCCAATCTCCCATGACTGGCAAAATGGGAACCAGTGGCATAGACGGTGATTCTCAAGAGGAGGAGCCCCATTTTCCCTTATGGACCAGGCAAGGGGCCCTAGGTGGGCGCAAGGGATAGGTGCCCTGGGCACACATAGGACTCGCCTACAGGGAGGAGTATTTGGAACTATTCCACTAGAAATAATCTTAAATATAGGACTGTGATGTGACTTCCTCGGGTCCCACCAAAGAGCTGGGGAGGTCTTCCGTGGGAACTTGTGGGAATGGGGAGCCCGGTCATTATTAGAAGCTCAGGAGAGGGGATGGTGGGGAATATAAGGAAGAAATCTATGCCCCCCCAGACCCCCCCCCCAAAAATATCCAAGGCAGGAGGGAGGAAGGAAAGGTCCCAATAGCACCCCCGGGCAGCTAGGAAACCTTGATGGGGTTCTGGTGGCAGGACAGACCCACAGTGAGGACTCAGACCTGAAGGCAGACGAGGATGGATGCTAGAAGGCCCAGCTTTAAACTCCGCCGCCCTCCCCCGCTCCTCCCACATATCTGTGGCTAGAAACACGAACCCCGCCCATCCCATTACACAATACTTATCTGGATATGATCTAAGGTCAGACTCCATGAGAGGAAGGCCACGACATAAAAGTTAGGAAATACTTCTGGGCTTTGCTGGGGAGAGGAGATGGGGAAGTCCACCCTGTGAAACAAGGAGGTGACCACAGAGGCCCCGGTTCTTCCCCTGACTCGACACAGTGCTCACTGGGCTATATGTGGAAATGTGACCTTTCCACCTGGAAAACCCCCGCCTCACTGCCTTCCTTAGAAGGGCCCATCTCCTGAAGGAAGCCAACTCAGAGAGCAACACTCTTTTTAGATATCCACACCTGCTTGGCATCTGGGAAACTTGGGTTTTAGCTGTGTAAAATTGCAGGCTTTGTCCTCGAGGAGAAAATGGAAACCAACAGCGTGGTCATCGCGGTGGCTTCCATCCTTGGAAGTCAGCACCCTCATGTTCATTCAAAACCCTAACAGTCCTTATACAATCGGGTTGATGAGTTAGAGTGGACGTGTCAAGTGTGAATGTTCTTTGAAGACTGTGTTGGTTATAAGCAAATTCTTTAAACATTACCAGAGCCTCCTCACCCAAACAAACTCAAGAAAGAAGCAACATTCCCCTTGGAAAGTCTCCAGTGACCACAACTGAACATGGCGCCTCCCAGAACGCTGAGCTTCCGTCTGCAGTTCCTCAGAGGGAGAGGTGCTACGTGAGCGCACGGATGTGAGAAACTGGCCACTTGGAGGGAGCCAAGTCAATTGGCAAAGACTTAACACGGCTCCTCTCCAAAGGATGGACGCTTTTGTAAGTACCCTGGCACAACACAGTAAACCAAGTACGGTGCACACAGCCCCAAAGTGACACCTTAAATTTCAAGGAAGGTCCGCACAGCAGGAGTTGACCCTCCAGAGCCTGGGGACCCCATGCGTAGCCGGCCAGGCCTCAGCTCACTGCACTGGTCAACCTCTGGGCATCTGGAAAGCTGCATGCTGTCTGACCTTCTGCGGGGTCGTTTTAAAGAGCACAACATCAATGACATTTCTTTGCGATCACTGTGGTCTTGTTTCTCCCCACTGGGGGGGGGTTTGAAGAGAGACCAGTCTCCTGTGTCTGTCGGCACTCTTGGCCCACGTGTGGCTTTCCCCTCTCTGAATCCAGAGCACACGGTGGCTCGGCAAGGCAGGGTCTGTCGCCAAAGGGGTGCGCCTGGGGTGGCACAAGAGCAGGACCCACGTCTCCTCTAGCTCCGACTTCAAGCCACGCCACACACTTTGCCAACCAGCTGAAGCCACGGTATGAACCACCTGCACACTGTCCAGGAGGCTCAGAGAAGTCCTTTCTGGCAACGTGAGTGTCCTTCATAGGCCGCAGTCTCTGACAGCCCAAGAGCATCCCTTTGCTTATCCTAAAAGTCCAGTGATGATAAAAGGGAAGGTGGTGGGATGTGGAATTAAAGGATGGCTGCCATTTGTGGTGGAGACTGAGAGCTGGTTTCAGAGCCTCCCAAACCCTACAAGGAACAGACTGTCTATACTCAGGTAGCGCCCATCTCTCGGGTGCTTCCTCACTGGCAATCCTATTATCCCGAGCGGCACAAGGTGGGCGTTGTTATCACAGCGTGTCACACTCCATGTGACAACGGAGGACTCTGTGACAACTGCCCTTGGTCAACAGCTCACACTCGCAGGAGCCATGACTTAAGTCCAGACCCAGTCGCACTTCAGGATCCATACTCTTCAATTCACCAACATGGAAAGAACAGATAATTCAATTACAAAGTAGGCACTAAACTTGAAAAAAGACATTTCACCAAAGATGATACACAAATGGCCAACAAGAATATGAAAAGATGCTCAACACCAGTACTCGTTAAAGGAATGCAAATCAAGACCACAATGAGGTTAACACCTTGCACCTATTAGGATGGCCACTTCAGAAGAACCCCAGAAAACGGTTATCGGTGAGGATAGGGAGAAACTGGAACCCCTGCGCACTGCTGGCAGGAATGTAGAATGTAGAATGGTGCAGCGGCTGTGGAAAACAGTACAGCGGCTCCTTTCCCCCCAAATTAAAAACAGAATCTCCATGTGATCCAGCAATTCGACTTCTAGGTACATCTGGAAAAGAACTGAAGGCAAGATCTTGGGCAGATATGTGCACACCCATGTCGAGTGCCATCGTTATTCGCTATGACCAGAAAGTAGAAACAACCTAAATATCCACTGAGAGAGGAAAAAACAAATCCCCCCCTCACAGAGCGGAATACTATTCAGTCTTAAAAAGGAAGGAAATCTTGTCATATGCTGGAAGAACCTAGAGAGCACTATGTTAAGTGAAATAAGCCTGTCACAAAAAGACAAATACTATACGGATTCCCCTTATAGGAAGTAGCTAAGGTAGTCAGGCTCGCAGAAAACAGAAAGTAGAGCAGGGTTGGCAGGAGTCCGAGGGAAGAGGGAGTAAAGGGTCAGTGTTTCATGGGTATAGAATTTCAGTTTTGCAAAACTAAAAAGTTCTGTAGAACCAATGCACAAAAAATGTGAATTAACTTAACACTACTAAACTATACACTTAAAAATGATGAAGATCGGGGCGCCTGGGTGGCTCAGTGGGTTAAGCCTCTGCCTTCGGCTCAGGTCATGATCTCAGGGTCCTGGGGTTAAGCCCCGCATTGGACACTCTGTTCGGCGGGGAGCCTGCTTCCCCATCTGTCTCTGCCTGCCTCTCTGCCTACTTGTCATCCCTCTAAAAAAAAGAAAAAAAAATGGTGAAGATGATAAATTTTATGCATTTCTTATCACCATGAAAAATTTTCAAACATATTTACTTTTTAAAATTCATACTCTTAACCAGGATGCTGCCCACTGATTCTCCAATGGATCCTGCCTTTCTGAAATTATCCTTTTCCTCTCCAGCAGCCAGAAGCCACTTTCAGAAATATTCATCACAATGGGAGTTATCAACCAGCACCAAGTATCACTTTATTTCTCCTCAGGACAAAGAAAACAGAGGACCACGGGCTGGAAAGAGGCAACGGAAAAATCTCAAAGGGCCCATTTTTAAAACTCCAGCAACTCAGAAAAGGTGGGTGTGCAAGGAAGGAGTCCTGATGTAAATGAAAATCTGAGAGTCCAGGATATCCTCCCAAAGGTCACTCCAATTCAAAACATGCAGTCAGAACATTCCCAAGCCCTGTCTCTCTGCCATACAAACACGTGTCTCTCCCTGGGTTTGAGGTTTTCCAAGGCCATGCACTTTTGCCTTCTTGGGGCCCAAGCTGTCATTCACTATGCAATAATACTGCCTCTCATGGAGGGAGACCATTACTGCCAGCCCCGTGTTACAAAGGGAGGGACTGAGGTCAGGTGGCAGGCCCAGGGTCCTAGAGGTGGGAGGCAGTGGGGACAGCCAGCACCCACACCCAGCCACCTGCACAGCTCCCACTCAGGCTGCCCTGCAGTCGGCGAATGTGGGGGGCACTGACCCTGGACACTATTCCCAAATACGATGCAGATGAAGGCCCCTGGGTGTCATATGGGCTTTGAGCCTCAGTCTTCTCATCCGTAAAATGAGGCATTGGATTAAGAATCCCTTCTCTTTCTAACACGAAAAGTTCCGAACTTCTAAGTTTTCAGTAATATCAAAGAGACTTTACTGAGCTCCAAAGACTCAGGGTATCATAAGAGGAGTGTGAAACAGAAGTACGGAACAAGCAAGAGCCTTTTACACTGCCATCCAAGAGTCCGCTGTCTAGGACAGCCATCAATACAGACACACCTGCCAAAGGAGACAGAACTACACCATTCGGAAAAGCATGAAGTAGCAACAGGATGATTACGAAGCCACTTCCGACCCACAGCAGTAAAACGGTTATCACTCACAACCAAAGGAGCTCTGCGACCCCGTGAGGGCGGGACTGCCAGGGACTGCGGCAGTGAACTGGAGTTTACATTAGCATGGGAAACCAGAAAAGGCAAAAGGCCAAAGCCCTCCCCTGAGAAGCATCTAGAGGGTGACGACCTGGGTCGCTGTACCACTAAAAATGGACACCACATGTTGGGAAAACTGGACAGCCACATGCAAAAGGATGAGACTAGCCCGCTAGCTTATATCCTATATACAAATTAACTCGAATGGATTAAAGACTTAAACATAATACCTGAAACTGTAAGATTCCCAGATGAAAACGGCGACGGTAAGCGCCTTGATATCAGTCCTAATGGTTTTTGTGGATCTGACTCCAAGGGCAAGGCCAACAAAAGCAAAAACAAACGAGATCATATCAAACTAAAAAAAAGCTTCTGCACCAAAGGAAACCACCATCAAAACAAAAAGGCAACCTACTGACTAAGAGAAGATATTGCAAATCACATATCCAACAAGGGATTAACATCCCAAACATATAAAGAACTCACACAATTTAACAACAACAAAAAACAATCTGATTTAAAAAAAATTGGGCAGGTGGGACGCCTGGGTGGCTCAGTAGGTTAAGCCTCTGCCTTTGGCTCAGGTCATGATCTCAGGGTCCTGGGATTGAGCCCTACATCGGGCTCCTTGCTCAGCCGGGTCCTGCTCTGCCTACCCCCTGCCTGCCTCTCTGCCTGCTTGTAATTTCTCTGTCAAATAAATAAATAAAATCTTTAAGAAAAAAAATGGGCAGAGGATGTAAAGAGACGATTTTCCAAAAATGACATTTACATGGCCCCAGGGCCTTGCAAAGATGCTTGACATCACTAACTCCCAGGGAAACACAAACCGAAGCCACGATGAGCTAGCCCCTCACGCCGGTCAGAAGGGTTATCAAGAAGACCAGAAACAACAAGTGCTGGAGGGGAGGTGGAGGAAAGTGAACACTCGTGCACGGTTGGTGGGGATGCAAACTGGTGCAGCCAGTCTGGAAAACAGTATGGAGGTTGCTCAAAAAGTTAAGAAGAGAACTACCTTATGACCCAGCTACTCCACTCCTGGGTACTCATGTGAAGAATGCAAAAACACCAACGGAAAAGATAAGTGTCCCTTCTGTTCACAGTAGCATTATTTACAAGAGCCAAGAAAACGCAGCCACATACGTGTCCACTGCTGTATGAGTGGACAGAGAAGATGTGGTGTACACAGACACGGAAGAAGACCACCCAGCCATAGGGGGATAAAAAAAAAAAAAAGAAACCCTGCTATTTCTGACAACATGGATGAACCCAGAAGGGACTATGCTGAGTGAAATAAATCAAGAGAAGAAAAACAGAAACAGTATAACTTTACTCAAGTGGAATCTAAAACAAACAAAACAACCAAAACCGAGCTTACAGATTGGTAGTGATCAGAAGGGAAGGAGGAAGGGGTGGGCAAATGGGCAAAGGGGGTCAGATGTATGGGAATGGATGGTAACCTGACTTTTGGAAGTGATCACTTCGTAAAGAACACAGGAGTCAAGTTACAGTACCACACACCTGAAACTTATATAACGTTATAGACCAGTTTCGCCTCAATTAACAACATAATAAAACGAAATAAAAATAGACACCATGGTGTGTTTGCTTTTCTCGTATCACTGATGTGACTTCTTCAGAAGGAATAAAACACTGCATTATCAGGAACCTTAAAATTACTTCAACTGCAGAGTTTAAACTTTAACCAACTGTTAATTTAGCAAACATACTGATTTGGACCAGCTACTAATTACAATTCCAAAAGCAAAGTCTGTAGTTGTACAGTCAGAGCGATCCAAGGAGAGGGAGCGTCGTCTCTTTGGAGCAACCGGATATAGAGAAAAAGGTTCCATGGGCTTTTAAATTTCTTAATGTAACTTTTTTTTTTTTAAACAAATAAATGTTTAAACTATTCTCTGAAACTATAAACATAACGTACTGCCATTTTATTTCTGCTGAGCTAAGAGGTCACGCAGACTTGGAGGCTGGTGTGACTATACAGAATGACTTGTCAGCTGGGAAAGCCGGTGTGCAGAATAATTTGGAATCTCAAAGATTCTTAGGTAGCCGAGTGCTCTAGGACACCTGAGGTCCTTCCTGGGATGGCGAGCAGGTAGGGAAGGACCCGCGGGAGGCAAGAACACCTCAGGCAGGAAAGAGGACAGTGGCCAGAAGGCAACCAGAAAAGCCCTTCAAAGGAAGTGTTGTGGCTCTAACTTTTAGACTAGATTTCTGCAAATTAAGGCTGTCACTTTCTCTGCTCAAACTACTGGTTACGCCAAGTTGCATAATTCCAAACAGAAAGGGTGGAAGAGGGATCAGCAAATGAGCATCTGTCGTTCAAGTCCACAAGAGAAAGAAGTGATTTTATAATCAGGTCCATTTCCAACAAATTGGAATACTTGCTGTTTACCATGATTTGTGACAGGACTGTGTTTCCATTATAACCCTCTATGAGATTAAATATGTTTTGAACATCTTTCTTAATTAATTCTTTCTTATTAATTCTTCCTACTATCAAATATCACTACCTTATAAAATTGAAAAAGAGAAAAGAGGAAAATACCACCTATTATCACAACTTTCCAAACTTCTGTAGACTATCAGTATGTTTTCTTGATACTTTTTCTCCACATATACATTGTCACACATAATCTGAGTCGTTATAATAAAATACCCATATTTGGTTAATATTCCAAAATCATCTATCATGTATCCAGCAGAAATCAAGACTCATCTATGAACCAAACCCCGTGCCAGGTCACAGAGGCATAACAAGACAGGGTCCTTGTCCTCACGGAGCTTTAACTCCTTTCCAGAAATGTGCCCACAGTGCTCACAGTGGCCTGTTGAGGAGGCGTAAGCAGATGCAAGCCCCAGGCGGGCTCTCCCACACCACCGGTCCAAGGTCCATGGAGAGCCCAGCAATGGCTCACTGGTCTTTCTTCCTCCAGGGACACCTTGACCACCTCTGGCTGCTGAGCCAATGACAACTCCCTACCTTGCTCTAAGAATCCCAAATTCTTATTACTGGGTAAATATATTAGTCAAACTTCCCTCCTAGCAGCGGAATTTCTGACAGAAGGTCACCAGCTTCTTTCTATGCACTTCTGGTAATGAGAAATGTACGTGCTTGCCACGCATCATTTCACCTACTTCCAGATAACCCGGAAGTGTGATGAAGCCAGTGAGCTCCAGTTATTGTCACTGTCATGGTTCTGCCTTTGGCTGGTAAACAAGATCACCAACAAGCTTACACCAACTTGTGGGAGCTGGAGGGTGAGCCTTCTCAGTGTGGGCCCCGCCCTGTTCCTTCCCACCATCTGGATAGTAAGTTGAGTGGGTTCCCCATGCCAGGCTAGCACCACACTTCTCCGGTCCCTCCTCGGAGGAGCTGCCATGAATTGGGCCAATCAGCTCCCCAACGTCTCGAGGGAAACCCAGACTGGCTGTTAGGTCATCGGCTGCCCGTGGAGCAAAGAGGTCACGCAGACTTGGAGGCTGGTGTGACTGTACAGAGTGACTTGTCAGCGGGGAAAGCCAGTGTGCGGAATAAAGAGGAAATAAAGAGGGAACCAGAAGAAAAATTAAATGGCCCCAAAGAGAGGGAGCCAGAGAGAGTTCCAGGGTTCCGGACAATTTCTGGTTTCCAGCTCTTGCCCTTATCTTGATTTTTTAAAAGCCTCCTTCTCATTAAGCTTGCTTGAGTCATTTTCTGTTTCTTGCAACAGAACAATCACTGACTGACGAAGACTCATCTGTTTCCTGAGCATTCCCCGAATGCCGCCCATATGCAGTGGGCACTTGAGGACAGCTGAGAGCTGAGAACAACTTCCTCTCTCAAGAAACTAGAAACTGGTGGGTAGGCGAGACTAGAACATAATCAGGGAAAGCAGGTTGGTGATAATGAGGTCAGGTTTAATGGGAAGAGAAGAGAATGCAGCCAGGGCAACCAAGGGTCCAGTCCCTTCTACCACCGGCGGGCCGTATGACCTTAGGTAGGGTCCCTCTCCCTTTCAGAGCCTTGGTTTCTTAAACTGTAAAATTAAAAATTGGAAATTTCCAACTCCTCATGTACTTTTACTATTCTTTAAAAGCAGTGAACCCAATACCACCTACGTATCCAGTGAGAGTATTTTTAGAAGCCATTTTGGATGGAGAAGATCGTAGCTTCTACCCAAGTTGACCCCTCGGCTGGGAGACAGGACAACACGAGCGTCATCCTGAAGGCTGGGTCGGTAGTTCCGAGTGATGGGGTCAGGGTGAAGTGGGGCCTTAAAGAGCTCGTCACCTCGAGCAGCCTGCGTGGGAGAAGCTGGACGAGGGAAATGTTCTCGAGCTAGCCACTGGTCACACGTGGTCCTTGAGCGCTTGAAGTGGGGCTAGGGTGAGGAGCTAAATCTTGTACCGTATTTAAGGGTAATTAGTTTACATTTAGGCTTAATTAGCCTTATGTGGCTAGTGGCAACTATGGGACAGCACAGTCCTACAGGTGGGGACAGATAACCCCAGGACAGAGCACGCAGCTCTCCAGCAGGGACACGCATCAGAGAAAGAGAGGCTGATTATGTCCAAGAGAAGAGAGGAAGAAACGGTGACACAGAAGGGGCCTGGACAGATCAGGAGGGTCTGTCGGGGCTGAAGTGTGGCGTGCTGGATGCGCAGAGGACAAGAGAGCAAGAGGAGCTTTCTGGGCAAAGGAAACGGCCCGTGCAGAAAGGCAGCATGTGAGTGAGTGGCAAAGCGCTGTGCGTGGGCAGAGTGACAACCCCTGACTGCCGCCCCCCACATCCATTCTCCCCTCCGTCCTCACAACCGCCGACAGTGCACGAGGCAGCAACACACTCAGCCCAAGATCACAGTCTCCCAGCCTCCCAGCCTCCCCTGCGGCTGCAAGTGGCCCACGACATGGTTCCAGGTAGCGAGACCAAGGGGAGCTCTGCTAGGGATTTCTGCTGCGGTGTGGCTCTCTGGATACAGAGGAGTCACCTCTTCCTCCTTACTGCTTCCCTCTTCATCCCTCTTGGAAGTGTGAGGGGAGCAAATGTGGGGCGGCCATCTCGTGACCAGGAGGCACTCAGGAGTGTGAAACAGGAAAAGAGAAAAGCCCGCAGATCACCCATCACATAATGGAGCTACTAAAACAGCCGTGTTCTCACACCCTCCAAATTCCTTGTTTTGTGAGAAAAACCAGTCCCTCCTCGTTATGCCGGAGTAGCAGGATTTCTAGTACATCCAGTCAGACAATCTCTAGAGGCACTTAGAGGTGAGGGGCTAAAAAATGCAGTACTGGCAGGGCAGAGAAAATCGGGGAGCAGGAACTGAGTAGGCATGGCAGTCAAGGGTCTCTGCTCTGTGCTGGTAAAACACCCGGTCTGTCTGCAGCCTGCTCTGCTCGAGGCCGCACACTGTCTGACATACGGCAGCTCAGGAACCATGAAAGAAACTTCCAGAATGTGGGGTGCAGAGACTTCTCCAGGGCAGAATGATGAACGCATTCTCCAAGTAGCAACAGGAAGACAGACCACTTTGTTTAGGCAGCTCTGCCTGCCTGCCTGTGACCTGTAAATCCCACCATCTGAAGCCTCGCTGGGCTAACAAAGCCATCGGCTTCTGTGACCCAACACAAGGCCGGTGCCCTTAAGAACAACTTCCCCTCAGTAACTGTCTGGGGAAGGTGATGTTACCAAAAAACAATTCTAAAAACCAAACCCACTGAGGTAAGACTATAACCACTCATCACCAGAACTATCCTTAATCAAAAGTTCTCAAGCGAACACACCTTGACAGGAAGTGAACCACAATACCTCAACGTTCCGTGAAAAACCTATTATTCTCTCAAGTGTAAAATGCATAGTCTGGCACCACAAATTATTTTCAGAATTATATAAGGCCATAGTTACAGCATTTGCTTATCAATAAATGATGTTTAAAATCTTGTTAGTGTCCATTCTGTAAATATTTTCATTCAGATGAAAGTGGTAAAGCAAATTTACTTGAAAAAAATCCATTTAGAAAGTAGTTTAATGCATACCTTGGCTTTATTTCAGCTTTTACAAAATCAAGGGTTCACCCCATGTGCCAACAGCTGTAATTCTGGAGCCGCTAGCTAGCCCAGTGGGAAGGTATGGCTTTGCTACCTCCAAGAGATCACATTCCTTCATTTAAACAAATGATCTTAACAGAAACCACTCAACTAGGAAAATTCTAGCTCTGTTTCTAAAAATTAGGATACAATAATGCCTAAACTGGGTGCTGTATTAGCAAAGGCTAGCACTGAATTCTAGAATCCTTCCAACACAAGAATCGTTCCTTCACCTATCACAAACACAAATTCAGGCAAATGTTCCTAAAACTCAACATTTCATCACTGGGTTTAAGAGACTGGATTCAGGGGCGCCTGGCTGGCTCAGTATGTGGAACATACGATTCTTAATCTTGGGGTCATGAGTTCAAGACCCACACTGGGCCTAGAGCTTAGTTAAAAAGATAAAATAAAACATAAGAAAAAGAGACTGGCTTTAGAGCCGACTTGGTGTGAATCGTGGCCGTGCAGACTAAATGCCATGGGAGTGGAGGCCACGTCATCCAGCATTTTCAGCCTTGCCGCTAAGGTAAAGAGCAGGGCCACCCCCTGCAGGAAGCCACCACGAGAATTACCATCCAGCCGCGGAGGAGTGCAAACACTAACTACTGAATACATGATAAGGATAATTACAATGGCTAGTATTAATATATGATTACTTTTATTGCAAAGAAAATAGGACTTGTTGGCTGCTCCATAATCTGCCATAGAAGGCATTTCTGAATTTCAGTCCGTTGTTCATCTCACTAACGACCACTAAGGGCTTTTTTGGTTGGAGTTTAAATCAGAATGGGATGTGCCCTTGCCTACAAACCTGCAACGCCAGCATCACCTGGGAAGCTGTAAGAAATGCAAATTCTCGGGCTCCCCCAAAAATCCCATCTCCAGAATCACAAACGCCAGAACTAGGAACAGCAACATGTGTCTCCACAAATCTTCCAAGGGGTTTTAAGCACACTCTGTTTGAGAAGAGCTAAAGGAAATGTCATCTTGGGCCAATACCACTAACCCGTGGCCCTCTGATGGCCTCCCTGGGATTGGGAGAGCTATGGGGGCCCTGAGAGAGGCTCCCCACACCCCTTGCCTTCCCAGGTGCTCCTGGGGGCAACACCAGAGTCCCCTGTCCCCTCCCCACCCCACTCAGCCAGAAGCAGAAGGCAGGCACACAAGGCCAGCCAGCAGGGAAGCCTGGTCCTAGGGACCAAACCTCGTGCACCCGCCCCGCCCCCGCCACAGGCCTAACAAGCCTAACCATCAGAATGTCATCTGTGATTCTGACCCCAGAGGAGTGTGTTCACACCGGCTCACCCATAAAACCCTTCCTTAACATACGTCCACACAAAAACAGGTCCATGAATGTTCACAGCCTCGCTGTTCCTAACAGCCAACCGGCGGGAAGAACCAGAACCCCCATCAACCTGCCAATGGATAAACAGGATGTGGCCCCATCCTTACAAGGGCCTGTGAACGGCCCAGAGAAAGGAATAAAGCACTAACACATGCCACAACCGAGTGAACCCTGCAAACATGCTCAGTGAACAAAGCCACAAAGGACCAGGTAGTGTCTGATTTCATTTCTGGGACGGAGCAGGCAGTCTGGAGAGACAGCAAACAGAGGAGCGGCTGTCTCGGGCTGCAAGGAGGTACAGGAGGTGTGGCATTTCTTCTGCGGGGCCAGAAGTGTTTTAAAATTTGGTTATGCTAATGACTGCACAACTCCATGAGTATGGGGATTAAAAACAACTGTACACGTTATTTTTTAAAATTACACACTTTAAATGGATAAGTTGTAAAATATATGAATTACATTTCCAAAAGTTCATTTTTTTAAACAAGACATACCCTTCCTCAGAGTTAATCAAACCTGCCCGGCAGTGCTGTCGAGGTCACATAAGCAGGCTGTAGGGGAGAAGGGCACAGTGGTGAGGAGGGCCAGGAGGACGACGATGGAAGCAGGCACCCAAGGCGCAGTGTCTAAGATCCTCGTTCTCAGGACCGCGTAAGCACAGGGTCGGTACTTACAGGACCCCGAAAGTGAGTGCCTATTCTAATTTTGTGTGCAGGACGTCTTGCCCACAATCCTGCCCAGAATTGGAGGCTGCTTTGTGTTCAAATCTATTTACAGATTTTAGCCCCCTAAACATATTTTCAAACTGCTTACCATCCCCCCCCTTTATAAACTTCAATGGCTCCCTAGCATAGAGAAATCAAGGTTCAAAGGTGACAAATCAAGATCTTCTACTTGGGACATTAAGCCTGGGGCCCACCTTCAAAGGCTCTGGAGTTAGATTAGCCCTAAGGAGGAACTCCCTGCCAACCAGAGTGCTCGAAGCAGAGATTCACACTGAGGCCCTCAGATCACGGGGCTTCCAGCCCTCTGCCCCTGCAGACGTCCTACCAAGTAGCAGAGGCTGAGATGGTATCTTTGTATCATCAACAACCTTAGCGCCAGCCTTTGCACAAAGGCTGAACTGTATGCGTTGAACGTCCAAACGCGTACGGTTAATTAGGAAAATGTCAATCAACGCTAACAATTGTTATCATTCACAAAATTAGCCAACTAAGGTAAAAATCTTGCCATTTACCATGGCTTCCCAATGACCGTAATGATGGGCCAAGAAGCACAATAACAGGGGGAAAAACATCTAGTAGCTTCAAACTACAGAAATCCATGAACAATCAGATTTCTGGCTTATGATATTTAATCTTGAACTTGGTCTTTATTCACTGCAGAAAAGCAAAGTTATAGGGAGAATAAATTAAGAATTTTAAAAAACCATGCAACTGGCAACCAGAGACCATTCTTTTTCTTTCTTATTTTAACCCCCTCCCTAGAGCCCAGTAGAAAAAGAAAGCATGTCAATTTCAGAAGGTAGCTCTCTCCATTCAAATAAGCTGGAAATGAGCAAGGAAAATACATACTGTAACAAAAACAAGACCAAAAACAAAATCACAGGAGAAAAAAAGGGCTATCTGAGATTGGAAGGAACACAGGCCCATCAAGACACAGGAAACAACACTGCCACCAAGTGGTGACGGTGCCTCAGGTCATCCTCTGCCACCTGGACCCGCAATCTCAACTGGGACAGCAAACAGAATCCTCTATGGGGGTTTCTTTTGTGTGTGTGTGTTCAAAGAATCCATGCCCAGGCCCCATCCCCACCCAGCTGACGTGGCGAGGCGGAATGCAGAGGGGCAGGTGCAGCTGTATTTTAAAACCTCCCCAGGTGACTCTGGCGCACAGGGAAAGCCAAGAACCGGGGATCAAGCAAAAAGGTCATACCGATGTCACTAGGCTACTTCCATTTTCAGTGAAGTTTTACTTGTAGCCATTCCGCTTATGTGATCCATTAAAATTTCCTAATGGTATATATCTTGAAAATTTGGCTATGTACAACACAAATCATAGTTCTATAACGGTTTTTATGTGTTGCACGATATAATCATAAAGATTCCAAGTACATTCCTTAGTCTTGCCATCAGTGTCTATATCTAATATCTCATCCAGCAGACTTAAGCTGATCATAAATTAGACACCGCTATACTCACAAAACCCTTTGTGTGTTAGTGTCACTGGATTCTGCTTGTACTATGGGTTTCAAATCAATAAATCTTATCTATATTAGATGCGTTTTTCTTTTTTCTCTTTTAAACAAGACATAGAAAGTCTGAATGCTTCTATTGTCGGTGGAATCTGTCAAGACACAATGTAATCTGAAACACTTCAGGAAAAGCTATCAGACTGCCACTAAAATTGTTCCTTGACACACAGAGGTAAAGAGAAAGATTTTCCCTCTTCCTGGAGTCCGGACTTAGCTAAAAAATTATTTCTTTAACAACAAAGACTTATCTTCTGTATGATACACTAGGAGGCAAAACTGTGGAGTGTTTCTGCTACCAAGTACCTGGTCAGGAGTTGACTTTCCACATTCTGCAGGCCTGACAATGGGGTCAGAGCCCACTAAGAAAACAAACACTTGAACAGTCTCTGTGCCCTGGGGGCCACCCAAGAGGCAAAGCTTCCCTGGAAAATAAGGGGGCAGGAAAGAGGAAGAGCACCACATACTTGGTTTCATTTGGCACATTATCAAATTGTTCTTATCGCTACCAGCACATGTGTATCACTGCATTTTCTCCAGAAAACCCTTTCCTTCTCTAGGAATCACCAACCTTCTCAAAAAAAGTCACTGGTGATCCAGATTTCTTGGAGGTCAGAGACATGTGGGTGGTCCCTTGGGGGATCTGCAGGGATGCGTCACGGCAGAAAGAGGCACAGGAGTCCCACTCGGAGTCCAGAAGGTCCGGGCTGCATTGATCGTGGTCATTTGTTTTAAGCTCTTGCTACGCGTCTTGGACCAGCACCATCGGCATCACTGGGGCGTCTGTCAGAAAGGGAGACCATCTGGACCCACCGGACCAGAGCCTGCCCCTGCACGGGTTCCCCAGAGGACTCCAAGCACATGAACATTGGGGACCACTCAATGTACAGATGCCTTCATGTCTTCGTCTGCGGGAGGAGACGACCTCCCCCGGCTCCAGCCCTGGGGCAGGCCTAGGTGGGATCAACAGTGGGAAAGCTCTAAAAATGAGAAGGCTGCTATTCAGACTTCAGCATGGACACCCTCTCGGAACAATGACATCTGCACTCAGCAGTGCCCTACAACCGCAGCCCTGAGCACTCCCAACCCTCGGCTACTTCGCCCCAAGGCGGACTGAACGGCGCTTCCATGATACCATGTCTGGGTAGTTCATAGTTTACTCCACTGACCGTCCCCACACTCGGCATCCCACACCACAGACTCCTCACCCAAAGAACCCAGACATGACGGAGAGAGAATGCGTCTTCCTGGGACTTCTGGGGCAGCAGCCACAGGCAGCCACCACAAATTTAGAGCACCACTGAGGACTCCTGCTTTAAATTTAAGCAATCGGGCAGCGTTTTTGGATTCAATTTTATGATCTAACTATGTTTGTTTTATTGCAAAAACGTCTACTTGCCAAGTCTTCGAGTACCAACTGGGGACTCCCTTACTCACTGCTTTCCCTTCAGTGCGCTGGCGGACACCCGCCCGGCCCCTCCAAAGTTCAGGATGGGAACGATCCCGCCTAGACTGAAGTCAATCAGGGATTCCTACAACAAACCAACTGGTCTCTGTTGAATTATAAAAGTAAAACAGTCTGGGATTTGGGAATGTTTGTGCTGGTCCTACTAGACATATGTGAGTACATTTCTCAATAGAAATTAACTGCCTACCTACTTCAGATGGGTCTCCAAAACACAAAATTCAGATTCTTCTGACTGAATTATTTCACAGAGCTTTTGTATACAGAAAGTCACATGCCCCTGAGTAAACACCCCCAAGTAAGCGACCAGCTGATTCTGTTGCCCACCTCTGACCACAAGGCCTTCGTATTTTCGTCGTCTTGTACTACACTTGGAGCCACACTCCCTGCTCGCTAACACCCTTCTCTCCAGGTCTGAGCCCATCTGTTAAAAAAAAATCAGGACCCCAAAGTTACAGGAAATCCTATTTCTCCTTCACTTATATCCTTAACACTAATACAAACACCATGGCTTTTAAATCACTGGTGGTTTGTTTTATTAGTATTTAACATAGTGGGATGAAACGGGTGGGACGGCACGAATAGGGGCCTCACTTTTTCAGCTTGAAAAAAGGCCAAAAAGTTTCCTGTCTAACTTAAGCGTGCGTCGCCAGGAGAGAAATACCAAATGGTCACAAGAAGTCACTCTGAGCATCTGAAACACTTGAAAAGGCCCTATTCAGGGTTCCCAGCCAAAACAATCTGGAGGTGTCCCAGCTGTGAGGGACACACACTTCAGCGTGGGGCCAAGTGGTCCCAGAGCACAGTGGAAGGAGGTGGGATCCCTGTGCCCTTGAGATGGGGACCAGACACAGGCAGAGGCTGAGGATGCCTGGTTTGGGAGAAAAGTCACAGACTGACACTGAGAAATCTCTCTCCCTCCTCTGCACACTCCAGTCCCAAGGGGACACAGAGGAGGAGATGGATGACCAAAGGCGAGTCCACACATTAAGATACTCAGAAATGGCGGGGGCGGAGGGGGGGAGGGGGCTGCCTAGCTGACACGGAGACCCGTGCACAGACAGAATAAACGCCCAGGGCAGGCGCAGGCAGGAGCATCCTCTGGGATGGGATTCCAGAAGAGGAACCACACCCGGGAGGCCGTGCCGCGCATCTCAGCTGGGCTCCTGTGCGGGTCACAGTACAAACCTCAGGGCACAGGTCCGTGAGCTCCAGGCCTGCCTCTGTCGCCCACTAGCTCTGCGGTTTGGAGAAAGGGATTTAAGTCAATTCAAGCCTCTGCTCCCTCATCTGTGAAATGAGTGTCATAAAAATGCCAACCTTCCTAAGGCTGACAGGGAATTCAAGAATTCCTATAAAGCACCCGCCACAGAGAATGCCATAAGTGATTATTATTATACCAATTCAGAGTCCTAAATGCTTTTATTCTCCCTCTCCCTCTCATACAGAGTACCTACACTATAACCCCAAAACCCGTTCAATATTTAATTCTAAATAAAGAGCATAAGAACATGTTCCCATAGAGGAGGAAGAGAGAGGGAGTTAAGAAATCACTAATGAGCATATACTAAGTTTGTGAAAATCTGAGCAATTTACTTGCCTTCCTTTAAAAGTCATCAAGCCTGTAAAGATTAGAGAAGCCGATGACAGAGATCATGAGTAAGTAAATCCTAGAGCGTGTTACAAGGAAAGGAGTGCTAGGGGAAAAGTCAGGAGAAGGAGACAAGGAACAAGGAACGCCTGGCAGTAGGAGGGGAGGCTGGGATTTGAAATGGAGAGGCCAGGAGAGGCCTCCTTGGAAAGGTGACTTTAAGCAAGGATCTGAGGCAGGTGAGGAGGTTAATTGGCGTATGGGAACAGCATTCCAGACAGAGAGAACAGCCCATGCAATGGCCTCAGGGCATGTATGGCAGGAGCCAGGGACCCCGCAGAAGCCTCCATCAGAGAAAACAGGTGGGCAATGTATCACGATGTCACTAGCACGGCATGGTGGGAGGGGGCTCTCAGGACACCTCCCTGCAGGAGATGGGGAGAACCCACTCTAGCTCAGTAGCTGGGGCCTGAAGAATCGCTGAGGATTATGGGCTGGGCAGGGCCAGGGCTGTGTCTGTGCGGAGCCCTGCTGTGTTCCATAGTAAAGGTGGAGATGTGCCTTGTCAACTTCACACCATTCTCTGCTCTCCTCAACGTACGGCTCATCAGTATCAAACTTTAGAACCACCCCGAAGGACTGGCCAGTGCTCTGGCACTTCCCAAGGACAAGGTGCGTGGGCAAAGAGCTTCGTTTTTGTAAAAAACGAAAAACTTTTTGAGGGCACCTAGAAATCTGCATGATTTTTAAATAGCAATGAATGCTCCAAAGGACAAGCTACAGTCAGATACAGGAATGTGAGGTCATGACTTAAAGCAGAAACAGATTAGGAAGGCGAAGCCACATGAAGAAAACAGTCAGTGGAAGGAGGGGGTATCCCAGAAGGCCAGGGACAGCAGCGCGCTGAGTGGGTGCCCGGCCCTGCAGCTGGGGACACTGTGTGCTTGGAGGACAAGACTTGGACTGGAGGGGAGTCGACAGTGACCCACAGGAGGGTGAGGGCAGTTCAGCTGGGGAGGAGCTTTAGAGGAAGTCGTGGTTTCCATGACCTCCTACCACCTGAACAATGGGAAGTGGAGGCATATCGTGTGGCTTCAGACACAGAGCAGAGAGGCATCAAGGGATGAAATGACAGGGAGCAGGATCTGGTTCAATCTAAGAGATTCACTGGAAAATTGAGAGCTGTTCTAAAATGGGACAGGCTGCTTCCCACAGTCACCCGCGGCCCTTACTACACACTCAGCCAGCACACCGAGGGTTTCAAACCCATTACTGTTGCACTTTTAAATACATTTCATACATCACCACAAATCAGTCTCTACAATGCCCGTGAGGTTTGGTCACTGCAATACTCGGGTACTACTTTTAAAGCTCGAAACCCCACTTCTTTTTTTTTTATTAACATATAATGTATTATTTGCCCCAGGGGTACAGGTCTGTGAATCATCAGTCTTATACATTTCACAGCACTCACCATAGCACATACCCTCCCCCAATGTCCATCACCCAGCCAACTTAACACTCCCCCCTACCCCCCAGCAACCCTCAGTTTGATCCCTGAGATTAAGAGTCTCTTATGGTTTGTCTCTCTCCTGACCCCATCTTGTTCATTTTTTCCCTCCCTTCCGACCCCCCCACCCTACCTCTCAAACTCCTCATATCAGAGAGATCATATGGTAATTGCCTTTCTCTGACTGACTTATTTTGCTCAGCATAATACCCTCTGGTTCCTTCCACATCATTGCAAATGGCAAGACTTCGTTTTTTGATGGCTGCATAATATTCCACTGTATATATATACACCACATCTTCTTTATCCATTCGTCTGTTGATGGACATCTAGGTTCTCTCCATAGTTTGGCTACTGTAGACATTGCTGCTATAAACATTCAGGTGCATGTGCCCCTTCGGATCACTATATTTGTATCTTTAGGGTAAATACCCAGTAGTGCCATTGCTGGGTCGTAGGGTAGCTCTACTCGAAACCCCACTTCTGGTGTTGCTGCTGTTCTGTCGTTTCCGCCACAAATCACAGCTTGGCTCCCCATCCTGGGCCTCCCTCCTGTCCCTTCCTGTTCTCTGCCCGCCCCACCTGCTAACAGGGTGCCACCAGGACCTGGGAGGAGGAGCCCTCAGCAGCAGGCTGGCCTCTCCACTGAGGCAGGGGCAGGGGAAGAGGGAGGCACGGCTATTCAGCTCCCACTCCCACTCCCGCTGGCAGTGAGGGGAATCAAATCCCTGCCACTGAGCTCCGCAACTCCCGTGAGGGGCTCCAGGCAGCAGAAAGGTGCCCCCTGTGGAGGGGCTGAGGCAGGAGCAGCATTGGCCCCGAGATCCAGAGAGACCTTTCTGCACATTGAAAACCTTGGCCTCAGAGATTTTTTTTTCCTAATCTATGTATTCTGAAAGCTTTGAAATAAAATGTCAGTGGAAATATCGTGCGTCCTTATTTCACTCAGTATGGCAATCGGCATAATGAACCCTCTATCACGGGGGAGACATTTCAACAGCTTGTTCCAGTTCAAGGCTCCTAAGGGGGAAAGCTGCGATTTAAACACAGCCGCTCTGGCTCCAGCTTTCAGAAGAGGTTTCTAAATGAGCTCTAAATTCCTTCCCTAAGTTCGCCTTCATGGCTCCCCAGACCCTCCGACACTGAGGAGGCCAGTTCTCTGCTTTCTATCAATATGCAAGCAAGGGAGTCCTGGGGCCCTGCCGGGTGGACTGTCAGCACTTTAGTATCACTCCAGTGGGGGGATGAGAAATACCCAGTGTTCTGTTCTCGGTCCAGAGAGACCGCACAGCCCGGGCTTTGGGGGACTGGGGGTGATCTGCTCAGTGCTCTGGCCTCTAGGGAAACAATGCATCATCCCAACTTATTCACTGCAAACTTTGGCCCAACAGTGTTGGCTAGCCCAGAATTCACCAAGGAACCCTATCGACTGCAAACACCATAAACAAGAATGCCGCTTGGGGTTAATTAAACATCCGTTTCTTATGGTACTTCCAGACTAAACCAACTAAAAACAGAAGCCTCCAAAAAGAGAAGGGGGACACACATTACAGCCCGGCGCTTCTACCCCCTGGGTCACACAAGGTCACATTCTCGCATGGACCCACAGTGCATTTTGCTCGCCCACTTTATCTTGGGGACCTCCAGAGAGGCAAACATGCCAGCACTGACCAACCTTCTGACTCCAGTCCTTCAGACGCCAACTGGGAGACACCAGCGTCCGTCTGGGCACTCGCCACACTTCCCCACTCAGGCAGACAGCAGCCCTGTGGTAGGGCCCACAGAGCTCACCGCACTTCCTTGGCCGTCAGGGCTCCCACAAGGGATACAGCCTCCCAGGCTATGCGCTTGACAAGCCCGGAGTTTCCCACAGCCACCACCCCAGCAGACCCCCTGGGCTTAGACGTTTAGGAAGAAAGGAACTGGGTCACACAATCGGACTGCTGGACATTTCCACACGATCTACAAAAATGACAATGAAATCTTTAAAACTAAACTTTCTAAACTGATACACACTGAAATAACTCAATTTATGACTTTAAAAAAAAAAAAAAGATCTCACTGCATTTATAAACCCAGTCTTTCTAGTGTTCCTTTACTTAGTCCTTCCCGCTGGGGAAGCTTAACACCAGCACTCCGGCCTCCATAATGGTCAACAAAAATAACCATATTGCTTTACATTTGATATGTCTTAGGTTTCCAAAGTACTTTTGCATTCATAATTTAATGTAATTGCATGAGATAAGAAGAGCCAACATTCACTATAACCCTTTTACAGCTCAAGGTAAATAAGATTATATGATTTATATTGCACAGCTAGTTGAGCCCAAACCAGGCTCTTGTTTAATTCGGCAGGGGAAGCATTTTTTTAATTAAATATGAAGAACTCTGGGCGAGGGTCACCTGGGTGGCTCAGTCATTAAGTGTCTGCCTTCGGCTCAAGTCATGATCCCGGGGTCCTGGGATTGAGCCCCACATCGGGCTCCCTGCTCGGTGGGAAGCCTGCTTCTCCCCCTCCTATTCCCCCTGCTTGTGTTCCCTCTCTCACTGTGTCTCTCTGTCAAATAAATAAATATCTTTTAAAAAAATTAAAAAAAAAAAACTCTGGGTGAGGGAGTGGAAAGGAGATGGAGAAAGAGAGAAGCAGGAAACAGGCAGAGGTTGAGGAGAACAAGGAGGGTGTAGGAGTCCCCCATGTGGGGCAGCACAGCAAACCTACTCTGCAAAGTCTCAGGGTCATCTGAGCTGCTGCTTAACTCCTGCCCAGAAGTATGCCAAGGAACAAGAATGAATCTGTGCTACACACAACCAGAGGAACTCAAGGAATCTTTGAGAGGTCTACTATGTTGCCTTGCTTTTGCTTTTTCAGACTGTATTTGAGAGTGTGTGTGTGTGTGTGTGTGTGTGTGTGTGTATAGAGAGAGAGAAGGAGAGACAGAAAGAGAGAGATCACGAGCAGGGCAGAGGGGCAGAGGGGCAGAGGGAGAAGCCGACTACCTGCTGAGCAAGGAGTCCAACATGGGGTGCGATCCCACAATCCTGGGATCAAACCCTGAGCTGAAGGCAGACCCATAACCAACTGAGCCACCCAGGCGCCCTGCTTTGCTTCTCCTTACCAAAAAAAAAAAAAAAAAAAAAAAATGCTTTCTGATTAAAGAACATTAGGGAAAAGAAATACCTGCTGCTGAAAATTTAGGTTATCACTGGGCAGAGACAACTCTTAAGCTTAGAACTACATCTAAACTCATTTTTTTACATTGTGACTCCACACAGGAAGGCCCAAAGACAAGACCTGAGAGCATAATCCGAATCTGGGAGACACAAGCAGGCTGCGAGGGCACAAGATGGTCCTCCTGTGACAGCACACCGAGGGCCAGCAGCAGACACGGCAGGGGATGTGACAGGTGTAACCCGAGCACTGGGACCTGGGCGCCCCCCACAAGCCCGCTGCCCTGAGGTAGAGAGCAAACCCACACTCAGATCGCAGGGGCAGGCAGCCGGGCTTGGGAGCGAGCGGGAAGGGAAGGAGCCTCTGCGCATTCCCACACACCCGTGGGGGAGCGGTCCCAACAGCCACCAGAGGTGCCATCTTTCACTCGAGGCGCCGCAGGCTGCTGGGTTCTCTTACATGCATCCCTGGAATTTGAGGATCTCTCTGGAAATGGCGATAGGCATGGTCATTTGAGCTTCTTACCTAGGGAACTTTAAAATCAGGGGTGAGATGACCTGAAATCTCATGTCATCTTTTCCTTCACCTAACACCGCTGCTCCTCATGCCACAATCTCACAGGTTCATCTCCGGAGCGTACGGTACCTTCGTATCTGCTGGGAGAGTCGCAGGCTTTCTGTGGGGTGGCCACTCGGAGGAAAATCTGCTGCCTCCACGAGTGTCTCCGTGTCTTCACGGGGGTCCTGCTGCCATCGCCAAGGTGGTTTGCTTTGGAGTCAAAGTCTCTGAAAACACAAAATGACAGACTCATGAGTGATGAGGAGATGTAATCAGGTATTTTAGCTTGACCTTTTGTTTTTAAACAAAACACTACATTATAATTTATCTTTGTATAAGAGAACATAATCAGATAATCCTGAAAGTTGAATCAAGCCCATAGTGAGTCAATACTCCTAAGGGATTGCTTTCTTATAGGACACTTTTCATGAAGATCACAAGGTTGCATGCCCTTTTGTAAAAGATACTAAGAAATATGCTCCACAGATCACTAGCTTCCAGGTGGACCTTTCTTGGCCCCACTTCAGGAAAGAGGAACTGTCTAAAGAGGGCACTGGCAGCAGGACCTCCATCTCCCCCACCCGAGTGTGGGAGTATTTTCTCGGCATAGGTCTGCATCTCCACAGATGGCCGTAAAAATGAAAAAAATTAGATTACACAGAACCTTCAAGACAATAATTACACAGTCATTTGTTTGATGACAACTATTTTAACATCCGTATTTTTTAAACTACAAAACAAAGTATATTTATCAACACATATCATAAATAGAGTCTAATTAGTGATTCTTCTTCCTATTCGTGGGACTTGGGAAAGCCCGTGAAACTTACACCCGCGTACACACCCACAACTACAGATCACCTTGGCTTACAGGTCAGACATCCTGACTAATTCACCAAAACCATATGCTCACTCTCCAGAAGCACTATTATCACTTAGAGAACTGCTTAAGACTTTCTTGAATCTTCTGAAAACACCACATTAATAAACTACTCCTAGTCAAACCTGGGGAACAAAAGGACTACATTCAATAGGAAAGTATAAGAAAGAAGATATGAATCGATTTAGCTAAAATGATTTTTTGAGTGTCAAAAAAAAATTGCTGAAAAATCTCTGTATATATCAACAATTCAACACTTCTACTCAGGCTTGATATGTCTAAATTAAACCCTACCTTTTCGTGTTCATAAAGTCAGAGGTGTTATTTTCATCTACAGGAGCCAGAAATTTAAGAAAATTTGGCACAGAGGAAGAAGAATGAAGTTTTTTCCGCAGGGCATTACGGTAGGAGACGCTGAGAGTTTGAGAAGAGAGTTTAGGATAAAGAAATACAAACACAAAAAGTATAAAATATAAGCTTTAAAATAAACACTTTAGTTCTTATTCTAAGAAAGTTAAACCAAGTCAGAAATTAAAAAGTTTATAAATGAGATTTAACTTCTGCATTCAGTCAATAAAATTCTATCTTAAATGAATGGAGTCAATGAACTAATTCAAAAACATCTGTCCATTCAGTCGTGCAACATAACAAGCTCTAGACATCTGCTGTGCGACACTGTGCCCATAGTTAGCAAGACAGTGCTATGCACCTCAACAGTGTGTTAAGGGTGTAGATCTCATGTTAAGCATTCTCACCAAAAAAAAAAATAAAAACCTAACAAAAAATCAGTCCATCTTCCAAAATGACTTTTCCTTTCGAACTGGAAAAAAATAATTTTCCTAAATTCACGAGAACATTTTTGATTTGGCACAAATCGCAGTGTAAAAGATCAAACACAGTTCTTGTTAAATTGTGTGCGCGCGTGTGTGTACGCACGTGCGTACAACGGGCAGAGATAAGTACGTACAAAATGGCTTGACGTGAAGACCTGGCAAGAGTGATTAATCGATAGTAAAATTAATAGTAAATCAGTCAGTTCAGATGATAGACTGAAACTAGTAAAACCAAATCAGACAAGCGCACACACACACACACACAAGCGGTGGCCCTGGGTTCTCTCCGGCCATGCCGCACATCCTCTCTGTGCAAACTTCCCGGGAAGACAAACGACACGGAACTTGCCGCATGAGTATGCTCACCTCTTTGGCACAGCATTCCCACTTGGTTCTCCACTTGAGCTATGTTTTAGATACTTAAAAAAATTGGGCGAGGAGGCGGAGGGGTTAAGACGAGGCGGAGGAGCAGGAGCTGAAGACTGACCTGAGCAACTTCTAGACTCGCCCACAGCTGGATGATTCACACTAAATAGCAGTTAGAGAAAAGGCAGGGCGATTAGCGGGGAGAGGAAGGGAGCCAAGGGGACCCCCGAGGGGGGATGCAGACTGGGAATGCAGAGGAAACAGGCCAGAGCAGGTTAGGCTGCCGTCCGCTTATTTCAACAGCAGCTGTCATAGTCAGAGGATGGCTCTTCACTTCTCTTCCGTATCCACTGTCTCATTGGCAAAGGTAGTTTTCAGTAAAAAAAAAAAAGTAGGGTGAAAAGTCATACTTGACCATTTTCATACGTGTATGCACCCAAGAGTGCTTTTTCCTCCCTTCGCTTTTTAGAAACTGATAGCAATTTCTTTTCGTTTTTTACTTAAACCAAAAGCAAAGGAAAGCAAAACAAAATCCATAGTTTTTAAAATACATTTCTCTTTAAAGTGAACAATGACCTGCCTTGAACTCAAGGTTTCATTTCTTGTGCATAAATGAGGAGTTCATAAGGAAGCAAAAAGCAAAACAGGTATGCTAGGGAGGGAGGGAGGGAGGGAGATGGTTATCTTTTCACTCTCCCCACCCTCCCCTGTCCAGCAAGGTCCATTAGGAAGCTGCACTTTTGGTGAGAAGGGAAATGTACTGTCAGGGATACCCCTTTCCTACCACCTCCGCTTGTGTGAAACTGCAGGCCGAGCAAGAGAACTGGGAATCTCTAGACAGGAGTGCGTCCACGATCACAGAAAACGCTCGAAACAGAGGACTGGGGACATGGCAGAGAGGTGGAAAAGCAGCATGGGTATGCAGGGTTTGAAGAACATGGCAAGAACCCCATAACGCCTTACACTGTTGTCTCTGAGAGGTCATATATTAACACTAGCTCTCAGCGTGCGTCCTGCCTTGGGATCATGGTTATGCAGCTGAATTCTTGAAAACCATCATAATTATTTTCCATGGCTGACTGGAAACCAGCGGAGAGGTTCTGCTACGTCCTTCAGATGGTTTCATTTCTTCACTCAAAACCTGGCCAAAACCTCCATCCAGACTCTGCGTAATCCGTGCATGACCCCCACTGACATATGTCAGTCCCAGGAAAATGGCAGCTCTACACAGGCGTGGCCCGTATATTTATACACTGAGGGATTTTAAAAGATTTTTGAAGTTATTTTTAAAGGTAACTCCGTGACTGCTTAGGGTCCAGTTAATTGCCAAGGGACCCCAGAAAGAGCCAGGAGATCTTCTGCTCCCCTGCGGATTACCCATCTCTACAACCAGGAAATTCCAACTGCTCATTCGAGCCAAATTATTAAAATAAGTAAATCCAGATAGCGGACTCCAGAATTCTCACACTGCAGGAAATTTCAGGCAGCATCCATGCTGGTTTGGTTACCCAGAGAAGCAGATGTGCCCGGGTCACAACAGCTCAGGACCGAGCCAACCCCGGGACCCCGGGCCAAGCGGGCAGCAGAGGCAGCCAGGTCGCTGCTCGCACTCTGTTGGGGACAGGATGCTGCATCTCCGTTCCAGCAGAGAAGGGTCCCGGGTCTGCCAAGGAGGACTCACCAGCTTGCCCCTCTGCCGCCTGGCACCAAAGCCGGCAGCTAGGTCCCAGCACGCCCACCTCACACACTGTCCAGAGGATTCCTAACCCCTTTGAGGGCCACTTCCCATCTGCTTCCTCCTGATGCTTGTACCGGCTCCTGGACAAGTAACAAGCCTCTTATGGAGATAGAATTCCTACGGGAGGAGCAGAACTCACCTTCGAGTGTTATTAGCTCGTGAGCCCTCAGTACACCCTGACTCAAGCCTGTCCCCCCACACGATACCTGGGCTGCCCATACCCGGTGGCTAACGGATGTGCCCCAGCTATGTATACAACAGTCGCATTTTTAAACAAATCTTACTTCCGGTCCCGAGGTGTCTCTGTGCTCACGGAGTGGTACCTCAGAAGTTTCCTTTGGGAGACCCCCGGAGACCCCTGAGCTGGTTCCGGAGGCTCCTGGCACTCCACAGGCAAGTGGCTCAGGGTGTTGGCGCGCCTTCGGAAGCTCTGCCGGGGTGACAAAGGGGCGGGCTCTTCTGCGGGGTGGCTCTCCGGGTCACTGGACAGGTCCTCCGAGGAGCCCTGGAGCCTGAAGGAGCTCTCAAGGGTGGGCAAGGCCTCTCTCTCACACCCAGACGGCTCCTGGCGGCAGAGGGACAAGAGGTCAGGCGCATCCCGGGAATCTCCTCCCAGGGGCAGGAAAACATTCCGATGCGTAAGCACCTCTGATCATAATGCCATCTAGAGGCCACCCACAATCCAAGGACATGAAGGCCCAGTAAGTGCCTGCTTAGAGACCAAACCCTGGGCTGCTGGCCAGAGGGGAAACCTGCCCACAGCCCAGGGGGAGGACGGAGCTGTTGTAGGTAAGCCGCGCACAGCCCTTTCTCCCTGTAAAAGCTCTACGGTGCTTTGAACCCACACAACTTGTCTGCACTGTTCACACCAACCAAGACGTTCTTTATCTCTGCCAAGTGCGTTCACACATTCTAGCCACATTCTTAAGGCACTCTAACTTCGATCTAATGCTGAAATTTAACTTGGTGATCCTGAGGCTAAAAACTATATCCTATATTATTCTTAGAAAATGAAGAATCTCCCTTTAGGCACTTATTGCCAGAACTCAGGGCCAATCATTTAACTTCTTTCTGTATCCCAATTTTCTCAACTGTACAAGGGAAGAGAGAAAATTTATCTCACGGTGTTTCAAGAATTAGGCAAGGTAATCCAAGTGAAAGTGCACTGTAAAATGTTATACAAACATAAGTTACTGTATCAGGTACTCAATGAAGCTACTGAGGGGTAACCCCAGCGTTCGTTGAGAAGCAGGACAATAATACCACAGTCTTTGGAGATGTACACTTTTTCGAAGAGATGAACTAGTACTCGGGCAATTCTATGCTTAGCACTGTGCCCAGGACATGGTTGGAGGCCAATATATTCTTCTCCAATCAAAGACCATAAAATAGGGGGTAGGGGGGAGTGTATCAGCTTGCCCCGATGAACCTGCTAGAGGGGATAAGTAAATCACATGGAAAGAGTAAAATGAAATGAATGCATCTAATGATGGACTGAAGAATCTAAATTCTATCTGCTCATTTGCTAGACAGTTGAATGCTCTTCAGATGATATGTATTAAGGATTTTAACTTTTAGAAATACATGTTTATTGAAGGGAGAGATTATATACACTTAATTTTGTAGGAATTAGGAAAATTTAATTCCCAACACACTACAAAATATTAATTACCTTTAAACATAGCTGAAATCTTTCATTCTTCAAGACTCTGTCGTTCCAAAGACCCTTTAAGGATTTAAAATTTTGTCTAAGACAGTACATCACAGCAAACGACCTCCATTATGCAAACCTGTTCATCTCAACTCTTCCTAACTTCCTTCCAAATTATATGAAGGAATTAATCCTTAATCTTATACCTAAAAGGGCCAGTTGGATGTTCCTCAACAATTAGATATCAATCTACTGGTAGGGATCCAATTATGTAAAACAGATTATTTTTACAACAGTTTCTCAATCTCAGGATAAAAAAAAGTAAAGATGTGTAAAGAAGTACACATACAGGGGCGCCTGGGTGGCTTCAGTGGAAAAGCCTCTGCCTTCGGCTCAGGTCATGATCTCAGAGTGCTGGGATCGAGCCCCAAGTCGGGCTCTCTGCTCTGTGGGGAGCCTGTTCCCCACCCACCCCCCCGCCTGCCTCTCCGCCTACTTGTGATCTCTCTGAAATATAAATAAAATCTTTAAAAAAAAAAAAATACTCCCACACACAGTACAAGCAGGTAGTCTCTGAAAGCTGCACTTCTCTTCAGATTATACAAATTCAAACTTCGTGTATTTTCCTAGATCTGTGCTTCGGAGAAGAATACAAAACAAGCAGTAAGACTTCTGGAAAAGTCACTTGAGTGACACGAACTTCTTCACAGTATCTTTATTTGCAAAGATCTGGAAAGCCTCTTCCCTGTCCACTCCCACGGGTGCAATGCCTAGCCTTTACAATTTAATTCAGAAGCACCACTGCCCCCATTCCTGCGCTTTCTCTGGTTCCACTGATCCAAAATAACCACCCTTTCCCTTGCTCCTGGGATGGCTACGTTCTCGCCATCTCTTAGTCTAACTCTCAGGGCTCCTTCCATACTCTGATGCTGCTGCCATTGGTGTCTCACTTCCCAGGTGAGCTCCTGAGGACAGAAGCTTTGTCCCATACATCTGTTAAACCATAAACTGTTTCCAAATGTGAAGTAAACTGTACGGTAGAACCAGTATATGGTGGACAGAAGTCAGATGACGCTCCATCCCACTAGATTTTAACATAGAAAATCCTTTTCAGAGGACTGGTATCTAGAGCCTTGCCCCACCCAGAGACAGTTCACAAACCCAGAGCACCCATGCCACCCTGGAGCTTGTCACAAATGCGGCATTCCAGCCTCCCCGCCCCGACCCCAGCCTCCTGAGCCAGAGGCTGGATTTTTGCTGGAATCCCATTAACAGTAGGCCTGAGAACTTAAATAGCCCCTTCCAAGGCAGTGTATCTCAAGGGGTCGACTGCAAGTGGTAGGAACAATCTTCTTGGTCTGCCACGAACATTTTTAAAATTAAAAAGAACCAAAGGGAACAGTGTATGTCACAGGCTGTTTACGGTAAATACTGTTTGGGGCGATTTTAATTCTGGACATGAGTGTGCACGTGTGTGTGTGTGTGTGTGTGTGTGTGTGTAATCGTGTCACAGTGTTAAATGAGTTTCTCACTGTGGCCATGGTCTAAGCGCTCTGGAAGTCACATGCCCAGGAGGAAACTCAGGAGAACTTCGGAGCTGTGTGGTCAGGAGACAGCTCCCCACAGCCAGCGTCTCTGGTGCGTCTGAAAAGCGGCTTTGGTAGCAGCAGGAAAGCTGGCCCCCCCAGCACACACCCCAAACTCACTTCCTGGTGGTTAAAAAAAGTTGAGGCTGCTTAAATGTCTAGAAAGCAAGAAACAAGGACACGGACACAGGTTTGTTACCGAAGAGAACTGCTGGCTTGCCCGTTACCATGAGGCTGTGCTTGGGGAGAGACCCAACGGGCGAAGCTTAGTTGTCTAACTCATAAGATCAGTAATATTTAATCACAATCATAAAGCCAGCCAAAGGGTCAAAGTATTCAAGCTGTAAACTTCATGCAATTCACAAACCCACTCTGGAGGTTTTCCTAATTGCAATTATTTTTCGTACTGGCCAAGAAGCTCATTAGGTGCTTTGTGATAAATGACCTCCCAGGCTCTCAGGGATCTCAAACTGTGACCGCGCTTCTTTGCTTATGGAAGGGCCACTGTTTCGTGACGTGAGACTTTTCAGTCACAGAATTGCAAGACCCTCCCCCCTGCGCCGAGGATTCTCAGGCACCAAACTTGTCATGACGAACGACGCGGGGCTCCCTGGGGTCCTTTTGTAGGCTATGCAGGTAGCAGATGAACAGATGACCCATCTGCTGACTTCTTCAGGGGTCACAGAAAGGGAAATGTGCTTACTTTGCTCATGTTCCTGAAAGTGCTAGACGTGGAGCTGTCCAGATCCAGACTGGCAGAGGGTTCCTGGAGGCCTCTGGCTTTGCTACCCTACAGAAAGGAAAGCAGTCAAGTTAGGATCCCCTAGGCTGCTGCAAAGGCGTCAGCTAGAAGCAGCTTGGTCTATTTAAACAGTCTCGGGAAAAATGCATCTACTGAGAAAAGCTGCGGAGCACCTATGTGCATTAAGATAATCCACATTTCTGGGTGCCTAAGTGGTTCAGTGGGTTAAGCCACTGCTTTGGGCTCAGGTCACGATCCCAGAGTCCCGGGATCGAGTCCCGCATCAGGCTCCCGGCTCCGCGCGGAGTCTGCTTCTCCCTCTGACGTTCTCCCCTCTCATGTTCTCTCTCGCTCTTTCTCAAATAAATAAACAAAATCCTTAAAAAAAAAAAAAAAAAGATACTCAACATTTCTGTTTGTTTGTTTTGTTTTTTTTAATAGTGCAACCACCTAAATGTTCCTGAACACCATGCAGATGAGTCATTTGGCAGGGATGACAGGCAGGAAGGAGAGACAATCTGTCTCTGAAGAAAAGCAAGTGCTAAAGCAGGCAGGCTCAACACCTGTCTCCCGAGTCCCAAGCTGTCACCGCTGGGCAGTGACAGGACACTCAGACAACGTTCTATCTGCTCAGGAGCTCTCAAAGGTGGCCACCTGGTTTTGTACATGGACTGTCATTAATTATCTCTAAGGATGTTGCAAAATTCTGAGAAATACCTTCAAACAAAATAAAATTCAACTAGAACAAAATTAAGCATGGTTCAAATGGAGTATATCATAAAATTAAAGAAAAAAATAAAAACTAACAAACCCTGTAAGATATTCCAAGCTCCAGAAAGACGTGAAACTTTCAAAGAAAATCAAACTCAGGTTTCTTAGGCGTGCCATCAAAGGTCATCTCCACTCACTGGGGTGGGGAGTACAGAGCACGAAATTTCTTAGGGAGCTCCTAGATCGGTTTCCTAAGGAAACCTATGTTTCCTTCACTCTTCCTGCAGAATGCAGTCTGCAAACATGTCCGTGAAGGGCCAGATACTAAATCTCCCAGGCTCTGGGGCCATACTGTCTGTGGCAACTACTCAGCTCTGCACAAAAGCAAACTAAGAATACAGGCAGATGAATGCATACAGCCGTGTTTCCAAAACTTTATTTACAAAAACAGGAAGTGGGAAGCACATGACCGGAGCGCCACAGTTCAATGGCCAGCTGCAGAGAGGCCTAGACTCGTGCCAGCCATGGCCGACGGTGAATGGCTTTTGAAGCTGTGCTTGGTGGCACTTAGGGACGAGGGGACCCACGCTTTACTACATCTAATCTGTGCTCTTCACAGAGACTGGCCAATGAGTAACATCCTTTTGAGAAACAAAAATACCAGGCTTTGTAAGAAAATTTCTTTTAACCTAAGCCAAGTTAAAAACTAAAGTGTGGGTAACCTTGCTCTAAGATAGAGAAGACATTAAAAAGGTTTTTACGCTTCTGTACTTTATGACAAACACTGACGGCACAGAAGCAAAGAAATGAGGGCGCCCGGCCGGCCCCACTGGGAGAGCACGTGACTCCTGCTCTCAGGGTCATGAGGGTGAGCCCCACAGTGAGTGTAGAGATTTCTTCAAAGGAAATATATTTTTTTTAAAGGCAAGGAACTGAATCTTATGTTCTCTTAAAAAGCGATTTTAACTTAGGAGAAATTATGCTACTTACCCGGGATAAAATACTTTCTAAAGACTCTGTTAGAGATCTCTTCGCTTTGTTTTTCAGCATATCTAGCCTAAATCGAGTGGCACTCGGAGGTAACTCACTTCCAATGTTCTCTGCTGCGATCTGGGAGGTCTAAAAAGTGAAACAATGAAAAGTTAAGTCAGTCACTCCCGGCTTGCTGGCTTCCTTCCTTCCTTCTCAAAGGAATGATCTCTCAGATGCATCTTTTTGACCCCAGGCCACTATTCTGGCTCTGTGACCTCCTCTCACTTGCTCCTCGAAGGCAAGGCTGCAAGTCCAGGAAACAGTTTGCCTGAAAGTATTGCTCCAAACAAAACGAGGAAATGTATGTGGAAACCACTCCGTTAACCAAGCTCGAGAGCTCGGGCTCTGTGGTCGGCATTAGTCATGTCACTCACTACTGGCCCTGGACAAGTTACTTCCTCTCTCCTCGCCTTGGGTCCTTCCTCTGTCAATTCAGACCCACCTCAGGACCTAATCCGAATGCCTTGTTGCCAGAGCAAACAGGTAATTTACCGTGTAAGCTCTGAGCAGAGCTGCTGGTGCCCAAGGTGGATAGCGTTAGCTCTGCCAAGCAGAGGGTAACTTGCATTTGGGGGAATTTCAGAGGTTGGAACAGATTAAATTAATCAACTCAAGAATCCACTCCATAACCCTAAGTCGATCCCTTTGTCACTTTCTGTGGAGTTCTGTCTTCTCCACTTCTGCCTCTGCCCCACCTAAGGCTTCCGTCACCCCTTCCCCCTGCAACCACACTTATCCCCCCCCCTCACTGACCAAGACAACACATGCATCTGCACCCCCGCCCCCCAGCTCTGGCCAAGCACACATGCACGAGTTGAGAGCAGCGAGGAGCCCGGACAGCCGCTAAGAGTCACAATTGCTGACGTCTATTGACGTCTATTCTCGGGGCTTTAACGTGTGTTGGTTCATCTGAAGCTCAGAAGCAGCCCGTGAGGAAAGCTCCCATGTGTCCTCAGTCTGCAGGTGCAGGAGCTGAGGGACGGCAGGTGAAGACGTGTCCGAGGCCACAGAGCTGAGGAGCCGCAGAGAAGCATGTCTTAGCCACTGCTGCCCATGCTTAACGGAACACGGTGCAGACCTCTTTGACGCCTCCTGGAACCACCCTCCGTTTTCCAGCCGCACAAACAGCCCCACTCCTGAATGTGGTGTTCGTCAACTCGTACCGTTTACCTTCACAAACGTGTACGTATCCGTAAAACACACGTGACGGTCTACATGTAGCTGAAGCTTTAAATGAACCGATCGCCCTGTAATACCCTCCCATAGCTACCTTGTGTCTTTCACTGTAGTTTTTGAGATTCGTCTATGTTGACAAATGTTCTTTGATTCACTCACTTTAATTAGAGTGCAGTAGTTCACTGGATGACAACATAATTTGTTCATGTTCCTGTGCTTAAATACGGATTCCTTTGTGCTTTTACAAAGGCAACTGGGCTAATCTCTCCAAAACATAGCTCCTTAGCACATATGTGAAAGTTTTTGCAAGGCAAATAATTAGAAATGGCCTTGCCGGGTCACCAGGTCTGTGTGTCTTCACATGGGCCAGATACTGTCAAGGTTTTCTCTTCTAAATGATACTAATTCATAGTTGCAGTTTGCCTCTACATGGCACGGTCAGACTTTTCCATTTTTGTCCATTTGATGGGTATACGTGTCTTTTGTCTTCCCCTGATTCCTATGTGACTATGCATTTTTTATTTTATTTAGCTACTTGATGGTTAAAGATATCATGTCTTCTTTGAAATGATGAATTCTTTTTTTTTTTATAAACATCTAATATATTTTTATCTCCAGGGGTACAGGTCTGTGAATCGCCAGGTTTACACACTTCACAGCACTCACCCTAGCACATACCCTCCCCAATGTCCGTAACTCCACCCCCCTTCCAAACCCCCTCCCCCCAGCCACCCTCAGTTTGCTTTGTGAGATTAAGAGTCACTTATGGTTTGTCTCCCTCCCAATCCAATCTTGTTTCATTTACTCTTCTCCTACCCCCTTAACCCCCCATGTTGCATCTCCTCTCCCTCATATCAGGGAGATCATATGATAGTTGTCTTTCTCCGATTGACTTATTTCGCTAAGCATGATACCCTCTAGTTCCATCCACGTCGTCACAAACGGCAAGATGAAATGATGAATTCTTAATTCATCAATGAATGTCACAGTTTTCAAGGCAAAAAAGAGAAAGAAAAAGCCCTGGTAAGATCTACCTTTTGGCTTTATGCGGTCATCAGTTTTACTTCTGTGAGAACTAGAACGTGCATTAAGAGAATGACAACCTGCTTAGAAATTCCTTCGAGGGAGACCGTCATTTATCTTTGTGTTTTCACAGAGTACACTGAGCCCACTCTGGACACTTCACGCTTGCTTGCTGGAGGAGGAGTGAGCGAGCAATGATCACCAGGCAGGCCCGTGGGAAACACGTACCCAAAGCAACAGACTTACACAGCAGACACCGACTAAGTGCCAGCCACAGCAGGCACCACGGGCAGGTGCCTTCCTCATTGTCACTGGGACCCACACAGGGCCCTCGGGGACCTGCCTGGGACTCGCCCACTATCAGTTCTCCCACATAGTTAAGAAGTCGTGGGCTTGCTTTCAAGCCCCACACAAGTTTCCATAAAGTAGAAGCATTTTGAATGGACTGTTTGGATATATAAAGAAAACACTGGCTAGAAGACCAGTAGCACACAGCAGAAAGTATATACAAGAAAAACTGCACTTCTTTTCTGAAACCAGACCATAAGAATGTACCTGAGTTCAAAGCTCCCTCCGCTCTCCCCTCCCACCTAACAAGATGCTTCTCCAGGTCTACAATTCTCATATAATTAGAAAATAACTCATGTTTAGAAAGTATATTCCTTGTTTATTTTAAAATAAGCATCTAGACGTTTCTCCTTCAAAGATGATGCTGGTTCTTCAATAAGTTTCCAGTTTGGGGAGCTAGAGCGATTTGCACCGCGGTCATCACACTGCCCAGCCCACGACAGACAGGGGAATTCTGTGCACGGGAGTCTGGAGCCAAGTTTTCAATTCTGCGGCTACACTGATGTTCTCAGTCAGAATCCACCATCCCATGGCGCCACGGCGCACCCACCAGCAGCCTTACTTGTAACCATGAGCACCGTTAAGTAGCCGAGGTATCCACCCCAAGGATGACAGGAGAAATTGTGGGGCCCGCCCATGGAACAAAAAGGAAAAAACGACTCATCCATGCAACAGCATGAACAAGGACACGAACAGGCCAAGTGAAAGAAGCCGGAGCTGAACGAGTACAGACTCTCTGATTCCGTCTGCAGAAGTTCTAGGACAGGCAAGATTAATCTATGGTATAAAGAATCAAAACTGTGGTTGCCTGTGGGAGGGGTGGTGAGGACCGGCAGAGGTAGGGGGGTACACTCCGGGGTGAAAGAGGACGCTCTCTGTCTTGATGGGTCCTGGGCCAGGCCACCCAAACGTATGAAGATCTCAAAACTCAACAAGTAGGACACTCCAGATCTGTGAAACGTACAGGATGCCAATCTCCAAAAATGACTGTGTCACGTTGTATCGTGACTAACTGTATCACGTTGAAGTGTGTAGGAATAAAGGGCGCTGGTATCCGAAAGTTACAAGTCATCCCAAAAAAAGGTGAAATAAGAGATGGATGGATATATGGGAACGCAGATACTGCAGAACGCTACAAACACTATAATCGGGACGGTGGGCATATGAATGCTTGCTGTGTGTTTCCTCCAATTTTTCTACATGATTGAAAATTTTTCAAAATAAAATGTCAGAAAAAAACTCCTCTATTGGAAAACTGACCCAGGAAAATCGGTGAGTGTTTATATAACATTAGATTTTGTTAGGTAAGCTCCTAAAAAGCACAATGATTAAAATATCGCCCTTGGGGGGCGCCTGGGTAGCTCAGTGGGTTAAAGCCTCTGCCTTCGGCTCAGGTCATGGTCCCGGGGGCCTGGGATTGAGCCCCACATCAGGCTTTCTGCTCGGCAGGGAGCCTGCTTCCCTCTCTCTCTGCCTGCCTCTCTGCCTACTTGTGATCTCTGTCTGTCAAATAAATAAATAAACTCTTTAAAATTAAAAAAAAAAAAAAAAAAAGATATCGCCCCCAGACCTGTGACATGGGCTGCCGTTCCTAGACGCGCTGCTTGACCTCTTCCCCACATCCCCAACTCCAACAACGGTATTACACCACCTGCCTCAAAAAAGTTGTAGAAAAACTGGAATTGCTCATGCAAAAAATTCAAACTCTGGTACGTGGCAAATATTAAGTGGCAGCTGATTCAATATTCTTAATTTTTTGCACCAGCTCTATCCAGACAAGTAGAAACAATATGTCCGCTGACTAAAATGTGACACTCTTCTAACTTTATTACTTTACAGGTCTTTGCCCAAAGCGATTCTTCATTTCCCATAAGAACAAAATATCCTTCAGGTTTTCTATTTTATAAAAAATGGCTCCTCTGATAGCTAGCCAATGCTGCCATTTTAGCGTTTAGAAAGCACGTAGAGCGTCACCACTGGCTCGGAGCAGTGCCGCCCTGAGTCTGTGCTCAGCGTCTTCTGAACACTCGAAGGCCAGAGGGCCACAGAAGTTCACTGCTAAGGCCATGGTCCTACTCCTCTCTAGGTCAAGTCGTAACACTATCCAAAGGCTATGGGAATTTTCAGGTGCAACAAGAATGGAATCGACATTAGCGTAGTTAAACTATGTGGGAGCAGAAAAGGAGAGCAGGAATCGACTGGTGAATCTCACAGCGCCATCTGACCCGTCTAAAAGCAGCAGCTGCTCTGAAAAGCCCGATGTTCAGAGCTTGAGCGGGTGTCCAGCCTGGGGGAGCCCCAACCACAACTGGGGATCAGAGCAACTTCTTTACAGTCGCAGACATGAGCCTGCTGGGCAACTAAAGGGTTAGAAACCTCTAGAGAAAGCACTGGAAACTCTAGAGAAAAAGCTGGAAAGTGCTTTGTGAGGCTTGGACGCTGTGACTTAAATTCTCAAGTGGAAAAAAAAAAAAAATTAAATATATTTCACTGGGCTAAACTATGCCCAAATCATAAAGGTACTTCTCTGTTCCCTAAATATCGGTTTGGACTTAGGTCAAAACTTTCCATCCAGCATAAATGCTTTATTCCCCTCTAGCAATTCTAAATCATTTCAAAATTGTCAATTTCCAGTGGGGAAAAGTTAGGGAAGAAAATTACAACAGGAAAAAACTATTAATAGCGCAAGAGGGGGAAAAAAAAGGAGTGGAAACAAGCAAAGTAAGAAGTTGAAAAGCAACAGAGAATTCACTGTCAGGAGGGCTGGGTGGCCCACCCACGTGAACAGGAGAGCCCAGAAACCCCACACGGTCCTGGGAGGGGAGGGATGGGAACCGACAGAGGCCAGACGAGCACACACACAACGCACAGGTGTTAGGGCCCCTGCTAAGAGACACTATGGCTGGCCAAGGAGACGAAGAACAGTGTCAGACACTGTACTTGAGGGCTGTGAGCTCAGGAAAGGTACCTGACTGCCACAGTCAACTGTAAGGTAGAAATCTGCGGAGAATGAAACTGCATCATGGTTAGGTGACCAGAAAAGCAGAGATGTTTACAGGGAGGGGGCTTGCCACTGAGCACTAAAGCCCCTGTAGAACACGGCAGTTAGGCATTTTATAAAAAGGCAACGTGGGCACCTAGCGGCTCGATCGGTTAAGCGCCCAACTCCTGGTTTTGGCTCAGGTCATGATCTCATAGTTGTGAGATGGAGCCCCATGTCAGGCTCTGTGCTGGGCGTGGAGACTGCTTAAGATTCTCTCTCTCCCTCTGCCCCTTCCCCACCTTTCCAATCTCTCCCTCTCTCAATCTCTCTCCCTCTCTCCCTCTCAAAAAACCAAAAAACAAAAAAGACTGGGGCGCCTGGGTGGCTCAGTTAGTTAAGTGACTGCCTTCGGCTCAGGTCATAATCCCAGGGTGCTGGGATCAAGTCCCATGTTGAGCTCCCTGCTCAGCAGGGAACCTTCTTCTCCCTCTGCCCTCTGCCCCCTCATGCTCTATGTCCAATAATACAGAATAACATCCTAAAAAAAACCCAAAAAACCATATACTTTTGGAAAATTAAGGAATTTTTTGAACATCTTTCAGTGATATTTTCCTAGATTTTCTGACCTACAAGGAACTTAATTACAAAATGCACATGGAAGTTCCACTGGTTATCATGAGTTGACTTACAGGGAGTCTAAAGGACATAAAAACATAATCCGTGATACCATGTGCACGGAATCCCAGACTCGGAGCTCTTCAAAGAACAGACCTGCTGCAAGCCCCAGCTTCGGACACGGCACCCCGAGACAGAAAAGATGAACAATGCTCATGGCCAGAAGAGGAAGGCAAGCTGATTCCGGACCTCTACCACGCAGAACAGCATTAATGCCGGTTCGGTATGTGGCCAGCACGTAAGCCAGGCTCTCTAACGCTGCCCCTGACAGGTCAGGGGAGCTACCTTACATCCTCGTAGTACTGACATTCCAGGGAACAGGCTCCTTAGGAATTCTGAAGGCAGAGAGGCAAGGTCATTCCCGTTTTCCCGGGGAGAGAAGGGAGATGACCCAGACAGGCTCCCTGCAGGTCAAGTAGCTCGTTGCAGGAGTATCTGCTCTTAAACTTCATTCTCGCAGCTCTACACCCACCCTCTGCTGGGAGAGCCTGCTCCGCCCCCACCCCCAGGGTGCTGACGCCAACTTCCTAACTGCCTCCAAACACAGTCTAAATATTTCCAAATTTCCCCTACGTGTGCAACAAGTAAAAAATAAAACATAGGGAGAGAAAGAGTTTCAGAACTTGAGAAAATCCTCAAGATTCCATTTTACACAGCGTCCTGGTAAAATTTTAAAAAAAGGAAAAAAAATCCCATACCTGCTTTATCTCCCCAATATGGATGTGACCTTTTTGTTTCTCTTCGTATAAACATCTTAGGAAAGAAATGATCAATTCATTCTCTCGCTGTTCACTTCTTGGTCTTGATTTCTTAAAAAAAAAAAAAAAGAAAGAAAGAATACATTTATTTTTAGTTGTCAACAAAACTGCTAAACCATGCCTTTGAAAATGCTAACAGCTTCCATCCGCCCGTTATAATGGGTGCTTTTACCCAATCACCTCACTAGGGGGCACCAACGATCCTAGCTAGACAGGAACACCAGTCTTGAAATGGGACAATGGAGCCCCGTGAGCCAGATTTAGCTTTTGACCTTTGACGTCCTTATACCTAAAATAAATACTTCACATCAGAAGCACAAATATTTAATAAATAAGCTGTCAACAAGAAAAGAATAAAATCAGTGTAAACATCCAGAGGTCAAGAGCCACAGTGGCGAGCTACAAGTTTATAAACCTTTCGGGCTAGGGAACTGGAAAGGAAAAGAGCAACTGGCTCAGGGTCATGGTCCCACATGGCCAATGTGCTGGTCAGCATGAAGCACTTTCTGCAAGCCCCGCAAGGCATAAACTTGCACGCAATATTTCATGGCACTGAGTCACTTTTCTTTTTCCCTTCTTTTTTAAGGAAATTCTCCCTACATCTTTTACTTTTCAGACAGGGAGTGGCAAAGCACACTGAACCAGAAATCAGGATACGGAGGTCCTGGATACTGCCTGTGAGTGTGACCAAAGGTGAGTCATTGCAATCTTAGCTTCCTCATCTGTCCAGAGAAAGATTATGCACCAAATAAACTCCAAGGTCCCAAATTCTTTGGATCTAAAACATCAGGGTTCATTTTTAGAAGGCCATGTATTTAATGTATTATTTTCTCGGAAAAATGAAAAGTTATTCTGAAGACATACAAAGTTGCTAGTCTATAAACCTTGAAAATATGGGTTTTTGAAGATTTTGTTTGAGAGTGAGTGAGAGAGAAAGACAGAGAGAGAACACGAGCAGGGGGGAGAGAGGAAGAAAGAGAAGCAGACTCTGCCCTGAGAAGAGAGGCTGCCAGTCAGCGGGTAGCGTGCGAGCCCTAGGACCCTGGGATCATGACCTGAGTTGAAGGCAGACACTTAACCAACTGAGGCACCCAGGCGCCTTGAAAATGTGTTTTTCATAATGGTGATTATCCATTTTCCTGCTCCCCACCCCCATTCCAAACCTGCAGCCTGCCCTTCAGAACAAAGGTGGTAATAAATGAGTCAACTTTACAGACATCCAGTCTGGATCAAGGCCACTCCTGGAAACCTCCTCCCTGAGCTAACCTAGAAACCATGACTTCACCCTGCGTGTCGCAGGTTTTGGAAGCAAAGGGGACACCAACCCAGACCTTCTGGTATTCCTGCTCTTTAAAAAAAAGACCATTTGAAATGATAAGTTGTTCCTATGACTCAAGGAAAAGATAGTAAATGATTAGAACGAGTTGTTTTCACTGAGGATTTCCTGTTCTTTAAATTTCAGATGTCAGGACTAAATATCCTAGAACAGATGCTCTCAATATCGATTCCAAGCAGCAAACCTCGATGTTATGAAGTTTTACATGTTTTATGTAACAAGTGCATTTTTCCAAAGAAAGTTCCCATTAGATCTTCAAGAAAGGAGAGAATAGTCATGCACCACAATCCCAACTTCGCACCGAGCACCTCAAGGAGGTGACACACACACTGTGAATCTACACGCCCAGGAGGCAAAAGGGACACTCGTTCACTACTGGTGGGACTGCACAATGACCAGCCACTGCGGGGGCCAGTTTGACAGCTTCTTACGAAACCAACCATGCTCTTACCATGCAATCCAGCAAATCACGCTGCTTCAAATTTTCCCAAAGGAATGGAAAATTTACGTCCATACTAAAACCAACACACAAATGTTATAGCAGCTTTATTTATAACTGCCAGAACTTACGAGCAACCCAGATGTCCTACAACAGTGAATAAACAAATTGTGACATGTCCATAAAATGGAATATTAGGGGCACCTGGGTGGCCCAGGCTGTTCAGCATCTACCTGCCTAGGGCTCAGGTCATGACCCCGGGGTCCTGGGATGGAGCCCGGTGTCGGGCTCCCTGCACAGCGGGCAGGGAGTCTGCTTCTCCCTCTGCCTCTGTTCCTCTCCCTGCTTGCATCCTCTCTCTCAAATGAATAAGTAAAATCTTTTAAAAAATGGATTATTATTCAGCAGTAAAATAAAAAGAACTATCGTGCCACGAAAAGACATGGAGGAACTTTAAATGCATGTTGCTAAGTGAAAGCCAATCCCCTGCACGCTGTATGATTCCAACTGTACGACATTCTGGAAAAGGCAAAACTATGGAGACAGTAACAGATGAGCAGGGGCCTGGGGTTTGCTGGAGGGGGAGAAATGAACTGAAGGGGCAGAGAGGAGTTTTAGGATAGTGAAAAACAATTCTGTTTGATCCTGTAATGGTGGGTACATGCCACTATGCATTTGTTAGAACCCACAGAATGTACAACAGTAAAAGCTAACCCTAATGTCAACTATGGACTTCAATTACTAATAATGTATCAATATGGGCTAACCAGTAGTAACAAATGTTCCACACTAAGACACAGACACGATGTTAATCATAGGGAAAGTGGCCTAAGGGTAAGGGTGGGGTATGGGCGGTCATATGGGGACTCTATATTATATTCTACCTACTTTTTCTACAAAACTAAAACAGCTGTAAAAAAAATAAAGTCTATTCTTTTTAAAGTCTAAGAAAGAGGAACACACGGGAATTAGGGGAGGCCTCTGAACAGACACCCAAAAGTTAGAACCATTCCTTCTTCCATAACAATTAAATATTTGGGGCTGTTCTCACAGGAAAATGTGTATTTTTCTTGGAGAAACTGCACTTGCTTATTTCAAAGTCTCAAAAAAGGCTAAAAATGCAGGAATAAGAGAAAGACATTTTCTTTTCCTCAAAATATACAAGAAAGAAGTTCAGATGGACAGAAAATGAGACAAATGAGCACCACGTATTGTCACAGGCATTAGAAACTGAAGCAGAGGAAGATATACATAATGAGGTTGTGAAACATCAGAGGAAAGTCACTAAGTTCAGAAATCCATATCCACGATGTCCTACAATGCCAAAAAATAAATCCTTCCTTAAAATAACTAAAAGGTGATTGGGGCTACTCTTCTATTGAGTTCAAATGATTAGCAAGGTGTCTCACCACCCTCCACCTGGCAACTCACCCCTTTGTATGGGTGATTTGATTTTACAAACACTCATTAGTGAGAGAGACAAGTCTGAGGAAAATGATGGGGAATCCAGTTGGACAGCATCACTTTGCAGTTAAAAATGAACTTGCTTGTAAAAAAATCAATCCTGCTGGGGCACCTGGGTGGCTCAGCAGGTTAAAGCCTCTGCCTTTGGCTCAGGTCATGATCCCAGAGTCCTGGGATCAAGCCCCGAATCGGGCTCTCTGCTCAGCGGGGAGCCTGCTTCCCCCTCTTTCTCTGCCTGCCTCTCTGCCTGCTTGTGATCTCTGTCAAATAAATAAAATCTTAAAAAAAAAAAAAAATCCCGCAGTGTCAGAAGTCAGGACAGTCGGTCCCTGGGGGTAATACCAGTGGGGGAGGGACATGGGGGGAGGGGCGATTCTGAGGAGCTGGAAATGCTCTATTTCTTAATCTTCGTGCTGGCTGGCTGCACAGGAGTATTCGTCTTATAAAAATTCACTGGAATACACACACCACTGATCTGAGTGCTTTTCTCCTATTAGATTTCATTTAAACAAATACAAAACAACTGATCGCCTGTTATAAGTAACAAAGCCAACTCTGCCACATGCTTCTTGACCTTATTTCTATGAGAAGACCTATGAGCTGGACATCAGAGGGACTGAAAACTGAATTCCCAATGCTGACTGATGAGTACCAGAATGCTGAGAGTCTGCGAACTTCTGCGGGTGCTACTTGAAACGGCAATGCTCACTTGGACACTGCTTTCTGACATCTTCTTACAAAGTTATAACCAAATCTTCGAGGAAATAATTTTAAAGCCATGTAAAATCCAACAAAGTTGATATTCTTCACAAAGTCGGGGAGGGGGAGCTCCTCTATTAATCCTTAAAACTTGTGAAAAATCATGTTCTTTAATCCATCATTGACCCCCCCCCCCCACACTGAGTATGAATCGACTTGTTTTATCTACTAGTATTGGTTCAGCCATTCTCTGAAATACCCTCATTCAGCAGGACGGAGCTGGACTTGTGAGGCGTCTCCTTTGCTAGCCCTACTTGGAGTGGAAAGCACTGCAGGGGACCGACCACCGGACGCCGTGGGCTGCCTGCACGGTGAGATGTGCCTGTGCCTGAAGACAGTGCGATTCAGAAGGTCATCAATTGAACAATGGCTGTGAAGTGTCACAAGTCCCCCGACAGAAGGGTTCACAGGCCCCCAGGCTCATCAGACACCGAGTTCTCTCAGCATTCTCAAAGTCAGCTCGCATGTGGCAGCGATAACCTCCTGCGACTCGTGCAGGGCCGCCACGGGTTTCTACTCTTTGTGTCCTGTGTGGTCTGCCCTTGTTTCTCTGCATTAAGCATTTATTCACAAAAACACTGATTATGTATTCTTTAACTAAGTAATCACGTACCATTCATTTCAACCGTAATTACACTTGTCTTATGAAGGTCTGCCCTTGGAGAACCCTTCAGAAATAAATTACCCTCCAGGAAAACTGTACAAAGGAACGTATTAACCTTCCTGTTTACAAAAGGGCTCCTGACACTGCAAAGCCACCTTTCTATGATCTGTTTGAAAGGTATAATTTGCAAACACATTAGCAGGCACTCCTACCTAGAAAGAAACTTGGTTTATAAAATGTTTTATAAGAACCAAGAACGGGGGTGCCTGCGTGGCTCAGTCATTAAGCATCTGCCTTCGGCTCAGGTGATGATCCCAGGCTCCTGGGATCAAGTCCCGCATTGGGCTCCCTGCTCTGCGGGAAGCCTGCTTCTCCCTCATAAATTCTCTTTTTAAAAAAATTCCTCTAACAACAACACCAAACTAAACAAAACAAAACCAATAATGGCCATTGAAAATAATTCAATGGAAACCCCCAAGCCATTAGAAGAAGATATCCATGTCAAATTGTATCACATAAGGAGAAGCTGCGCTTACAATGATGGAGGACAAAGTAAACGCTGGCTTTTCACGCCCAGTGTCACTTCCCTTTGGTCTTCAAGCCAATCGAGTTACAGAGCCTTCTAGAACAACACATAGGGGCCCCAAGATATGGACTGCGTGCATTTAAAAATAACAGGGAAAAAAAACAACAACCCTGTATCATCACTTTTCTCTACAAAGTCTCTTGTCCATAATGCACTGGCTGTCTAAAAATTTAAACGGGTCAAAGGGAATCTCAGAATCACATCCGTTAGGAATTTCTCACTGCCAAAGAACACTTATTGCCTACGCTGAGTCATGGCACTGTTTTGGGATGGCTACACAGTGCTGTCTGAATAAAAAATGAAACACACGTTAGGGGAGGAATGTGCAGCTCCTGAGCTTGCTGTAAAGATGTCCCCCAAAGTGGCTTGCTAACACTGGACCATCAAGCAGACCGGCATCCAGGGAAAAGGCCCAGCCTCCGCCGTAAATGCATTTAGAGTCAGAAGCAAACTGCCCGTCCATTTATGAATTCCAAGTACAAATCGCACTAAGGTTTTCTGAGTATTCTGTACTCAGAACTCTAAAGATCCTTTAAGAAAAAAACAAAGTAGCCTGTTTCAAGTCGATTCAGAAGAAAACAAGAAAATTTAAAGGCAATTGGAAACTGTGAAAACTATAATCTAAGCCACTTATGAAACTGAAAAACCTTCCATTGCTTTCCCTGTCCGAACATGTGTCACTCCTGCCAGAAAACAGGCCAGGGGCCTGTGTGTACAGCCCCGTGCCACTGAGGAGGCCAAGAGAACGCGCCATCCAGAGCTGTCGTCCTTCTAGATTGGGTTGATGACTCCTCTGCAGGACCCCTGCCACTCCCCTCCCCACAAAAAAAAAAAAAGATATTCTTCGTCCTGATGTGCTCTCCTCCCTACAAAAGTGCCAGGAAACTGCAGAAGATGGCCCTTGGCCAAAGTGGACATGAAATCTGCGATGAGCTCACTAAAGATTCATAATGAACACAGTCCAGGCATGCCGGCACACGCAGCGTCATTTCCCGAGCTACATGGCCTCTGCGTGCGAGGACAAGAGCGAGTTTCCAGTACAGCGACAAGCCTGGCTCTGGTTTTGTATTTTGTTTTTATATTTAGGCTTGATACATAGTTGTAAGTAGGTAACATTATCTCCATTCCTTTCCAACACTGAGGACGAAGGGAGAAACAGTGAGTGACCAAGCTTACGTACGAAATGCTGTCTCTGCCCACTCCCACACTTTGGGACTGGAACCCCAAGCGGGAAGGGGCTGGCAGAGGTATGCTCTGGGACCAAAGTCCACATCATCTTTCTCCAGGGTGGCAGGCTCTTTCCACTCAGCAATTTCCTTTCTCTCATCCCAAAATATTCTTTAAGGCAGGACTTCTCCGGGTTAGTCACATTCACCGTGAAAACCAAGACCCGGTGGGAGTCTGCGTCGGACCTGGCCCCTGCCCGGGGCTGGTGAGCCTAAACCAGGAGGAACCAGGTCCGCCTCCTCCCAGCTGGGATCATCTCACAGATAAGCTGCTCGGCTCTGCTTTAAGTTTAGCAATTAGAAACTCGTGCCCTACCTGAACCTCCTCAAAAATAGTTGCTTGCTCCTGATTACTTAATGTCGTCAGGTGCTTCTGGAGTTCTAGTTTGGTTTTGGAAGAATTCATTCCTGTTAAGAAAAATAAAAAAAGAGAGAGAGACATGAAAACACACTATGGAGAAGTCACAAGGCAGAGTAAAACTTCCGACTCGGGCTTTTCACGTCCTTACATACTCCAGGCTTCCAAAGTTTTCCGGACATTCTACTGAGTCATAACGTTCGTGATGGCAATGATGACAGCTAACATTTTTTAGCTGAGTCCTCACGTGCCAGGCACAGTCTTAGACACCAGGCCTGCCTCAGTTAACACTGAGGACAACTGGTGAAGACAATCAAGTTAGCCCCATTTTACACTTGAGGAAACCGAGACCCAGAGAGCTGACGTGATCGCCAAAAGACCACCACGCTGGACCCCATCTCAGGCCTCTGCAGTTCCGAATTTTCTTTTCTCCACCGTTCCGTGTTAGAACACCTCGCACAATCAGAACACTGTCTGCATCAGTACTTATATACAAACTGGACAACTCAAGGGAAAACATCTGCTGCCCTATCATGTTCCCCTCCACAGTCGGCTCCCTGCAGACTGACTCACGCAGCTACCCACCTTCGTTTTAGCACCACTTGCTTCCTACTAGTCTAAGCCCATCTAATTACCATTACAGAGGATTTTGAGGAAAAGTTACACAGTCACGATATAGTGCCAACGAGAAACTGATGCTTCGGAAAGTTGTTTCTTCACGCAAACAGGGCTTAGATCCTGTTTTGCCTTTTCTTGGTGCCAAGCGAGAAATGTTACGCCTGCCGAGAAGATTTAGAATGGAAGGGTTTGCTGAGCAACTACCGTGGGAGCACTGTCGCCGGGCACTTTCATTCTGAGGGCGGCTCTCAGCTCACGCACCTGCTGCACACCCCCCTCCCCCGGGGCAGGTGCCAGGCTGCACTCTGCCCCGAGAACACTGGGAACGCATCTGCACGGCTGAGTGTGGCCAGGAGGGGCTGCCTCTCAAGTCTGGACCCGGGACATAGAAATCAAGCCTGTTTTTACAGAGGTGACATCACTGAGGTCGAGAGAAGCCAGGTGACTCTCCAAAGTCAGGAGGCTGATGAGCCGCCGCCTCCCCACAGCCCCCGACCCCTACTGGACGCAGAGCCCCCACCCTGCTCACAGCTCTGCTGGGCCCATCTCAGCTTCCAGGACGTCCTCCCTCCCAGCAGCCCCCACCTCCCTTTATTTTTTGCCAAGAAAATCCTATAAAAATAAAAGCCAACACTTCTGAAGTGGCTGGTCTGCCACCACACTGAGCACTCCGTGCATCCCCTCAACCCTCAAAACAATCCGAGTGGGCACCATTCTTAGCAATTCTAAGCAATTCCAATGTATATATGAAGAAACTGAGGCACAGGCAAAGTCCAGTATTTTGTCCTAGGTCATCGGCTAAGTGAGGGACAGAGTTAGACTCTGAACCAGGTCCATTTCCCTCCACAGACAGCTCTTGAACTCTCCGCTGCCTCCCTTTCCCAGAGAGTCCAGTCGCCCGACCCACAGGTGGCTTCCGTACTAACGTGACCGCAGAGGCGGTGACAGTGCCAAAAAGACAGCTGGCTACTGCCAGAACGCAATCCAGGTACTCTTCCAGCAAGCTGGCCGGTCAGACAAGCTGGAGAAACAGAGGGGTGGTTTTTTACTGCACTACTTAAATATTGACTCAAAAGAGTGTTTAAATTGATGAGCGAAAGGAACCATCATCGTTAACCAAAAGCCTCTCCACAGGTCCCTGACACAATGTCATAAGCATCTTATCAGGACATACGTGTGTTGTTTGACGAAACGCTCACATGTGGAGAGCACCCCAGAGCTCGGAGCAAAGTTCGACCAATTGTACAACAACTAACAGCGTAACAGACTGATTGCACAACAGACTGATTGTACACTTCTAACAATCAGGCCATGGCACAGAAAATTCTCCATATTGGGGGGGGGGGGGGCTCAGGTGAGGAGACTCTTTGACAAGTTTTATCCTTGCCCTCAGGACGCCTTACCTCAGAAAGTCCCTCGCCCCACCTCAGACAGCAGGGCAGGTTTCTGACCCCTGCCGCCCAGGTCCCAGGCCTGGCTCTCCACTCCACCTTTACAGTGAACCTTCCAGCGGCTTCTCAACACCCTCAGGCACTGCTGGCTGGTTTCTGCAGCAGGAAGGTGGCACCCCCCATGTGAGGCCTAAAGGCTTTACAGGGGGAAAGGGATGCAGGGAACAATAGAGAAAAAGGTGAGCAGAGTCAAGGGCATTCCAAAACTCTAATCCCTCCAGCCCGGTGGTCAGTGAGGCCACCTTCACACTGTTGGTGCAGAAAAGGCTCTTATTAAGGGGGCTCTGATGAGCAGTTGCTTGGCCAGAGGCAAACTTACTTAGACGGCAAAAGGAAAACTCAGCTCAACTTGTTTTTCTTCTTAGTGAACATAAAATTCATTCTACGAATTCCCAAAATGCTCTGCCCAACTTTAAAATAAGCAAAATGCTAGACAAAGCACTGCTAAGAGTTGCTCAGAGTTCAAATTCAGGCCCGAGCAGAGCTGCTCGTCTTACATGTTGGGAGTGGTGTGTCCCACCACCGCTGTTGGACAGATTGTATTTTTTTATAAATCCTGGGGCATAACCCGACTAAATCATTTGATGAAGGAAACAGTATTTAAGTCTTTCTTTTTGTGGCCATGTCATTAGTCCTCTCCCCAGTGTATGGAGTTCCTGGACAAAACCTGACTTCCTATTAGCACTACGCTTATAGGAACACACAATGAGCTTTTATAAACCACTTCATTCTACTTATTAGGAACACATGACAGCAGACAGCAAGGGCCTCAAAGTGTTCATGAAACCAGCAGCTCCCCAACAAAGGACCCATCTCCCCTCCTTAGTATGTCTATAACACTGTGCCCGCTCTACCTAAGAAATGCTTCCCATCAGGCATGCAAATCCCCAAACTTCTAATTATGCTATCAAGAATGTTTCTACATTAGCAGAGCTTTCTGCTTTGCTTGGATTTTATCAGGTAAAAAGATGAATTAAATAAGAACTTCAAAATACAGCAGCAAAATCCCTCCCCTGACTGAACTTTTCAGTTCTCACTTTCGGAAAGCTAAGCCAGACCACAGAAAGATTTATCAAGTAGAACTCTGGAATCCTTCCAGTCCCCGCAGATCATGGTCTGCTTTATCTTCAAGGCCAACGTTGTCGTTGGCTTCTTAAATAGCTCTTAAGGGACATTTCTGTCATCGTTTCCCTTATCTTGACAACCACTAAGGGAAGGTTTAGTGATCTTTTCAGATGAGATCTCTAGGTAAAACTCAACTTTTCTCCTTTCCAGCTGTATTTTATATAATGTCAGCAAACAGTAACAATTAGGGAAGCACAGTTGAAAATATTAATCATTTTGATTCATTTCAAAGAGCACTATAATGCCAGCGAATGAACCTTTGAAACTTAAGGTGATGATTGTCAGTTTAGTTCATTTAAAAAGGGAAATCAGATACTACTGCACACCCGTTAGGATGGTTATCATTAAAAAGAAGAAGTAGAGAGAAAGTAACCTGTGTTGGCAAGGATAGAGTGAAACAGGAACCCTTGTGCACTGCTAACGGGAATGTAAAATTGTGTAGCCACCGTGGAAAATAAAACAGTAGTCCCTCAAAAGATTTAAAACATAGTTACCATCTGACCCAGCAATTCCCTTCCGGGCATATTCCCAAAAGAACTGAAAATGGAAACATGAGGAGAGATGATACACCAACTTTACAGCAATGTCATTCCCAACAGCCAGCTGAGGAAACAATTCAAATGTCTGTGGACAAAGAACTAGACAATGTGGTCCAGGCACACGAAGGGATACTCATCTGCCTTAAAAGGGAATGCAATTCCTGCTAAGACGTGAAAGGAGATTTATGCTAAATAAGCCAGTCACGAAAGGACAAAAGCTGGATGACTCCACTTGGATGAGGTGCCTGGAAGCTGTCACACTCACACACACAGAAGCAGAGTGGTGGCTGCCAGGGACTGGGGCAGGGGACTGGGCAGTTACGGTTTAATGACTTTCAGTTTGGAAAGATTAAAAAGCTCCAGCAATGGATAGCAGTGATGGCCTCAAAACAACGTGAGTGTACTTTATGCCACTGGACTGCCCAATTTAAAAAGGTGAAAATGGGGACGCCTGGGTGGCTCAGTTGGTTAAGCGGCTGCCTTTGGCTCAGGTCATGATCCCAGTGTCCTGGGATCGAGTCCCACATCGGGCTCCTAGCTTGGCAGGAAGCCTGCTTCTCCCTCTGCCTCTGCCTGCCACTCTGTCTGCCTGTGCTCGCTTGCACTCTCTTGCGCTCGCTCTCTCTCTCTCTCTGTCAAGTAAATAAATAAAAATCTTAAAAAAAAAAAAGGTGAAAATTGTCGATTTTATATGATGTGTACTTTTACCACAATTATGAAAAAAAGGAAATGAATTCCAAATAGCATAGTGTTTTTCTCTACCCAAGTAGAACTCACTAGAAGTGTTCTGGGGACATGGGACATGAGCAAATCTGGAGGGGTTTTGTGTATGTGTGTGTGTGTTTTACAATAACATGGGTTGTTTAAATCCTGTGACTCCCCTCAGAATCACAAAGTTTTAGAAATGCTCCTATAAATGGAAAAAAACGAAAACCAAAGAGAGAGAGAGGAGGGCACCCTTTCAGTGCCAGGTTCCCTCAGAGGATCATCATGGCGGGTTTACCCTCGTTCTCTTCCCCTCGCCTCTGCCTCCCCTGCAGGCCCAGAAACCGAGCATTTCTCTTCCCACCTGAGGAAGTTTCCATGCCCCACCCCCAGAAAGGGGTCTCCTCCTTTCCATTCTGACCCACTGGGCCCCTGTGGCCCTGGATCTGCTCGAACCTCTCCAGCTGTGCAAAGCTGGGTCCGCCGGCTCCTCCCCCAGCATGGCCTTCCCCAGGGGGCAGCTCTGTGCACAGGTGACAGGGAGGGCTTTCCCACACGCGCAGACTCCTGGGCTCACACGCTAGTTTTCCCCTCGACCTCACGAGTGCTCGGTGTACTTATCCCTAAAACGTACATCAGCGATCCTCTTTCCTCCCACACGTGAAAGCACCCGGCACAGGGCCTGGCACGCCTTAGGTGCTCAAAACACAGCAGCTGCCAATGAGTGCATTTACGTTCCTCCCTATAGCACATTTCTAGAAACTACAGTCGACTCCCAGTCCCTTTTATTCCTTCCCTGTGACTCAGGTGCAACCTGTCTTCTGCCCCTTCACGCCGTGAACACTGTCCTGGCAGAAATGACCGGTGACCTTGGAACTGAAACACGTGGCGGAGATCCTGCGGCTCTCACCTTACTAAACCTCTTCAAAGCAGCCAACAGGACCGACCTGACCATTCACGGCCTGGATACATGCTAGGCGGCTGCATCTGTAGCTTCTGTTTCTCTGCTCCACGACCCTTAGAGCAGCGACGGGGAAAGGGCAGGGACGCCTCCCTTCAAACCCTGAGCACAGAACACAATAGCTTGGCCATGTACAGAAGACATCCCCCCATCCCCCACCATGCTGACATCCACCAGCGGTCCCGGTAACTAAGGCTACTCACCCTCTATCCGCTCGCAGAGCTTGTGTAGGCCCTGCAGGGGGCAGCCCTCGCACAGCTGGGCAGGCACCTGAGCCGTCCGCTGCACCGCGGCCACGGTGAACGCCTGCTTCAGGGTCAGCATGATTTCATCAACCTGAGCAGAGAGAAGACACAGAGAGCCAGCGTGTGTAAGATGAGCAGGGCTGAGATTTCAGGACTCTGCAAACACTTTCAGCAATTTAAGATTCTGGGGGCACTATTCGTCACCGACTGACAGATAATAATCGTGATAACCGCTAGGATTAGAGTCTGAGAAACGCTACCCAGCGGCTCAAAGCTCGTAAAGAAGGTAGAAACTAAAAACACAAATTCAATACTCATGAAAGAGCCAGCTCCTCTGGGTCAAATGTCCAAAATGACATACGTTAATGCCAGGCCAGAGGGCGAACATGAGCACGTGCTTCAAAAACAATGAAAACCGAGGACACATACCCAAACAAGGCTTGCGTGTGTACTAGCTAGTCACTAAACAGTCATGGCAGATAATTTAAGCCAAACAACGACTCGTCGATGTAGCTCTATGGTTTGCGAAGGAAAGAAAAATCAGTGAGGCTGACATTGCCCAGAAAGACGTTTTCTAGGTAAGAGCTGCTCAGTGTCACTTACCAGAGCTTCGTTTGTGCACTGAAACACGTAACAGACGAAATGAAAGCCTCCACCCCCTGAGGACTCTCGGCAGATAAACCCAAAGTGGTCCACATGTCGGATACCCTGTTGCCGGCGGGGAAGAGAGGAAGGAGTGGTGAGCAGTATCCAAAAGCCACAAGTGCCAGAAGGCAACAAGACAGGCAGCGTGGCCTTCTAAAGCACTCTAAAACGATTTCCCAGATTTTTCTGAAGTACAGGCACCCTGTTACCTGAGTTTCAGGTGTGCGACTTGGTGACTCAACAAGTCTGTGCTCACCCCGAGTACAGCTCCCATCTCCCACCATACCAAGCCCTCACAATCCCGCAGACTGTCCTCGCAGCACTGTGACCTTTCATTCCGGCGACTTAACGCCCTCCGGACCTCGAAACCTGCACACCTCCACCGCTCTCCCCTCTGGCAACTGTCAGTTTGTTCTCTATCTGGGTTTGTTTCTGCTTTTTGTTTCATTTGCTTTTCAGATTCCACATATAAGTGAAATCATGTGGTATGTCTCTTTCTTGAACTTATTTCACTTAGCATAATGCCCTCTACGTCCATCCATGCGGTCACAAATGGCAAGATCTCCATCCTTTCTATGGCTCAGAAATACCCCGTGGGGCATATATACACACCACTTCTTCCTCAGCCGTTCATTTGTGGACACTTGGGCTGCTTCTGCATCTGAGCTATTGTCAATAACGCAGCAATAAAAACAGGGATGCACAGCTTTTTGATTTAGTGCTTGTGATACCTCTGGGTAAATAGCCAGTAGCGGAATGACTGGATCATATGGTGGTTCTATTTTTAAGGTTTTGAGGAACCTCCATGCTGTTCTCCACGGTGGCTGCTTGCATTCCCACCAGCAGTGTACCAAGGGTTCCTCTTCCCCACATCCTTGCCAGGGGTAGCTCACTGTGATCTTGATTTGTATTGCCCTGATGATGAGTGATGTTGAGTATCTTTCCATGTGTCTCTTGGCCATCTGTATGACTTCTTTGGAAAAATGTCTACTCATGTCCTCTGCCCATTTTTTAATTAGATTATTTGGGCTTGGGTGTTGAGTTGTATAAGTTCCTTACATATTTTGGACATTAACCCCTCATGGGATATATCATCTGCAAATATCTTTTCTTATTCAGTAAGCTACTTTTTCATTTTGTTGTTGGTTTCCCTCTCTTGCAGACAGAAGCTTTTTTATTTTGTTTTAATCCCAGTTTATTTTGGCTTTTGTTTCTCTTGCCTGAGGAGATATCTGGAAAATTCTGCAACAGCCAATGTCAAAGAGGTTACTGTCTGTGGTTTCTTCAAGGAGTTTTATGGCTTCATGTTTCACATATTTAGTTTTTGGGGGTTTTTTTTGTTTGTTTGTTTTAAGAGAGAGAGAGAGAGAGAGATCACAAGTAGGCAGAGAGGCAGGCAGAGAGAGAGAGAGGGTGAAGCAGACTCCCCACTCAGCAGAGAGCCCGATGCGGGGCTCGATCCCAGGACCCTGAGATCATGACCTGAGCCGAAGGCAGAGGCTTAACCCACTGAGCCACCCAGGCGCCCCCATTTAGGTCTTTTAATCCATTTTTGAGTTTATATCTGTGTATGTGTAAGCAAGCAGTCCAGTGTCATTCTTTTTCATTCAGCGGACCAGTTTTCCCAGTGCCACTGTTGAAGACACAGTATTTTCCCCATTATATACTCTTGCCTCCTTTGCATAGACTAATTGACCACACAATCATGGGTTTATTTCTGGGTTTTCTATTCTGTTTCACTGATCTGTGTGTCTGCTTTTGTGCCAGTACCATACTGTTTTGATCACTACAATTTTGTAGTATATATTGAAATCTGGGGTTATGATACCTCCCAGTTTTGTTGTTCTCTGGATTGCTTTGGCTTTTTTGGGTCTTCTGTGGCTCCACACGATTTTCTCAGATATTTTAAGTATCTAAAGACATCTCTCAAATATGAAGATTAATATCGTTCTACTAAAATATTATTCTGATTACCTCCATAATATAAGAACTGAAAACCAGAGTTTGTAATGTTTATTTTAGTACTAAAAGGAAGGGCAAAAAAGTGGACACAGAAAAATGAGAACTTTTCCTAGGTATTAATAAAAAATTACTTTGAAAATCAAAAGTAGACAAAAGATTATTGAAGAAACACAACTATACACACACATGCACACACACACACGCAAACACTCACAGACACAAAGGTTAAAAAAAAGAGACTTAAAACATATTTTTACTCCTACAAGAACAAACAGGTAAGCACTGAAGTATAGTGGTATGAAGAATGAGTCAAGAATTAGATGCACAAAGAGCAGAGAAGCTTCTAAATGTAAGATATAAAGGCCAAGGCTGTACAATATAGTTTCCTAAGAGCTCTTCTGATCTAATATGTAAACTTGTTTTGGAGGTTATCAGCTAAGAGGCACCTTGATGCAGATAAGACAGAGCCCATAAATATTAACACATGAGCGTCTCCAGGAAGTACCGGCGTGCAGAGATACGAGTGCCAATAACTTGAAATTCAGGCCATCATGTATACTTGTAAGCTGAACCCTTCAGGAAATAATAAAACTGTTACATGAAAAAGCAAACTTAAAACATTAACACTTCAATAGACATAGCAGCAAATCGAGATTAAATTCTGTGGATCATCTCCCTTCCAGTTTGAACATTTTCCCAATAAACGGGCAACCACTGACATATCCTGGCATCTCATTCCAAGTTCTTGCAAAGCAAGATAAGCACCTGCTGGACGTTCGTTCGTTCTCCCGGGAGCAGGACTTGGAAAAATTCCTTTTGTAAATGGTTCTCTATTCAACTGTAAAAGGAACATTCTTTATTTTCACATTTTGGGAAAAGGATTCAAAAAGATTTTTTTTTTTAATGTAGATAATGTTATAAATCGGGAATGAGACTGTCATTACATCTTCTTAATTATGAGAAAATGGAAGCAAGGAAGTAAGAAGTCAGAGTTTTAAAATATAGACAAACAATAACTTTAAGTGATCTCCTATTTGCTAGGAAAACCCAGAGTACAATTGACACAGCTCACTATAATTGATTCGCCAAAAATCTATGAAACAACTTTGAGAGATTATCAGGAAAGAACTCAAGTAGACATTGTATTCTGAGGAAAACATCCTTATAGAGAGTCACTATTTTAAGGAAGAATAATGACTCGTACCCAAAAAGAACTTCAGAATTTTTATAAAGTATCAATGAGCATCTATTTAAAAACATTTGTGTGTATGTATGAATATAAATATGTAAGATGTGTACGCAAACCCATACATATACACCTGGAATTTGTGACTATATCAACATTACCACCAATAACTGAAAAAAGAAAGGTAAATCTATTTTCTCCAGTATATTATTGTTGCCAACAGTGAACTTCTTAATTTCAAAATTATATGTATATTTTGCCTTAATATTCAAAGGAGAAATGCCAAGATCGAAAATCAAGTATACCCAGAAGGCATACATCTTGTGACCTTTTAGCACTTCTGCAGAATGACAAAATTCATTAAAAATTCAAATGCAAATGAGCAATAACCCATCTCCATTTACCTGAGAGCAAAAGGATATCTCCTTAAAATTTTTCTCCAGTGCTATTTTTTTGGTGTCAGGACTGATGAGGTAAACTTCAGATTGGCCAATCTTAAAAGACAAAAAAAGAAACTAGTTTTTCATGAAAGTCGAATTCAGTTTTATTAAACAAACATTCTCATTCTGTGACCTATGAAAATAAAGAAGATAAGGGGCAAGCTCCTATAGGATTCTGACTATTTAACTGTGGAGAATCACCTCCAGAGGTTTCGGCTGACCCCACAGATTTCACGTAGCACAGGATACCTGCGAGTACGTTCACCTACATAAGACAGCAGTCTTCTTTGAGATCAGAGAACCAAATATCCAAAAGTTAACAAAAAAACCACAGATGCCACATCTCTGCTTTATAGGGAAGTGAGCTTTCTATAAAAGTAAAGCTTCCAGAGAACAAAAGCTCTCCTTTTGAAGCTTCCAAAACACTATTAACTGTTTTACTGAAAAATCTTTTAAAATTATTGTTAAAACAACCTACCATTTGTGGAGTGCTTAACTGTGTGTTAGGAATTTAAATACTACTTACTTGACTTCTTAAAGTTAGCGCATTATTAGCACTACAGCCTTGGGTCAGCATAATAAACTCCATTCAGCCCATCCCTCCCTCAGGGCCTCTCATCCGCTGCTCTCAGGATACTCCAGCTAGAAGAATATCTAGTTGGTCACAATGAACCTCTGCTCCTTCCTCCACGAAGCCTTCCTGGAAACCCCAGACCACAACTGTAATGAGACAATTACTTGAACACTCAGTTGTCAACGCCCCTTGCTGGAATCATGGCTGTCCTGTTCACTGCTGTTATTACTAGCATGTTGCAAGGGACCCCAAACACAGCAGTCACACACTAAGTGCTTAACATACACACACTGAGCAGCTTTCACAATGACACCAAGAGTTGTTCTTTTTAAATATACATCGCAGACTAAAGCATAAGCCTGAGGGTTGACACAGCACCCTTTTCAGGACACGATGAAAATAGTAAGAAAAAAGCACTATTTACCCACAGACACATCACCTTCATCTTAAACCTGCTTAAACCAACGTGGCTTTCCCCGAAGCAGCAGCTTCCTTACCCGTCGGCCCTCTCGCTACTCTGAGTTAGGCACAAGAACATCACACCCATGGTAATTTTGTTCTCTCTAGAATACTGGTCACCGCATTCTAGAAGGGGGTTGAAGAAAAATCAGTTCCCTAGATCTTAGAGGCCAGCTCACTGCTGAGAAGGCCCCGAGCCCCGTCAGCTCAGACCCAGGGGACCCCCAAGGAGGGCAAGCCCAGCCAGGGGAGCCCAGAGCAGCTCAGAACCCAGGAACCCCAAGTGCCAAGGACAGTTTCCGCATCCATTCCTTTTCTGGCACTTGGCTCTCAGTGTAGCAAACCTCTCCAAGGAAAAAAGAGAGTAAACAGTTGGCTAAACTGTTCTTTCAGTTCGGGTATAAATTTCAAATACCATCTTATCCCCAAATCCAATTATCCTGATTAACCAAGGAGAAATGTTTTATAAATTAATAGAAACAGTAAAAAGGAAGTATTTTCCAACTCAAAGATTTTGTTGCGATACACTACTTGAAACTAACACACATTTTCGCGTGCCCTGTTGCTTCCATTGAAAAGGTCTCTTTCCACTGAGCAGGGAGGGGTGGGGTGGGCAGGGACAAAAACGAGGACAGAAGATGGGTTCTCTTTAGGTTTCCCACAATGAGGGTAAAGGCCTAGGACTAAAGTAAGGATTTCCTCCGAGAAAAGGATTATTCAGTATAAAACACACGGATTCACACTTAATAAATCCGAAAGCAATCCGCTAGGGATCCGCGCTCAGAAGAGCCGATGGAACGCGGACCTGCCCCGGGGAGGGGCCCGGGCGCCGGGCGGCTTTACCGTGAAGAGCATAGTTCGATTTTCCTCCATGTCTGTCGGCTGCACAATATGGTGTCCGCCAATGAGGTGGTTCTCGATGTCGTTCTCCTCGAAGGAGCTGAAGAAACTCCTGCTGCGAAGGCTGCCCTCCTGGAACTCCTTGCGGAAGGCCAGCGAGCGCAGCCCGGGCTGGGAGAAGGACTTGCGCATCGGCCCGCGGCCCGGCTCGCCCTCGCCCGCGGGCGGCGGCCCCGGCGGGATCCTCTCCGGGAAGGAAGCGCCTCCGGCGGGATGCGGGCCCTCGCAGCGCGGGGAGCCCACGTCGAACTCGGCTCTGCGGCGGCCGCTGACGTGCTTGAACTTCTCAATGCACTCGTCGATCAGGGCCGGCGGCGCCTTCTTGTGGGCCACCGTCACGCGGCCGCAGAAGAGCACCTCGAACTTCTTGGCAAACGTGTCGTCGAACTCGGACGGGCAGCGCAGCTCCTCCTGGCGGGCGATCTTCCCGGCCTGGCGGATGGAGCTGATGATCTCGGGCACCTGCCGGGAAAGGGAGCGCGTTACCCGGAGGCCGCGGGGCACGGCACCCCCACACGGCCCCGGGGCACCGAGGGGCGAGCAGCCTCCGCCCCGCTCCCCACCCCCCCCCCGTCCCGCCCCCTTGCCTGCTCCTGGCCGCAGCACGAGTCCGCGGGGAAGCCGGGACCGCGGACGCCTTCCCACGCGAGGGGAACACACAGCTTTCGCGGCAGGAGAGGAGCAGCGATAGTCATCACGCACCTCTGGCGGTCCAGGGACGATGCGGGAGGAGTCACATGCCCACAGCACTCCTCAGGGCTCAGGGCGAGCCCACGGACACGCAGCCCCGCCGCCAGCCTCGGAGGCAAGCCCGGGTTAGTCCCACCGCAAAGCCACAGTCCTGCCCGCAGCCGCTGTCCCCTCCCTAAGAGGACTGTCTCCAGTGTGGCTCACGGAAACATTAGGCAAGTTTTCTAGATTTCATGACAGGGTGTCTTGGGGAGTCTTCGACAACAAATGGGCAGGATGAGGATGACAAGTGAAGACTGAAATCTATAAAACACTTCTCCAAATCACATCATTGTTTTTTCCTCAAGGACCACTGGCACTTTATTACTTAGTTCTCTATCTCCTAATAGTTGGCTGGTACTATGGAGCTACGAGGGAGCAACCAAGATGCATCATTACCATGGCAACACACTGGGGCTTCTTCCCACACAGACTCCAAAGCCTTTGGGGTCCATGCGGAGCCATGATCAAGAGGGTGAACAAAAGGGTCCCATGTGCTATCATCGTCCCTCCTGCTACACCCTCTCATCACCAGCTTCTGACAGGAGCCTTCAAGGCAGCAGCAGACATAAAGATGAATCCGTGAGTGCAGTTACCATCTGTGTGATCCCCTAGAAGAGGTACAGCCATGACACTAAAACAAGATGGCCACGAATTCCATCTTCATAAGGAAGGACCTGATTTTCGTTATGATCTAATACCCAAAGCAATTTTTTTCTTTTTTTTTTATGTAAGAAAATTCAATTTAAGGCCCAGAAGCTTGAAGTCTTCTAACAACATTATAGAGGAAAGAACAACAACAAAACACCAGTTAACAATTCAGGTCAAAGATCCATATATAGGGGCGCCTGGGTGGCTCAGTGTGTTAAAGCCTCTGCCTTTGGCTCAGGTCATGATCTCAGGGTGGGATTGAGCCCCACTTCCCGCTTTTCTGCTCAGCAGGGAGCCTGCTTCCCCCTCTCTCTCTGCCTGCCTCTCTGCCTACCTGTGATCTCTCTCTGTCAAATAAATAAAGTCTTTAAAAAAATCTACATATACAGTAAAGGGACATGGTTGTAGATTTAAAATGTAAGCTTCTATTTTTTAAGACCCAATGACTCAAAATATTTCTTTGTGATTTTATATCCAGCATGTCTTAAAGACAGTATCTCTGCCATAAAGACTATGATATATCCTTCCAAGGTATTTTATCAAAGAGATAAAATATATTTAGGTATAGTCTGTATTTTAAAAACAGATTACTGAAGCTTACGAGCTAAACAATACTAAATAGGCCCAAATTTCAACATTTGTCCAGCATTATTTGCACTATTTGCTTGTGCTATAGCATACTCTCCTACTGCCAAACTACACATCCCATGGCAGTCTGAAAATGGTTAATATATCAGAAGACAGGATGAAGAGAAGAGGGATGGAGGAAGCCTAGGTTCCATTCACACCTTTGCCAACAAGGCACTTATAAGACATTGGCCAGAACTGCCTCAGTTTCTTAAAAATAAAAAAAAAAATTTTTTAAAATCACATTTTTCAGGTAAAAGTTATTTTTGTGAAGTAATGTGAAGTAAAGAATTTTCAAAGAAAAATAATCAATTCATGCAAGTAGAGAGCCTCACCACTTTACTGAGCAAGTCTATGTAATTATTTTATCAGGAGTCACATGAATCTTCCCTATTATTAAACTTACTCTCCGAACAGAAAAGTCTTGCACAGGCTCCTGAGGTTTGTTAAAAGAAGTATCATTTCTACATGCTGAGTCTTCCACTGCATCTTGAGGTAATGGTGTCTTTTGTTATATAACCAAAGCACAGAGAAAATGTGTGAAGTCCTGTGAAATTAGGGTGACTCAGTAGTAAATGGCACAGAGAGAAGTAAGACACACAGTAGAGAATCTGATTATTTCCCCACTTCCCAAGGTCACAAGAGGCTAAAGGGCACACCACAACCTTGGTCAGGGCTGAGGCTGTGGAATTTTTTCCAACCACCCGTCTTCCCAATACACTAATCACAACCTTTAGGAGACGGGCTTTCGTCAAAGCCCTGTCAGTGGTCCCTGTCCCTCTCCTTGCTCTGGGGAACTGTAACATGGGCGTAAAGGAGACAACTGGAGTTAAAAAGAAATCACTGGGATCCTGACAAGAACATAACCATCTCAGAATATTTGACAGCAAATCACCAAACATAATTTCAGCAATAAACTGTCAACAATGAAAAATCTAATGTTTTAAAATTACCGTAAGCAAAACAGTAAACTTTTTCAATAAAAAATGGACTCCACCTGTGTGTGAGTTTGTAAACCTGTATTGAGAACTACGTTCCCTTTCCCAGAAGAGCCCTGGAGCACTGTTTCTCGGGAAATGAAGGCATGATACCCACTTGTGATGAAGCCTGACTTCTCCATTCTTTTAGCTCTGTCCTGGACTCACCTACAGGGTGTCACACGAGGGGACGGAGTCATTTAACTTCCTTTTATTGCCAAACATTTCTCTAAGTAGCACTAGATGCCAGGAGGTAGGAATCCAGGAGCAGGAGATGGAAACAACGCAGCCCTACACAGATGGGGAGTGGGGCCCCAAGGGAGGCTTAGAACGTTTACAGAACTGAGATGGGGTCTGGGGGAGACTGAACGAAGACGAAAGACAAGGAAAGGCTAAATAAAAGCTTCCAGAAGAGAGAATGCACAAGATTTGGTGGCTATCTGGATGGGGGCGTCGAGGGCATGGAGGCTAGCCCATGACTAGCAGAGTCGGCCTGAAGCTGCGTGAGCAAGGAACACAGAAGGAGGTTTGTGGAAATGACATGAGGAGTTTGGCTTTTGTACCTGTTGAGTAAGACCGGGAGGACTTGAAAGTAAGGCATCCAGCGGGCGGCTGGGCCTAGAGTCCAAGATGGGAGATGCAGACCGCGATGGCAGTAGCTCCTGTACAAGAGGTGGAGGCCACCTGGGAACAGAAAAGGCAAAGGAAAGGAAGCAGGCCAGGATGGGAGCAGAGGCCACGCCAATGTTTCAGACGTAAAGAAGCTGGGGAATCTGGAAGGTGGAGGACAGGACGAGGAGGAGGGGGAGGAGGAGGAAGGGGAGCTGTCAAGGATGAGGTCAGAATGCCAGCCAAGGGAGACAGGACCCCTGAGAACCAGCAGCTGCTGGAGTCGGCAGCTCATAGACATATGTAAAAATAAAGAAAGGGGTGATGCCAACATTAACCCCTAAAATAAGCAAACTTAACCGAAAAGTGTCTCAAGGTAAAACTGAAGTTTCTGAGAACATAAACTTCCAAGTTAGAATATTTACTGCAAATACACCGACCCTATTAGGACAAATACACTGAGGCCGAGGAGTTTATTTCCACTGATACGATCTGGGTACTTTCAACAAAAATCTTTTTTTTAGTGTAGTCACAGCAATAATATCTACGTCATTTCTGATCACAGATAAGCAGACAGAGTAAATCAACACTAACTACAGCAAAAACAAGAACCTGAAAAGCATTACACTGGCATAAATTCAGTAAGGGTTTGAGATTTTATTTCCTTTTACATTGGGAATCACAACAACAAAAAAATGTTAATTAAAATGAATTACCAATAAAAAAAAAAGGCCCTGTTTTGACATAAAATGTATTAAACTGCTCTTCTCTCAACCTGAGTTTATACTAAAGCTCCTCTTTAAAGCAAATCTGCACTGTTTCACAGGAAGTTGCACAAAACAACTTTCAAATTCACACACTGAAAAAGCACAGTATATATGCATGTTATTTCTGCAGGAGACTTAAGTAACTATTGTTTTTATAAGTCACCAGAAAAATGATACTTAGTGTAAGAGAACTAGAAACATTCATTTCTGTAAATAAAGTCCTTATTTAAACATTTGGGTCAACTTTTTGGGAGGGTAAGGATTTAGGGATTCTAAAGGATTAGAAATACACTACAAATGTAATTTTACTCACAAGGACTGACAGAGGAAAGAGCTTCTAAAACGGTATTTAGAATGAAAAGTAATTTTTACTTTACATTTATACTTTTGTTTTGCTGCTAACTAGTAACAAAGAAATATTAAATGAATCTGAAGAAGCCCGGGTTTGTATTTAAAATTCTAGCATTTTTTTCCTGTTATTTAACAGTAAAACATTCCCAAACTGCAAAAAATGGCAGACCACACTGTACTTCTGCCCCTTGGATGAAATGTTCTCTCACGGCAAAAAGTTAAAACAAGCACTTCTAAGAGAAAATTATTCTGCATAATTATTTTCCAGAAGGAACAGACTTGTGTTTCATTTTTGTTGGTGAGAAGTGGTTTTTGCATCTGTTGGTCAGAAACAAGGTAAATGTAAGGAAAGAAAAACAAAATTAAATCAAGTATTGCCTCTACATTACATGTCTTAAATTTTATACAAAACTCTTAAGGCAACATCTTCTTACAAGTGCTCATGACTGAAATTATTTAGCGAGACTAAAACACCATTCAGACACGACACACGTGAGCACCCATGTTGTCCAAGGGCACTGCCGAGTGAGACTGGATTCAACAGAGAGACGAGAACACACCTCACCCGATGAGGAAGACAGGATTCTTCTTACCTGAGAGGCTCATAGTCTAGAAAATGAGACACTCTACATATCTAAATACGTGATTTCCAGGATGACGTGGCCGATGCTAGAACACAGGAGCAAAGCGACCGACTGTGTGCTAGAGAAGGCTGGTCCTGACCACGGGCCTCTCTTCTCTGCCTGCTGGTCCTCAGGGTGAGCTAATGCCTCGACTCCTGCTTTACGCTTTCAATTAGCCCAACGGTCAGACTCATGGCCTAGGGCCTTCCCAAAAAGAGAGGAGCCATGCTCATTAGCTGACTAAGGCAGCATCTGGCACCTAAGAAATGCTAATGACCGCTGGCCCCTAACTCAGGCCGCCCACCTCATTCACCCGGATCCTTCTATCCTTTGGGTCTTGCTCAAGTAGTGTTCAGCTTCCCTAGTCCTGAAATGGCCAATGGGACAGACTCTTAGCTTTCAAACCCCCTGGAACGAGTCTCTGCAAACACAAAACCCAGCATCCTACTCCAAAATAACCATTTGAAAGGTTCACTACAACCTTTTGACTCGACCAACACGTTTCTACGGAGGTCTGAAACAAAGAGACAAAAATCCAACCTGAGTGACTGAACAGCTGCGGGCGCTAACAAAGCCGTTGGGAGAAGGTGAGCAAGGAAGAATGAGAGAAGGCAGCTGCTGGAAGACTGTGAAATTGTTTTGTAACTTTCCTAAAACAAAGGTAAAAAGTCAAAACATTTTGCTCGGTTAGCACAGATACTGACAGAGATCATGGAATAAATCACTGAATGCTTGACCTGAAAACCTAGGTCCTCCATGTCCAGTCCTCTCCAGGGAATGCACTGGTTCTCACCTCACGTGGAGCTGCAGGAGAACTGCCCCCTGACACCCCCAGCCTGGAAGCAGCGGCCCGTTTGGGGGTGGGGCCCTGGCTTCCACAGTGTTCAGAAGCACTAGGCAGTTCTGACGGGCAGCATCTCTGATATTCCTATCACCTGTCCTTGTTCATGTCCCAAGGTAAGGAAAGCTCTATCCTTGCCCTGTCCTCCACACCATTGTACCCAAACCCTATTTGATTATTAAGGCCCTAGATAAGCTTGTGTGCTTTAGCAGCCCTGAAAAACCCCCAAATGCCCAGATCCACACCATGCTGGTGTCAGAGATGAAGAAACTAACCAAGACAAAAACAAAATCACCACACAGGTATCTGACAAGCTGTTCATACCAATAAGGTAAATTTGGTTTTCAAATAAATTCACCGCATCTCTGAAGTCTCAGCTCATTAAATGCACAGGTGCAAATGTCCTACAAGAAATGCTACTGTATAAATTCTGATCAAAGTCTACTTCAAAATAATCTCTCAAAGATTAAGAAACATCACAAATACAATGAACTAGCAGTTGACCCCAGCAATCCCCCATTTGAGTTATGTATGGTACATAATGTTTGCGAAGGGACACTGGGTGCCTTTCCTACAAGGCAGAGGGAACTATAAACATGTAAATGTACTAGGAAGAAACATTAAACGAAGCACTGGTTCCTTCTCCAGGACACATACCACAATCGGTTTTTATAAATGAAGCCCTTATACAATTTTGCCACTGAGAGATCATTAATAAAATATTTGGTCATATAGTGTATATTGGTTACTAAAACAGCAAAATCAGCTAGAACACTGGGCACCAATATAGTTGTACTTCTACCTAAAATCACCCAGAGCCGAACACATTAAACTGATTAAAACTGGTTTTCAAGCTAACAAGTGCCCATGTGTTGTCTTTTCATGTCCAAATCAATACCCTTCGATGAAACATTTACAGGAGGTCTGGACCGTCTATCGGGCAACAGACACAAGTCTTTCCACCCGTTCTCATTTGTGCCTCAAAATCAAAGTCTTGGGAATCCCAGAGCAGTTGAGCGGTTAAACCCCTCGGGCGGGAGCCAGTGCCCGATCAAAAACATGGAGAAGGAGAATAAACAAGCTACGCCAAGTGCAACGACATGGGTAAGTAAGCATCATGCCGAGTGTAAACAACATGTAGAACAGAATCACGCAGTAGAATCCCACTTTTGGCAAATTTCAAAAAACTGGCAAGACCAAACTATGACGGGGGCACCTAGGTAGCTCAGTGTGTTGAGCCTCTGCTTTCGGCTCAGGTCATGATCTCAAGGGTGCTGGAATCGAGCCCCAAGTCGGGCTCTCTGCTTAGCAGGGAGCCTGCTTCCATCTCTCTCTGCCTGCCTCTCTGCCTACTTGTGACCTCTCTCTGTCAAATAAATAAAATCTTTAAAAAAAAAAAAAAAGACTAAACCATGATGACAGAAGACAGGAGGGCTATTATCTCTGGAGGAGTGCCTGGGAGCGGGCCTGTGGGGCTTCTGGACTGTCCTGTTTCCTCATCTGGGCACTGGCTATACAAGATTATTCAAACTTTGAAGTCACTGGATACATGATTTACGTATAATTCTGTTGGTAGAACATCAATGAAAATTTTATGAAAAAATAATGTTTTCACAAGCATGATAGAATCTGATTGAGAAAAGGGTAAAACACTAGCCCAAAGTTACCAGCTAATTAGCTGAAGAGTCAGGACAGCAGCAGACCTGATGCCAAGACACATCTTCTTTCCATCACACCAAGACTTCATTCTCAATTCAGAAGGACTTCCCAGGTCCTGTGAGGGTCCGCGTGTTTTTTTGGCTTTGGTTCAGGAGTTTCTTGTTGTGGTCTTACCTGGAATCCAGTGCCCTCTCCCCTAATAATTAGTAGTACCTAACCCCACTCTCATTCTGATGGTTCGATGGCACAGATAGGCCTCGCCCCAGATGGCAACACTGGACCGAACCAACCAGCATATTCTATTACCCCACCCCACTGCAGAATTAGTAAAGGGGTGGTCACATAACCCAATCCACACCAGAACTTATGTGTTTTAAGGAATTGGTAGAAAAAAGAAACTTGCTGTAGTTTTAGACCAGTGGTTCTTCAACCTGGGGCTACTCTGCCCACCACCGTTCCCCCAGGAGACATTTGACAATATCTGGAGATATTTTGGTTTGTCACATCTGGAGGGTAAGAGTTGCAACTGGCACCTCATTAGTAAAGGCCAGAGATGCTGCTGCACATCCTACAATGCATGGGAGAGCTTTCCATAATTAACAATTATCTTGCCCAAAATGTACTATTGCCCAGGTTGGGAAATCCTGCTTTTGGACTGAGAATTCTGAGGACAAAAGCCTGGAATTTCTGGTGCTATCACAAATAAAGCCATGCTAAATAGTTCCAGAGGAGGTGAAACCAAGACAGGAGATTAAAAAATGGAAGAGAGGGGGTGAGAATGATGGTTCTGAGGTTTGAGGACCTGGATCCAGCCACGCCTGAAGTCAACAAACTGGGATTCTTGTGTCAATAAATTTTTGATTGTGCCATTTTACACTGGGTGTGTGTCACTTGCAACTAAGAGTCCTGTTCATACTCTCACTATATAAAACACTTTATGCCAAATTCTATGCCAAATTCTTCTTGAATACAAGGATGAACCACACATAGATCCCGTTCTTCAGGTAACCTACAATCTAGACAGAGGGGATCAAGAAGTAGACAAATGACCCAGCAAAGGAGTAGAAGTCCTAAGAAGGGTAAGAAGATAGAGAAACAAAAAATCTCAGTATGGAGTGCACTTCAAATAAATTATCAAGAGCAAATAGGAATGGGGCACCTGGGTGCCTCAGTGGGTTAAGCCTCTGCCTTCAGCTCAGCTCATGATCTCAGTCTCCTGGAATCAAACCCTTGAATCTTGCTCTCTGCTCAGTGGGGAGCCTGCTTCTCCCTCTCTCTCTGCCTGCCTCTCTGCCTACTTGTGATCTCTGTCAAATAAATAAATAAAATCTTTTAAAAAATTTAAAAAAAAATTTTTTTTAAAGAACAAATAGGAAGATTTAAATATTTACCAAACTCTGCCCTTAGAATAAAACCAGCCGGGTGCTTGGGTGCCTCAGTGGGTTAAGTCTCTGCCTTCAGCTCAGGTCATGATCTCAGGGTCCTGGGATCAAGGCCCGCATCGGGCTCTCTGCTCAGCGGGGAGCCTGTCCCCCCACCCCCCGCCTGCCTCTCTGCCTACTTGTGATCTCTTTCTCTCTCTCTGTCAAATAAATAAATAAAATCTTTGAAAAAAAATTAAAACCAGTCACCAAAGACCCTTAGGGAGTCCAACGTTCAGAAAGAGCTAAAGTAAATTTCAAGTTTGAATGACTTAAAGCATTATTCCCATGCCAGGGCTGTAATCACATAGAATACACAAAAGAACTAAGAAACAGGACCCCCAAAACATGGGTAATTTACAAAGTATCCACACACTGCCTTACACACAGGTCTAAAGGAGCCACTCAAAGATGCTTCTGCTCCTCTCAAAAAGTAACTTTCCTGCTCCTGCTCCTCTCAAAAGGTAACTTTCTTCCCGTTGCACTAGGGTCCACTCGTACAGCTGGAGTGGGGCCAGTCCTCAGCGACTGGGGCCGAGGGGGTAGCACATGGTCCTGCCCTTGCCACGGGGCTCCACCGCCCTCCTTTGCTGACCTGTGAGCAGAATCCACCCCAAGGGAAAAGACCACAAAGGAATTTCCTAGGTTCCACCACATCTTCAAGGGATGACTTAGGTACAAGGCTTACTGCCCTCCAAGAAACCAAACAGATCAAGGAGAGCTTCCCTTGGCCAAGGGCAGGGTTCAGAGCCACAGCAAGGAGCCATCCCCGAGGTGGCTGCACTTGCACTCAGAACCTCAGCAGCTCAGCGCCGGGTTGGGAACAGCATCTCACACGCAGCGCATAAACATGACTGTCCCTAAACCAGGAGGTCCAGTCTTCCTAACCAAATCAGAAGCTTCTCAGCACAATGTGCAACCCTTGAGGCTCCCAGTCAGCTAGCCCCAGACAGCACCTTCCAATCAGACTTTGTTTACTTGAAACATATTGAATGGAACCAGTTTATCAGAATTGAGGCCAAATACTGGAAAATGTAGGCTTTGCTCTCCAATTCTTCCCCTCCCCACCCCCTTGTTTTAACAGGAAAATAAAGCTATGCTTTCCCCCTCTGCAATGCCCTCCTCTTCCATTCATGTACTCTGCACCGCAGCCCCCTCCCCAGGGGTCCTGGATCCCAGTCATCACCAGCCACAGTGCCTCTGGGGGCAACCAGGCGGACGTCTCCAGGTTGAGCAGAGAGGTCAAGATGTTGCAGGCAGGTTCCTATGGAAAAGGGACAGAGAGGAGGGACCCCTTGCCCCCGCCTCTCACCTTGCTGGGAAAGGGCCAAGCTCAAGGACCATGCAAAACCACTTCTAGGTAAGACAGTGTCCTTAATAAACACAGCAGTAGGATGCATTCTTCAGTCGTCTTTATTTCTAGGAAGTTTAATACCCATTCATGTAACAGAAAAATACAGAAACCTATAAAGTTATCCATATTATCCTAAGCCCAAAAAAAGCCACAGTTAACAGTTCGGTTTTCCTGGCATGTGGTTCTTTGCCTATGCTAAATGCTAAAAAAAAAAAAAAAAAAAAAAAAAAAAAAAAAAAAAAAAGGCGTGTGTGGGTGATCAGCATTCTACAGCTACCTTTTATCATCACAAGCACACTGCAGTGGCCTATCGTCCCCTAGAGAGCCATCTCGGTCCTGATAACTACAGCATCAGTTCCAGTCACTGAAACACGGTACACACAGGAAGAATAATAATAATAATAATAATAATAATAATAAAAACCTACTCAGGATCCAGTTCCAATGAACCTTACGCAGCTGTCATGAACTCTGCCCAACACGCCGTCTCAGCAGCCCTGCGATGAGCATCCCATTCTTTGCATAAACTGCCTGGACCCCAGGGCACCTGAATGGCTCAGTCAGGTAAGCATTCGACCCGGTTTCGGTTCAGGTTGTCATCTCAGGATCCTGGGATCGAGCCCCGCACTCAACGTAGAGTCTACTTGAGATTCTTTCTCTCCTCCTTCTGCCCCTCTCACATGTGCTCTCTCTCTCTCTAAAATAAATGAAATCTTAAAAAAACAAAACAAAACAAAACAAAAAACTGCCTGGACCCCTAGTTGTTGTTTTCGAATAGTATGGTGTTTGTGTGTATGTTATGGGAGGGAATGGGGGAAAGGTGGAAATTATGAGAATGAACCAGTGTTGCCTCCTGGATGGGAGAGAAGCTTTCCACTCCGGGGAATGAGCTTCAAGGAGCAAACACGGAAACAGAATAACCTCTAGGAAGACAGAGATAAGCTCTCAGTCCTGCAGGTCACATCTTGGAGGAGAAAGTCAGCCCCAACTCCTACACCTTCGCAGCCGGGAACCTCCTACACAGACAGATCCTCAGGGTGGTTCTGTAGCTAGAAATGCAGACACAGGCTCCAGCTTCTGCAATTTCACGTGCAAGCCTGGGCAGGTCACCCACTTCCTAGAACCTCAGTCTCCTTTTCTATCAAAATGGGCTATCACCAGCTACCTTGGAGGCTTGGAGGATAAAACGTGAAAGCGGTTAGTATCAAGCCTTGCACATATTCACTCCCAATAACTGCTAGCTGTTCCCTCCGTGTTACAAAGTAAGAAAAGATCAACTTACAAAGTAAGAAAAGATAGACTCCCTATGAAAGTGACAGTACCTGAGGAACCCAAGGCACGTGAAGCAGCCCTGGGGTCTCGGGCCCCTGGTGCACAGCAAGAGAAGCCCAGGACCACTGAGCCACCAGACACCTGAGCAAACACACCACGTTGGAAAGGAATCATCTAGACCTTGCTGCCCCACAGGAAGCCAGGCAGACAAACTGCCCAGTGGAGCCCTTCCCGAATTCCTTACCCACAAGACCACATATATAATAAATGGTTGTATTAAGCCATTAAAAAATTTGTTTAACTGAAGTTACAGTACCTAAAGGCAATGGGCTACTATTATTCCAGCTGCTCTATAGTACAGAACAGACAAAAATATATTCTATACCAGCCAGCAACGGATAATGCCAGTCAGATCGAGAATCTGACCATCTTCCCAAACATCCAGCAGGCAACAGAGCTCTCCCCTACCTCAGGCCACCCTCAGTCTTCCAGCAATCCCAAACATGTAACAGCAGGAATGCTCTGATCAAAACGGAGCTGAAAGGGCAGAGCATTGCCTTCCCCTCTTCCGGCCGGCCCTGAGGTATCACAATGACCCACAGAAATGGTGTGGAAACCACTACCTAAGAAATACACAGGTCTGTAGGTGGCAAGCAGTTTTTCTAGCCTGAGGAACAGCTCTACAAACCTCAGAGCATAAAATACCTGAATGCCCGAAAGTCTGCTCTGAGAGAGAATTACTGTCTATGTGTTCACTGATGTAGCCCCAAGTGCCTACAACCATGCCTGGCACACAGCAAGTACTCAATAAATTTGCTCTATGTGTGACTCAAAATAAAAATGTAGTGGGGCCCCTAGGGGGGCTCAGTTGGTTGAGCATCTGACTCTTGGTTTCGCCTGCGGTCATGATCTCAAGTCTTGTGACACTCAGCAAGGAGTCCGCTTGAGAGTCTCTCTCCCTCTCCCTCCCCTGGTGCCCCCCCACCCCATGCATGCGCACATTCTCTCTCAAATAAATAAAATCTTGAAAAAAAAAATTAGTGACTTCCAGGTTTTTGAGTGATGACAAATATCTCAAGGAGAACTTAGAAGAGAACCATGATAAATCTGTAACATCTCCAATGCAACATATGAGTTTATGTAAACAACAAGTATTTGGGGGCACCTGGGTGGCTCAGTCATTAAGCCTCTGCCTTCAGCTCAGGTCATGATCCCAGGGTCCTGGGATCAAAGCCTGCCATCAGGCTCTCTGCTCTGCGGGAAGCCCTGCTGTGCTTCCTCTCTCGTTGTCTCTCTCTGTCAAATAAATAAGTAAAATCTTGAAAAAAAAAAAAAAAACCCAAAAAACACAAGTATTTGCAGAAGAACAAATGTTGTAAAAATAGTAAACCAGAAATAGTGGGACTAAATCCTTTTGGATTATAAGATTTTTCTAGACAGCTGAAGGTTGACCCCTTTAAACGCCTAAGCTATTTTTATTTTCACCATTTTTAGATGGGACTCCTTTAGTACATTTTATGAAAGGACTAAGAGAACGAAGTCTAACCCTTCCTTCCTTGCTGCACATGTGTATTACAAGGACCAGCAGAGCGAGTGAGGGTGTGCTGAGCTGGGTGCCACTGTGGGCTGGAACAGCAGGCAAGACTATGGAAATAGCGGGTATTTCAGGTGAGAGCCAGCATCTCAGCTTTTCATTACATATCCCACATTCCTACCAATCCTTCCCAAGCAAATGGCAAAGGTTCCGGAACTTGTGTCCCAGACAGGCAGAGTGACAGCACAGTGAAATCTACGGACTCTTCTCAGAGTGAAGTTTTGAAATATATAGAACACAAAGGAATACAAAAGAACTTAATTATACTAAAAGGGAATTATCCGAATAATTATGATGCAGTAGTGGTGTTTTATTACCAGATTTGACAAGATCTAGAGGCAAGTCAAATGAGTGCCGTAGTTCAAAGTAATGATGAGCAAACACAGTATTTTTTAGAAATGCGTAACTCCTGTAGGGGCCCCTGGGGGGCTCAATCAGTTAAGTATCCGATTCTTGGTTTTGGCGCAGGTCATTATCTCAGAGACATAAGATGGAGCCCCACATCAGGCTCCACACTCCACGGGGAGTCTGCTTGAGGATTCTCTCTCTCCGCCCCTCCACCCACTTGCACGTGCACACCACGTGCACTTTCTTTCTCAAATAACAAAAGAAATGTTTTTTAAAGACTTTATTTATTTGAGAGAGAGAGAGAAAGCGGGAGAGACAGAGCATCAAATCCAATGCTACTGGATTTGATGACCGCATTCACAGTCGAAGGCAATGTTAAATTTTAGTTAGAAGTTAATAAAAATAAAGATGTAATTTTCTTCCCTAGTTCATGGACCACCCCATCCTCCACCCCAAATTCCCTGTTAAGGACCCATGGACTGAAGGAAGCCCAGGGGGGGCAAGGGAAACAAAGTACATACAACTAACTCAAAGACCACCAGGCATCTCTCTCGGGGCCACACAGTGTACATATTTTGCAATGACTAATGCAACAAAGCCATCACACCATGCTAATGCAAACATAAACCCAACTGAAAATGGGAAAATGGGTTTATAACCCATTTTCATTTCAATGTAAACCCAACTGAAATGGGTTTATAATCCATTTCTGGTTTATAACCAGAAACTATAGCCATCAAAATCTACAAAGAGAAATTAAAATGGAATGATGCCATCAGTATGGAGAGTAAATTCCAACTGATTAAAACTCAAGTGTCCATTAGTCAGAGTTATGGAATTAATTTCTACATAATGCAAATTCTTCATCAATATAAAAACATTACAACTCCTTCCAAGTGTTACCAAGACTCAGTTTAAGTCTGATGTGATTTACTGCCCAGCTAGTCCTTGAATATGACAATTTAGTCTAATAAACAGATGGAAAATTATTTTCTACTATAAACTTTATATTACCCCTGCCAATGGGAGAAGAGGAAAAATGTGACAAAATAAATACCTTTGAATCCTCATTTCAGGAAACTTATTTGGGTTGTAGCTCACATTTGACAACCGCAGGCTGGCAGAGTAGCCTTTATTCTAGAATGTCCTTCCATCAACTCTCCACTACCATCTGCCCATTCTCCCAGATCTAGTTCAAACGTCTCCTCTGTTCCATTCCCCAGGATCCCATGGAACCTGGCCCCTGCTGTCACACAGGTCAACACACTGAGTCTGTCTCCCATACACACTGAGTAGGTCTCAGACATACTCTGACTGACACTGAGTATGTCACTATACTTTGGGTAAAGGTGGAATAGTGTCTAATTAATTGTGTGGACCACGCAGACCTTGTCAGGGCACTGACTTAACACACAACTTGAATGTGAGAGGAAAATAAATGGCAATTTTCTATTTCTCCACCTTAATGTTCCAAGTGGATACTGTAATACTAATTAACCTCAATTTAAACATATTTAGTTGAAGGTACACCAAAGTGCTATAGGTAAACTCTAAATTGAAATGAAAGAAACAATAAAAGTGCTTTATTTTCTAACGTTACCTAAAATCAGGTAGAGAAATCAGGTAGAGACCCCATTATTTCATATAATCATATGTACACTGTCAGGAGGAAAAGCCAAACTTTGGACACCGTCACTTGCCTCAAGTTCAAGTTCACACGGCATCTCAGGACCTACCGCCACTCACAGGCACTAACTACGTGAGGCACTGTGCTTCACACACATGATCTCCCTGACTCTTCCCCTCAAGCCTCTGAGAAAAACATTTCCATTTTAGAGAAATTCAGACTCTTCTGGATTGGGATCTGCACAGGGCGCCAGGGCTGTAACCTGAATGTGGCACCACCGGGACTGGGGACTGAGACAGGACACTAGTTAGGAAACAAGGCAAGGGAAGCCCTGGGAGCAACAGCGGCCTTGCTCACCAGGTGAAAAGAGCAGAGGTACCCACTGTTGGGGAGCAGGCAGCAGGGAGAAGAGGCCTGGCCCCCAGCCTGCCCAGGCTGCCTACAGGCCCCCGCGTGGGACAGATGGGTCTGGGCCCATGTGCCTTCCAGCAGACCACAAGGCTGGAGGCGGGGAGGATGCTGAGGGAGTCACCCAGGGCCCCACCCCGTCTTCACACCCAGACCACAAGATGAGTGATGACAGACCCGGGAGGAAGAGGCACCGGCCTCCTTCCCGGCCTCCTCCCTGGCCTCTGCTTGGGGCAGTGGTGGTGCACACACGTGCAGGGAAGGGGGGAAATCAACCACAACCAGAAGGTAACATGACCACGAAACCAACTGGATGGGCGAGCCAGCATGTTAGCAGATCCATCCACCCACGGGAACAAAAAACCTCCAGAAACCTGAGCACAGATCACAATCCAGTATTTATTCACAAGTTCTCGCTCTCCTCAAGGCCCCTTCCTTGTCCAACCAGCACTGGAAACGGTGAGGACGGAGAAGCCTGAGTGTGCCGTGGCTCGGCTGGGGTCCCTACCACTGACCCTCCAGTCCCCTGGGCATTCTGGCTACAAGTTTCGACAGACTGAAACACATGCAGCGTGTGTTCAAGAGCGGCTCTCTCTTCTACTTCTTCTCAGCCAAAGACATACAATGTGAAAAGATCTGGAGAGGCTGCCCATGGTCGTCTCCGGATAGCAGGAATGGGGTGGTTTGCTATCTTTTCTTATCAATAGGCTCTTTTGCTCTAATTTTCATGTATCACTTTTGTAATCTTAAAGATTATTTTTCATTTTTTAAAAATACATTTCTTTAAACTTTAAGAAGTTTTAGAGATTATGGTATATTGTTATTAGATGAGGCCTTCCAGGGACAAAATTATATGGAGAGTGGAGGGGGAAAAAATCATCATTGTAAATACAGGAGGATAAATTATTTCAACAGCACAAGTGAATTGACATATATTTCTAAGTGGCCCCAAACGTTCACTACCTAACCTACAGAAGCCTTTAAATCATGAAATACAATCTGAAAGACAAACATCAACACCTATAGAAAGTAAAAACTTTAGATGACAGTCTAAAAGCAATATTCAAAAGACTCCTTCTATATGCCTAGGTAATTACTTACGACAAAAATTTTATCTTAAATCAAAATTGTGATAATAGTAAGAACTGGGGGGCGCCTGGGTGGCTCAGTGGGTTAAAGCCTCTGCCTTCAGCTCAAGTCATGATCTCAGGGTCCTGGGATCAAGCCCCGCATCGGGCTCCCTGCTCAGCGGAGAACCTGCTTCCTCCTCTCTCTCTGTCTGCCTGTCTACTCTCTCTCTGTCAAATAAATAAAATCTTTAAAAAATAATAAAATGTGCCAAAGATCGCATCCAAAAATAAAATTATAAAAAGAAAAAATAGTAAGAACTGGTCTATTTTATGAAGCTGACGGTTCAAACTTGAGTTTAGATAACCATTAACCTTACTAACCAGACAAATATTCTTGCTACTTCCTAGGAACTGCAGTAAAATGAATGTCATTCAAATGATGACATTTGTAGTCACAGTATGGAATCCCCTTGACAATGGTATTAATTTTTTTAAACACAAAGTCATTTATAGCACAGGCTACCCCCCACATTCACTTACACCATGTTCAAATTATTCAAAGCCAAAACTCTGTCCTCCCCCTTGCACACCAAAACCCGTATGTGGTAGAGTCCGGGAAGCCAGGTGTGGGCTGACCTCAGTCTCTGCCTCTGTGCAGCATGCCACCTGTTCCAGCCCACATGGCAGTCCAATCCCAGCCCCATCACCGCCCTGTCACCAGCATCGGGGAGGTCCATGGCAATTGCCAAGCAAATGTCTGATATTTAAACTTACGAATGCATGATTGCCAGACTCAATCACATTCTAGGGTGTCATAAATGAATCAATTATTTACCATTTTTCAACACGCGACAACTAGCTTTTAGAACACAGACTGCATTCTTGAGCAAAACCGATCACACACGTTCAGGAATCCTGAACCTCACTCAGATCAACAGTAGAAATAGGTCTTTTCTCTCATATCATTTTACCTGGAAATAAACTCTCCTCACCAAGCAGCCATTCCTTTTCTTTAATCTTGATCAACAAGCAACTCAGAACTTTGGTGAGTAAAGGATAGTAGTTAGAACCAGTCTCATCTGTTTTCCACTTAACTCTCTGTGATACTAACTGTAACAACAATACTATTTGTGGCTCCTTGGCTTTCTCAGAAGTTCTAATTGTGAGACTGTATCCTAACACAATACCCCAAAAGCAGAGGAAGTGGCTAATACTTTTCCTGCTTTCAGAGATGAAGGAAATCAATAAAAGAAACACACAAGAAAAAAATCAGAGTATAACACTGCACAAAGAATAAAGTAGTTCAAGCCTATATTCATAACCAGTGCCCAGCCCTCAGCTAACATTTCTCTTCCTCCCTGACCCACTGGACATTCCTAGTGCGTAAGAAAGAAAATCTTGTTCTTGTCCTAGCACCCAGCCAAACCTCCATGTCCCGTCTCCCTAAGGAGGCTTACTCGTGTCACACTGAAGGGAAAGAGCTGCATTCTCAAAATCACTTCCAGTTCCAAAATTCCACTATTCTATAAAAACAAATTAGAATGTAGAATAAAAACATGAAAAACAAACAAAAAAAAAAATCCCAACATCAGGAATACAAGTTAAGTCTGTAATATATGTAAATTACAAAACCAAAAAACAAACCAAAAACCTAGAAACCTCAGCCGGGTAAGTAAGTACCCATGGGGCAGACTCAGCTTGCCAAAAGTTCATGCGAAAAAAGATTTAAGGATTTTAGTTGACCATTTAGCTCAGGATAAGCCGACAGAATGGCCTGGAAACCTGAAGACTGAAAAGGAACAAAAAGCCTATGGCATTAGGAACATCATCCTTACAGTAAGGGGAAATAGGGGGTCACACAGCCTCATCAACCTTGCCGCTGACTGGGCCACACAGAAGTTTCATTTTCGGTTTCAGCAGACTTCAAAAGCAGCAGCAGTAGGAGTCACAACGTGCCTACAATTCCATCAGTGGAAACCCAGGGCTTTCAGCGTGAGAAGGGGACGCCAGGAAGCCTCTGCAAATCTGTCTCAAGGAAGAGGCATTAGCGCTCCCTCTCATAAAGGGGAAGGCAAAGTGGTGAGACACAAAGGGAGGAAGATTTTTGCTTCAAATATAAACATCTTTGTATTAGAGTGATGTGCAATGGTATGGATTTCCTGAGGAATGCAGAACATCCCTCGAGAAGATTTGAGCACTGGAGGGGGAGCAAGTCCACACTGCTCAGAGTCAGACTTTCAACTCCCAGGCTTAGGGCTTCGTTTAAAGACGGGCACCTGGGGCGCCTGGATGGCTCAGCCCTTAGGCACCGCCTGCCTTCTGCTCAGGTCATGATCACAGGGTCCTGGGATGGAGCCCGGCATCGGGCTCCCTGCTCAGCAGGAAGCCTGCTTCTCCCTCTTCCACTCCCCCTGCTTGTGCTCCCTCTCTCACTGTCTCTGTCAAATAAATAAATAAAATCTTAAAAAAAAAAAAAAAACACCCAAAACTTAAAAAAATAATAAAATAAAGACGGGCAAACCTGCTTCCACCACCTTCGAGGGCTTGCTGTGTGGTTCCCACCAAGCAGGAGTCTGAAAGCACAGTTCCTTCTCTGGCTCAGCCGCCACCCCCACCCATGTGTCAGGGGTGGGGGGCTGACTTCATCTTCACGAGACAAGATATTTTACAATCAGGAACATTCCTAGAGAACCAACACCGAAACCAAGGCTGACGGTAGATAAAGACTTGTTCCAGCCAAGAGCTGCTGCAAGCAATGTATTCAAAGTTTGGTGGCTTTTCCCGTGCCAAGGAATGGCTAACGTGCATTGAGAAGTTTCAGCAACTTGCTAAAACTGAACTCTGGTCTACTCCCCATTAAGTCTAAAATCAAGGAACAAGAATTCCACCTACCAAGTGCAAATTGTAGTCTCTGAATCCTGACATTTTCTTTCCTTTTCTTTTTTTAAAGATTTTATTTTTATTTATTTGAGAGAGAGAGCAAGGGAGAGAGAACAAGTGGGGAGAGAGAGAAGCAGACTCCCTGCGAGTAGGAAGGCTGAAATGGGGCTGGAGCCTGAAACAGGGCTCCATCCCAGGACCTTGGGACCACAACCAAGCAGAAGACAGACGCTTAACCCACTGAGCCATCCAGGTACCCCATGAATCCTGACATTTTCAAAAGTGAGACTTCGTCTTCACTTACAAGAAGAAAGGAATAAAGTTAAGTCCTAAAGGATGGCATGGGGTCATGAAATCTTATGAATGTAATTTGTTCCTTTAGAATTATTTAGTCAAATGCGCTTCCATTTCTCAGACATCCCGGGGATGACCCTTTATGGTCTTCTGCTTCTCTCTCTACTCTCTTTCTCTCCCAGGATCTCACGCACTGCCCCAAGACCAACAAAGATAATTCCTTGGGGTGCCTGAGTGACTCATTCAATTGAGTGTCTGACTCTTGATTTCAGCTCAGGTCATGCTCCCTGGGTAGTGGGACCGAGCCCCAGGTCACACTCTGGGCTTAGCGGGGAGTGTGCCTGAGGGGCTCACTCTCCCTCTGCCCCACCCCACTCGCATGCATTTGCTCTAAATAAATAAAACCTTTAAAAAATAAAAGATAATTTCTTTATCTACATCTCTATCTCTGAACTGTTTCCTCAACTCAACTCAAATTTCCAATCACCTCGAAGAATCCCCAAACTACAGGCACCATGACCTTAAAGCATCCCAATCAAGCTCATCTCTTTGCCCTAAAACTGGCCTCCGTCTTGTTTCCCCAGATGCCTTCCAGGTAATTAGTTTGAAAACCTGGTTAGTGTTTCCTCTTCCCTCTCCTTCCTCTACCTGCCATCAGCCATCAGCCTGTGCGTTCTATCATTAGGAGCCCCAAACCTCAAGCGCAGGCCTCAGCCTGTATGCACTCCCACCAGACCACAGCAAGACCACTGATGCTCAGCCCTGCCTGGCCACCCCCAGGGTACATACCCACCCACCCCACTCTCCACCGACAGCCCCAGTGGCGTCAACCTACCACTCGCAGACCGTCCAGGGCTTCTCTCTAATCTCTACCAAACACTGACAACTGCAGGCGAGGGCTTCAGAATGCCCCACGGTTGGGGGCGGGGGGGGGGGCGGTGTCTGTGATCGTTTCCTCCTGGGAGTTTACAGGGCAGTGGTGGCGGGGTTCAGGCACCACCACCGATCTTGGGCTTCCGCTCGTTTGGAACTCTACTTTGTGCCTTGGCTTATGCAGCTTCTTCCATCCAAATGTATTTTCTCATCCCCTGGATGAGAACGACTCACTCAACCCAGTCATTTTTTTTTTAAGATTTTATTTATTTCTTTGAGAGAGACTGAGAATGAGAGGAGTATGCACAAGAAGGGGGTAGGGGCGGAGGAGCAGACTCACTGCTGAGCAGAGAGCCCGATGTGGGACTTGATCCCAGGACCCCGGGGATCATGATCTCAGCAGAAGGCAGAGGCTTCGCCGACTGAGCCACCCAGGTGCCCTCAACCTACTGATTTTATCAGGAAACAGAGCCTCAGAGGGCTGGAACCACTCGCATCTGGTCAGGCCAGAACTGGACCTCCCTGTTCAGGACGCTTATGCTAGACCCCACCAGGTGCTCATGATTTGCTTTTAGTTTTAACTAGGAGGTAATAAAGTCTTCGGTTTGAAATTTCCTTATTAGACTAAAGCCCCTAAGTCCGTTAAATTAAAGCAAACACATGCCAAAAAAACAGAACAGAAAAAAACCTCCCCAAAACAAAAACAACAGAGCACCAGCCAGTGTCCAGATTTCTAGTCTCTCAGACTTACAAGCTTTATTGGATCTGCACTTCCAAGTTTAACAACAGGCACCGTGTGAGTATGAAGACGAGTCTGGTGCCCATCAAGGGGTCTGCACCAGGGGCTTCAGGGCAGAACGGTGCTTTCCCCACGCAGAAGAGCCAAGTGGGCTCCACTACCTCTGCTTATTCAATCAGGATCAGAGCAAAACAACTGTTAGATCGGAAAAGTGCACTAAAATGTGCAGAGAGGTCCTCCAGGACCGCCACATCCAAACCACACTACTGACTCCCAAACCAAAAGCAATGCTTTTGAGAAGGACGATATGTAAGCTAAAAGTGCACGGTCAGCCTTGACTATCCCTGCTGAGGAAATACAATGAGGAGATGGCCAGGTGGGATTCACGGCACGTGGAAGGAGACGACCTCCATGTACAAAAGGCTGCTCCGCGGCTGACCCCTCCCTCGGCCCGCCTGACCGCAGGGCCGGCAGTGCGAGCGGCTTCCAGCGCCAGCCTTCACCGCACAGGCACGAGCTGCGCCTTTCTCCTCTTCGCATCCGTGTCCCGAGCGCCCGGCCCGGAGAAGATGCACATTCAACGCATCGTGACCAACGCTGCACTTGAAGATGCCGGGTTTCTTGGCTGAGATGTCTGGAGTACCACAAATTACGCTAGGTGGTGTGGCAACTGCAAAACGGTGAGACAGAAGTGTATGCTCCGATGGTCGAGCACACTGAGCTCTTTCCCCGGGGTGGGGAGGCGGGGGGACACCTGGAGATCACAGTCTCAGTCACTACAGATCTGACAAAATCAAACTTTGGTCTGATATTCATTCAGCTAAGTAACAGTAGGTGGTACAGACTCAGAAAGCTGCCTTCACTGAAATCCAGTGTCCTATAAACTCCTATGTATTACCTCCACATGTTTCCAAATTACAGAAGAGAATCCCTTCAGTTCACCCACACGCCAGTAATACGGCTATTTTTGGAACTACAAGAGCTGTGACCAATATTTCACACGCAGGCAATGAATCAATAACCAGTGCACAAAGGGCCACAAAGTCATTGCTCATAAGCAGGCTTCTGGTTTGTATGTCTGAAGTCAAACTTCACAACTAAGTCTCCAGTTTTTTAACTTAAGAAACCTACACATTTAGGGAAAAAACCTGACACAACAGTGGCCATCACAATAGACCTATGTAAATCTCTCTAAGCAAATATTGTCTCACAGACCTTAGAGTTTATTTTCACCTAATGACTGATTTCCTCTTGGCCCACCCTGTAGAAAGAACTTCCTCAAAATACCATTTGGCCAATTCTCTGCCTTCAGCAGGCCTACAATTATGAACTCGGCTAAACAAATAAACTTCCTTCCTATTTTTAAAGTTTTCCAAAATTGGAGAATCTACATCTTTGGTTGGCACACTATTTCCCGGACTTAGAGCCCTGGCTGTGAAGAAATTCTTCACAGTACTTTGAGAAATGAAAGGACTTCAGAAATGGCCAGGCAGCTGTTCCCCCCCTCTATCTCAGGTAAGGGGAAAACAAGGTGAAGTTGTGACCTTGGGCAAGGTCACATGGGGGGTGCTGGTGGCAGAGGCCGGTGTAATTCTCTCTGCCCCATTTTCCCCTTATCTGATCGAAATTACCTGTGGCCTGATGAAGCATTCTGCTCGTTCCATACTAGTGAACCAGAGCTTATGTTTAATTCATGCAGAATGTGATAAAGCAACAAAGATTCTAAATATCATAGCAAGAACCAGGTGACATGAAGAACTCTGGGCTAAGAACCAGAACACCTTAACCTTAGCTCTGACTCTGGGAAAGCCACCTCACCTCTGGAGGGCTCAATATTTCATCTTTGAAAAGAGGGACCAGAACGAAGCAAGCGCAGATGTCCTCTCCACCCCTACCTTGAGTGAGGGGGCGGCAAGGTTTCACCCCTATTAAGGGCTTCCTCAGAGCCGGGCACTGTTCTGAGTACATTCTGTGGGGACATCCTCCACAGCCTGGAGGACAGCCCCCGTCCCCATTTTGTGGATGAACACATTCATCACGCAGAGAAGGGACCTGTCTGTGGTCACAGCTCCATGCGGGACACGTCAGGAGGGGATGATTCCCAGGCCAGCGGCTGCAGGGGCCCTCTCTTCCTTTTCAGTGGTGGACAATCTCTGATGACTGGCCCCACTTGCAGTAACAGAGAGTCCAAACCGAGAACAATTACAGCGATCATTCAACACAATGTTCTGATTTTACAGATCAAGGACGGAGGCCCAGGGAAGTAGAATTTCAGTCAGGAAATTGAATGGCTACACCCACCCCATTTCCTAGACAAGCTTATCCTAAAAAGTGCTTTCATGGCTCCCATCACTTACACCATCTCACGTGCCACCCAAACACAACTCTCTGATGGCAGCGGGGCAACGACCCTCACTCCCATGGCAACCAGTTGTGGTTAAACAGCAAACTCGATGTGAGCTGGGGCTTCCAACCCAAGCCTCTTGCCTCCAGTCCTGTGTATTATCCCAGGCTTGAAAAAATGTCCACTGTGGTAGAAGTCTCTGGAGAGCCTATTCAAAATAGTCTCTAAACACAAAGAGAATTTCCCAGAGAGGCTAAAAACATGCTTCCATGGTGCTCTGAGAAAAACCTCAGATAATACTCTAAGGCCCACAACTCCAGTCAATAAGAAAATAAAAAATCAGGCTATGGTCATCTCAAAACTGACCTCTTTGGTCCATCATTCAATTGCTCCTAGTCTCCCCAACAATCTTCACCAATCTTCAATCTTCCTACCAGTGATTTTCTTCTTACTTCCTGTTCTCTTCCCTCCCTAACCAAGAACATCATGAATTCAAGCTTTTTAAAAATAGGAGTTCCACTTCTGGTGTAATTTCACTCTTACACACCTATTTTCAAAAGCAAGTTAGGCGGACATAACATTTTACGCCTCTCCCTTAAGGAAGAAGGAAAATTCAAATTCTTAGTGGGACAAAATATTTTAAGTTCTGACCACCCTTGCTTTGTATCTTGAACATGTGTTGTAATCCCTTTATGACAGAGATTACACAGGTACAACAGATAAAACGTGAATTTACAGCCAGACCATTCAAGCTTTAATCTTAATAGCTCCGACAAATGACCTAAGCGCTCTCAACTGCATTTCTTTACAGTACTTCCCCAAAGAAACAGGAGGAGGAAAGAACACCCCCACCCCGGGATGATCTGAGCTGACTACTCCCTACACAATGGCTAGCGCATATTAAGGGCTCAAAAACACAATCATCTCTTCCTTTCCGCGGCTGCATTAACACTAATGTCCTTTTCTCTCCTGTTAAATCTGCTTTGCAAATGATGTTTCTCTGAAAAAACTCAATCTCCCCTATTAGAGGAGAAGAGACACATTATACACACCTCCCCTCTGTCCCACAGGACGCCCTCCAGGAACTAGAGTGAATCAGCAGGTCACTGGAGCCGGGGGAGCTGTGTTGCCACACTGGACTTGGGCAACTTCCACTCTCTTCAACTACTTGGGCCCCGGGTTCTTCCTACTCAGGGCTCACACCACTGGGCAGGCCTCCGGGGCTGTTGAACATTTATGACACCCTTCACGTGTCGGAGGACCTCTACCCACCCCAGCAGACTGCTCAACTTCAGGCTTCCTTTCTTTGCCTGTTTCCCTGCAGGCACCTGGGCCAACGCTGAAAATACATGTGTAAACGGCCGAGTGATTAAATATGGTATTCTGAAATACAATATGTTAAGAGACAGGCACACTATTGATTTTAGAAAAATAGTTCAAAGAAAAAAGCGCGAACAGCAGGGCAACATCAACAAGGTGTGCAAAACCCAGGGGTCCAAAACTCTGGGTTTAAGTTCTGCCACAATGAGCTGTGTGATCTTGTTCGAATTAAGTCGCTTCCCTTCTCTGGCACTCGGTTTCCTCATGGAGAAGAGAGAAAATGCAATGACATTCTGGCTGCAGCAGAATGACCACCTCCCTAGTCGCCACTACAGAGAGGCATGCGCAGGCCCGAGGGCACGCCCTGCTGAAGGAAAAGGGACACTCTCAACTCCGAATCTCGCCGTATCTCCATTTGTTTGAAATGACTGCCTTCCCCAAGGTTAAAAATCACTGGTCTCAAAAACAAGGCAACAGAGTTGGAAAGCAACCCTGAATGATTCCAAAACATGCTGGAAAACTACAAGTATACCCTAGCAATTCTTTTCCATTCACCATACGTCAGGGACATAAAACTCAACCACCTTTTCTTAAAGACTTAGCTCAGGGGGCACCCAGCTAACTCAGTCGGCTAAGCAGCCGATCTTGGTTTTGGCTTGGGTGGTGATCTCTGGGTCGTGGCCTGAGCCCTGTGTTGGGCTCTGCGCTCAGTGGGGAGTCGGCTTTACTCTGCTTGATTCTCTCACTCCCTCTGCCCCTCCCCCAACTCATGCACATTCACACTCTCTTGCTCTAAAATAAATTTTTTTTTTTTCAAAAAAGGACTTAACTCATCTCGTATCCCCAGCTGAGTGATTCCCCATGCACACATCTGTACGATTTCATGAAATCATCTTCGTAGGTGTACCTCTCCCTATTAAATCCCTGCATGAAGGCTGGGCCCCTGTCCCGCTCATCTCGGGGTCCTCATGCCCACACCTCACTTGCACACGAGCTGCGGACAAACTGCAAACTCAACCACATCCAAAGAGTTTACACTCGCTGATGATCTTCACTATCTCCTTCCTATGCAAATTTTGACATTACTCAATTTTAAAACAGGATCTTTAAAAAGATGACTAGGGAATATGTTATTTTTTAGATAAGAAAGGCCCAAGTTTAACTTAGCCCAGCTCAACCAAAGTAAATGAACAAGTCCTAGCAGTCTAATCTCATTATAACACATGACAGATATAAAAATAATTTGCAAAATTATTTTTGTACCAAAGTACATAAACACTAAGGAAATTTTTTCTATCAAGTCTTTTCTTTAAACCTAACAAAATGATGTAAACAGCTATTTCATGCTTGCAATAGCAAAATCAGAAGTAACAGAAATAATGGAAAAGTCAAAGATACTTAACTATAAATACACAAATATAACCATTAAAATTTTTGTTTTTCTATAACTTTATTATATATTTAGTAAATACCACCACATATTATGAAATAAAATTCAAAAGGACAAGTTTATTATTTCTACTGCTTAAAAGTTAAAAATCAAAATGAAGGGGGCACCTGGGTGCCTCAGTGGGTTAAAGCCTCTGCCTTTGGCTGTCATGATCTCAGGGTCCTGGGATCTAGCCCCGCATTGGGCTCTCTACTCAGCAGGGAGCCTGCTTCCTCCTCTCTCTCTTCATGCCTCTCTGCCTACTTAGGATCTCTCCCTGTCAAATAAATAAATAAAATCTTAAAAAAAAAATCAAAAGGAAGGGGGGGCTCCACATTATGTCATCAGGGAAACAGAAATTAAAGCAACAATGAGATACCATTACATACCCACTGAAACAGCCACAACCTGAAAAACTGACAACACCAAACACTAACGAGGATGTGGAGCAACAGGAACTCTCATGCACTGCTGATGGGAATGCAAAAATTATACACCCAGTTTAGAAGACACTTTGGCAGCTTCTTACAAAACTAAACATCTTCTTACCATATAATCCAGCAATCATTCTTCTTGTTGTCACCAGCCTAACTGAAGGGAGCTGGAAACTTACACCCACAAAAAAAGCTGCACAAAAACGTTTACAGCTTTATTCATACCTGCCAAACCTTGAAAGCAACTGATGCCCTTCTAGGCGATTCCATCTAGACAATGGAATGTTGTTCAGAGCTATAAGGAGCAATCAAGCCATGAAAAGATACAGAAGAAACTTAAATGTACATTACTAAGTGAAAGAAGCCAGTCTGAAGAGGATATGTACTTCATGATTCCAGCTATAGGACATTCTGGAAAAGGCAAAACTATAAAGAACAGTGGTTGACAGGGGGTGGGGAGGGAGGACAAGAGGAACAGGCAGAGTACAGGGGATTTTTCGGGCAGTGAAACTATTCTGTATGGTAGTAAAAATACATGCCATTAGGGGCGCCTGGGTGGCTCAGCGGGTTAAAGCCTCTGCCTTCGGCTCGGGTCATGATCCCAGGGTTCTGGGATCGAGCCCCACATCGGGCTCTCTGCTCAGCAGGGAGCCTGCTTCCTCCTCTCTCTCTGCCTGCCTCTCTGCCTACTTGTGATCTCTGTCAAATAAATAAAATAAAATATTAAAAAAAAAATACATGCCATTATACCTTTGCCCAAATGCATAGAATGCACAACACCAGGAATGAACTGTAGCATACACTTGGGACTTTCTGAGAAAATGTGTCAGTGCAGGTCCATCATCTGTAACAAATGGTTAGAGATATTGATAATGGGAAAGGCTATCTACGCATGTGTGGGAACAGAGGGTGTACGAGAACTCTCTGTACCTGCTGCTCAATTTTGCTGTGAACCTTAAATTGCTCTTAAAAATTAAGTCTATTTAAAAAAAAGAAAAGACAGGGCAATTTGAGTTAATTTTTCAATAATAATCTGATTCTAGTCTATTATAATATCCTAATGGTAGCCGGGGTAAAGCTAAATACATTGAAAAAGAGAAAAGGCCAAAACATTTTTTAAATTTGATAAACTGAATAGTTAATACATAAAATGCTGACTTTTTAAAAAAGGTGTACGAGTATGCAATGCAAAATCTTCCTTCCACTCTTACTCCCCAGACACCCAACTTCAAGGTTAATTTTTCTAGGTTTTATTTCATGGGACACTGTTTCCACTATCATCTTCCCAGATAAAAGTGACTACTCTGAAATCATGGCATTTGTTCCATAAACTATAAGCAACTCCTTGAATGGTAGGTATAACAGAAAACAGAGAGAACCTTGCTATGCAAAGTGCAGTCCCCAGGTCATCCGCATTACCTGGGAGCCTGTTGCAAACGCAGGATTTGGGGTTTCACCCGGACTTACTAGAGCAGAACTGTATTTTAACAAGATGCCAAGTGGTCTGTGTGCACAGCACAGACGACGGCACCACCCGTGCTTTTGCAGAGCTTAGAGACCAGTAGAGGAGACAAAAGAATCAACCACAACACGAGGCATCATACAGAATGGACTACACGGCTATGGGAATTTGGGGAAAGATAAGCTTTGGTCCCTAGGGCCCACCCCCCACCCCTCACTCCCCCCACCCCCCAGGATCCAACGCCAGCCTCTCTGAAGGGGTTTGCCTGCCACGTGCATTCAGGCGCTGCTCACCTGTGCGGTCTCCTCCTCTCCTGCTCGCTACAACGGATTCCCCAGGCGGCCTCGCTGGCAGCCTGGGACTAAGGTTTCTCCAGGGTGCCACCAGGCCTCTGCACCTACCCCTCTAATCACCTGGCACACCGTGACCGTCCCTAGCTCAAGTGCCACTCCCTACTCCCCCATAGCCAGCGGGCTATAGTCCTGGGAGAGGACATGCTTTGGGAGCTCTTTTCTACCGGGATAGTATATGCATCCGAGGAATGAATGAATGAATACTCAAGATGCTTCAGGCGTGAAGGATGGGACGGGTTTCGATAGGGACAGACCAAGGCAGACACATATATAGGTTAAGATCAGTTTAGGGAATTTTGGGGGAGAAAAAACTAATGTGCTTTTTGGTCATTATGAGATCTGCTCTAAGCTCCCTGCTGTGCTGTGGATGAGGCAGGGTTTCTACTACTCCTGTTTTTCTCCCTTCTCTTTTCATAAAACCAACCTGTGCCCATGGTGTTGTTACTCTAAGCAACCGGAGCTCCCCCAGAGAGGCTGCTGCCCCAGGCGGGCAAACGGGCCTCATGGGAGCCCTGCCCAAATCCTGATCCCGGCTACCCCAGCTTCACTTAGCAGAGGCAGCACATTTTTCAAAGTCAAGGAATGTTCTGATTAGGACAAGGAGTCCGCCCCTCTTTATTAAACTCAAACACTCACTAATTAAACATAATAGAAGTCTCCCGGAAAAAAAAAAATTGTATTTTTAAATAATTCATCACATGAACCTAGGACGCACCACATGCAACGGACTCGACCCCAGGAAGCAGAGGACCCACTGCCTAAGCACCAGGTGTGGGAAGATGTGCGCCTTCCAGAAGGCTGCCGGGTGGCCCTCGCCAGGGCAGCCCAGCTGGCCAGAGGCTCGCAAAATGGGCTGCTCCGGTCTGCAGGAAACCGCAAAGGTAAACAAACCATACTGGCATCAGGACACAACTGGGCCGGAAAGCCCTGCTCTTCAGAGGCAGCCAACCAAGGGCAAGTTGTACTCAACACAGACATAATTAGTTTCTCGGTCATTTGCACCAGTCTCAGATGAACACGATAGCAAAGCCACCCAGTCACCTCATTTCAGAAGATGAAGAACAGTGATGTCTCCACAGGTGTCCCCTCCTTACTACCAAAGTCCAAGCTAGCCCTGTCACCCCTGCCCAAAACACAACAACCTAAGTGTCTCTCTGCTTCCTCCCCACGTACACATCAGCCCACAGCGCTCCTCAAGTTCACACCCTCCAATGGCTCCCTCTGCACTTGAAGCCAAGCCAAACCTGGTCCTGGGCCTGCAGAGCCCTAAAGGGCCTGGCCCAGGAGGCCCCTCCCCAACTCAGGGCCCACAGCTCACCCCACTCGCCAGATGGCAGTCACACCTGCCTTCTCCTCACTGCTCTAACGTGCCCACCTGAGCCACCTCCTTGCCAGCCCAGCCCCTCATCACTCTCCACGAAGCATCTTGCTTACTTTTCTCCCTAGCACTTACCACCCCCTGAAACTACCTTGTTCGTCTGTTTGCTTGCTTCTGCACAGTCTCCCCCATCCAGGACCCGAGCTCCAGGAAAGAAGGGAGCTGATCTGCCTTAGTCATGGCTGTATCTCCAGCTCCTCAAACAGGAGCGGGCATATACTAGGTGCACAGTAAGTATCCGTACAGAACCATTTCTGAAATGACTTGCTGAATGAATAGTAGCTCATGACCTTTGTTTTCAGCAAAGCCAAAATATGAAAAACCTGGTTTCACATAAAATGTTAGCGACTATTTTAAAAAATTTAAAAAAAAAATTTTTTTTTAAAGATTTGACTTGTAAGTAATCTCTACACCTAACATGGGGCTCCAGCTCACAACCCTGAGATCAAGAGTCACATACTCTACCCACTAAGCCAGCCAGGTGCCCCCAGTGTGTACACTTTTTAAAGGATAAGTCTTGGGACACCTGGGTGGCTCAGTCGGTTAAGCGTCTGCCTTTGGCTAGAGTCATGATCCCAGGGTCTTGGATACTGGGGCTCCTTGCTTAGCAGGAAGGCTGTTTCTCCCTCTGCCTGCCACTCCCTCTGCTTGTGTGCTCACTTGCTCGTACTCTGACAAATAAAATCTTTTAAAAAGTAATAAATAGGGGTGCCTGGGTGGCTCAGTGGGTTAAGTCTCTGCCTTTGGCTCGGGTCATGATCCCGGGGTCCTGGGATCAAAATCCGCATCGGGCTCCCTGCTCAGCGGGGAGTCTGCTTCCTCCTCTCTCTCTGCCTGCCTCTTTACCTCCTTGTGACCTGTCAAATAAACAAATAAAAATCTGTTTAAAAAATAATAAATTAAATAAATAAATAAAATCTTTTTTAAAAATAATAATAATAAATAAAGGATAAGCCTATGTGCAAACTGAACTAACTCCTTCAGGGCATCCACAGTACCTGGTACATAAAAGGTGCCCAATAACATCTGGTGAATACACGAGCAATGGAAAAAAATACAAGGCATCAACTGCATGAAACTGCACTTGAATTTGAGAACACAGCAGACGTGGATATATTTAGGCTCATTTTCCTTTTTACCTGACTGAATAACATATATATTGAAAATCCACTACTTTGGGATACTAGCAATAATCTTAGCCAGTATCTTTACAGGCAGGTGTGAATCCAAATAAATTCAGAAAGTTACCTGGTGGTTCTGTAGCAGGTTTCACTAACTGATGCTTGGGAGGCACAGAAGTGATCAACAGAAATACTCAAAACTGCCAGGTGGCTACAACATCTGTGGGTTTAGTATAAAAATCACGATGCCTGAGAAATTTGTTTTTATTAGCAATCTATGGGAAAACACACATGTCCCAATGAGAGACTAACCAAGGAATCTCACCTCTGTAAAACCTGTCCCATTTGTAATACAATGAGCACCTGCCTTACTGTTCCAAGGCCATGTCCAGCATAAAAGAAAGTGCATCTTAATTTTTTTTTTAACATAGAATTCTCTGTTTGGGCTCTATTCCTCACATTGTATAATCAATATTTACACAATATTAATGCGGCACCCAAGAAAAACAAATTTCTGTTCAGGTATCCATATGCACCAAGCCATGTCCACGCCCCTTTCCCTCTGCCAACCAGGTGTGGAGCCAGTTTGCAAAGGTCAAAATAGACTAGCAATTAGATGTAGTGTTTGTGTGAGGTGTGTGCTCATATTCATTGATGTGCTCTTGAAGGCTCATTCTAAAGTCAAATATAACTGTACTTTGGAATTATGCACACTGTGTGTCCTATTTGCAACTCCTGTTTCTGCCTTTAAAATATTCCCTAGTTTATAATGCTAACCATATTGATGCCTTATCTCTTAACAGTAAACCAAATCAGTTCCCTAGAAAGTCACTCTTATCATCTACAGCCCCAAGAAATGAACTTTCAAGTAATTTCATATTCTAAAATCTCACAGAACATATTGTCTATAAAAATCAATTTCAGGATCCAATTTATAATCGCACACCACCTAACAGGAATGAAATATAAAATAACTGCACTTTCTCCTGACAACTGATAAATGTGTTCCAAAAACGTTTCATCGTTTTGTTGTTTTGCAGTTTAAATAACTTTGGAATAACATGATTCAGAATTTAGATGAAGTTATCAACATACATTTCATTTAAATAACCTTTTCAAAAGTATTGCCAGTTGGAGAAAGCTGACAATCCTTGTAGAAGTCCTTATAGTTTTGTTTTTTGAGTTTGTGTGTTTTGTTTTGTTTTTTTAATAAAACTTTGGTCTGGTGTTTTCACCGTCATCTCCTAGGCCAATGTGAGCAAAAGTCCACCTCACTCCTATAGTGAAAAACATCTTTATTAAATAGGTTTTGGAAAAGTAAATAAAACCATAAAACAGTATGAACAATAAGTATTTTGGGTTTTGTTTATTTAGACTTCAAACAGTAAGTCTGGTTTTTTTGGTTTCTGCCTTTGGCCTTATGATATAAAGTATAACAGTATACAAGTAGACTCAAATCCTCAACCTAAAATAAAATATAATCAGACAACACACCCTGAATTACTTCCTAAACCACCTCACATCATTTTTTAATTTAGCATTATTTATAAAAGCTAATCAGCTATCACATCAAACCAGGAAATCTGGGCATATCATTCCTTTCTTTTTCAATACAAAACTGCGACTCAAAACTTTTTCATTTACCACCCGCTGTGTTTCAGGAAGTGAAAATTCTGGTGAGGATGAGAAGGTAGGATACAGTGCCTGATAATCTGGTTTCTGTGTCTCCATTTTATTGGCACTAACTGATAGTCAAAGCTTTATCTGGCTCAAGGACAGGTATTTATTATAAAACCAGCAGTCTAAAAGCACTGTGTAATTAGCAGATGGAACCACCACCTAATTACTATTTGTAAAGGGTCACATAATGGCTAACGGCTTCTTCCAATAAGAGTTTATTACTCAACCTGCGAAACGCCACTGGGTGTGAGAAAAGTGCCCTGGGGTCCTACCGGCCTTTTAGAGGCTGCGAGGGAGGCATCATTCAAATCACCCAAATGCCTGGTACTCCGGGAGGTATAAAAATAATTCCACGTCCTCCAACTGGTGGGAACTCTAGAGAGCTACTCCAGTAGTCCCTCCGTTCCAGCAGTCGTGAAACTGGCAGGGCTTTGTAAGGCTCCGTTATTCTGAAAGCGCTCATGGTCGGAAAATAAAACTTCATGGAAATATAATTTACATTCAAAACTCGCACCACCGCACCCTCTGAAATCGGGGAGTTTAAGACAAAGGACAAATACCCTCTGCGTGCCAAAGTCCAGCCTTTCGGCCCCGCAGCGCCCTATCCCAGGCCACCAGGCACGACCCTGTGTCAGGGAGGATGCCACCACGGTCCCGCCGCGGGGCAACACGCAGCTCTGCGCGCGGTGGGCTGCGCGAGGAAGAGAAGCAGCCGGCCTCCAGGGGCGAACACCTGGGGCCGGGCGTCGGGCCTCGCTCTTCCCATCCGTGAAATGGGCGTGACGCCACCTGGCCCGCTCGGCCGACTAATGAATGAGAGCCGCCCGGAAAAGGACTCCGGCGGCGCCCGCCACCCTCCGGTCGCTGTCCCCTGGCCGCGGGACGTCCCCCGCCGCGGGCAGTCCCGGCACGGTCAGACCCCCGCCCCCCACCCCACCCCGAGCGGGGGGCGCTCCCCGCGCTCCGGACCCCCTCACGGCCCGACGGTTACAGAGGTGCCCAGAACGGCGCCCGCGGGGACGCCGGCTCCCAGCGCCCGTCCGCTCCGGTAACGGGCGCCGGCCCGACGCTGCCCCGACGCCGCCTACCTTGGCCACCCAGCTGAACAATGGTGACATCGCGGGCCGGGCGGCGGCTCCTCGCCGGTCGCTCCCGCTCACTCCCGCCGCGGGCCCGGGAGGCGGCGGGTCGCCGGGGGCGGGCTCGGGGCGCGGCGGGGCGCGGGCATGGCTCCCCCGGCGGCGGCAGTGGCGGCGGCGGGCTCCTCCCCGCTCGTCACGGCCGGGAGAGGTCGCGCCCGCGGGGCGGCCCGGCCAGCCGAGAAAGGGAAGTGGGTGGGGAGAGCGCGGGGAAGGGGAGGGGAGGGGAGGGGAGGGAGCGCCGCCGACCCCGCCCCCCTCCCCACGCCGGGCTCGGGGCGGGAAGTTGGGACTCTCGGGGGTCGCCCTCCTCCGGGGTGCCCCGGGCTGCGCAGCTCCCGGAGGAGGAGTCCGACAACTTTCCGAAAACTAGGAATTCCTGTGTCAGAAGGCCCCGAGTTGAGCTAACACAAAGCCCGCCCAACTTACCCGGGGTTACCCCCACCCCCACAGCCTTTCTTTCTAAACGCTCTGAGATTGCTGGTAACAAAAGGACTAGTGTTTCCCCAGCCCCTAATACCTTGATATAATCAAAGGTGGTTTTCTTGGAGTCAGAAAACTACGCTATTGGGGGTTGGGGGGAGTAGCTCCAGCTCCTGTCAGCCCGCAGCTTTCAGCCACGTGAGAGATTTTGATTTCGAGAGTTGTCTTCTCTCCCAAGGCAAGATGATAAGACAGCGTAGTCAGCTTATAGCTACAAAGGTGAAGGTAGGTTTCTAACTCAAGACACCCTGGAGTTCCACGTTGGGGAAAAAAATGTCCAAAGGTCTAACAGCCAATGTGTAAATACATTGAGTGACGTCTAGCCACTCACTGGGTTCATCATGCCCATCCCCAACCCAGGCGCAAGAATTTTGCTTCTGTTTCCTTTTGTTACGTTGTTCCTCATCTTCAGATAGGCCAACAGAATGTTTTAATGATCTCCAATGTCTGGCATCTGAGTTAAGTGGGTATTACCATCTATTGCCACATAACAAATTACCCCAAATCTGAGAAGCTTAAAACACAAGTGTCTGTGGGTCAGAGATCCAGAAGCCTCTCGGCTGGCTGCTCTAGCCTGACCTGTCTCTTGAGGCTGGGTTCAAGCTGTTAGCTGGGGCCGCAGCCATCTCCATCTTCCAAGCTCACTCACACAGTTAGCTCCTTGCAGGCTGTTGGACGGAGGACTTTGGTTTCTGTGGCATCACGTGGTCCTCTCCACAGGGCTGCTCATAAAATGGAAGTTCGAATGCCCCAGCAGAAACGATCCAAGAAAGAGCATGTGTCCAAAAAAAGACTTCAATCATTTCATAAACTCCTCTCAGAAGTGACAGCCCCAAACTTCTGCTGTATTCTATTCCTCAAAAGGCAAGGAAGGAAGTCCAGTCCATGCACAAGGCAAGGGGGATTACACACAGGCATGACTGCAAAGAGGAGAGGATGTGGGGGCGAGGGAGATGTCATCTTGTTTCCCCTTGCAGGTAGGGTGTATGGGGAAAGCCAAGAGTTCCAACAACATTCTAACAGAGCCTATCTAGGTAATTGAAAACGGCCTTCGGACCATCTTAAGGAGCTTCTTTGTGCTTTTAAGCAGTGATTGATTGATTTCTTCTAAAGAAATTGAGACCAGGGGCACCTGGCTGGTTCAGTGGGTAGAGCATGCGATTCTTGATCTTGGGGTTGTGAGCTCGAGCTCCACGTTGTGGGTAGAGTTTACGTAAAAGAAAAAAAAAACAAAAACTTAAAGCTAAAAAACGGGGAGGGCATTTGCAGCCATTTAACCAGGTCCTTCCCTGTTAGCAAATCACTCCCCTCCCCTCCCCACCCCCCACCCCCAGCAAGTAGAAGAGAGAGAAATTAACGCTGAGGACGCCCCTGTCCTCCCCAACCTTGCTACTCGACCAGCGCCTGGTCACCCTCTGGCAATTTGCTAGAAATGCAGAATCTCAGGTCTTTCCCTAACCCAGACCTACAGAGTCAGAACTTTCATTTTACCATGATTCTGGACGGCCAGTGTGCACATTTGCGTCTGAGATGCATTAGTATATGAGAGTCATTGACGTGGGGTTTAAAATGAGCTTCTGGCCAACAGACCCTTGAGAGAACAGCCGAAACTGTACAGCGTCCGGGGATGAGGAGCACTAGCTCAGCTAGAGGGAGACCTGGAGGGTTCCTAGGCAACAGCATAGTTAGATGGCAGTGGATAGAGAGCTGAGGACAAGTGGGACAAGCTGGGTCCAGGACAAATGTCACCAGGACAAACGTCACCATACTCCATACTCCATCACTCCAATTCCCAGATTGAGCTCTATGAAAATGCCCAGGATTTAGAAGCAACTCTGGGATGAGGATTAAGGGAACCCAAAACTGATGAAAGAAACCTAAATTTCTCCCAACCGAGGTAAATTTTCTGTCAGTTGGGCAAGTGATGGGGAGGCAAAAAAATTAGATTAAATTTAGGAGAATAAAAATCACACTTCTTGAGCATGTGCACACACACAAAGAATTAAAGTTGGGTCAAATTCTGGATCTAACCGTTACAATGGGAGAGTGTGCTAGAAGGTGAGATAGGGACATCGTCTTCATTGTTTTACCCTGGATCCAATTCTCCATATATACACATAGGAGCGGAGGTTCATCGGAACCTGGTTTGAACTTACATACCCTTTAGACACACAGAGGTCTCCCTCCGCCCCAGAGCTCTACTGCCTGATCCAGGACTGGGCAGAAAGCACTCATTTCATGGGAACACAAGGATCTTTCCTTTGAACACACTTGACAGACAGTAACAGGCGGGGCTCCAACACCAAATAGTTTAAGAAATATAGAAGGGTCTTATTTTTTTTTAATTTTTTAATAAAAATAGGATGTATTTTTAGCCCCAGGGGTACAGGTCTGTGAATTGCCAGGCTTACACACTTTACAGCACTCACCATAGCACATACCCTCCCCAATGTCCATAGAAGGGTCTTATTTTAATTTACTGCCAACATGTACCTTGCAAGTCACAATGTAGGAAGCAATTCTGTTAGAATTTGGAATTTTGTTAAAAAGAAACTGTTAACATCAGACAATCTACTGATTCCACATTCAAATAATACAATTTTCATTGAAACACCACAACCCCTCCCATCTGAAAAAAAGTATCCTTTCCCCCAAGAAACTGTCTATTCCCCCAGGGAAGGACTGTACATAGACCAGGGATTGGTTATTTTTAAAAGCTCCCTAGTGCTTCTCTTTCAGTTGGAATTGAGAACCCCTATAGACAGAACAGTCAATGCTCCAAGGTGCTGATGGTTCCCAGCCCTGATCGTCTATCAGAGTTACCAGTGGTGCCAAGGGGTAGGTGGGGGAGGAGGGTGGACAAACTGGTCCTGTGGGGGCAGAATCGAATTCTCAGGGACCTCAAAGGGCAGGCAGGTCAATAAATGCATGAAGAGAGCCAGTTGTGAGACAATAAGGACTGAACGAGCTGGGGCTTCTTCAAGAAGGGACACCCAATTATCACAACTCCACCCAACCAAGCACAATGTGTCAGCCAAATGTACTTGGCCAGAGTGACCTCTCACTTTACTTAAAGCTTGGAAGAGTGGATGTATGTGGGTTCCTACCCTAACAGGTGAGTCTGGCTATCAGCCAGGATTGAGAACTACTTCCAAAGTGCTAGATCCCTTATTTAAAAAAAAAAAAAAAAAAAAAATTTGAGGTATATCTGAATGGTTCAGTCAGAAAAGCATGTGAATCTTGATCTCAGGGTCATGAGTTCGAGTCCCACATTGGGTATAGAGATTACATGAATGGATGAGTGAACAGATGAATAAAAGGAAAAAAATAAAATATAAATAAAATATAATATAAAATAAAAAATAAAATATAAAAATAAAAAGATATGGTTGCTCTGTGAAGATCGATGGGCTATCCAAGTAGGATCTTGGAGATCTAAACCGGATCCATAGAAAATCCAAGACTGCTGTCTTTCTTGTAGCTTTAAAAGGATGATTTAATCTGTTTTCCTGAGACACTAAGGTAGGACTTGAAGAGAGATGGGGGAACCAGGAACTGGAAGAGTTGCCCCCCTCCTAAGTCTGACTGTAATCACCCCCACCCCTGCAAGAAGCCCCCAACACTGCTGCCAGACTCTTTTGCCATGTTCCTCCTTTGAGGAGGAGCAAGAAGCAAAGACAGCAAAATCTCCTGAGGATTCTGGAGGAGCTGTACCTGCTTGGCTGTGCTCCACCAGCTCCGATGTGGAGGCAAGGAGGGGGAAGCATGCAAAAGCATGACCTCACTCGCCAGCCTGGTCCTCCCCACAAGACCTGACTAAAAACAGGGCCATTGTTACACAAGGAAACAACATGACTTCAAGTTAATCAGAACCACAGGGCAGCCACGATCCTGACACCAATGACAAGATGGGTTTTTTGGTTTTTTTTTTCCCACACCACCAAGCAATCTCTGACACCAGCTTGGTGTCCGACAAGTCACCTCAGTTGGGACACGACTGACCTGGAGATACTGTCAGACCCCACAAGTTAGGAGCTCACTCCCACAAGACCGTGGCCCCCACACACTCTTCCCATGGCAATCACAAGGCCAAGTTGCCTCTTGGGCTTCTGACCCACCAGCCACAGGTTCTCCTCACCCCGTCCTTGGGTTCCATTAATACGCTAGAGTGGCTCACAGAACTCAGAGTAACATTTCACTTCGTAGATGACTGGCGTAGTAGAAAGGACTGTAACTCAGGAACAGCCAAATGAGAGAGATGCACAGGGTGAGGTGTGGAGAAAGTGCAGCAACGTGCACACTTTCTCTGAGCGCCACTGTCCTGGCATGTCCCAAGGGCTCACCAACCCAGAAGCTCTCCAAACCCTGCCATGTGGGTTTTCAATGGAGGCTTCATTATCTCAACGCGATCAATTAAATCCTTGTCCCCTAGGGACTGAATTCAAACTTCAGTGCCTCTCTCCACTCAACCCCCCACCCCCAACCCCGGAGGTCAGTGGGTAGGACTGAAGGTGTCCTATCCACTGATCACGTGGTTCGTTCCCTGGCAACCAATCTCCTTTCTTAGGTGACCAAGGACCTTTCCAAAAGTCACTTCATTAACATGACAAAAGAACACCTTTCTGGCTCTCTTCACAGGAAATTCCAAGGGGTTTAGGAGCTCTGTGCCAGGAAAGGGGACAAAGATCAAATGTATCTCTCTTATAAATCACAATATCACAGCAACTAATCAGGGATTTATTCAGTTCGAGGACATTCATCACCTATTGTATAAAGCAACACGTGTCTTGGCAAGGAACAGAAATGTGATTAAGACCTGAATCTTGACCTCAAGGGGGATAGAGGGGTAGCCAATAGGACTGGGAAGGAAGAGTGAGCAATGCCATGAGAAAGGCCCAGGTGAGGCTCCCGGGAGTTCCCAGAAAAAAAAAACAAAAACGAAAGTTAACTTTTGCTGCAAAGGAAGAACCAGCTTCTGACTGGAAGGCCAAGAATCTTTTTTCTTTCTCCTTTTTTCTTTTTTAGGGAATCTCTACACCCAGTAAGGGGTTCGAACTCACAACCCGGAGACCAAGAATCGCATGCATGCCCTAGGGACTGAGCCAACCAGGAGCCCCAAGACTTTCAAACTTTTACAGATGGTAATAATACTTCCCAGGAGGAAGGATCAGCTGGAAAAGGGAATAAAAAAATGAGTGTCTCTGTCTCTGGAAACCAAGTCTTACTAAGGACAGAAATCAGAGCTTACACTGCAGAAAGAGAGTTTTAGTAAATTTTAGTCTGGAGGTGTGCAGTTATCCCTTTCTGGCATAAAACTTTGTTTCCAGAAAAAATATTTGCTGAGGATACTATCAAGTCCAAAAAAAAAAAAAGTCATGCAACAAAAATCCCTCTGTGTGAACTGAAAACATATGCCATGAAAAAACTTGCATGTGAACGTTCATAGTAGTAGTATTCATAACAGCTATAAAGTAGAAATAAGCCAAGAGTCCATCCACTGATGAATGGATAAACAAAATGTAATATACCACACAACAGAGCATTATTTTGTCATAAAAAGTAATGAAGTACCGATCCATGCTACAATGTAAATGGACCTTGCAAACAATATGCTAAGTGAAAGAAGCCAGACACAACAGATTATATATTGCATGATTCCACTTACATATCCAGAATAGGCAAATCCATAGAAACAGAAAGTAGATTCCTGGTTTCCAGGAACTGGAAGGAGGGAAAAATGGGGAGTGATTGCTAATGAGCATAGGGTTTCTGTTCTGGGGTGATGAAGATATTTTGGAATTTTTTGTATATTCACTATACCAAATACACTAAAAATATACTAAAAACCGAAATTCCATGGTATGTGATTTTTTAATCAATTTATTAAATATCTCTAGGTGATGATGCTTTAAAAAGTTAATGCCATGAGGCTTTATAATAATGGGACCCACACTTTAGAGGGCTAGTTGTAGGAATTTTTTTTTAAATATTTTATTTACTTGACAGCATAAGTAGGCAGAGAGGCAGGCAGAGAGAGAGGGGGAAGCAGGCTCCCCACTGAGCAGAGAGCCCGATTCAAGGCTCAATCCCAGGACCCTGAGATCATGACCTGAGCCGAAGGCAGAGGCTTTAACCCACTGAGCCACCCAGGCGCCCCAGGAATTTTTTTTTTTTTTTAAGTAATCTCTACACCCAACTTTTAGGAGTGAGTTGGACAGTTAGGGAGTCAGGGCCAGGGTCCCCAACAAAAAAAGCTAAAATCAGGATAGCTACAATAAAGCAGCACTGACATCCTGTTTTGCAGCTTAGACAGGACTAGCATTCTGCCTTGTGGCCTTTGCAGAAATGACTTCTGCAAAACGTCCTAAAATAAGACAATTAACCACAAAGCATTTGTCAATATCACGGGCAAGGGGCAGTTAAGACATAAGCCCCCAGATGTCAGCCAAAAAAGAGACCGTCAGTATGTAGACATTAACCTAATAGGTAGACAGATAGGTTCCCAAAGCCCTGAATGGCACGACTCAGCACACCCTGATTGCTTAATATAGTTCTGCAAAAGAGCTCATAAAAATCCCTACGCTTAGAAACTCCAAGGGCAACCCTCTCAGGCCCACCTCCCTCTCAGGGAGCTTTATACTATCTCTCAGTAAACTCTGCTTTGCTGCCCACCACTCTTTGTCTACCTCTTCAAACCGCGTGACCAGGAAGAGAATTCCTACAACACAACGTGGGGCTTGAACTTACAACCCCAGGATCAAGAGCCGCATGCTCTACAGAATGAGTTTTAGGACTGAATGAGATGCATGTGAAGCATCTCAGTCTGAATCCCTGCATATAGTAGGTGTCTAGGAAATGGTAGCTGTAGTGGTAGAAGTAGTAGGAGGAGTACTAGCAATGATTGCTGTTGATTAGTGATGGGTATTTACGGTGATTACTTTTATGTGTCCTCCTGAATGGCCTAAGGGCCATTCACTTGGCTGGTAAATATTTCTGGGTATATCTGTGAAGGTGTCTCCAGAAGAGAATAACATTTCAATCAGTAGACTGCCTAAAGAAGATAGCCCTCCCCACTGTAGGGTTGGTATGATCCAATAGTTGAGGGCCTCCATAGAACAAAAGGGCGGAGGAAGGGCAAATTCGTGCTCTCTGCTTGAGCTGAGACATTCATCTTCTCCTACCTATAGGCATCAGTGCTCCTGGTTCCTGGGCCTTCAGACCAGGACTTACACTATCAGCTCCCAAATTCACAGGCCTTCAGACATGTACTGTTACACCACCAGCTTTCCTGGTCCTCCAGCCTACAAGCGGTGATCACGGGACTTTTCAGCCTCCATAACCACATGACCCAATTCCTATAATAAATCTCCTCTTACCTCTATCTGTATTGGTTCTGTTTCTCCGGAGAACTCGGACTAATACAGCATATGTTATAAATGCACAAATAAAAGAGAGATGATGGGCTAGAGGTCTCAAGTTCATGACTGGGTTTACAGACAGGACAAACAGTTGAGATCAAAGAGGAGACTGTGTGTCAGCCAAAACTAATTCCAGGATGGGTGGGCCTCCATGCCTCTCAATATTTTCCTCTCCCTTTTTATGAGTTGCTAAGTCTAGCGGCATGACTGTGTTCCATTTGTTCCTTTAACTCTTTAAAGCACACCACAGATTGTCCAAGTCTCTCTGGTATATTCCCATCATTCTAACCAGGGAGAGACTGGAAATGAACAAGCATTCCTGCCCCTCACTTTCAGACACCTCGGAAATTCCTCCCTCTGCAATGAATCCTGTGAATTCCCACTATTTCTCCCCTGTTCCTCTTCCCACACATCCCAGCCCTCCTCACCTGGGTACCTCTGTCACTTTCTCTCAAGCACATACAAGCAATCACATTTTAAATCATGGTAAATTCAAAATGGAGTCTTTGGGTGGCAAGACCAAGTACCTGAAGGCCCCCTTCAGAACACACAGTGCTTCATAAATTGGTGAGTGAGGGAAAGAAAGTTCTGTGGGGGAAGTAGAAGAATAAATTTGATGAAGACTTATTAGGATGTAGACAATAAATTCAGGTTATTAACTAAAGAACATTCTACTTTGATGTCTCCATATCAACATTTAAATTAAGGCCTCTAATTTTGTTTTGATTTCGGGCATCAGGTTGCCGTTTCTCGTTAACCAGCATAACAGCAAACAGATTTAGTTAAGACATTTTTAATGGCTCCAGGCACCTTTAGTACGTTTACCAAAAAGCCTTGCAAAATTAAAAGCTGGCTGCAGCCCAACGAGAAGTACTAAGACTCTGCAGTGTAAAAAGTGAGTCATTGAATTGTTAACTCGAGAGGGGACCAGCCAGTGACTAACCCCCTACAAATACGGTTCACTCCAACTGCAGGATGCCTTTTTTCCCTCCGCAATCAGCAGTCTTTTTAAAAGAGAAATTTAGGGGCACCTGGGTGGCTCAATTGGTTAAGTGTCCAACTGTGGGTCTCAGGACAGGTTTTGATCTCAAGGTCATGCGTTCAAGCCCTGCACTGGGCATGGAGCCTACTTAAAATTAGGAAGAAGGGTTGAAGGAAGGGAGGGAGAAGAGGAAGGAAAGAAAGAAAGAAAAAGAAATTACTTTATGACAGATTTATCTCTTCATTAAGAAAAACAATGAATTCATCAAAATGCTTATGACATTTCTAAACAAGATAAATTCGTGTATTTACTATTTTAATATCTGTTCCTGTCTCATTATTTTGGCCTAATATGTATGGTAAATTGTGTTCACGTTTTAGCTCGTAAAACATTCCAAAAATAGAAACAATGTTTTTCTATTTTTAGTCAGTCTATAAAGTTTAAGCAAATAAACTCTTCCCCAAAACTGTACACACATGTTTCAAAATCATGGAAAAACCCAGCAGCAATGAGCTCACAAAAGAAAACACTGAAAATTTAGTCATAAGATTTTTGACATCTTCATTCTGGGTTATAACTAAACATAGATGCTCAGCTTTAAGCTCTTTAAGCTATTTATTTTATAATAAAAATTATAAATTTTTATTATAATTTATAATGGAAACATTAAAAACACCACTTTGCATAGCACTGACCTTACTAAAACAATAACCTTTTTTCTAAACTGAAAGTTAGGGTTTCTCCTAAAAAATAAGACCGAAAAATATTAATCCTTATCTCCTGATAAAATCTATTAGTGAATAAAAATTGGACCCAAATTCCCCTTTCTCCCTTCTTTCATGGTAAATTACAATTCCCTGAAACAAACAAACAAACAAACAAACAAGGTGGCTTAGTTTCTCTTTGATTAGAGTGACTTCCCATTTCTAAAAACATTCCTGGTTGTTCACTATCATCTAGTTCTTTAAAATCATCAAGTTTCAATCCAGCAATCGTGCTCCTTGGGATTTACCCAAAGCGGCTGAAAAGTTACGTCTCCACAAAAACCCGCGCACAGAAATTCCAAGCAGCCCTATTTAATTACCAAAGCCTGGAAGCAACCAAGCTGTACTTCAGTAGGGAATGCATAAGTAAACTGTGGTACATCCAGATAATAGAATATCATTCGGCGCTAGAAATAAATGAACTGTTAAGCCACAGAAAGACATGAGGAACCGTAAATGTATATTACTCAATGAAAGTAGCCAATCCGAAAAGGCTACATAGTGCATAATTCCGTCTCTAAGACATTCTGGAAAAGGTAAAACTATGGAGATAGTCAAAGATCGGTGGTTGTAAAGGGATTGGGGATGGGAAGAGAGGGATGAATAGGGAGAGCAAAGAGGATTTTATTTTTTTAGGGTTTTTATTTATTTCACAGAGAGAGACACAGCGAGAGAGGGAACACAAGCACCGGGAGCGGGAGAGGGAGAAGCTGGCTTCCCACCGAGCAGGGAGCCTGACTTGGGACTGGATTCCAGGACCTCAGGATCATGACCTGAGCTGAAGGCAGACGCTTGAGGACTGAGTGTCCCAGGTGCCCCGAGCACTGAGGATTTTTAGGGCAGAGAAAATTACCTTGCACGCTTTTATAATGATGGATAATGTCATTATACATTTGTCCAAACTCAAAGAAGGTCCAACACCAAGAGAGACCTAATATAAACTATGGACTTTGGATGATTACGTTGTATCGATGTAGGTTCACCAGCTGTAATAAATGTGTCAGCTCAGATGGGGGGAGGGATACTGACAATCAGAGAGGCTAGTTATCTGTGGACGCTGGGTGTCTATACCTTCTGCACACTTTCTGCTGTGAACCTAAAACTGTTCTAAACAAATGAAGTCTTAAAAAAAAAAAATCATTGAGTTTTAAACACAATGGAAACTCTTCTTATGAATGTTCTCGCTCTTTTCAAAGCCTAAATTTGTTACGTGTCAGTATTTTTGGATCACAATATTTTTGGAACCACGCAGCAAACCCCTAAAAAGCAGAACAGTGACTCTTCCATGTTGGTTACCCAGGCCTGGTACACAGCCATGCACTTCTGCACGGTCAGGCAAACAATTCACATCTGCTTCCTCGCTATAGCTTGCGAATTCTCCAAAATGTCCACCGAGCCGTGTACACTTGCATTTCCCCAAAAGGACAGTGCCTGGTTACGCTCAGTGCGATTTTCAGGTGCACAGAGCAAGCACACATTCCAGGAGTCAAGACACTGGAGCCACATTCCTGGGTAAGTGTCCCTCCGGAAGCTTTAAGATAGACGGTCCCTCTGGGTCCGCAGCTCAGCAAAGTAATGCACAGGTTATAAAACCAAACCATCATCTGCCTCCTAGTCTCTGCACACCGCTAGAGGAGGTACGTAACTGAAAACCATCTCTGCTGGCTTTGACAAGAGATATAAGGGATGAGAAGGTATAAGCAGGAAAGGGCTTCTGGGTTCTCTTTGTACTCGAATCTCCTTTGAGGTCTCAAATGCTTACAGCTAGGGCGGTCTGAGACAGCGCTCTCCTCCCCTGGAATTGTTCAGACATGACAGAGGTTGTGCTCTGGGTGAAGTGAAGATAAACCAGCTTTCAGAGGAGATCAGAAGTCCTCTAAAGTGGTCTGATTGATTTGCACACAGTCCTTTGGAATCTTCCTCTTTGTGGAGGCAGCGTGGTGGAGGGTGGTCGGGATGCCTCACCTACACACCACCGGCTGTGTGATCTCAGGCAGTGCGTGCTACATCTCCCATTTCCACCTTGCACATTTCAGAGGTTAGACTCGAGATCTCCAAGATTCCTCCCAAGCTTCCTTCAGGAATGCTATGAAATATGTGCTCAGTTAAATGCCCATGATGGGTTTATGCCTGGCAGCCTTGGCTCAGGGTCCAGACACAACTAAACACGCCTGCTCGCCAGTCGCCAAGTCCTTACGTCACAAGGATGTCACAAGGATGTCACAAGGATGCCAAAGCCCCTGGAACTTTTCAAGAGATCTAGAGTTGGTTCCTTACCTCAGGAGAGAAGTTTGCAAGAATGAATACCTACGACTCCAATGGGAGGGGTCACCTGCCTCTGGTCTAAGGTAGCCCTTCTCCAAGATCAAGGATCAGGAAGGGAGGAAATAATATCTACTGAACATTTATTGCATGCCAGGCATTTTCATACATCATCTCATTAATCCTTACAACAGCCCCAAAGTCTTGTGGGCCCAACTCGTGCCCTACAAAGCTGCAGGGTCAGTACCTCTGTCTCAGTGGGTCTAGAAGGTGCTACTCCTCCCCTAATGGGTCTGGAGGGCAGAGAACCAAGACGAAGAAGACTTTTTCTCAAATTTTAGGATCGAATGGGAGCTTTGCCTTGTAGTTTGGATTTTTTTTTTTTGTTGTTTTTTTAATGGAAACGTTTATCCTCTGCCTAGCTCACCACTGTGTTTTGGAAACACATAATTTGTTTGGTTTCACAGGTTCACAGCTTAGGAGTTTGTCTCCATATGTCTCAGGATGAATTACTAGTCTCACCCATATCTGATTGAGATATTTAAAGATTTTATTTATTTATTTGACAGAGATCACAAGTACGCAGAGAGGCAGGCAGAGAGAGAGGGGAAAGCAACCTCCCGGCTGAGCAGAGAGCCCGATGCGGGGCTCGATCCCAGGACCCCGAGATCGTGACCTGAGCCGAAGGCAGAGGCTTAACCCACTGAACCACCCAGGCACCCTTGATTGAGATATTTAGATGATACTTTGGACTTCAGACTTTTGAGTTGATGTTGGAACCAGTGAAGACACTGGGGGTTTGGGAATGGAATGAATGTGTTTCGCATTGAGAAAGACATGAATCTGGGGGCCCAGGGACAAAACGCTGTAGACTTCATGTCCATATCCACCCAAAATTCATGTTGAAACCGAATCCTCCATGTGATAGGATTTGGAGGGGGGGCCTTTGGGAAGGGATTAGGTCATGAGGGTAGAGCCCTCCTAAATGGGATTAGCATCCTTACAAAAGAGACCCCACAGAGCTCCTTGCCCCTTCCACTATGCAAGGACACATGGAGAAGAGGGCCTTCTACGAACCAGGAAACGGCCCTCATCAGACACTGACTCTGCCCGCACCTTGATCTTGAACTTCTCAAGCCTCCAGAACTGTGAGAAATGAATTTCTGCTGTTTATAAGCCACTCGGTCTGTGGTGTTTTTGTTACAGTAACCTGAAGGAACTTAAGGTAAATAAAAATAATGGTAATGGAACGTAATGTGTATTGAGAGCACGGTATCTACAAGCCACCACTAAAACCAGCGAACCTTCAGAAAGTGCTCATGACAGACCAGGTCTTGTTGTGAGCATTTGTAATCTGCGGGTGGGGATCAGGGTTACCCTGTTTAGGGTGGGGAAACCGCAAGGCAGAACCAGGATTCAAGCCCAAGCTTGTCCACTTAACCTCTTCACAACAGTCCCTAATTGTCTCAAAGCCCTGCTGCAAGATATTAGTTGTTCTATCTGGTGGACGAAGACACAGAGGGTCAGAAAAGTAAACTACCTGGCCTGAGGTCAGGCCTGCGTAGAGCTGAGGTTCTCTCCACAATGGCAGGAAAGCAAATGGTCCCGAGTGCTGTCAACACAGGGCTTCGTGCTCTGAGATTTTAGGGGTCTCTTCTGGTCAAGAGAGGTTCTGAAGACACTCACCAGCTTCCAGCCAAGAGCTGGATTTGCGGGGGGAAGAAGTTCTACCCGTTTTGTGGGGCTGGAGGCTGAGCCAATGCCAGTAAGGCCACGAGGATCTGGGCATGACATGGGAGCAGATTCTAGTAATCAAACAAAGGAGATAGGAAGAAAAGAGGAAGGAAGCACTTTCTCCCTGGGTCCAAGGAAGCGGGGCCCTGCTGGAGGCTACAGCTGGCCGGGGCTAGGAAGAAGGCAGTGGGGCCTGCAGCAGGCTCTCCTCTGAGGCCCCACTGGGGGCTGGTGAGCCCACTCAACCCAAACCTGAGGTGACCAGGGACAAAGCTGGGGCTGGGCTCTTGGGTGCGGGCGAGGTGGCCGCAGTGATCCTTCCTGTGAAGAGCTGACTTGGCTGATGGACTAAAGGACCCTGACCTCCCGGTGCCCAGGAAATTAGCTGGATGAGTTCATCCCCTGCCAAAGCTTAATGATGACCTGATTCTTGAGGGAGATGAGTCCGGGGATCTAAGACCAGGTTTCCTTGTAACAAGCCCATCACCTGGTCCTCCTCTCCACCATGACACTGTGGTGCAAGGGCTACAGGCGGGCCATGTCAATGGTGCACACAGCCTCCCTGAGGCAAGACATGTTGCTAAGTAGTTTCAATTCATAGTTGATAATATAGCTCCTATTATCTATGGATGGTGATTTCAAGTATCCAAGTCCAGCCCACTGTGTGCACAGCAGTGAATGTAAACCACTGAAGCATCCATGAATTCATTGTCACTTAATATAGATCTATTGCACACCAGTGCACACCAGTCCCTGGAGATGCTACAGCAAACAAGCCACCTGTCCCCAGAGGGACGTCTTGGGATCCAGTGGACCCAAGCAGCAAGTAAACAGGAAACTGCACGGCTGAGTGAGAAATGTTGCAAGAAGGGAACGAGCAGGTACAAAGAGAAGACCTTGAACCCAACCCTGGGATCTACAAATCCACCCCCTCCATGGTGGATGCACACAAAGGCCAAGTGGAAATTAGCTGCAAAATGGCAAAAGAAGAGTGAGATTATCCCTAAACTACAAAAGAGCAGATTCTGATACTGGACTTTTTATTACATATAACATTCTCATTTTCTAAGGTTTTATTTTTTAATTATACAATATTTCAAAAAGATCAAATAGAATATTTTGATAGACACTCATATAGCTACTACCCAGTTTTAACACTTTTAAATATTTCACACATGTGTATATGTTTAAAGAAGTAAAACGTTACTTATAGAGTTCTTCCTACATCCCCAGAAGTACCCACTGTCCCATGCTGAGTCTATCTTTCCCTCTCTGTTTTTATATATTATCCCCATAAGTATGAATGCACAAACAATATGCCCTCACATCTTGTGCTTTTCAATTTCATCCTACATGGTTTCACAATGTATACTTTATTTTAGGCAGTGGCTTTTTTATACTCAACATGGTGTATTTTAGCTGCTGAATAAAATTCAATTGTAACAAATTGCATGACTAGTCCATAATTTAATGATCTCTTCCATTTTGGGTGGAAATACAGAATTTTTCTTTTTTGTAACCATAGCAGCAATACCCTTTTACTGGTCTCTTTGTGCTCATGTCCACAATATATGCCCAGACATGGGACAGCTCTATTACAGGCAACCACATCTTCAGCTCTACCGCACATGGCCATATTCTGCTGCAGAATTGCTGTGTCCATCTATACTCCCACACACATGCATGCGTTCCTGCTTCTTCACGTCCTTACCTGTCCTGAGGTTATCAAGCTCTTAAATTTCAAAAATCTAATGAATACGATATTATTTTCTTGCTTTAATCTACTCTTGTCTAGTTGCTGGTGAGTTGCCGTTTTTTAATAGGTCAAATGGCTATTCAGGTTTCCTCCTCCATAAATTGCCTGTTCACATTATCAGCCCATTTTTTTTTACTAGGTTGCCTTTTTTTTTTTTTTAAAGATTTTATTTATTTATTTATTTTTCAGAGAGAGAGAGAGAGAGAGAGAGAGAGCAAGTGCACAAGCAGGTAGAGTGGCAGGCAGAGGCAGAGAGAGAAGCAGGCTCCCCGTCAAGCAAGGAGCCCAATGTGGGGATTCAATCCCAGGACCCTGGAATCATGACCTGAGCAGAAGGCAACAGCTTAACCAACTGAGCTACCCAGGCATCCCTGGGTTGTGCCTTTTTTTTTAAACTGATTTACAAAAATTCATTACATATTTCATTTATTTATTTATTTTAAGTAAGCTCTCTGACCAACATGGGGCTGGAGCTCACAACCATGAGATCAACAGTCACATGTGCTCCCTACTAAGCCAGCCAAGTGCCCCTGGTTTATATTTTCTTAATGGTTTCATGTCTCCTGCCCTCGGGGATATGCAAAGAGATACCTGAAATGAAGAGTTCATGTTCATTTAGTGTAGGAGATACCCTACTAAATGGTTAATTACTGTCCTGGAAATGTTAAAGACCCTCAGAGAAGCTACAAGTCCTATGGTGACCCCAGGGAGACTAAACCAAATACCAGCTTACCATAGGACTTAGGGTGATTTGTTAAATATTTTCTTTTTTGTCCAATTTTTTGTTTAATTTGTTTGATTTCAGCTTAGAATTTGACTTTCATTGCTTAGAATAATTCTGAAAAAAATCTATAAAAACATAACTGCAATTGTCATAATTATTAACATCTTCATAACTAAATCCCTAGGCTATTAGCCTAGAAAGTTATCATCTAGCTAAACCTCTTTATTTACAGGTGATGAACTTGAAGTTGAAGTAGAACTTGAAATTCATCATTGAGAGAGGTTAAGTTATTCATTTATTTATTAATTCAATAGATATGTATTGAGCTTCTGCTCTTACAGACATTATTTAGGTGCTTATTATGTACCAGACATTAAGCTAAGACTTTCATATAAATTTAAGCATTAGACACTAAAACAAAAATTAGAGACATTTGATGTCTCTAAGAACAGCTTCAAGAGGTAAAATCTGAGAAGTTAAACAGCTTGCCCAAGGCTTATAAGTAAAGGAAAGCAGGGTTAAGATGCAAAGATTCTGACCCCAGCAATAGGATACACCAGTGATGCTTGGTCTGAGTTCAAAACACAGAGATACGAACCTTGCAGAACAAACAAGGTCCTAGCGTTCACACAATATGATGTCCTCCTTCATAGATGAGACCCAGTTCTTCCACTGAAGAGGGTGATGGATGGGGCTAAGGAGTTTATGCCCACACCTAGTAGAAACTCATCATGGACCTGCGTAGTCAAGACAAAGAGTACTGATACAGAGAGTTGGCAGACATTAGAGTACTTACTCTAGGGGCAGAGTAAGTACTTGGCCATCATGGTGAACAACAGTCACCGTCCCTGTCCTTCATGGGCCTCATGGTCTAGAAGAGGGGACAGACATTAAGCAAGTAAGGAAACCAGTGGGACACATAATTACAAAGTGTACTGAATGCTATGAAGAACAAGGTAATGTGGGAGAAAAAGACTTGTGGGCAAGAGACTTACTTTAGAATGTGTAGTCAAAAAGCCCCCAATTAATGCTAAAACTGAGATCTGAATGAGGCAGCCAGGTCACAAGTCAGGAGAAAAGCATGTGCAAAGACTCTGTGAATGCAAGGGAAAAAATATCTCTGTGAATGCAAGAGAGAGAGTGAGGTAGAAAGTGGCTCACGATAAAGCTGGAGATGGAAGCAAGGGATAGATGACCCGGGGCCCTGAGGCTGTGTTAAAAATTGAACTTTATCAAACTCAGTGTAATTGGGGCAATATTAGTGGGTTTAAGGAAAGGAATCACGTGGCTCAATACTCTACTCTGGTCACTCTGGCGACCACATGGAGAATGGAACACTGGGGAGCAGCATGGGAACAAGAGACCAGTCCTCCAGTTTAAGAGGTTACTGTGATGGTGGCACCTGGGTGGCTCAGTGGTTAAGCATCTGCTTTTAGCTCGGGTCATGTTCCCAGGGCCCTGGGATCAAGCCCCGCATTGGGCTCCTGCTCCTCGGGAAGCCTGCTTCTCCCTCTCCCACTCCCTCTGCTGTGTTCTCTCTCTCTCGCTGTGTCTCTCTCTGTCAAATAAATAAATAAAATACTAAAAAAAGAAGAAAAAAAGAGGTTACTGTGATGGCTTAGCTTAGTCTGGGGCTCACAGTGAAAATTAGGTAGAAGCTGATGGATTAAAGATATATTTTGGAAACGTAACCAACAGGGCTTGCAATAGAATGGAAGGTAGGTATAAGAGAGACAGAAGAATCAAGAATGACCTCTAGGTTTTAAAAAAATTAAAAAAAAATATGAATAAAGAACTGTCTAGAATTATTGCTCAAATGTTTCATGATTTGTCTTAAATTTTGAGTTTTGAATTTTGAAACTTAGCAAACCCTCTCCAGTGGGAAGTGTGAGGGGGATAGAAGGTCACATGATCATGACTCTTGTCTAAGGAATCATAAGGCAGCCTGGGACTGAGACTTTGTATCTTTTCTGGAGGTCCCTCAGCGCATCCTTTGACTGGGAAGGAATCCGGAATCCTTGACCTCTGGCTGCCTCAGATGGTTCTTAAAAAGGCGTATCCAGTTGGTGTTTAATGGAATAAGACATTCAGAGACATGATTGCTACCCACTTTCGGTAGCAGCAGCAAACTACTAACACGTATGATAAATACCAACTCTTGATCTAGAAAACTCACTAAATCCTGGAATTCAGCTATCACAGAGCAATTCCTAGATTGACACGAGACATCTGTGGCTCCATCAAAGCTTTGTACAGAATCTAAGGCATGGATATAAGCTGCGTGAAGCTGTAAGATGTCAGTTCTGCAAATGCTTACAGCTTGCAGCTGTAAGATGTTAGTTCTAAGCCGCAAAATGAGAGTTCATGAATATTATTTAAGAATTCAGACATTTTTTAAGGGAGGGGGGCAGAGGGAGAAAGAGAACCCTACAGAGGCTCCACACTCAGTGCGGAACCCGCTGCAAGGGTCCATCCCACGACCCTGAGCTCATGACCCCAGCTGAAATCAAGAGTCGGATGCTTAACGGACTGAGCCACCCAGGCACCCTAACCATTCAGACGTTTTAAGATAATCAGTGTTAGTCCAAGCTGCAAATGTGTTTCCTATTTTTTCCAGCATATTCCATGTAACTCTCAGTCTTCTCTGGGTTATCGCTTTTTGCTTCCAGGACCTCCTCAAGGCTTTCATCTTTTTCCTGCTGGACTGGGGAGAAGACGTGGGAAGCTCTTGACCTGACCCTGGCCTCTGCTCCTTTATCCTGTGCTATTTCCTGCCTCCTGTTTTCTCTGCGGGAGCCAATCTTGTTCACATATTTAAAAAAGTGGGAGCCTTCGCAGAGAGGGAGTGTGGAACCTGGGGACAGCGGGGGAGGGTAAGAAGGAACACAACCCACTTTATATGTAAATAGAACGTTAACTATCATAGAAATCGTTGTGGTAATCACAAACTTAACATGCTGGAGTGTGATTTTTCAGGCATTTTGAAACACTCGAAAACCTCTTAGCTTAAGCACAGAACAACCCAGGAAGAAAGGGCAGCTGCCTCCACAGCATTTCCTAACTTGTAACGTACTTTTGCAGACATGATTTCACTTCCTATTAACCTTTGGTAAATTCAACTCCTCCACTGTGACCAAAGCAGCTCCCCAAATTTACCCCAAAGCAACTGCAAGATGAAAAATAGACCTCACCCCGACTTATCTCTTTTACCAGCTCTGTTCCTTTGGTAGCAGAAATATGGCACCCGTGGTAAGTAGAGTCGCAAGGATCTGTCTGGGCTCCGCAGTCCTGTCCTGGGCAATGGGAGTACCAATGACCTTGGCCGCGGGCACAGGATACAGGGGTGTTGTATCCTGCAGACATCTGCCAGCCCTACTCCAACCTAGCCCAGCACCTTGATGCACAGCAGTAAAGGGCCACTTCTGCTTCGATGTGGAAGGCAGTTTTCCTGAGCGTCCGTTCAGTTCAAAGGTAAATACACTTGCTCTCCAATTCATCCCAGAACGCTCTCTCTTTTTTTTTTTTTTTAAGATGTTATTTACCTGACCCAGAGAGAGACTGAGCACAAGCAAGGGGAGCAGTAGACAAAAGGAGAGGGAGGAGCAGGCTCTCTGCTGAGCAGCTGGGCTTGATCATGGGCCCCGGGATTATGACCCGATTCCAAGGCAGATGCTTAACCGACTGAGCCACCCAGGTGCCCCCATTCCAGGACTCTTTAACCCAAGTGTGTGTCTGCATCTGAGTTTGTACGCAGAAGAAAAAAAAAATCTGTTTATTTGCAAAAGGCCCACCTTAAATACAAGCAGGCACTCATGGGTATTATCAGAGCTCCTACTCCTAGCCTGAGAGAGCTAGCTAGTAAGGGACAAAGCTAGGATTTGGATCTGGTATATCGTGTGATTAATTTAACTGCTACACGGAGCTGGGAACTGAGTACCATTAGCGGTCAGGCAGACCACGTAAATGCGTGAAATGCTGGTGGAATGAACTAGAGAGTAGGAAGAGTGGGCAAATAGATTCTGCATGCCAATCTGCAGACACTCAACAAACTGCTTTCCTTCTTGAAAAAAAAAAATCTGTTAGACACCTGTCAACAACCAATATACTGTTAGTATAAAATACCACTAACTGCCACCTTTGAAAGCATTTTGACACATTCATCTTTAAAAAATCGTCTTAAAATGGTACTCTGAACCTGGGCAGAAATAAAGTAAAAGATGCAGTTTAAGTGTCCTAAAGAAGGGATAAACAAAGACTAGTGGGGTGTACAGGTGTGAAAGCAAATCCAATCCAGGAAAGCCTTTGGGACGAGGTGGCATTTGAGCTGAGAGAGATGGAAAGCTTCTTAAAGGTTTTGAAAGAGAAGAAGCTCTCTAGATTAAAGAAATAAGAATGAGCAAAAAAGAGAAAAGCTTGGTTATTTGAGGAGAATAAACTGGGCACCTGGCAGGCTCAGTCAGTTTAGTATGTGACTCTTGATCTTGGTATTGTAGGTTCAAGCCTCATGTTGGGTGTAAAGATTACTTAAAAATAACATCTTTAAAAAATAAATAAAATAAATAAAACCATTTTAAAAAAGAAGAATAAACAGTCTCATTTTGTTGGAGAATAGGGTACAAAATCGTGGAATTACAGAGAAAAGTATGAAAAGTCATCATGGTCAAGGCCCTTGACTGTCAAGCTAAGGGGTTTGGCATTTATGGGTTGGGCTTGGAAAGTAAGCAGGTCAAAGAATGGGTTTTCTTGGAGGTATATCTGCAATGTTGATCTTACAGACTTTTTTTTTCTTAAGTAAGCTCTATGCCTAACATGGGACTTGAACTCATGACCCCAAGATCAAGAATCACTTGCTCTACTAAGCCAGCCAGACGCCCCATGATCTTATAGACTCTTTCTTTCCTTCTTTTTTCCTTCCTTCCTTCCAAGATTTTATTCACAAATTTGACTGAGAGAGGCAGCAAGAGAAAGAAGGAGCACACGCAGGGGGAGTGGGAGAGGGAGAAGAAGGTTTCCTGCCGAGTAGCAAGCCTGATGTGGGGCCCGATCCCAGGATACTGGGATAATGACCTGAGCCGAACATTTAACAACTGAGCCACCCAGGTGCCCCTTATAGACTCACTCTTTCTTAAGTATACATTTTTCCTAGACAACTTCAATCTGAAAAATATGTCATTATTCTTAGCATATGTTTTTAAAAGTAAACTTGGTCACCATGAATGTATATGAGAAAAGGGGCACAAAACTAGCAAATCCAGCAAATGTGGCCATCTGTTTCCACAGCTCTGAGTACAGATCAGCAAAAATAGCATTTTTTAAAACCACAAAACTACAGCTGAAATCGTTTCCAGTGTAGGATTCCACAAGTGACTATCATTTATTTGTCTGGAATCTTCAATAAAACATATCATCCCCAGGACATCGTGAAAAACTATCATCTGTTGCATTACAAATGCAAGAAATGAAAAAGGAGGGGAGGGAGAGAGGAAGAGAAGGAGAAAGGGTATGTAGCTTGTCGGAAATGTAAATCTAATGTCAGAAGTGACCTTTTTAAAAGTAATGACGAAGGAAAAGAAAAATATCAAACAATCTGTGCCGAACTTTTATGAAAAAGCAGTAAAGGGTATTAAAAAAATTGAAATTTGGAGTCAGAGAGGCTGTGTTGGAATCTCAACTCTCTCCTTTGACTCTATATTCCTGGGATGAGCTAAATTTCCACATCTCTAAAAGGATAATATTATTTCTTCCTATAATGGTGATAAAATGGTGAGGGATGAAAGCATGGTGTCATGTATCATGTATATTCGTGTCTTTTCTTCCTGTGGGAAGGAAGGGATGTGCCTGCCCTCTTGAGCTTGTGGCCATGGATATTTCACAAACCCATCTGTGGCTTATGTTCTCCCAACACATGAAGGGAGTCTAGATGTGGACCCAGTCAGCTGGGGGCTTCATGCAAGGGCGGGGTGGCGGGGGCAGATAACCCCAGAGACCAGATAAAAATCATCATGATTTCCATCGTGGCACGAATCAGGTGACTGAGCGGGGGGGGGGGCTATTAATTTGCTCCCCTTTGCTGTAGATTCATTTTGAAATCAGTGGACACACTTGAATGTATCATATGAGGTC